>NC_073304.1:83480997-84134596 GCF_027595985.1 Sorex araneus | reverse complement strand
CAATGTGTGAGTGGCAAGAGGGCGCTCACTGGAAGTTATGGGTTCTTTTTCTAAAGTTTTTGCTTTGTGTCTCTTAGTGGTTTTGGTCCACTCATGTTTTTTTTGATTGCACCATCAGCAATCAAATCTTCACAAAGTGGGTCACTGGCACTTTCATTAGGCTATGGATTTCTATTTGAAGTATCACTCCCTGAGCCTTTCTCCCACAACCTCAGGGGCTTAACAAAGTCAAGGTTCTTTCCCGAATCTCAGGTGCTGCTCCTAACCTGGTGCAGGGGTTTGTTCCTGGAAGTGCTCAGAGGCCCCCGTGGTGCTAGGGATGGAATCAGGGGCTCCTGCCTGCTAAGCTTGCACTCAGCCCTGCGAGCCACCTCCCTCACCCAGAGTTTAACTCTCCTTCACACTGCAAGTCAGGCCTGCTTCAGCGGGGGCCTTTGCTGATCATGGTCCTCAGTCCATCTCAGGGGTCGGGATATGTTTTATGTTTATTTAGGTTACTGACATATTTCAAGAGGTACCTAAATTCTTGAACATATTTCAGAAGGTACCACAAACTGGCCTGCATAACAAGGTAAGGCACATTCCTGGGGCTGGAAAGGCTGATTTGCAGCCCCGGCTGAGTTGAATGAATGTGCTTGCTGTTGGATGGGGAACAGCAGAAGCAACTGGCCCGAGACAAATATACTGTCAACAAGGGTTTGAAGTCCCACGACTCTAGCTCCTCTCCTGCTTACTGTCATCATATGCAGCTTCTGGCATTGAATAGGAGAATGAAGCCTTTACCCTCCAAAGTAAAAAATCTGGCTAACCTAAGGGGCGAAGGGTGAAACATATCGCATTGTAGGATCTATTTTTCCAGCAGTTGATAGACTTGCGCTTCCTAAAGTTCAGTATCGGGGGCTGGGACGATAGCACAGCGGGTAGGTAAAAAATCATACACATATAGGAGTACGAAATTTAAAAACTAATAATCTCAGTATTAAAAAAATGGGGGCTGGAGCAATAGCACAGTGGGTAGGGTGTTTGCCTTGCATGAGGCTGACCCAGGTTTGATTCCCAGCATCCAGTATGGTCCCCTGAGCACCGCCAGGGGTAATTCCTGAGTGCAGAGCCAGGAGAAACCCCTGTGCATAGCCGGAAGGAAGGAAGGAAGGAAGGAAGGAAGGAAGGAAGGAAGGAAGGAAGGAAGGAAGGAAGGAAGGAAGGAAGGAAAGAAGGAAGGAAGGAAGGAAGGTTGGTTAGTTCAGTATCTGGCCACCTGGTACATTACAGGTGCAGGGTGTCAGGAAATCTGGGCTCCATCACTGATAGGAGTGATTCCTGAGTGCAGAGCCAGAAGTAACCCCTGAGCACTGCCAGGTGTGGCCCAAAACAACAACAACAATTTTTTTTAAACTGGGGGGCTGGAGCAATAACACAGTGGGTAGGGTGTTTGCTTTTCATGTGGCCGACGTGAGTTTGATCGCTGGCATCCCATATGGTCCCCTGAGCACCAGCAGGAGTAACCTCTGAGCATCACTGGGTAGGGTCCAAAAATCAAACAAACCACCCCCACCCCCCAGAAAATCTGGGCTCGGGTACAGAAGAAATCTGTTTGAACAAGTCCTGTGGGTCTCTGGGGCGGTGACGCTGCCGATGGAAAGGGTGGCCCCAGAGCAGCTGCAGCAGTGTGAGAAGTGCTGCCGTGTGTGATGGGGACCTGCTGGGCTGGACGGGAGTCCCAGGGGAATCACAGCAGCCACTGGCTGGGCTTGGACCCGGTGACCCCCTGGACACTGGCATGATCAGTGACTCTGCTCTCCTCGGTTTCTGTGTCACAGAAGCTCCACCAGCTCCAGAACTTTAACACACTGATGGCGGTGATCGGGGGGCTCTGCCACAGCTCCATCTCCAGGCTCAAGGAGACAAGCTCCCACGTCCCACATGAGATCAATAAGGTCAGTGCTGGTGTCTCCTTCACTCTGCTGCCTCCCCAGGCCCCGTGGCAACCTGGCCTCCCCTCGGGCCAGCCACTCCATCCTTTGTCAGACAGAATAGCAAGCTCCAAGCAACCCCAAAGGACAGGGCTGCCACAGTTCAAAGAATGACAGAGTTGCTCTGACCTCTGCGGGTCTCTGCACACACATACTCAGGCTGGCCGATAGGAATCAAGTGCGCCACTGAATCTTTGGTTCCTGCCTCAAACACTCACTCCCAAGAATGGTTTCCGGGGGCGGAAAAGTGGTTCAGCTGAGGACCGCTTGTTTTGCAAGTCAGAGAGAGTTAATGATGCATTGAAAACCCCGAGGTCTGTAACTGTGGACCCTGACATTCTGTTTTCCCACATTGCTGGAAGTGAGAGTCTCGTGTGTCATTTTGTATTAGACAGTGTCCTATTGAGGAGTCGTTTTCTCAAATGCCCTGAGCACTATCCTGCATGACTGAATTGGGCAGAATACACTTTTTAATCCCAGGTGTGGTTGGGTTAGAAAATTCATGGCTCTTGGCTCACTTGTCCCTCATGGGAAAGGACTGGACTAAATGCAGCCTGCAGACCTCCAACTGGCACACACATGTCCTCAGTCAGGAGATTTGTCTTTCCTCCTCCCTGGGTGTATAACACCTTTAGGAGTTACTCCTCTGTCACCCCGCTCCTACTCCACACGCCTGGTGAGCTGGACACCCTACACTTCCCCGAGAGCCATAAGACCTGGTGGAACACTGCCATATACAGCCATGTCCAGAGCAAACGGAGGGAGTCTGACACTAGTATACCTGTGTACATTAAGCTCCTCATTCCCGTGGTGGTTCCCCCAAAGTAGTGCCATCCTGTCTGCAGCTCGTGCTCCTTGGGGAGGTGTGTGGAGTGAATTAGTAAACTTCCGTCCTGCCAGCAGCTTCTCTGGCCTGTCCTGAGGAGGCAAAGGTCTGTCCTGTGAGCACCTGTCCTTCTCTCCCTGCATGTTTGTGAGTTACAAGCCAGCAGTTAACTCTAGGACCTCAAGTTCCTCCCTGGAGATAGATGATGCTTTTTGAAAATTAAAATGTGATTGATTGCCCCTGGGTTTACAAGACTCTCGTTTTGGGAGTCCCACTCACCCCATGTGTGTATAAACCTCACTACACCACCTAATGCCCTGCACAGGATCAGACCTCGCCCCTGTCCTCTCCTCTCCCCATCTCTTTCCTGCTCCCACCACAGCTTTTGTTGTTTTTATTGGGTTTCGTTTGCTTTGGTCGTTTATGAGACAAATCATCTGGTAATTTCTTTCACTGATGTCATCTTCCCTAATGGCCACTTGGTTTATATCTTCTATAGCTTTTTCACCCAGTCACCTGTCAATGGGCATCTTCATTGTTTCTGTGTCTTGACTATCCCCTGCTTCCTAGCCCGAGGTCCAGTCCGAGAATCACTGCACCAAGACCTACACAAGCCACAAAGAGCTTCACAGCACACGTAACATGTCAGAAGCCCCACACTTAAAACCCACACTTTTCTCTTACCTGCACACCTCACTCAGCATGTCCAACCTCACAGTTAAAATCCCCATGTTGCACCGTGCACGTCTCTGCCCAATCTGGGCCAGGGAGCAGATGGCCGCTGCCTGCAGACAGCTCCCCTTGCCCACAGTGCTATGACGAGCCTGGTTCTGCTTTGCAGGTTCTGGGGGAGATGACCGAGCTGCTGTCCTCCTGTAGAAACTATGACAACTACCGCCGCGCCTATGGGGAGTGCACCCACTTCAAGATCCCCATCCTGGGGGTGCACCTTAAGGACCTCATCTCGCTGTATGAAGCCATGCCGGACTACCTGGAGGATGGGAAGGTGAACGTGCATAAGCTGCTGGCCCTGTACAACCACATCAACGAGCTGGTGCAGCTGCAGGAGGTGGCCCCACCCCTGGAGGCCAACAAGGACCTCGTGCACCTGCTGACGGTGAGCCCCTGCCCCCCCCATGCCCTCCAGCCCCCACCCGGCTCACTGTATCCTTGTCCACATTCCCAAGGACCAAGTGTTGCTGTCCCCATTTTCAGGATGGGGATACTGGCGACACAAAGACAGAATTTCCTGCCAGTCCGATGTTGCCTGGAGAACAAGGTTAAGATGGTTACCGAGGATGTGAAGCTTATTTCCAAGCCCTCAATTTTCCTCAGTGTTCTGATTCTAAGACACAAAACTCACTGCCTCACTACTAACACTAAATTTCAGGCCAGGGAAATGCCTTGTGCACACTCCCTCTGCTGTGAGATAGGGTCTTGGGTTTATTAAGTGCTGTCTAAAGGCTTTGATACTAACTCTGTTTAACAGCTTAAAATCACAGCATCTTGCCTTTCAAAACTTCATAACTAAAAAGAAGTCACGGGCTGGGCAATAGCACAGCAGGTAGGGCACTTGCCTTGCCCAAAGCTGACCTGGCTTCAATCGCTGGCACCCTCTATGGTCCCCTGCGCTCTACCAGGATTCCTGAGTGCAGAGCTAGGAGTAACCCCTGAGCATTGCAGGGTGTGGCTCAAAAAGAAAAAAAAAAAAAAAAAAAACCCAAAACCAAAAACACAAACTCTTGCTCTATAGCAATAACAGATGTTACAGCTACCTTTTTGAATTTTAAGACAAACCACTAAGAGCTTAGAAGAATAAGCCACCACAGAATGAGAAGCAAAAAAGAAAGAAATAGGAATGTCGGACAGCACCTAATCGTTACCCCTGTTCTGCTCCATTTAATCTGCAGCTCTCCCTAGATCTCTACTACACGGAAGATGAAATCTACGAGCTCTCCTATGCCAGGGAGCCCAGGAACCACAGAGCGCCCGTGAGTTTTCCATATTAAGACTCCTGAGTGTTCCCAATTGAATCCCAAAATGAATTTGCGCCATACAGAAATGTCTCTGGAACACAATCATTTACAATCTAGAAATTTACATTTACAATCGTGGCCATGCGAGCTCTCATGATACTCAAAATGAGCAATGGAAACTAAATTCTTTAGCATCTGCCTCTGGAAGTAGGCTTGAACGGTGGTGGGAAATTTCGAGCAAAACATAATGCCCAAAATTAGAGAGATAGCATTGGGGAAATCGTCTGCCATAGAGGCAGGGTGAGGACTGGGATGTGAGTGGTGGAAAATGTGCACTGGTGGAGGGATGGGTGTTCCAACATTGTATGACTGAATCTCAAACATGAAAGCTTTGTAACTCTATCTCACGGTGATACAATTAAAAAACAACCAAAACCGTAACGTGGAGTTCATGCCCAATTCAATCAGCTTAATCAATGGATGAACAAATAGCAGAACTCCTACGTTATTAAAGAGAGAGAGAGAGAGAGAGAGAGAGAGAGAGAGAGAGAGAGACCCCTGAGTATTAAAGGCGCTTTCCAAGCTGCTCCCATAGATCTCAGGTGTGTCACACCCTGTGTTGGCAACAGAGAAGGTGCTGGGATGTGTGTGTAGGGGAATTGGGCATGCTCTACACCGTGTAACAGCATCAGAAGGAAAGGCAGAGACATCTATTTGTGGGCCATTGATTAGAGACCCCACCTCAGTGTTTCCTTCTAATCTGTGCTTTTTGGTGGTGAGAGTGAAAGGAGTTTGCAGACTGATCAGAAGCTAACGTTCTGAGGGAAGCCTTCTAGCTCGGTAGAAAAGCCCAGCACTTGGTGCTCATCTGGGGCAAGAAGAGCAGTCAGCAGCCCCGGAGCCCTTGTGATGATCCCTGGCATAGCATAGGGTAGAAACCTTCTCCTTGAGCTGGGCTCACCATTTCTGCAGACAGGTGAAATAACGTCTTCCTCTGAAGGACTGATAATCCTGTCTCTGGGGAACTTTCCGAGCCTCAAAAAAAGGGTGGTCTATGGGAAAAATGATCAACCTGTAAGAATTGCACTTTGTCCAGCTAGCTAAATGCCATCCTCTCTCCACAAAAAGATCCAGGGACCTGAGAGGTAGTGGATGGATTCATTAGCTTGCCTTTTGGACAGCCAATCCTGGTTTGGTTCACATAGGGAGCAGAAACAGGAATAAGTCCTGACCATACCTTAGTTTGGCCCTCAGATAAAACGATTAAGTTCTGTCTTATTATAATAAAAGATGTTTGAAACACTTGGTAGGTTCCAGTTTTAGAGCATCTACCGGAATGGGTATGTGCCCTGTCGTTAGAGTTTAGATTAGGCTGAGATTCCATTGTGGCTTGTCAAGGCCTCAGATCTTTTCTTGTATATCTTCCTGCCTTTTACTGTCTTCTCATCCACATTTCTACTAAGTAGAAGAGAAACAAACTGTGAATGATCAATCCACTTAACTCCAGTTTAGTATAGCTTCCTTAACTGATGAGGAAGGAGTGGAATGCAAACTCTGGACTTTAGGGGACCAGCAGATGAGACAGTGTCAGGAGCACTTTGCACACGGCCCACACAGTTCTGGCATTAGCCACAGGATTGAGACTTCAGCTGCATGTGGTAGAGGTTTGCCTGCAGAGCCATCACGGTGGTGGGGAAGGATGGAGCAGTGTGTTATAATATTTCGTGGTGGTTACGGGAATTTCTCTTGGATCTTGTTTTAGCCACTAACACCTTCAAAGCCGCCAGTAGTGGTAGACTGGGCCTCTGGAGTGTCTCCTAAACCTGACCCAAAGACCATAAGCAAACACGTCCAGAGGATGGTGGATGTAAGTACAACTGGGTTTCAGTGACAAAAGCAGCACACTGCCTGGCTTAGCTGTGTCAGGGGCAGCACTGAGTGGGGCAGGGGGGAGGAGGAGAGGAGGGGGAGGTGGTAGAAGCACAAAAGTGACAAGCAGGGAACCAGTCCTCATGTTGTAGCAGAACAGTTCCATTCCAAGGGTACGTTTTGCAAACATTAGGCTTCCTATGGGGTGGGAGTAGGGGGCAGGTGTGAGGATTAAGAAAGGATTTCTCTTAGAAATCAGCAGTAGTTAGGATGCATGCTCCTGACCCAGGTCTGATCACCACCACTTGGGCCCCCGAGCATCGCTGAGGTGGCCCGAGTGATCCCTGGCACTGCAGGACCCAAGCAGCCTGGCGTCTTTGTGTTGGTCTGGGTGGTTGAGAATCACCAGCGGGACCCCAGAGCACCACTTGGGATACTCCCTGCCCCCCCCAAAAAAAAAGTTTTCCTCTTAAAGATCTAAGGATGGAGCACAAAGGTGGGTTTGCGGACAGAAGAGCATTAGGAAGCGTCAGAGAAGAGGCTGCATTCCTTTCTGCCTCGTAGAGATGGTTAGCTGAGTGGAGTAATGAAAGGATGCTGGAGTGGAGGAAGCATTTCTGGCCACTGAGCTACGAGGACAAAGAACAGGGCTTGGGGGTTAACGAGAGTAGAAGCACCTGGCCACACCAGCAAGTGGAGGGGGTGATCAGTGCATCCTCGTAGCTGTTTCCTGTTCCTCTCAGGCTGAGAGGCTTTGACCCAGTTGCTTAGGCTCCTGAAAGGAGAAAAGATGGCTTTCCCTTTGTCACCAAAAAAACTTTTGAGAGAGTGCAGTGGGGCTGGAATGAAAGTGCAGTGGGCAAGATGCTTGTCTTGCATGTGACCACCCCTGGTTCAATCCCCGCCATCCTACACAATCCCCTCCTGAATTCCCAGGCGTAAGCCCAGAGTACAAAAACAATTTTTTAACAGTCTGTCTTCAAGAACTATGATCATGACCAGGATGGATACATTTCTCAAGAAGAGTTTGAAAAGATTGCTGCAAGTTTCCCATTTTCCTTCTGCGTAATGGACAAAGACAGGTGAGGTGTGGGGTTTGGGAATATGAGGGGAGGAGTCAGCGGATGAGAAGGGTTTATGCGTGTGTTATAAGAACCATCTGTAGACGAAGATATATTGCTGTGTGGCCACTTAATGGATATTAGGGCTAAGAGTAATCATCAACTGGAGACAGCAAGTAAGGGGTTTGCCTTGCATGCAGCTGGCCCCATTCTCTCCTCAGCACCAAATAAGGTCCCCCGAGAACCATAAGGAGGGATCTCTGAGCACAGAGCCAGCTGTGACCCAACTCCCACCCCACCCCACCCCACCTCACCTCACCCCGCACCTGAAAAAAAGGTTGCATTTCATACCACAAATCTTTGGTATGAAATGAAAAAAAGAAAAGAAACAAATAAAAATACCATGCTTTTTAAAATGCTTAAATTGAAAATTCTGCCATTTTAGGAATAGCACTGTACCACTATCATAGCACTGTCCTCCCGTTGTTCGATTTGCTCAAGTAGGCACCAGTAACATCTCCACTGTTACTGTTTTTGGCATATCCAATACACCATGGGTAGCTTGCCAAGCTCTGCCATGCGGAATAATTTTAGAAATAATCAATTATAAATAAGAAAAAGTTTAGTCTTCCTCCTTTGAAACAACTAGTGCCTTGCATGCATGTTTACTTTTATCAAGTTACTAAGTATCTCAAGTCTCTATATGAAACCAAAAATGTGTTCCGTGAGATATGTATCGTGTAACATAAAAAAAAAAAAAACAACCTTGAAGCATTGTATTCCTCTAGTCTCTAGACACACATTCTCTGTCATTTCAAGTTTTAGACAGTGGCTAAAATAGCTCTGTGGAAATGAGGAATGCCTTGTCACCTGCTTACTGCATGCATCCCTTGTATTTATTATTGAGGCCCTCACATAAGGAAGTGATATCAGGTAACGGTCCTACTCAAGGAAAGGGGAGTGTTTAGGGCTGGTAGCTATTCTGTCGCCCACACTGACATCCTCTTGTCATTTGCTTGCAGGGAAGGACTCATTAGCAGAGATGAGATCACAGCCTACTTCATGAGGGCCAGCTCAATCTACTCAAAGTTGGGTCTGGGCTTTCCTCATAACTTCCAAGAGACCACCTACCTGAAGCCCACTTTCTGTGACAACTGTGCTGGATTTGTAAGTTGTTTGTTCGTAGAGTGCCACAGTGTGGAGGTTTAGGAGATAGTCTAAATCAGTGTTTCCAGAGTGGGTGGGATTGCCACAGGGTGAAGCTCTGAGATGATCCCGGAGGTAGCTTTGGGGAATCTTTCGGATTACTCCCTTGGAGAAACTAGATTTCCAGTGGGGAATTGGGTGCTTTTCTTTTTCTAAAGAGGGACAATAGTAAGTTGGGAACTTCTGGTTTAAATGTTTTTAAAAGCAAGACTCATGACCCTGAAATCATTCTAGTTTTAGAGCATAAGCAAACATTTAAAATAATCCAGATTTCAAGTGTGGCTTTTAATTTGCATTGTTTCCCATTTCTTCCTGGTTTGTTTCTTTTCTGGTGCATGAGGTCTGGGATAAGTGCTAAAGAAATAATGAAATCTGGGATATTTTTCTAAAGTATTGTATAAGAGTATTGAATTTGCATGCCTTTTCAAGTGTCAGGAAAACATGAGAACCTGCCCGACTCTTTCCCCTAATGAAACTGCCTTAAAGAATTCATCTGGGTTCAGCCTCTCCTGTCTGGCCCTATCCACTTTAGTTTGTCATAGGTTAAGTTTTTCCTTTGCTTCATTCACTTCAAGGGCCATCAATGAGACCCTGAAAACACTGGGCTCTGATCATGACAAACTTCAGTTTAAAGTCAGGGAGGAGAAAACATAAAACAAACAAACAAAAAAACCCCACAAAACTAGTTTCCCTCCTAAGGTAGAGGGAAGATGAACAGAGGGTAGCACCTGAGCCCCTCCCCCCATCCCAGTGACTAATGTGTTGCATTGTCATTTGTCACACAGCTCTGGGGCGTCATCAAACAAGGATATCGATGTAAAGGTAAGCCTTGGCTTTGTTAAGCCTGGTCTCAAGGGTTTCTTAAAGCATTTTTACCCACAGTAGCTGTTCATTTCATTCCCAACGCCTCATCTCCCACACTGGCTTCCTTGGGATCCCCTGGCTACTACTCCCCTAGGGCCCTGGCTAGGGATGGCAAGTGGTGACAGAAAGGAGGCCTCCCAGTGAAAGGCATGAAACATCTCTTGGACTAGGAATGACTAGTCAGCTTTCCTTCTTACATACCTTCGGACCAGGAAAAGTCAGGAGTGGAGAGAGCTTTTACTACACAGATGAAAGGATAAGACCTAATGCACAACCAGGGGTCTCCAGGGCAGTATAATGCAGGCTGGCCAAGACCCCACCTTCTCCCTCTAGGAAAACAGAAGCTGCTTGTTGAGATTCACGGTCAGGATTTTGATAAGACAAAAATCAAGGACCCAGAGAGAGTGCAGTCATTAGGAACGGTGGGAGGGCCTCGCTGCAGATGACAGGACAGTTATGTGACCAGGGAATAGAACACGGATGTGCTTGTGAGGTACAGACTTCCTGACCAGAATGTCTTGTTCACAGATTGTGGGATGAACTGCCACAAACAATGCAAGGACCTGGTTGTGTTTGAGTGCAAGAAGCGATCCAAGAATGCAGCAGCTCTCACGGAGCACAGCACTCCTGGGGGGCCAGCACCCGACCTCTGCTCACTAGGAGCCAGGGACCTGCTCCATGGTAGGTTCTGGAGAAAATGCTACCTTTATGTTTGCTATTCTTCCGTGAAATCACCACAAATGCCATTGTAGAAGAGGTCTAGTTATCATGCACCTATTTTAAGAGTTATACGGTAGTCATGTAAAATGCAAGTTCTCATGGAAGAAAGGTGGCAGAAAAACATGAAGGCTAGAAACTCAGCATGGAACTAGAAAGGGCCCAATCCTCAAGCCCCAACTCCCTCTCCCTTCTCAAATACTGCCCGAGGCCAGGGACTTCTAAAGCCAGTAAGCCATAGGGCAATCACGGATATATCAGGCACAGAAAGGACAACCATGTCAAAATTGGCTAGTGATGAGGAAAAACTGACTATTAATATGATCTTCTTATTATATTGATGGTATTGGCTCATCAGATCAAAACTACCAGCAATATCTATCAGCCTCACTGCGACATCATATGTTTCCTATCTTCCGTCTGCTCCTAAGAAGATAAAATCAAGCTGGGATCCTTAGAGTGGGCTAATTTTAGAACCACTCACTGAGGCCACTACTGATGTTAATTAGAAAACTCTCTGTTGTCCAGAAACCATTGTGATCAGTCGTGTCCTGGCTAGAAAGCCTCTGATTTCAGCTTTCTAGGGAGGACTCCCTAACCTGCCAGAAAATGAATCTGAGTTGGGCCTGTCACAGCAAGAAACTCATTCACTAGTCAGTCTTGAGTTTGAGTTCCTGAGTTGGAGGACTCAGGCATCTTGTATCTCTCTCCAGCTCCTGAGGAAGGAGGACCTTTTACATTCCATAATGGGGAAGCCGTGGAACACAGCGAGGAGAGTAAAGACCGGACCATCATGCTCATGGGCGTGTCCTCACAGAAGATCTCTGTTCGGCTGAGGAGGACTGTTGCCCACAAGGCCACACAGACCGAATCCCTGCTTTGGCTTGGAAGTGAGGGCTCTGCCGGCCCTTTTGTGCTGTCATCCCCAAGGAAGACAGCCCAAGATACACTCGATGTGGTTCCTGGTCCCACATCTCCATGCCCCAGCCCAGTCTTGATCAGAAAGCGGGCTTTTGTCAAGTGGGAAAATAAAGATTCCTTCATAAAATCAAAGGAGGAGCTCCGTCACTTCAGACTCCCAACCTACCAAGAGCTGGAACAGGTACCTACCTTTTTTCCTTTCCTTCAGTCTGAGAGAAATGGGTGTAAACCAGAGCAGAGCCTGTAAAGTGAGGATTCTGATTGGGCCGACTACTAGAGAAGCCAATGGGTTCTTATTACACAAAGAGAACAGGATACACAGGGTCTTCTCCCAATGCAGAAGGACCATTTCAAAGCGCTAAAGCTCAGGTCACAGCAGACTTCTTGAGGAAGCCCAGTTTCTGCTGACCAGCTTCACCATGGGGACATTACGCCTGTTGGTGATGAACATGCCAAATCCTCTCCTATACAGGTCTGTGTTAATCTTTCCCATCAAGAGTTGTCTTAGCACCCTCATAGGCATTTCCTAGGAGGTAAGTGAGATTTGTGTTAAAAAAAAAAAAAAAAGTATTGATCACTACAGGAAGCTTTCCCTCCTTCATAAAATTGAGGGAAATGTGCGGATCCTTAAGCAGTTAAATCAACAGTAGCTGGTGCCAAATAAAATATAATTTATAGCCATATAACTTAGAAAATGGTAACAACTGTGCTACCAGAAGCTCCTTCTATTAGGTTTCAACAGCACAACTGTACAGCTGGCACCTCATGAATGGAGGAGGAAAGTAGGAGACTGGTGGCTGTACAAATGCAGTTCAGAGTCAGTTGCCTACTTTTGTTTAGAATATAAAGCTCACAGTGAGAGTGAGCTTACACAGACTTTTTCTAATGGGAACAGGAGACTCAGAGCAATGATATCAGTTGCAGCAGTATTAGTCATTTTATTTAAAGAGTAGGAATGCCAACTTTTTCTAAAACATCAAGTTGGAGATGTAGCAACACAAACAAACCAGCTTATATTGTACTTAGTGAAGCAGCCCAAGGACATCAGGATTCCCTTCCTCTAGAAGTATGTGTCTAACTTCCAGGAGTGACAGCTAAGAGTAATGAAGGGCAGGCAAGGTAGTACACTGGGTAGGAAACTTGCATGCGGCCTACCTGGGTTTGATATCCAGTACCACTGAAGTATACCTCAAAACCAAAAATGAGTGATGAAATTAGGAGCTTCTTTTTTTTCTCTTCTTTTTTGGTCACACCCAGTGATGCACAGAGGTTATTCCTGGCTAATGCACTCAGGAATTACTCCTGGTGGTGCTCAGGGGACCATTGGGGATGCTGGGAATCGAACCTGGGTTGGCCACGTGCAAGGCAAACGCCCTACCCGCTGTGCTATCCCTCCAACTCCAAGAGTTAATTTGTTGAAAGGGGTGTGTGAGAGAGGGGGGGAAGGGGTTAAAGGAGATTTAGCAAAGAGTACAAAGTAAAGTACTGGAAACATTACTTGGAACTATTACCAGCAAATTGGAGGACATATGAATTCCTAGGATCAATCTTATAAGATTGAACCAATAATGAAAAAACTACCAACAGACCAAAGTCCAGGACCATACAATTCACTTTCACAGTCATTGAACACTCAAAGACTGAATATTTATCCTTTTCAAACTCTCTTTAAAAAGTGGAGAGGAATTATTCCAAATTTCTTTTATAAGGTCAGCATTCCCCTTACTCCAAAAGCAGGAAGGGAAACCACAAATTACAGGCCAATATACCTGATGAACTCAGATGTGAAGATCCTCCTCAACAAATTATTATTAGCACACTAATACAATAAAGCATCATTTACCAACATTAAGTGGGATTTACCCTATGGAGACCAAAGCAATCAACATAGTACAGTACACACCTCAACATAACAAAAGCCATATATGATAAGCCCTCAACTCTGCTAAGTTTAAGTTCATGAACAGGAAAGGACTCACCACCTTAGTGGTGTTGGGATAGAATGCAAGACCCCACCCAAATAAGGCAAGCGCTCACCCCTGAGCAGCACAGCCCCACTTTTCTCACCACTGTTATTCTGCGTGGTATTAGAAGTCCTCATTAAAGCAATTAAGTATGATAAAGAAAAAACAGCCACATTAGAAAAGTAAAACTTTATTTTCCAGTGACATAGAGAACCCTAGAAATTCTATCAAATCGCACTGTTGAGGGGGGAATAAAGCAAGATATGATGTTCCCTGGTTTCAAATATTTTACGATATATTATTGTAAGCATGGTATGTCTCTTTAATCCAGTATGGGAAAAGCAAGAGCAAAGATTTAAAGTTGGATATACCTGAATTCAGAACACCTCCACTTAAGCTTCTGCTGCTCTGAGGTTGAAACATACTATCCATGTGTGGTGTGTCTAACTGGTGTATCATATAATATACAGCAAATGCTTGATATTTTATACTAGCTCACAGGTATCTATGTAATGTAGGCTGAGAAATAAGTCAAGTGTATTCCAAAGTAACCTAGAAATCATTCAAATATTCTTTTTTGAGAAATTAATATCATGCAAGATACCAGATTCAGAGTGAGAAGACTTGAAATTAACTTCTGAATCTCTAATTAAATAACTGCAAATTAGATAGCTAAATCCCACTTAGGGATTTATAATCTCTTAAGAACCCTCGAGGGGTAAAATTCTTTATAAGATCCCATTAGTTTTCAATTATTGGGGGCAAGTAGGGAGAACTGAATAAATTGTAGTATCTCATACAACATTCTGATTCACTGCTTTCATACTTCAAACCTGACCAGACAATCTTTGTGTAAGTCATGGTCTCCTATATATAATATCCAAAATTTTTTTCATTATCCATTTACTAACAATTTATTCTGCATCCTAAACATTCCTATCTTTGATGGAGCAAAAAACAAAAACTCACTGCAGTTTGCATCATCTTGTTATTTTGTATGCAGAGAAAAATAACTATCCTCAGAAGTTTTAATTTTTAGCCAGATGAATTCAGAGGTACCAGTTCAGTGTAGTTCTCGGTATTGTAACTCATTTGCTAGCTATTGCTACTTTATTAATATAACTCCTTCTCATTTCACTTTAGAAAATAAATACCCTGAAAGCAGACAACGATGCTTTAAAGACCCAACTGAAGTATGCACAGAAGAAAATAGAAACCCTCCGGCTTTCAAGAAGCAATCATGTCTTAGCTCAAATGGAGCAGGGTGACTGTTAGCCCAGAAAATCAAGGAGCATATTCTACAGAAGAGTACATCAGAACTCACATTTCTTAAACAGATGAACACAAACAGGGAACCACAGATTTTAAAATTGAACTTAAAAAGAAAAAAAAAAATCAAAATTCAGTCAACTCCTTCCTTGACCTGAGATTGCTAACAATGTGGTAGTGTTTTCTTACCTAATCAGCTGTACCAATGTGAAGAAAAGCTGATCAAATGCAGAGTTTTGCCAATCATACCACAAACTTTTTCAAAAGCATGCAAAACGAAACACATGACTGTGATTTCCTGACAAGGTGGTTTCTCACGTGACTTTCCCAACTGCTTCTTAGAATTAAAGTCCCTGGAAAATGTGTTTGTTTTTGTCACCAGATATGAGATTTGTGAAGTAAGTTAGAATTTACTTTGTTCTATCTAAAAAGCTCATTTACAGAAAAACACCGATGTTCTGTAAAAGTAGATTTACTTTCTCAATAGTGCAGCATTTTTTCATGAATCTGGTTTCTCCTTTACTACCTCAGATACAATCATTAGCCCTTTCCCTCTCCTTCCACTACCCTCATATACATATATATATATGATACATATCTATTTACCTAGAAATGAACTTCTAAATATGTAACCATTTTAGGAGCCTACTAAAGATCCAGTTGCAAGTCAGCTTGTAAGTTTTAGTCTCACAATCATAAGTCACAATAAAATAAACAACCAAATTAAGAAACTGGAAACATGGCTATTACCATTACGTTGGGTGTGACTGATTAGCTAAAATAATGTGAACAAGATGTTTGTCCTCATATAGTCTTCAGTGGTCAGAATTAGGAATTTGTGACTTAAAATATTTTGGAGTCTGCTTAATTCACGTTCTGTTATTTTTAAAGTAACTATTTCTAAAGTTCTCTTTTGACTTACATTTGTGCTTTTACTATCTTTAGTACTGATACTATTTAGAAATAAGCTAATTGGATCAGAGGCTTCAGTAACTGAATGTATATATGTATATAGCATGTATATCAGGCATGTATGTGGCTTAGAATTTTTTGTTTTCTATATAAAAATGTGTTAGTGAATTAAACTACTTTTAGTCATTTACACAAATTGATAAGAATAAAGATCCATAGGCAACAAGATGAAAAATTGCATATGATGTAAACTACCATTTGGCAGGATCACAAGTAAATGTCAAGTGAGTTGTCTATTCATGAGAGTTGTGTTAAACTGGCACATTCAGTTGTCTGAGCAACCGCTTACAAACTCATTTGTCAGCTTCTTGTTCTCTTAAAAAATTTATTATGATCATTTTCTCTTGGGAGGGAAACTTACGTTCTATGTTGGGAAAGCCCTGAACTAAACTGAGTTGACAAACTATTAAGGATACAATCTCAAAAGTTTCAAAACTAGGAATACCAAGTCTTAATTGAATTAAAAATATTGCTTTCCTGGATTATTCAGACCAATTCCATTTGCATAACTGGTACTGAATATTAACTGAATCACTTTTATACAGATCTTAGCCATTTTCTAAAATGAAACTCATAACCAGAGCAGCACCACCAGGTATACAAACTTATAAGTGCACTTTACAACGGATCTTATGAACAAATATGAGTTTATGACAAGCTTTAAAAAGCATATTCTTCACTATTCTTGTCCTGATACCTTCCTGACCAAAGGTAGTACAGTTTAGTTTCTTTAAATAGTCACATGACTCCCCCCCCATTTTTTTTACCCCCTTCCAAAATACTGTCCCCAGATTAGTCTCTCTGCAGGTATCTATGATCTAAAGGAATTCATAGGACCACAGGTGCATGAATATGGCTAGAAGATCTTAATCATTTCAGAATATACCACACATGAAGAGTAGTTTCAACACAGGCCTTTACAGCCCAGCAAGGGCTGAAGAACACTGTGTAAAAACTCACACTGACCTCCACTGTAATAGTAGAATCCACAAATATAATCTGGAACACAATTTTATCAAGTCCAGGATCTACCAATTTTTTCATCTTGTATGGCTGTAAATTAAGTTTGAGCACATTTATTATCTGTCTATGTTTTGGTAAATGACTTGTCTTTTAATTGAATTTGTGAATTTCTGTCTAAAGATAGAATATGTGTAAAATTGCAAGGAAACCAAGTGTACAAATTGTAAAGGTGTTTTATATATATATATATGTATTGTACGTTTTCTTTGTGTAATATTTATATGATAAAAGGTCTTAGGATCTCTAAAACAATAAACATCTTGTGTTTTTTTTTCGGTTTGAATATACAGAAGCTTCACCTAAATTTCTATTATAATCCACAGCAGAGAATACTTCCCATCTATTAACAAAACTTAATTTTCCTAGAAAGAAAAATACAAAAACAACCAATTATCTAGCATAAATTTTCGCTAAAGCTTTTTAGAACATTAATATAAAAAGTCAACTTTTCCCCCGGATTTAGTGATTCCCCAAATACCGCATCTACTAATACCTGAAGAAAACATTTAAATTTTAATTTTTTTGGTAGCTTTAGTCTTTAATTCCACATTTTTAAGAAAACTAGCAAGAGGAGAACTTTGAAGTTATAGATAAAATTTAGTGGATATTCAATCCAGTGTACAGAACCATCCTAGATATATATATATATATATATATATATATATATATATATTTTAGCTTTTTGGGTCACACCTGGCGATGCACAGGGGTCACTCCTGGCTCTGCACTCAGGAATTACGCCTGGCGGTGCTCAGGGTACCATACGGGATGCTGGGAATCGAACTCGGGTCGGCCGTGTGCAAGGCAAACGCTCTACCTGCTATGCTATCGCTCCAGCCTCCTAGATATTATTTATAAATATTTAGAATGATTAGAGACAGCCATGCTTTTCTCCTTCATTCCTTAATCAACTTCTGTTTAACCAAGACTGTGATGAAAAGATAATTCCAATTAAATTCCATTGTGTACCATACTGGTACATTTGAATGTGGGCATAAATATCTTTCTGACAATATCACTCAAAATGATGTCACACAACCTGATACTGAAGGAAAGATTAAACACTCTCATTCTCCAACCCAATTCCCATTCCAAATATTTCAACTCTGCTTTTGACAAGTCATCACTATTAAGAACATTTTCTAGCCACAAGTCTTTCTTTAGGTTATCTTACCCACTTTTGATATAAATACAGGTAAAATGTTTTTCTGCTTATTGAGGCAAGGTATCCCTGATCTGAAGAATATAAAGGAATAATAAATTCACAGAAAATATCTGATCCCTGTTGCTGAGGGCTTATTTGGAGTGAATATATGGACAGGACATAGAACCTTCATAAGGTCCATATGAGACATCAGCTACTTCATTAATTCAGAAACTTCCTGTAAGGTCATGTCTGTAAGTGCTATTAAGATAGTACAAGCTAGGCCAAACAGGGGAAAAGAAAATGAAGCAGAGAAAAAAGTGAAATTGAAAATATGGAAAAAATACTAAAGAGACACAGAAAAAAGGTGTCAAGATTTTAGAAAGCAGTAAAATGCCGCTCATCATACGACATTCATGTTGCAATCATTTGCAAATATTTACAAAGCTTTTCACATTATCTTTCAATTAAGGCCCCAAGTTGCCTTATTGCTATTACAGATATTGCTCAGAAGATACTTACACCAAAGAAAATTTACAGAGTGAAGGTTATCATAAAAATCGTACCTTGTGGGAGAAAACAAGATATTAGGGTCTAGAATGGACCAAGTGGACAGGACAGTTCAGTGCTTGGGCCTAGTAATTAGCTGCTGCATAAGCCCTGTGGTTCTTAAGAGCCTCCAGAGCTTCGCCCAAAGTGAAGGGGATTGAGCTTCTTTCAGGGCCTCACAAATATACTTCAGTCCTCAGTGTTTTGTTAATTAGGGAAAGCATGGGGCTGGAGGGATAGCGTAGCGGGGAGGGCCTTTGCCTTGCACGAGGCCAACCCGGGTTCAATTCCCAGCATCCCATATGGTCCCCTGAGCACGGCCAGGGGTGATTCCTGAGTGCAGAGCCAGGAGTAACCCCAGTGCATTGCCAGCTGTGACCCAAAAAGGCAAAAAAAAAAAAAAAAAAAAATTAGGGAAAGAATTTCCCTCCAAGTATCATTTGTGAATTTAAGTATCTTCACTTAATTTGGGGAGCTAGAGAAAAAGCACAGTGACAGGGCACTTGCCTTGCACCTGACCAACCAAGGTTCAACCCCCAGCACCACATATGGTCCCTCAAGCCTGCCAGGAGTATTCCCTGAGTGCAGAGGAGTCAGGGTAACCCCCGAGCATAGCTGGTTGTGGCCCCAAAACCAAAATAATAATAATAATAATAATAATAATAATAATAATAATAATAATATTTTTTGAGTCTAAGTTTACAAAAAATGGATAAAATTTGTTTTATTTAACTGAACAAATTTCTTTAAAGGGTTAGCTTGAAAAATAGTAGGCCAAGACTGCAATATACAAAATACTTTTAAAATTCTAGCATTTAAAATTCCACCATTTACTGTAAAAGGATACAAAGTAAAAATGCCAACCATTCAGACAAGCTCTGGTACTCAAACTTTCTGCTAGCTAGATCACAGAAGTTTGTTGACCCTGAGCCTTGATTGGGATACAGATTTTTCAGTAGAACTAAAAAAGATTGTGTGGTTCTCTTTAATTCTCTTCAGTAAGAAAAGAATGCAAAAAAAAAAAAAAAAACCAAAGCATTACTTGGTCTAGCCTTTAAACTATTATGCTGGAAGCTCTATAAACTCAACAGATTGTACTGGTTATTTGTTGTTATAAGGGGGCAACTGTCACATTTCCTTATTATAAATAAGAACAAATCAATTCCTGCAAACAAGGTCATCTCAGCACACAGACCCCTGGACTAGGACTAAGTGCTCTGACTTGAATTCACAACTCTTGACCTTCAAGCCTTTGACTACCGCAAACCACACGGATATTGCCAAGCCCCATGTTTTCTGAATTTCAATTTAAATCAGAATTACCAAGGGGTGGCCAAGGCCCAAGTTCTGATATACTGAATGCAACGAATCCTGTATTTTAATATGCAGATATCTAAAGTGATTGCACAAATGAAGAAGAAACCAGTTTATAGAAACATATTTTATACATCATGTAAAATTAGTACATCCTTGTCCCTTAGAATAATTCTGACCTCAATATTAACTTTTGCTTTGTTACGCAAAAAATAAAAGTTACACAAATTTTAAATTCAATTGAAAAATCAACCAAATATGTGTAGGAAAAAGTATACTTGGGCTTCAATTCATGGAACTTTTAACAGAGACCTCGCCAGAATAACTGCCTCCAGTAAGAGGGAAAATAATCAAGATGACTACCTATGAAAATTATCAGGGTCTTTTCCTACTATTTTGTAAAGTAGAATTAAATACAGAACACAACCACAGGAATAAAAAGGAAGACAATAGTCTACATCCCTTGCCACTTGAAGTGGGGTAATCTACATCTCAGACTTGAATAAAATACAGCTAACAATCTAAATTCAATCATGACAATAAAATACTTTCCATTTTCCAAGTCAGATGGCAATAAATATTTACATTTTTTTAAAAAAAAATTTTTGCTTTTTTTTTTTTTTTTTTTTAGAAAAGACAACATGCTCAAGGGTACACACAGAAAAAAATCTCTTTGTCTAAGACAGCAAATGGTAGTATAAAACAATATTCTTACATATTAAGCCAATTCAAGAATGAGACCATCAGGGAATCTAACATGGCATTTACTTCAGGGATGACATTCAAGTATGTTCTTTAGGACACCATACCTAATGCATTTACCAAGAAGCAGCTACCTAGCTTGTTCTTCCCCAGCTTTTAGTATCGTCGGTACCCCCCGCCTCCTCCCCCATACGGATCTCCATAACCCCTTCCTCCGTAGCCTCCTCTTCCACCGTAGCCCCCTCCTCTCCCACCGTAATCTCCCCTGCCTTGGAAACCTCCTCTTCCACCTCCTCCCCCACCCCCTCCCCAGCCTCCTCCTCCCCCTCCTCCTCCTCCTCCCCAGCCACCTCGTCCACCCCCACCTCCTCCTCTACCACCGCCACCACCCCAGCCACCCCGGCCACCGCCGCCGCCTTCTTGTCTCTTTTGCCAAGGGGGCATCTCAGGGGGTGGTGGCTCAATTTCATTCGGTCTTCCGCCCCTGTCCGGTACCCTGCCCATCAGCACCTGTGAAGAAACATTTTCTTTCAGTTTCTAATATTTTAAAAGGATTAAATTTGGGGTCATTGAGGTAGTACAGCAGGTGGGGCACCTTCCCTGCATGCGGCTGACCCGGGTTTAATGTCAAGCACCACTAGGAGTGAGTGACCACTGAGCACAGTGCCAGGCGTAAGGCCTGCACATGACCAGGTGCGGTGCAGACACTAAAATCAAATTAACATTTAAATTTACATAAAGAATGCTAAAGACACTAAAGTTGCTACTTCTAACAAAGGGCCAAAATCAAATATTTAAGGGCATGAAAACAGCAGTATGAATTAGTACTGAGAATATGTAACAAATTCTTTAGAATGTACATAAATTTAAAGTAATTTCTTTAAAATTATTTTAAATAATTGGGGCTGGAGCCATAGCACAGCGGGTAAGGCGTTTGCCTTGCACACGGCCGACCGGGGTTCGATTCCCAGCATGCTATACGGTCCCCTGAACACCGCCAGGAATAATTCCTGAGTGCATGAGTCAGGAGTAACCCCTGAGCAACGCCGGGTCTGACCCAAAAAGAGAAAAAAAAACTATTTTAAATAATCAAGAGGGGTATTTCTTGAGGAGTAAATTAATAAAGGATTTATTAATTTAAGTTCTCGTTTAAATTTGCTTCACAAGTTCTTGGGAGTGGGAGGGGTGCAGGTTTGGGCAATGCTCAGGGGTTACTCCTGGCTCTATACTCGGGAATTACTCCTGGAGGTACTCGGGGAACAATATGGGATGCCAGGGATCGAACCTGGGTCAGCTGTGTGCAAGGCAAACCTACCCATGTGAAAAAAAGTACCAGTGCAGAAAAGTACAAGGAATTGCAATAGCCTATTCTTTTCTTATGAGGAACATAAACTCACTAACTTTCAATACTGGCTGCTATATGTAGGAATGTAGCTATAGCATAGTGGGTAGGGCATTTGCCTTGCACGTGGCTGGCCGGGTTCAATTCCTCTGTCCTCAGAGAGGCCGGCAAGCTATCAAGAGTATCCTGCTTGCAGAGCAGAGCCTGACAAGCTTCCTGTGGCGTATTCGATATGCCAAAAACAGTAACAAGTCTCACAATGGAGACGTTATTGGTGCCTGCTCGAGCAAATTGATGAACAATGGGACAACAGTGGTATATAATTATGAAGATAATAAATATACCGTATGCTTTTGTAAACACTCTTTAAAAGGCAAACATCAAAGGAGTTTGGTATTGTTTGCTTTTGGGGGGCCATACCCAGCAGTTCTTAGGGCTTGCTCCTGGCTCTGTGTTAGGGATTACTCCTGGTGGAGGTAGGGAACATGTATGTTACAGGGATAGAACCTAGGTTGGTCCTGTGCCAGACCAGCACCTTACCCGCTATACCATTTCTCCAGCCCCTAAGAGTTTGGTTTAAGTCTCCAGACTTCTTTTTTTGTTTGCTTGTTTTATTTTTGGCTACACCCATTGTGTTCAGGGATCATCATCCCTGCCATATTTGGGAGACCTGACGCAGTGTTGGGGATAAAACTGGAGTTGGTGACATGCAGCATACACACCTAAGCCCCTGTATTATCTATCCCTGTCCTTAAGTTCTCAACTTTTTATAAAGAAAGATCTACTTTATATACCCATAAACAGAAAAAGACAGCAGTGATAAGGGTATCTTGTGCCAATCACAGTCAAGAGAAAATCAAAAGTTTTCAGAGAGCCTATTTCTTTTTTCTTTTAATTAAAAAAATTTTTTTTTCAGAGAGCCTATTTCAAGAAAAGTAAAACACTAACTCCTTCAATAATAATCAATAATAATAATAATAATAAAAAGAAAAAGAAGAAGAAGAAGTTCTGGGGCCTGGAGCGATAGCACAGTGGGCAGGATATTTGCCTTGCACACAGCTGACCTAGGTTCGATTCCCAGCATTCCATATGGTCCCTCGAGCACTGCCAGGAGTAATTCCTGAATGCATGAGCCAGGAGTAACCCCTGTGCATCTCCAGGTATGACCCAAAAAGCAAAAGAATAATAATAAGTTCTGAATGACTTTGGTTCCACTTCCATTGATCCCCTGATCAAAACCATGTTTTCGTAATTTATGTCATGAATGAAAAATAATACAACATTGTGGGGCAAAGCTCAAAGTACATAAGCATTCTATTTAGTCAGCCTTACAACTTTTTTGACATAATTACCCTAAAATTACCTTATAATCAAACCCAAACAAGAAACTTTCCTTAGTTGTTAATCTCTTCAATTTCATCACTATGTTGATTAGTAAATGGGAATACTGCTCTAAGAACTAAGACTGTTTTCAAATAATTAGTGGGTAAATTATACAAATTCAAAAGAGAGGCCAAGGAGATGGTACAGCAGGTACCATCTTGCATGCAACCAACTGATGCTTGATCCTAACATCCCATATGGAGCCTTGAACACCATCAGGAGTGATTCCTGAGGGCAGAGCCAGGAGTAACCCCTGAGCATCAGTGGGTATAGCCCCAAATCTAAAAAATAAACTCAAAAGAAAGATGGATAATGTCACTTAATTGAACTTTTGCTCCAGCAGGAGATTATAAATACCTGGAGCGAGATAGCAAACATATTTAAAGACTGAAAACGGAGAAAATAGGAGACTGACCTAACACGGTAATAAAGAAGCACAAACACTGATGCCAAGATTAGCAAAAATTAGCAAACTATTTTTCATTTCTTTTTAGAGATCTAACTGGATTTACTTAAATCAGTCACAAATGGGGCAGCATCCCATTGGTGAGCTGACACAATTTGCCAAAAGCTGACTTTAAATACAACCCTGGCAAGGCATTCTCTACAGCATCTTCTATGGCACCTTTCTCATTACAGGGATAATGAATAATGAGATAAAATGTCTTAAAATAATTCAACCCCCTTACTTCTGATGCTTTGCTTTTTGGTAAGAGTTTCCAGAATGCATCATCTAAACAGAGTTACATGCTTGTCAAGCCAACATGCATTCTATATTAGTTAATTGCTGCTGCTATTATTTTAAGATAAGGAGGTTATGCTCTAGGCTTATTTAAGACTAATCTCAGAAAGAGATAAATGCTTTGAAGTTATCAGAGTGATTTAGTGACTTGCCTCATCTGACTTCTCAATTGTAATTGATGAAATGTAAAATGACAGATAATATGGGATGAGAGTGGTGGGTAGGACACTAAACAGTGGGGCGTACAAGTGGACACTGATGACGGGATTGATGTTGAAACACTGTATGTCTGAAACCCACTCAAAAATAACTTTGTAATTTCATGGTGACCAAATAAAAAAAATAAACAAATGTAGGATAGATAGATAAAAATGATAGAAAATAAACCAGGTTCTATGACTACAAAGTAGGTTTCCCTTTCCACTGATGAAATGAGCACTATGTCAGCACCCTGGAATGACTCCTGTAGAATTTTAATGACAAGGGATAAAATTCTTAGAAGTCAGTTATTGATAAAGTTATCAGGAAAAACAATTCTTAATTTCTCATATTCAGATAAAATTTTGGTTTAATTTATGAAAGCAGATGTTTCAATGAATACCTACACACAAAATAAACAGAAAGATGGGTCTCTCCACCATTCTCTCTTTTAGGATCTTATTTGAAAAAAATAGAATTAAAATCCATAAAAATATTCAATTAAAGATATAACAAATATTTAAATATGCAATAAAGATATAATAAATGCATCTTTAAAAAAGAATCAAAATCCATAAAAACATTTAATAAAGATATCATAAACGCATTCTCCACTATGCCAGAAGAAACAAACCTTATTTATGGCACACGCCGTCTTCTCCCTGCTGGTGCCACTGCTTGTCCTGATGATCTTGGACAGATCTTCACGGGCAGCTAGGAGATGGGCCAATGTAATTGTCGTCTTAGGTGACAGAGCGTAACGCTTAGGCTGATAAATTCTTGCTATATCATCTGTTTTTACCTAAAAGACAAAAATTAGGGACAAAAGGAACCAGAGAACAAACATTTCAATTGAAAAAGTAAGGCCAGTCAAAATCTCCAGAAAGAAAGGAGACAATGCAGACCTAGTAAAGTGCAAAACATCCAAATACCTAATGACAGTTTGCATATGAAAAGAAAAAACAGACCAACAGATGCTAAAAGAATATATAATTACCAGTAAAAACTCATTGAAAAGGTAACAAAAAAATTCCATTCAGGATGACCAAAGACAAAATACTTAAAATAACTTCACCAAAAATACATATAGGACTTTTAAGAAGAAAACATTAGTGAATCATAAAAACAAAACAGAAACTTGGATAAATGGAGATAAAGTTTCTGGATCAGGACACTGAGTATTGTCCGTTTTTCTCTCAATTGGCTAAAAAAGGAATGGAAAATCTATTGGATTGGTTTGGAGACGGGACAATGAAGCGGAGAAAAATAAATCCGAAGTTAATCCAGAACTAACTACATACAAATAATTTAAAGAGTTCTGAAAAAGAAGAATTCTTCCAGATACGAACACATAATAGGATATTATCATCATTGTCTTAGCAGGGAATACTCATTGCATATTTATTAAATGTGCCAGGATACTAGTCATTTGTCATTATTTCTTTAATTCTCAAAGCATCCTTTTAGAGAGATTATTACCCCTTTTGCAAATAAAAGAAAAATTGAGCTTAGAAAGCTTAAACATTTTTCAAAAAAAAAAAAAACAGAAAAAAGAACAAAAATTTACTCATTTACAATAAGTCTATTTGACCCTCAAAACAAAGGTTTATTATACTAACTCTGACGAATTACATGGAACCTGGGAGAGTGGGGAGAGTAGGGGAGGGGGGAAACAGATTGATGATACAGGACAACTAAGAGTCAGAACCTCATAAATATACGAATCAATAAATGACACAGGCAGCATTCAAAGGTGAGGAGAAGAGAAAAGGAATGAGCTATTTGGGGGGGAGTGGAGGGTTGGGCCACAGCTGGTGATGCTCAGAGATCAATCCTGGTGGGCTTGGGGATCATACAGGGTGCCAGGGGTTGAACCCAGATAGAATGCACTATGGCTCCAGCCCCTAGATGAGTTATTTTTTTAAATGAAAACTGGAAGGAACTGCTGCTTAATGGTAAAATTAGGTATAGCATGTAACAAAGGGAAATCCAAATACAATAAAGGATTTATAGTTTAAGGTTTCATTTTAAACTGAAAAAAAAAACAAAACAACTCAACTATTTAAAAAAATATTAAAAAAATTTTTACACAACAGAAAATTCAAAAGACAACTAAGGAGAGTATTTTCAACAAATATAACAACTAGTTAATATCTTAATATACAAAACACTCAACTGAAAGGGAAACAGGAAGACACTGAAGGGAAAATAAAATGAGACACAAATAGAAACTTTTAAAAAGAGGAAATTCAAATGACTAACACATTTTTAAAAAAGTTCAATTTAACCAATAAAAACAGACCAATTTAAATTTTTATTTTTTAATATTTTTAACATCAAATCAGCAATAAAAATTGAATATATCCGACACAGTAAAGAGAACTAAAGGACAAAATTTAATTTATACCCCACTGGCAGAAGTTTAAATTCAAACGCTCTATAGAAAATATTTTTCCCACTGAATCAAGAACATCATCTTTGACAGTAAACTTTCATTCAGAAATCTACAGTAAGAATAGTCTCTAGGGGCCAGAGCAATAGGGTAGCTGGCAAAGCACTTGCCTTGCACACAGCCAACCAGGTTCAATTCCCAGGATCACATTAGTCCCCTGAGCAGCACTAGGAATAATCCCTCAGTGCAGAGCTGTATTAAGCCCTGAGGTGTGTCCCACCCCCAATTCCTCCCCCCAGAAATGTATTCTGAGGACTGGAGAGATAGTACAAAGGCTAAGGCACTTCCCTTTTGTGTGTCCAACCCCAGTTTGACCCCTGGCACTGCATATGGTTCCCCAAGCACTAACAGGAGTGACCCAACTATCCTACAAATATACTTTGAAACTTACAAATGAAAATACACAAATATTTTTGGTGATGATACAGGAAAAGAATCTAAATGCTAAAAGAATCTAATGCTAAAAAGAATTATAGCATCATTTAAAATATAACACTCAAAAAAAAATCCTAATTAGAGAGGACAAAAGATGGCTCTATGGGCTAGAGTGCATGTTTTGCAAATAGGGAACCGAAATAGATCTCCAGCACGGCATGGTCCCCTGAGTACCATTAAAAGTGACCGAACCTCAAGAAGAAGTTACTGAGCTGTGCCAGACCCCCACCACACACACATACACACACACACACACCACACACACACACACACACACACACACACACACACACACACACACACACACACACACACACACACACACACACCACCCCCACCCCCTAAATATTGAATGGATGTATAGTATAGGAAATAAAGAACTTACCTTGCAGGTGGCCGACCCTGGTTCGATCACCAGCACTGTATATGGTCCCCCTGAAAACCACCAGGGTCCACTCCTGAGCACAGAGCCAGAAACAGCCCTGAGCATGGTTGGGTTCAAAAGAGTAGAACGCCCTGAGTTGTATCCCCAGCACCACAAAGCCAGCAGCGCCACGTGTGTCTGGTGGCCTCTGAACATCACGAGGATGGGTCTGGTGTTCCCTAGCACCATAAGCTGAAGTATACTATAACCCAAACACAGGTCCGTGTACGCCCACTCTGTCAAGCCAAGTCCACCAAGAGGGGAACCCAGGTCCCCAAGTTCTGCAAGGATACCCCTCAAAAGGAAAATTCCCAGAACACAATAGCCAGCTCCAACAATCTCGGATGTCAACAATTTCTAAAAATGACTGCACTTCACAGTTGCTTTTAAGTATCTTGCTCTTAAATATGGACAACCAAGGACCACTATTCATTTACTCATTTGAAGAAAGTCACAAGACCAAGAAAGACCAAAAAAAGAAAAATCAGCCTACAAGTGACAAAAAAAATTATCCTCATTTGAGAAAACAGAACATCCATTTAAAATAAAAATCTTGAAAAAAGAAAAATTTAAGAACCCTTTCCCCTTCTCCCCCCTAGCAATTTCTATAAATTAAATGCAGTAGAAACAAAATTCAATACATGAAATTGACAGTATCTGCAGAAAAATGAATCGAAAAGGGAAAAAGAGGCTTGGTCCTCAAGCCTATGCTCTCCTTTGAACCCCTATCTGGCTTCCTTGTCTCTAGGCCTCTGCCAGCTTTTTTCACTGGAGAAGCCTGTGTTCTCTCTGAAGCATGTATTTGTTCTCTTTTCTCACATCTAAGCTTCAAATCCTGACCTTGCTTCACAAAAAAAAAAAAAGAGAATAATAGAAACAAACAACAATAATTATCCAAGCCATTCAGTGTTTAACAAGAGTTTCAAAAGAAAGACAGAAGGGAATAAATTAATGAAAACATAAAAGCTAAAAGTCTAAAGAGTAGAGGGTTCACTTAGTATTTATTTAGTACCTTAATAAAAAAAAATTCAAACCCACATACATTGTGAATTTTCAGAACATCAAAGATTGAAAATAACCTAAAAGCTTTCAGAGAAAAATAAAAGGTGACCCACAGCCCTAAATGCTAAAGAAAAATGAAGCAATGCCTTCAATATTCTTAGAGTTTTGACCAATAATTTTATATTTACCCAATCAGCAAAATATGCACTAGATGAAACACATTTAATCCCATCACCCTTTGATAGGAAGCTATTTGTGGACTACTAATCCTTTGCATTCAGAGTACCCCTCCTTGGCACTGACAAAATTTAAGTATGGCTCTCAGGAACAGTGATGTTATATACTTATATATACATATTTAACAAACAGCACAAGCCATAAGGGAAATAAATCTACATCACACTACAAATTTGTCCAGAAGTCACGCAGCTAGCGGAAAACTTTTGACACCTAACTATCTAATGGGCACCTATCATCTTCTGATAATGACCAATGTTTGAAAGGAGATCTTCATAGCATAAATCAATTATCTAAAGGAAGGGAAACTGTCTTATCTGTTTAACTGAATACTAAATACTAAAAAACAAATCATTTACTAGTGTGAAACTTGCAGTTAGCAACCAGGTTTACACTCTAATTACCTAGAAAGCACCATACTTCTGAAAAATATCAATGATTTAAGTTTAAATTTCCCTTTATAACATGCCTATATAATATCAAAACATTTTTAAAAGAGCATATTTAAAATTTTATCGCTATTTTTTAATTTTCAGGTTAATGACATATTACACAACCATAAAAAAGATAAAAACTGCCAGAGTAGGGACCAGAAAGACAGTAAGCAGGTAGGGTGCTTATCCTGTGGCTGACACAGGTTCGATCCCAGCAGCAGATATGGTCCCCAGATGAGCCCCAGGAGTAACCCCTGAGCACTCTGTTAGGAGTAAGCTCTGAGCACAGCAGGTCTGGGCCAAAACCCCCAGATAATGAAGAAAACTTCAGAGTGGGTATAAAGTATTATCAGAGAAAAACTGAGAACAAATAGTTTAAAAAATGAAAGAGGAATAAACAATGGAAGAGGTGATGGGACCCAGGAAGTGCTAGAATAGCATAGAATGGACAAGCAAAGAGCCCAGACTGCAACAGGAGGACTCAAACTCAGGGGAGGTGAACAAAAGCAGAAAATGGGAAGACTCCTTGGAACACCTGAGTTTTTATTTAAAGTATATTTGAAAAGAAAAGACAATAGCATGAAATAGAAAAATGCAAATGCAAGAGGAAAACAATTAAAAGAACAGCTGGTAATCTGAGAATATTCACATCCAAATTTCTAGAAGCTATGAATATATTAATCACAATTGCATATTCAAAGTTAAGAATCTAGGGGCTGGAGCGATAGCACAGCAGGTAGGGTGTTTGCCTTGCACATGGCTGACCAGGGTTCGATTCCCAGCATCCCATCTGGCCCCCTGAGCACCTCCAGGAGTAAGTCCTGAGTGCAGAGCCAGGAGTAGCCCCTGTGCATCACCAGGTGTGATCCAAAAAGCAAAATAAATAAATACATAACAAAGTTAAGAATCATAATATGGAAAGATGATACTGGACTACCACAGTAGATCCAGTGTGAGACCAAGGACCCTTAAGAGCAAGAATGGCAGAGACAGGAGGAAGGAAAGGCACAAAGCTCAGAAGATCCTCACTACTGGTTTTGAAGATGTAGGATGAGGACAAGAGCCAAGGACTCATCTTCCATTTGGTTTCTGGAGGCTTTCTAGAAAAGACAAGGAAAGGGATTTCCCCCTGAAGCAACTAAAAGGAATATAACCCTGCCAATACCTTGATTTTAGGTCTTTCTATTTCTAGAACTCTAAAAGACTAAAAGTTTATTATTTAAGCCATCAAATGTGTGGTTTTATAAAAAAATCTGTCAAATGAAACAAATGCAAGACATCATGTATAGAGAGAAACCACTTAAGAGTGAAGTAATGGAAGCACCTGAACAGAAGCATATGAACATGTGAAACAACCATCACGAATGTTCCAGCAAATCTGAGTAAAATTGTGTAATTCCAGCTTATCCCACATATAGCAAAATAATTGTTCAGCCAATATAAAGACTGTAATGATGAAAGACACCCTGGAAAATTATGTGAAGAGATGATATTTGGAAAACTTCCCAATCTACATTCACTTTCAAAAGGAACAAACACAATCCACAACCATATTTTTAAGAACATCAGTGCTATCTGAACTTATTTATTCTTGTCCTTATATTCCTTGATCAGCTTCTCATTTATATCTAACACACTGTTTCCTATAATGCTCATTCTTGTTTTTTTGTTTTTGTTTTTTGTTTGTTCAGTTTGTGTGCGCACACGCGTGCACACAGCAATCTGTGACTCTGAAATAAATGTAAAAGATTTGGCGGATGAGTTAAGATACATGCAAACAGAGAATGATATAAGACCAGGATAAATATGAGAGTAGTAGTTGGCTTAGACATAGTTCATGACTTCAAAGAATTGATGAACTGCAAAATGTTTCAGTGACTAAGAGAGAAGCCAAAGAGCTGTCACAGAGTACCACCTACAGGACACAAATGGGAAAACAGCCTTACCTTGGCTCTGTCAGACCATCCGAAGGACTGCACTGTCACATCTAAACGTTTCATCAACATCCGCCGGCGGCATTCATATTCACAGGAAAGAGCATCGTTTATTCTTTCTAGTTGCTCCTAAATAATTTGGAAACAAAAATCCTAAGCTTTAGACTTATTAAACACAAAATAAAAATTTTAAATTCTGATGAATACTTTGATTTGACTTTCTGATCTCACAAGATATTATACTAATTATTTAAATGACTGAACATTTGCTACAGCATTTATGATGTTATTTAGAAGGTTAATTTATATGCAATTAAATTCAACAACTGATAGAGTGAGTTTCTTAATTTCAATCAAATGTACTGATTTAAGCAATTGGCTATATATCTTCTATCAACAAGAAAATACCAATAAACTTAATTCATTTCAACTTCCAACTCCCATATGCTATTAAACACTATAATACTTTTCAAATCACTATCTGAAAACGTGCAGAGACACAGCAGCGAGTACTGGAAGACACCATATTGCCAGAGATCTCTCCGCGCCCTGTACTAAGCCAATTTCACCAGGGCACCTCAGATGGAGCAGGTGTGCTCTCCTGGCTGCTCCAGATGATCTCTCCGCGCCCTGTACTAAGCCAATTTCACCAGGGCACCTCAGATGGAGGAGGTGTGCTCTCCCTGGCTGCTCCAGATGGAATCCCGGCGACCAAGAGCTTCCACACACAAGGCCCTGGTCCAGGCCCTGCTCCAGGGATTCCCAAATGAATCCCAAAATAGATTAGTGCCCTACAGAGATGTCTCTGGACCCCAACCATTTACAACCTTAGAATTCCAGAAGCCCACGGGAAGCAGCCACGTGACCTCTCATATTCAAAGTGAGCAACAGGAAATTAATTATCTAGCACCTGCCCCTGAAAGGCAGGCTTGAATGGCAGTGGGAAAATTCAAGCAAACTAATGCCCAAAAGTAGAGAGAATGTTTTGAGGAAATTGTCTGCCTTAGAGGCAGGGTGAGGACTGGGATGGGGGAAACGGAGATACTGGGGACACTGGTGTGGAAAATGTGCACTGGTGGAGGGCTGGGTGTTCAATCAATGTAAAGCTGAAGCTCAAACGTTAAAGCTTTGCACCTGTATCTCACGGTGATTCAATTAAAAAAAAAAACTATCTAAAAACATAAAAATCCGAAGAAATTTAGGACCCATTACTCTAGAATATCAAACCTATTTTCATTCCCCATTTCCGAAATAACAACCATATAATACCCATCGTAAAATCAAGACTTCTACTATTAATATTCATTTGTACTTAGGAGCTGGGGAGATAGCTCAAGTGGCAGAACACATGTCTCACATGGGACCCCCAGAAACACTGGCTGGGGCCCTGGCGGGACACTAGCACCACCAGCTCAAGTTTGGTCTAACCCCATGCCCCACCCCGTACACTGCCAGTGGCCCTTACACCCTCTAGCCCTTGCACTCACCAACTGACGCAGTTAGTCATGCGTCACAGGGAGGGACCTGGTGATCAATTAAGTTGTATTCAGTCATTTGATTACATATAAAAAAACAAGGAGGAAAATTTACCGCCTGCTCCAGATTTAAATCAATTTTCAACAGTGGTTTTCCAACATGACTTTTCTGGACTTTGGAGAGAATATCTTTCACCTAAAAATAAATATGAAAGACTGATATAAGTCTATTTCTATTTTAAAACAATCTTATTCTTCCTTACAGTGTTTCAATACTCAAGAATAGTTAAGAGAGAAATTATTAAAATACACCTCCCTATCCTAGAAAAAGAATTATCCTTACAATGTAGACTTTTTCAAAGGGGCATTAGTTAAATTAATTCAAGTTGAAACACTTTCTAGAACAAGAAAAACTATGTATGGAGCCCAGGAAGATAACTCAAAGGGCTAGAGCACGTGCTGTGCGTGCAAGAGGCCCAGTTCAATCCCCAGCCCCACTGGGTTCTCTGTGTACCACCAGGAGCAACCTCTGAAGACTAAACCAAGAGTAAAGAATTTCAGGGTGTGGCTCCAAAGCCAAACAATCACGGAAAACACAGAAAGCCACAGAAAGAGCTACCAAAAGGCTTTACTATGAAAATGTGTGTGCATTCCCTGAAACAACGATGGAGATTCTTGCTTAGGAAAGGGGTTCTTCAATTTATAATTTCCATCACAATGAACTGTTGACTGGCTTAAGGCACACACTCTTCAGTCTCCGCCCTGAAGGCATCGCCCATCCCCAGCACTGCTGGGTCTGGCCTTCAAGGCCCCTACCCCAGGCTTCAGCACCCCTGGGGGTGGCCCTGGTGGTCCTGGGCACTTCAGGGTCAGAGCAGTAAGACATTCTCAGGCAAGCTGAAAACAACTGGGAGTGGCCCCCAGATCTCCCGAGCACCACCTCGGAGGTACCCCCCCCCAAAATAAAGTTTAAAAATGTTTAAAAGATCTAATTCCTAAGTCTAGTAGGCAAATTAGCCACAAGCATAATAAGTCCAAATTCAAAAATTATTTTATATGAAATTATGATCTCTTGAACTGTAATAAACTTACAAGAAAAAATATTTTTTCCCTATCTGTACATTCCCACCCACCAATGTCCCCAGTTTCCCTCTGTCCCTGTCCCCTTCACCCCACCTGCCTCTAGCGTAGGCACTTCTCTTTCCCTCAGAAATACTTTTTAAAATAAATTTACTTTGAGTCCCCTCCCCACTTTCCTGGGAGCTGTCACTGCAGTGCTAGGAGTCAAGGACTCCTCATCCAGAATGGGCTGCAGTGCTGGCCAGCCCGAGGCCTAGCCGAGGCAGCTGTGGTGCAAGGCAGACCACACCCTAATGACTTGTGCCGGGGATGGAACTCCGGGTCCCTCTAACACAGACACTCAACTCTCTCCCGCTCTCGAATATTTTCATTCTTAACACATTTCATGCTAGCCTTCAGTTGAACTTTGAGGAAAATGAAAACTGAAATATGGTACCTTTGACTCCACCTGGGTTAGCGTAAGCGGAATGTCAGAAGTTGTTGATTTGGGTATACCAAGGGCATCGCAGATAGCTTGAATTTCCTGATGAATTTCATTATTTTTATTTAACTGCGAATTTTTGTGTTTCTTGCTCTGTTGTATCTGTAAAGCTTGAAGCTCTGTACTTAAAAATACTATAATAAAATGGAGGGAGAAATGTTACAATTTTAAAACAAAATTTTAAAATACAGTAAGAATTCCTTTAAAAACCCTGTTTCAGGGTAAATATCCAAGCAACTGAAAACAGGATCTCAAAGATATCTTTATTACCAACTTCACTGGATCTAAATGACAATAGTCAAGATACAGAATCTAAGTGCCCTTCAGTTTTAAAATAAAAATACTAAAATGTTCTATATTCACCTGCAATGGAATGTTATTCACCATTAAATAGGCAACTCTACCATTGGCAGTAACAGATGAATTGAGAACACACAGTACAAAGTGAAATACATAAGATACAAAAGGACAAATAGAACCATGCATCTTCTCATGGATGAGAGGAATATAAAATAGACAAACTCATAAAGCAGAAAGTAGAATGATGGCTTCTAGGAACAGGGTAAAGAAAAAATTAAAGAATGAAGTCAAAGTTTAAGCTGTACAAATGACTAAGTCCAAGAGATCTGCTTTATACATAGTAGCTATCAGTACTGTTATGTATTAATACACTTAAAAATCCACAATGGCATATGTACCACAAAAAAGAATCTGAAGAACAGGATAAAAATAAACTTTTAAAAAATAGACAATACACACTCACAATAAGTTTCAAGTACAGTAAGAGAGACCCATTAGCAAATCAACTATTTAAGAATGCAAACTAGGGGCCGGAGTGATAGTACAGTGGGGAGGGTGTTTGCCTTGCAAGTAGCTGATTTGGGCTGACCTGGGTTCAATCCCCGGCATCCCAAATAGTCATATGGTCCCCCAAGCACTTCGAGGAGCAATTTCTGAGTGCAGAGCCAGGAGTAACCCCTGAGCATTGCTGGGTGTGACTCAAAAAGAAAAAAAGAAAAAAAAAGAATGCAAACTAATGTGTAAATTGATATTCTTAAGATACTTATAGCCTCAAGTATCTTGAGGGGCTGGATTGATAGCACGTTTGCCTTGCACGCGCGGGAACCTGGGTTTGATTTCCAGCATCCCATATGGTCCCCTGAGCACCACCAGTAGTAATTCCTGAGTGCATGAGCCAGGAGTAACCCCTGTGCACTGCCAGGTGTGATCCAAAAAGAAAAAAAAAAAAAAAAGATACTTATAGTGTTTTAAAGTAACTTTTACTACAAATGGCTAAAATACTGTGGGTTGTTTTGGTTTGTTTTGGGGGCATACCAAGTGGTGCTCAAGGCTCACTCCTGGCTCTACATTCAAGGATCACCTCTTGCTGGAGAAGGGGACCTTATGGGTGCCAGGGATTAAAATCAAGTCAGCCACGGGCAAGTACTATTGCTCTGTATTATTGCTCTAGCCCGATTCTGTGTTTACTTGTTCTATATCAAACACAAGCGGGCACAAAGCTGTGCACACCTGGACCACAATTTAATACAGTAGATTCCATTTCAGTTTAACAGAATACTTGTTTGAAATTTCAAGTGCCAGGGCCTCATCCTCAGTGATTCTAAACGTCTAGAACTAAAAGAACTGAGTATCTGTGTGGCTTGTTTTATTTTTTTTAATTTTTTTGCTTTTTGAGTCACACCTGGTGATGCTCAGGGGTTACTCCTGACTTTGCAGTTAGGAATCACTCCTGGCGGTGCTCAGGGGACCATGTGGGATACTGGGAATTGAACCCGGGTCGGTAGCATGCAAGGCAAACGCCCTCAACTCTGTGCTATCGCTCCAGCCCCATGTGTGGCTTGTTTTAGACTCAAGATGATTTTCATGGACAGAAAGAATTGAGCAAAACATGTATACTGTTTCAGCCATAAAAACATACCATCCATTCTGTTACTCTTTTTGCTTTAGCTGCTAAGATGGCTCAGCAATAATTCAATTATTTTCCATGACAAATATGCATCATACTATGCTTGTGAGGACTATATAAAGGTCCCTCTGATTTTAAAAACTCCATTAAAACAGATCATTAGTTCTAAAAAAGTTTGTATTTTGGAAAGAACCTGGATTAAAGCTGGCATTTTTCTATGTATGAACTCAAGTTCAGCCTAGTATTCAAAATTCTAAAGCACGCAGATGGCATACAACACTGGAAAAGTTCAGTCTTCCCACCACACATCCTCCCAAGGAATTCACCATAACTCATTACTTGGGTATATTTTTTAGACCGTGTGTGTGTAACTGTACATATATTCAATATAGGTATCTATTACTTATAAGAGCATTCATGTTCTGATCATTCCCCATCTACACATTTAACCTGTTTTCATCTTAAAGGTAATAGTGTTATTACTATAAAGATGTCCCATTTCCATTTCTAGTTATCATTAAAAACTATCTTTTTCATGTATCTTTATATATTTAGGGAAATAAATTTGCATTCCTACTTATGGAATTGTAAAGTAAAAAGGCAGGTGAATTTTATTTATTTTTGCTTTTGGGGCAATACCTTGCAGTGCTCAAAGGTTACTCCTGGTTCAATATTCAGGGGACCATGTGGTGCCAGTGATCAAAATCAAGGTCTCCAAAATGCAGGGCAAGTGCCCAGCCCAAGTAAGCGATGTCTCTGACCCAACAGGGGAATTTTACTTTTCATGATGAAAGTCTACTCTTCTAAAAGTTTGTAACAGTTATTCTCCCATCACAGTCTGACTCACAGCATGTGAGAATAAATACTCCCACAAACTTGTTCTGTACCACATGGGTTTATATCACATACTTGCTAACTTGGTAGGTGAGAATAGTATACTTTTATTTTTGTATGAAATTAAATCAATGACTCTGCACTGAGAGAAATATGGGGAAACTAAGAAAAGGGATGAACACACAAAGTTTTATCCAACATATACAAAGTAATAGAAAAATTTAACATGTCTATTACATTATCACCAACAGTTAAATACACACACCTACACTATGACTGTTCTAATGGAATCAATATTACTGACACTAACTAGCCTAGTTAGTGAGTTATATCATAAGAATGTCCCTTTGTTTAACATAGTATGTTCTATTCCTGGTTCAGTGCTTGGAGGACAATGTACTGTTGAGGATCAAATTCTGGGGCTCCTTTTAGCCCTTTGAACTATCTCCCTGGTCTTCACAGGATCTTTTTATAAATTATGTAAACTTATAGTGATGTTAGAAAAAAATCTTTCAGGGAGCAGAACGATATTACAGCACGTAGGGCAAATGCCTACCATATGCCTGAACCAGGTTCAATCCCTGGTACCCCATATGGTCCCCCAAGCAATGCTAGGAATAATTCCTCAGCACTTTGAACAACAACAACAAAAAAATCAAGGGTCAGAGCAGCGGATAGGATGCTTGCCTTGCACACAGCTGACCTGCGTTTATATGGTCCCCTGAGCCCACCAGGAATGATCCCCGAGTGCAGAGCCAATGCAGGGTGAGACAACAAAACAAAAAATCTTTCAAATGCTTATCTGTAGGGTTCTTAAAACTGCATGATATTCAACTGATTTATGAAGGGACCAAATAAATTAATAGAAAATGTACACTGGTGGAAGATGGGTGTCACTGTATAACTGAACCCCAATCATGATCAGCTTTATAACTGTGTATCTGACAGAGGTTCAATGAAAATAAAAAGGGACCAAATAAGGGGGATCTAATATTTATGTTAACTGTTTGCATACTGGTAATTGCTGTTTCAAATTCAGCCAACTATACTCATTTAATTTATTTAAATACTCAGTTTCTCTTTTTAGCACTCAGTTTATCTAAAAATAAACTATACCCATTAGTATTCAACTAGCCACATTAAAAAAAAAAAAACCAGTATATTCCAAGTGCTTAGCATAGTTTCAGAAACATTAGAAATTGAGTCAATAAATAATTGAGCCAACTTTCAAGGAATCTTCCTAAAAACAAAATTTAGTAAAAGTTATCAAAAGGCTATTTTCCAGAGCTTTAAGATTAAATAGGGGGGCTGGAGCAATAGCACAGCGGGTAGGGCGTTTGCCTTGCACGCAGCCGACCCGGGTTCGATTCCCAGCATCCCATATGGTCCCCTGAGCACCGCCAGGGGTAATTCCTGAGTGCAGAGCCAGGAGTGTCCCCTGTGCATCGCCGGGTGTGACCCAAAAAGCAAAAAAAAAAAAAAAAAAAAAAAGATTAAATAGGACTTTGGAGCACACCCACTTTAACATTGTCATAAATTCCAAGATAAGGGGAAGAGATACAGTACAGGGATTAAGGTGCTTGCCATGCACATGGTTGACCTGGTTCTATCCCGGGCACTGTATAGCTACCCCTGAGTAGCTCCAGGAGTGTTCCTTGAGCAGAGTCAGGAGTAAGCCCTGCGGGCAGCTGGGTGTGCCACCCTCCCCAACAACAACAAAATCACAAGCACAGAGTATTCCAGATAAACCAAAAGGGCCAGAAATGTTAGATGATGTTAGAACTTATACTACCTTTATGAGTTGGCTTCATATTTTAAATCCAATATTAAAATCTTTTTAATATACGAAAAACTTCATTAATAAATCTCCTAAATCTTAATTTAAAAGTAACAAACTAGATCAAACACAAGCATTTAAATATTCAAAGACTACTTACGCAGAAGTTTCAAACAATCATCCTTCTTTTTCAAACGGTCCTTAATTTCTCCTGAAATGAGCACAGAATATGGACAGGCCATTTCTTTCAAAAAACCACTTATTTCAAGTTGGAAGCTCTCTAGATCATCTCTTCCTTTAAAAAAGAAAAATCGTAAAATATTTACTGAATATTTACCATAGAATTATCAACCACTAACTGATTTTAATAATTTATAATTAATTCTAAACTTTCAGTTTCACATTGAATCTTTACATTTGTGTCTCCAAAGCTTAAAGTAACTAATACCTACATGTGGAAAGTAACACTTAAGTGTAGAACCTAGTATCTAATAATGAGATTATGTACATTTTTTGGTGGGGGGCAGGGCATAGGAGGATTGGGCCACACTTGGTAATGCTCAGTGGTTACTCCTGGCTCTGCACTCAGGAATTACTCCTGGTGGTGCTCAGGGACCATATGGGATGCTAGGGATCAAACTCGGGTTGGCTACATGCAAGGCAAATGCCATACCAGCTGTACTATTGCTCCAGGCCCAAGATTATATTTTTATACTTGAATCCCTTAGTATTTTCCAGTGGACTTTCCATAAAAGCAAATAAAGTGAAATTATTTTTATGTCAGAAACTGAAATGTTAAAAGCATTATTATGACTATAATCATTGATTGGCTTCAGTGTCAATAGCTTATTTCTATTGCATTTCTATGAATTCAAAATTAAATGTAATCGCCTAAATCTCACTATCTTAATTATAAAGAACTTGTGACATCAATTTTAACTCACCTTACTTTATCTTATTTCAAGTGAGTCAGGCAAAGGGGGAAAAGTTAAAAGGTCAAAAGTTAAGGCTTTTGACCTTAGCAAAAGCCTAAAAAAAATTTTTTTTTTTTTTACACAGTCTTAAATTCTACCAAAGATCCACACGATCTCCATACACCCAGATAGTAATTAATGACTATGGGGCAGATGGAATATACCCCCAAAACCTGGAAAAACTCCTACAGTTAATCCAGATATTTTAAAGAAAAGTATTCCTATATAAACCTTTGTCAACGTCATACACTTGATAGTAACACTCAATAGAGGACAACATGTACTTGAAAGTAGTATGCTAGGGATAGCGAGATAACTCAAAGAGCTCTAGCACACGCCTGGCAAGCACACGGCCAGGGGAGTTCAGTCCCAAACAACACAAGTACTCCCGGGCACCACAGGTCCAGTCGCGCTGTACCTCAGGCTAAGTTTAAATACTCGGGCCCTAACCTCCAGACCCACCATCACTAAGAGACTCTTCTCCCCTCCCCTCTTCAACTGCCAAAATAACCACCTTAATTTGCTTAATTTGCAATACCACAAATTTTAACTTTTCCCCCTTTGCCTAATTCACTTGAAATTTGCAATACGACAAATTCAGACTCTACTTTACAATTTTTTTAATTTATTTTTTCCAGACTCTGCTTTTTCCAAAGAACAAAACTAAGGCTAAGAGAGCCAACAACTGTTTACAACTTTAGACAAATGTAGGAAGAAATCTGAATATAAAGTTGAATCCTATGACATCACTTTATAATCAGATGAAATTATAAATCATAAGCTATCACTTCATTTTACCACTAAACTAAAAATAAACAACAACAACAAAAAACAATGCCAATACCAGCTGAAGTGATACTTTCTTCCAAGTTGCACAACGATTTTATCTGAGAGCCTAACCAAACACAGAGTTCTGAAAATTCAGGTGATGATAATCCACCCTCCGCTGCCTTGCTAAGGGCTTGCTCTTCTAGCAGTGGTCCTTTGTACCTAGGAAGGAAGACACAAAATGTTAAAAAAGCAACAACAGCAAAAATCCCCACGGCAACACTCTATACATCCATACCCACTTTTCTCCCCTCCACATGTTTTAACTTTAATAGGACAAAATGTTTCAGACAGAGAGATGGGCGGCCTAGCATTATGTATTTGGAAGCTAAGCCAAGCAGAGACATGAAGGCCACCTGAGGAGAAGGCCTCTGTGACGCAGAGTTCCAGGCCCAGAGCAAGCCTGGACCCCTGGGACGGGAGGCCCAGCACTTCATGGACAAGCCACAGAGAACTGAGAATGAGCCACCAGACGTTTAATGCTTTCCCCCCTGAAAAGCCCAGTTAGCTCTTACTTGTGTAAAGAATTCCAGACCAAAGGAATTATGGAAAATATCTATTTACAACTCCATTCCAAGTGCTCATTAGTGTTCATTCCACTCTGGAGAAACCCCTGGTCTCTGGAGCTGTCAAGTCTTCCTCTCCCCGTATTTCACAAATTAACCTATCTCACTTCACCATGCGGGCTGGAGCGATAGCACAGCGGTAGGGCGTTCACCTCTCACTCGGCCAACCCGTGTTCGATTCCTCCACCCCTCTCAGAGAGCCCAGCAAGCTACCGAGAGCATGGAGCCCACAAGGCAGAGCCTGGCAAGCTACCCGTGGTGTATCGGATATGCCAAAAACAATAAGTCTCACAATGAGAGACATTACTGGTGCCCACTCGAACAAATCGATCAGCAACGGGATGACAGTGACAGTGGCTTCACCATTCATCTCCTTCCTGAAATTCTCTCTGCACAGAAGTGATGTTCTGAAAAGGCTGGGTAGACTTAGGACTGACTTTCCTTTCCTGTCCTCACTCCAGCCTGAGTTCCACAGTTCCAAGAAATCAGAGGATAGGGATCATTTTCCACACCGCCCTGTAGAACAAGCGTGACTCGGTGCAGTTTGACCACTGCCCCGTGGAGCTGGTGAGACATCAGGCCTGTAAGGTCTGCACCAGGCAGGTGCTCAAAGCAGGCTTCCATCAGTCCTAAACTTCCCCAGGTATTTCTCTGAAGAACAAGGTGAGGAGAGAGGAAAGTGACAGACTTCCCTGTGAGGTTGCTTCTCACCCTACTTCACATTAAGTTACATAATAGCACTGTCACCCCCTCGGTCATCCCACTGTCCGTGGATTTGCTGAGAGGGCACCTGTAACGTCTCCATTGTGAGACTTGTTGTTACTGTTTTTGGCATATCGAATATGCCACGGGTAGCTTGCCAGGCTCTGCTGTCTGGTCGGGATACTCTAGGTAGCTTGCTGGGCTCTCCTGAGCTACGGCTCCAGTTAGAGTTACAATTAAGTTACACTTTGTAACAAATTATCTTTTCACATACTGCCTCTGACTGTTACAATAATGACAAAAGTTAAGTGATAGGGACAATATGGACAAAGCCTGAAAGGTTTTCTACGTGGTTTGTGACATAAATGGTCCTACTCCATATAATCCACACTTGGGATTTTACAAACATTTGAAGTAAAAGTTATAAACGAATTTTAATCTAAACATTATGTATTAACACCATCAAATAAAACAGAAGCTAATAATGTCACATTCAATATAAGAAAAAATATAGAGACCTAAATTTTAAAAACTAAAACTGCAAGCAGAATGATACTACAGTGGGTAGGGCGCTTGCCTTGCACACAGCCCCAACAAGGATTCGATCCCCGGCCTCCTATACGGTCCCCCACGCACCACAAGCAGTGATTCCTGAGTACAGAGCCACCCCCTGAATATCGTCAGGTATGGCCCACACCCCTCAAAAAAAATTAATGCTGAAAAGCATCTAAAATAATTTTAATCTAAACTATTTGTTTAAAATTCTATATTGTTAAAAAAAAACACTACTACAGAGTATATTTCAACAGAGCCTTGAATTTTCAAATTATTTTAGGAGCTAGAGAGGTAGACAAATTAGGAGCCAGAGAGGTAGAGAGGATGTAAGGCATTTGCCTGGCTCTAGAATAAGCCCATTTCAATCCCTGGTACCACCTATGGTCCCCCCAAAACCACCAGTGTCACTCCTGAGCAGAGTCAGGAAAAGCTGAGTACCATAGAGGGGGGCCCCAAACCTCACCACAAAAAAATATTTCAAATTATATTTTTATATGTTACCTTAATTAAACTAAATACATTTTCTTCTTTCATTATTCTTCTGTTTGTGTCTTGTTTGGGGGCCACAACCCATGGAGCCCAGGGATCATTCCTGAGCATCACTGGATGTGCCTCTCCCAAGCACCATCACCCCTCGTCCCAAAGGGAAAAAAATCCCAAGCTTTTGGGCTTTAAGGGATTAAGGTGCTTGCATGGCACAGGCTGACCTGAGTTAGATTCTAGGTACCACATATGGTACCTCCATCACTGCTAGGCATGATCCCTGAGCATAGAGCCAGGATTAAGCACATATACTTTAAAGATAAATAGGTAGATAATTTTTTTTTTCAGTTTTAGGGCCACATCCAGGGTGCTCAGGCTTGCTTACTGACTCTGTGCTCAGGAATCACTCCTCTTGGTGCTCAGGAGACCATACGTGGAATCAAACTGGGGTGAGCAGCACGAAAGGCAAGCTCTTTACCCACTGTCCTCGCTCTCTAACCTTTTACATATTTCTATTTCTTTTACAATGATACCCATTTCTAATGACATTTATTAACCCTACAAATAAAAAATATAACTTACATAGTTTCAGAACAGAAAAAGCTGCTGGTGTGCGTGCAGGTGCGGATCTCAGTAACCCCCTGAACAAAGTCGGCCTGCCTGACCCTCCAGACAACAAATCTTAGTTCCCTAATTAATTACTGCTATTTTATTTGACTGCCATTTACTAGGGACCTGCTGGGTACAGGTCAAGTAACGGGTGAATCAGAGCCAAGCAACTGTGAATCAAAGCAAAGTGTACTTAACATCACAAAAGCAGTTGATAGGAGAGCAAGCAGTCTGGGGAAACACGGAGGAAGGCGAGGAGCGCGTCCAGACTTCACAACGGCATGGGAAACTGTGCCACGGGAGAACAAGAAAGTCCACCACGCAAGTGGATAAACACTTGTGAAGCAGGCTGCAGTCTCTTTGAAGAGCGCTCTCTCTCTCTCTCTCTCTCTCTCTCTCTCTCTCTCTCTCTCTCTCTCTCTCTCTCTCTTCTTTCTTTCTTTCTTCCCCCTCCCTTCTCATACCTCATTCTATGTCAACCCCCAGTTGAGCTGACTTGGTGGGGTGAGGGAGAGAAGACGGTTTAAGGGACAATAAATAGGCAAAACAAGATCATCTGAGAAGAGGCAGGGCCAGTGAGAAGATAGGACGGACGAAGCTGCGGGGTGCGGCTAGTGCGTGCCCTGTCCCCCATGTGCCAGGCCAGTCGCCTCTCTGCAGCAAGCGCGCGCCCGCGCGCGGCCTGCTCGGCGGGACAATCGGAAACCTACTGGAAATTGATCCGAAATCTATTAGAAAACTACTAGCGGCTTTTCCGTCAGCCTAGCCCATGCATTAGCTCTTGGTGAGTCCCTACGGACACCCCGTGGCTGCGTTGCTAACGGAGGCTGCAGGGGTGGCAGGAATGAATGAACTCGCGGTGAACCCCGAGTCGGTGGGCGCAGGGGACGCGGCGGCACAGCCCGGCCCGGCGTCCACGCTCACTCGGCCCCGACGCAGCCGACGGGCAGAGCCGGCGTGGACCGTCTCCAGGGGAGATCGGGGGCGCAGCGAGCGGACGGGACGGGGCTGCGGGAGTGCAGGGAGCCCCGGAGAGGGGCGGGAAGGCCGGTCCCCCGACCCTCACCGAGCAACAGGTGGCGGCGGCCGGCGGGAAGCGCAGTGTCCAGGGGCCGCCGGGGCGCACCCCCCAAAACAACACTCTCGGGACCGGGGGCCGCCTCCCGGCCGCACGGAGCTCGAAGGGGGGGGGGCGGGTTAAAACGCGGGCCCCGCACCTCAAGCTTTCCACCCGAGGCACCTCCCACGCCCCCCCCCAAGCGCATCCCCAGCGCCCTCCGAGGCGCCCCCAAACGGGCTCGTCCCGCCCGCGCGCCGCCAGCGGGAGCAAGGCCGGGCCGGGCGCCGGGGACGGCGGCGGCCCAGCGGGGGGACCCCGCGGCGCAAGGAGGGCGCCCGGTACATGGGGCCACGGCGTCGCCGGGAATACCCACCCCAGCGCCTCCAGGGTGTCCAGCACGTCCCCCTCCATGGTCGGTCCAGGCCCGGGCTCCGGCCCTCGCATGGTTCCCGGCCCCCCAAGTGGGTCCGCCCTCAAAGGAGCCCGCCGGAAACTGGTGTCTCCGCGCCACCGTTCCGGCCCGGGTTCCGGCCCGGGTCCGCTCGGCCCGCAACGGTCCCCGACGCCGGGAAGGAGCGCCAAGGACAGTCGCGTCCGTCTGTGCCTACACTTCAGCTCTTTTGCAAAATAAACCACGGCCAGTTCAACTACTGGCAAATCGTTTCTGGGTGCAGGGGCAAAGAAATCTTGTTTATTCCTGTGCCCCATCCAGCACGCAAGCTCAGAAGCTGCTCCAGGGCACTCCCAGCGATGCTCGGGGGATCTTTTTGCTTTGTCTGGGAACAAAAATCCGGGCAGGCAGGCAGGCACGTCCTCAGGCTGTGGAGCTACCTCTCCCGCCCTGGAAATCAGGCTTAATAGGATTCAACCTAAGTTGTCATCCTACGAGACTTTGTTTTTTAAACAAATATGAAAAGATACAGTTGCTTTGAAGTAAAAGCAATTCCTCTGATCTTCCTATATATGTAATTTTTACAACATCCATGACAGTGTTGCGACTTTAAGGAAATTAAGGGAAGATTACTTATATCAATATAATAATCTACAGGCTATGTTTGTAGTGTTGAGAAAGTATGGGTGAGTGCCACAATGGATAGAGTAGGGTAAATGACAAGAGCATGTCTTTCACAAATACATGAATATTAGCCTAAAAATTCATTGAAAAGACAAAGCATATTTATTGAGGATTAAGGGACGGCAATTGAGGATCCGAAGATCCAGGTAGAAAACCCAAAACAAGCCCCAGGAATTACTTTTACTTCAAACTAATTATTTCTTTTCAGGTTGAACAATGGAGATGTTTATGTAACAATCATTTTAGTCTAGTTACAGATCGCTGGCCCTGTTCAAAGAAGACAGGTGATGCTATTCCTTTGTAGAATTTCACAAAAGAATCTGATAGAGGGTAAAGAGAGAGCTCACTGGTCTGGTGCGTGCTTGACAGGCTGCAGGCCAGAGTTCCATCCACTCTACCATATGGTCCCTTATGCACCACTGAGAGTGAACCCTGAGCACAGAGCTATGGGTAGCCCCCAACCATTGCCATGTGTGGCCCAAGCACACAAGCACACACCAAAACACACAAAAAAGTATGCTAGAGAAATCAAAGCAGGTAAGTAGAAAATAGACCTACACATAGCTGTAGATATAAAACAGAAGTTAAACTAAAAATTGAAAACTGAGACTAATGGCTAATTATAAATTGATAAAGGATTTATAAACATTGTAAATATATAGGCACCCCACATTTGATAGCACTGTTGATCCCTGGCACTGTTGTAGCACTGTCGTCCCGTTGTTCATTGATTTGTTCGAGTGGGCACCAGTAACGTATCCATTGTGAGACTTGTTGCTACTGTTTTTGGCATATTGGATATGCCACGGGTAGCTTGCCAGGCTCTGCTGTGTGGACGGGACACTCTCAGTAGCTTGCTAGTCTCTCCAAGAGGGACGAAAGAATCAAACCTGGGTCTACCGTATGCAAGACAAATGCCCTACCCTCTGTGCTATCGCTCCAGTCCCACATTTGATAAGGTTACAATAACAGTTGGGGACTTTCGCTCCCAGTTTCAGCAATAGATAAATAACCCAAAGAGAGTATCAATAAACCGGATCTTTGGCAGGGGGAGGGGACACACAGTGGTTCTCAAGGGTCAATCCAGGCAGTGCTCAGGGGACCTTATGTGGTGCCAGGGATCAAACGAGAGATTGAGCACCTGCAGGGCCAGTGCTTTTATCCCATCTCCCATCTCTCCAGCCCCAGAAACAAGACTCATTTTTAATTTTTTAATTTTATTTTAATTTTTAAATTTTTAGGCACTGTGGTTTACAATACTGTTAATGATAGGGTTTCATGCATAACAGATTTCAGCATTATACCCTCCACTGGAGCCTTCCTCTTGCCTACACCATCGTCCCAGTGTCTACCCCCATGCTAATCCCTCCTCAATACCTGCAGCATAGTCTTTTTTTTTTTTTTTTTGCTTTTTGTGTCACACCCGGCAATGCACAGGGGTTAATCCTGGCTCTGCACTCAGGAATTACTCCTGGCGGTGCTTGGGGGACCATATGGGATGCCGGGAATCGAACCTGATCGGCCGTGTGCAAGGCAAACACCCTCCCCTCTGTGCTATCGCTCCAGCCCCGGCAGCATAGTCTTAACAACACCTTAGACCAAATGAGCCAAACAGCTTATACAGAACAGTCTGACCACAGCTAAATACACACTCTTTTCAAGAAGTGCACATACGAGGCTGGAGTGATAGCACAGTGGATAAGCCATTTGCCTTGCACACCGCCGACCCAGGTTCCATTCCTGGCATCCCGTATGGTCCCCTGAACACTGCCAGGGGTAATTCCTGAGTGCAGAGCCAGGAGTAACCCCTGTGCATCACCAAAAAGGAAAAAAAAAAAAGTAACCCCTGTGACCCAAAAAGAAAAAAAAAAAAGTGCACATGGAATATCTTCTGTGATGGATTATTTGTTAGGACACAAAACAAGTTATATTCAAATTGAAGTATCAAGTGTTAGCTTTGACCACGGTGGTTCTACTAGAACTTAGTAATGAGTGAAACACTCAGCAATACACGGACGTTAAACAACACTCTCCTGACTACCTAAACACACCAGAGGAAAAAACTAAAGGAAAAATAAATATATATATATAGAGAGAGAGATAAATGAAAATAGAAAAAATTGGGGAAGGGATACTGGGGACATTGGTGGTGGAAAATGTATGCTGGTGGAGGGATCATTGTATGATTGAAATTCAAACATGAAAATTTTGTAACTAGCTCACAGTGATTCAATAAAAAAATAGAAAAATATAAAAAATGTATGGGTGAGAAAAACATGATATATTAAATACAAAAACTAATTTATAATAGTGGACACATGAAATTTGTTATAAAGCAATTCAACTTCAGCAGAAATTTTTTTTGGTGGGGGGTTTGGGTCACACCCTGTGATGCACAGGGTTTACTCCTGACTCATGCACTTAGGAATTACTCCTGGCAGTGCTCCGGGGACCATATGGGATGCTGGGAATCGAACCTGGGCATGTCGCATGCAAACACCCTACCCACTGTGCTGTCACTCCAGCCCCAGCAGAAATATTCTTTAAATAAAAGTATATCGGGGCTGGAGTGATAGCACAGCGGGTAGGGCGTTTGCCTTGCACGCGGCCAACCCGGGTTCGAATCCCAGCATCCCATATGGTCCCCTGAGCACCGCCAGGGGTAATTCCTGAGTGCAGAGCCAGGAGTAACCCCTGTGCATCGCCAGGTGTGACCCAAAAAGCAAAAAAAAAAAAAAAAAAAAAAAAAAAAAAAAAAAGTATATCTATTTTTTTTTGGTTTGGGGGTCTTAACGTCTATAAAATTTCTCCAACCTATTGTACTCTCCAACACCAGTCTACAAATTTAGGACCCAGAGAGATAGTACACCAGGTAAGATGCTTTTTTTTATGCTCCTGACTGGAATTTGATCCCCACCACATATGGTCCCCCAAGCCCACCAGGAGTGATCCCTGTGCACCACTGCACATGGTCCCCAAAACCAAGCTAAAAAAGAAATTGAGCTAACGCTTTCCTGAACCAAGATTTCTCACAAGCATTTTTGAGAACTGCTTCTTCAAGGCATCATTCCAGTTCCATCTTGGTTCCTAGCTTCTGGCCATTAGTCAGTTAAGAATACAAACATGGCAGTGTAACACTGCTGGCCCGGAAGCAGGGCTGTCCACTCAGAACCCAGCACTTCTACACAAAGACACATCCAGGCTCCCTCCATTCACATGAGGTGTGGGGGGGGGCAATCCAGAGAAGAAATGGGGCCCGCAAACCTATTTTCAAGTTCTTCAGATGGTTCTAACAAACAGTAAGATTTGAAAGCCATTCTTCTATTAGTTCCATATTTTTACCTTAACAGTAGCATAAATCAGCTTTGTGCATTTTAAAATATGTTTCAAAGAGAAGAAGACATGATGATGTACCTTGTATCTAGCGCCAGTCTTTCCATATTTTTCACCTCAAATTATGTCCCTGTATAACCTCCCATCAGGTGTCACCTGCAACTCTCATGGCTTCTAACACCCATTGTTTGACTTAGCTACCAGTCAGAGCGCTGGTGGATCTTTACTACTTCGCCTCTTCTGTGTTTTGTCCATCTTGAATCATGTCTTCGGTGGCTAAGCTACCAGATGGTCTTGTCCTGATAGGCCAGGAATAAACCTGCCGACTTGGCTCTTTAGAGGCGACTCAGGTGCTTCAGGTGATGAACATTTGAGGACTGCAGCCTCTGCTTAGCTCAGTGCTTCTCATCCAAGTCTCTGTCAGAAGATGACACTAAAGTTGATACACCTTACTCCTTTGGAAGATTTGGAAACTAATCAACAAAAGAGAACATGAATCTCACAGGTTGAAACACATTTCTGCACACAGATACTAATAAAGATGCTCAAACAACTAAACCCCGAATAAGTGCACCAATGAATGTTTATTTCCTGGGCCAGAGAGATAGTACTATGAGTATGGAGCTTGCCCTATATGCAGCTGGCCCTGGTTTGATGCCTGAGCACTGCCTAGAGGGATCCCTGAGCACCACCAGGTGTGGCCCACTTTCCCTTCACCAGCCCCTGCCTCGCTGCAAAAAGAGTGTTTCTTGTGTTCTTGAAGGATTTAGCATATCTGAATGAACACTTCTCTCCGTTTCACGGATATGGAACAAAATGGAGATTTTGTTTGTGGGCCACACCCAGTGGTGCTCAGGGATCACCTCTGGCAGGGCTCAGGGGACCACATGTGGTGCTGAGGACCGAAACCAGGTCAGCCATGCACAAGACAAATGTCTTCTCCACTGTACTATGCTTCTGGCACCAAGATCAGAGTGATTTCTAAAACGCATACAAATTGTTCCCCTCAGTTGAAACATCAAATTCAGGAAGAAAAACAGAGAAGAAAAACAGAAAGAATACTTGCTTAACTGTAGTCATGTGATGTGTTTACAACCACGTTCAAGTTGATGATTCTGATGTATAGTTACTGCACTTGTACCCCAAAGTGTCAGAGGCTCTCCACTGTCACCTGTCACTTCGTTTTCATCCGCCTCTTTCTCTTCCCACCTCTGCCCACCCTGACTGCCTGGAACCCTTACCCTCTACGTAGAGTCAAGGGTTTGCCTCCAGAATCTGTCCATTCCCCTGCTTTGTTTCTCTATTACCACAGATCATCCGGTATTTGTCCTTCTGCCTCTGACCTGTTTTCCACTTCACATAATTCCCCTCTAGCTCCAAATATCATGACAAAATTTTGTCTGTTGTTTGTTTGTTTGGGGACCACACCCAGCAGTGCTCAGATCTTAATTGTCTCTCTGTATTCAGGAATCATTCCTGGGTGGTATTCAGGGAACCATGGATGGTAGGTGCCAGGGTGCAAGAACCTTACCTATTGCACTATATCCCTGGCCCCTAATTTGTTTTTAGTTTAAACTAGTTTCTATTGCTTGCAACCAACCAACCGACGGAAATGGAAATATCATCTGATATATATTTTTTTAATGAGTCACCGTGAGGTAGTTACAGACTTACAAACTTTCATGATAATGTTTCAGTCATACAATGATCGAGTACATATCCCTCTACCAGTGCCCATTCTCCACCACCAATGATCCCAGTATCCCTCCCACCACCCTCCATCCTCCCTCCCCCCTCCCCCACCGCCTCTGTGGCAGACACATTCCCTTTTACTCTCTCTATCCTTTTGGGTGTTATGGTTTGCAATACGGGTACTAAGTGGTCATCATGTTCAGTCCATAGTCTACTTTCAGCACACATCTCCTATCCTGAGCAAGCCCTCCAAGCATCATTTACTTGGTGGTCCCTCCTCTATCTCGGCTTCATCCAATATTTAAAATATATTACCAAATGAACATTAAATTTAAGAGTGTAAATTATAGAATGATATTTAGATGCATTTAAAAAAAGAAGGAGCACATTTATCTAGAGTCCTTTTGCATCTTTCTATACCTTAAAAGTACTCAGGAACCTGTGTCTTATGCAAATCTGCAAACTTATTTTTCACCTCATGCTTGCAAATCCTTTCATTATTATCTTGGCACGTTGAGTTTTCCCCAAATTACAGAGATTTATATTCACTTAGTTTTGTGACTTATCTTAAACTGATTGCAAGATAAAAGGAATGTCAATACACCAGAAGGGTGTAACCATTCCCTGACCCAAGGGGTTCTCCCGACAGGAACCTAGGCAGGACAACAGCAGCCGTCTGCACGGCTAGTGTCTGACCGCCAGAGGGAGCTGCAGGGAGGGAAGTCTGGAGGCCGAGCAGGGGACCGCGACCTGGTGTGAACCCCTAACCCCACCCAGTCCCTGCGAGATCCGCTGTACCACAACACTAGCTACAGCGAACTGCGCAAGTTCCAGGGCAGCCCACAACCTCTCCAAGTTGATCGCCGCCTTCCAGAATCGGATTCATCTCGGTGCCTCCCGAAGGAACGTTTCATCCGGGGAAGTGAGCGTTTCATCCAGAGTCAAATGAGCCTGGTGACCGAGAACGCCAGCCCAGAGAGCAAAGGGGTCCGCTTCTCCCCAGCATTTTTTTTTGGGGGGGGGCCACACCCAGCAATGCACAGGAGTTACTCGTTACTCCTGGCTTTGCACTCACCTGGTGATGCTCGGGGATGCTGGGAATCAAACTCAGGTTGGCCGTGTGCAAGGCAAACACCTTACCCGCTGTACTATCGCTCCAGCTCCCTCTCCCCAGCATTTTAAAGAGCCAGCAGGGATCATGTAATGGTCCCCTTCTTACCTGTCCGCCTACGAGAAGACTGACTCATGTCCAGGGCAGAACTTTCTTCCCCTGTGCTGGACAGTGTGTGATTTCTCTGTGATTTCCAGCCAAGCTGGTTCCTCCCTCAAGTTGGGAAGCAGATGTTTCTTGAGCCCATTCTTTTTGTACCATGCTGACCCTTTGGTGGGGTGGGGGGGGCACACTCAGTTGTGTTTAAGGCTCACTCCTGGCTCTGTGCTCAGGCGTCCCTCCTGGCAGTCCTTGGGGGAATCGATGCAGTACTGGGCCTTGAACCAGGGTCAGCAGCATGCAAGGAAAGGCCCCACATTCTCACCAGTTTTGAGTGATTTCATATTTTTTTAAAAGGTTCAGACAGAGACTGGCCCTATTGCTATCATAAGCTCTTTGGCTGCTATAAACCAGGAGACAGAAATGAAATGGTGATGCAGAGAAAGGGCACCTGGGTGTGGGGTCACAGAAGGAGGGTTGGAGGCATGCTCAAGTCATTGTAAACAGACTCTATCAAACTGAATTTTCACAGGCAGAGAATGGGAATTTGCCAAATACCCAAGTAGATTTGGGAAGCACTGTGCAGACTTCTTTATTCCAGCTTCCCTCCAACAATCACCATTACCAACTTGCCAGGTTTGGAAATTCCACCAGACATCAACTCTTTCACTCCACGACATTATGTCAGTCAGTGAAATGCAAATGCTTCTGAGGCCTGGGACTCACAGTGTTTGCAACCTCCATGCAGTAGACACCATTTCAATTCTCAGTCCCTCAGTCACATGAAGCAATAAAACCCTGGCTCACATTTGGGTGAAAGTCATATGAGGACACTCAAGGACATGATAATGATGACAATAATGTTTTGTTTTGTTATTTTTCTTTTTGGGTCACACCCAGCGATGCACAGGGGTTACTCCTGGCTCTGCACTCAGGAATTACTCCAGGCAGTGCTTGAGGGACCGTATGGGATGCCAGGCAAGGCAAACACCTTACCCCCTGTACTATCGCTCTGGCCCCGACAATAATGTTTTTTAGTTTGTTTTTGGGCTACTCAGGGCTCACTCAGCAGTTATCAGAGGTTACTCCTGGCTCTGCACTCAGGAATTCCTCCTGGCAGTGCTCAAGGGACCACATGAGGTGCCAGGAGGGATCAAACCCAGGTCGACCACATGCAAGGCAAGAGCCCTATCAGCTATGCTATCTCTCTAAGCCCCATGGATTATAAGAACATTTTGGTGTGGTTGTTATTACTTGGGGATGCTTCCAAAATATGCTCAGGAAACCTGGGGGACCCCACCAGGAATCAAAACTGAGCAGAGAGCTAGAAGTAAGCCCTGAACATTGCTGGGTGTGGCCCCAAGTATCCCCCTAACTCCTTGCACCCCCCAACACACACACTAAAAAAAGACCCAGAGCATATCATCTATGAGCCAATGCCAATCTTGCCCACTAATCCCATCACCATGGCACTTGACAGTACTTTGATTTCAAAGGACCCTTAGGCTGCATCTCAGCAGCCCATCTCAACAAGCCCCTATGGCTCTGACTCTTTGAAAAGATAGAGTTTTGGATATCAGTTTCTTCTGCCACAGGAGACCCTCAATTCCTTAAGCCAACTGACCTACTTTCTTCCCAGAGACTGCTCTCTGGTTCAGATCCTAACCACCCTTTGAAGAGCAACAAACACATGGTGATATCCAGCCGGATGCAAGAACCACTATATATCAGACGATGCAGGGAGCATTTGGTATTGTAGAGAAGCAGGGTTTGAGGGAGCTGCACTGACCCAGGATTGAGACCTGTTATCTGGGGAAAGCAACGCCTGTCAGTGATCTGAGATCCACACTGTATCACCGTACCACTGTCATTTCATTGATCATCAATCTGCTCCAGCGGGTGCCAGTAACATCTCCATTCGTCTTAGCCATGAGATTTTAGTAGCCTCTCTTTACTCGTTCTTCCCAGTGGTGCCGCATTAGAGGCTCTTTCAGGGTAAGGGGAATGAGACCCCTCATTGTTACTATGTTTGGCATAATGAACATGCCACGGGGAGCTTGCCAGGCTCTGTTCTGAGATCCACACAGCAGAATAAATGGAGAGAGGGATAGCAGAGGGGCAGCAGCAGGGAGTTGGGGTCCTCGGCGCATGCCTGAGATACTCTAGCACAGCACGGGAACAATTTCCTCCATGATACTGGGTTAGAGGCTGCAGTTCATGCACATGCACGGATTTCTGGTTCTCAATTTGCATTTTGCATTTTTAAAATAAAGTGCTGATTAATGGCCCATCAAACAAGGATATTCTGAAATTTAGAGTAAGAATTACAGATTATTAAAGTATGTCAGTAGGAACCTCAAAGCTTATCTAATTATTAAATCCTTGTTTATTTTTATACCACATGTATAAAAATAGCCCTATTCCACGCCACTCCCTCCATGGTAGCACTTTGCTTTTTGTTTGGGGGGCCACACTTGGTGATTCTCTGGGATTATTCCTGGCTCTGTACTCAGGGATTACTCCTGGCGATCCTCTGGAGACCATATGGGATGCTGAGGATCAAACTTAATTTGGCCACATGCAAGGCAAATGCCCCACCCTCTGTACTTCAGCTGCAAGGGAACTGAGCAGGGCTGTTAACCTCTTGGATGATTTGGATCTTTCTCTCTTGCTATAAATCTGACTCCATGATAGTACATTTTGATTGTTAGAGCCAATTGACAGATTGACTTCCTTTCTATTAGACTCCAAATGGATAGATTCAATGTCCCCTCATCACTATTCATTACAGTTATTAATGGATATTAATACTTAACAATAAATTAGTCTTAGACTAATTTCACATTGAAATGGTATAGTTTATGAGCAGGCACAACCTCTGGCTATACAGTTTCAGTTTTTCCCCTGAAGAAGGAGTGGGGGTAAAGAGGAGGATCACTGTCACTGTCATCCCATTGTTCATCAATTTGCTTGAGCGGGTGCCAGTAACGTCTCCATTCATCCTAGCCTTGAGATTTTAGCAGCCTCTCTTTACTCATCTTTCTCACTGGTGCTGCATTGGAGGCTCTTTCAGGGTCAGGGGAATGAGACCCAGTATTGTTACTGTTTTTGGCATATTGAATACGCCACGGGGAGCTTCCTAATAAATATACCTTGCTATTAAACATAGTCTTATCTTTTCAGGGTCTATTCCTAAATGTTCGATGATTCTGGGGAGAAAGAGTGTGGGGGGTGATCAGTGTATGATGCCTGTGAAACCAGAGTTGAAACGGGCTATCATAAATACACAAAAACATCTGTGTTACTTTATTTGATGTAGAGTTTAGCACATATTCTATGCCCAGAACCAAACATACAAAGGCCAAAGGGCAGCCCAGCACTCACGGGGTGATTAGTTGACACCTCAACAGAAGACACTTCTGGAAGCTCAGGGGCCTGTGAAATAGGCTCCAATTGGTCCATCCAAGAAGTTAACAGCCCTGTTCAGTTCTCTTGCAGCTGAAGTACTGGGACTTGGAGGAAGAAGGTGCGGTGGGAGGATGCTGGGTTTCTGGAAGTCGCTTCCTGGAGGAGCTGGTTTCTGCACAGACACCCTCAAAGTCTCCATAGGAACCTCATTTGTATTCCTTTGGGCATCACATGGGAAGGATTCAGCTGAAGGGAGCAAACATCTAACCAGGGGAAATGATAGATTTTAATTAACCTCCGTTTCCATGTGTCAGGGTTTTTCATCAAAGCCGTACAACATGGAACAAAAAGCTCTGAATGCAACTGATTTCAAAGAGACGCAGCCCTTGCTGCGTGTGATTCCAAGAAGCGGGAACCACCAGCTGGCGGGGCGGTGAAGCCAACAGAGCGAGAACGCGGCGCGAGCAGATGTGATGCCCCCACGCAGCCACCAGGGGGCCTGCATCTCCGGGAGCGCCGCGAGCTGAGGGAGGGAGCAGCCAGACACAGCAGGCTGGCGGGTGCATGCACTTTTTTCTTAATTTTTCTTTCCTTTTCTTTCTTTTAAAGTCAATAATTTCTGCCTCTTCTCCAGCACAATCACGGGAACGCTCTCAGAGTTGATTTTGAACATTATGAATGGTCATTAAAAAAAAAAAAGAGTGTGCCTTGTACATTGCCAACCCAGATCGGCATCCCATATGGTCCCCTGAGCACTGCCAGTAGTCATCCCTGAAAGCAAAGCCAGGAGTAACCCTTAGTATCTCCGGGTATGACCCAAGAACCAAAATTTAAAAAAAAAAATTTTTTAAGGCTATTGATTGAAACAAGCACATTGAGGTCTCCGTGACGGGAAAGGAAATAAATGTATGACTTCTCTTAATTTGTCCTTTCAATTCTGTCATAATGTTATGAACCTCAGAGAGTGATGGGATATAAATAATTTTGCTTGACCTTAGATGCCAGGTGGAAATTACTGGCTGGAGGAGGTGTGTGGGGTGGGCATGGAGCACATGGACTTGCAGAAGCTCATGACCCTCAGAAGCAGAATCCTTGAAGTTGAGCCCATAGCAGGCCCTCAATATCACTGTCACTGTCATCACTGTTATCCCATTGTTCACCAATTTGCTCGAGCGGGCACCAGTAACATCTCCATTTGTCCCTGTCGTGTGCTAGTGTAGCCGGATGGCGTATTGGGGGCTCTTTCAGGATCAGAGGAATGAGGATCATCGTTGTTGCTGGTTTTCCACATTTGAGTACACCACAGGTAGCTTGCCAGGCTCTGCTGTGCGGGCAGTATACTCTCAGTAGCTTGCCGGGCTCTCTGAGAGGGACAGAGACTTTGGGGGCGGCCTCTAATCGCCTTTACAGGTGTTCCCAGTCTATCGAATGTAAGCTTTTGGTCGACTGGCATGATGTAACTATCTGCACACTGACAAACACGCACCTGCCTGCATCTCTGGGCAGCATAAATGCATTTTCTTTCTTTCTTTTTTTTCTTTTTTTCATTTTTTCTTTGGGGGCCATACCCTGCGATGCTCAAGGGCTACTCCTGGCTCTGCACTCAGGAGTCACTCCTTGTGTGCAGCGTGAGGACCCAAAGTCCCATCTGAAGCCCCCTGCAGGGTCACCCCTGACAGAGGGTGGCCGAGTGGAATGCAGGAAACTGCCAGGAGCAGCGTGGTCCTGAGGGACAGCGTTTTGCGTGATGCACATTCCCTGGGGAGCAGAGCAGTGGGAAGAGCCCCTCAGGGTTAATGAGGATGCAACAGGCAGCTGGTCAGTCGGAGTCCGGGAGCCTGAGCCTCCAGAGCAGCCACAGGGCGGCCATAGGGGTGGGCAGACACAGGCGAGAGGAAGAGGTCTCCTAAGTGGCCTGGCAAGGAAATCCCGGATTCTCCTCGTTAACACCAGTGAGGCGGGGACAGGCGAGTGCAAGCACAAAGTCTCTCCCTGCTGGGCTTTGGCTCCAGTGGCCGAGCATATGTCTCGGGTTTGCCTTCCAGCATCACATGGACCCCTGAGCACTCAGGGAGCAGGTGTGGCTGGGTGTGGCCTCCAGACCCCCAAATAGGCAAAGATGAAATGCTTTTATGAGGGACCAGAGAGCTAGTACAGCAGCCTGGCATGCAGCCAACCCAGGTTGGATCCCTGGCAGCCCAGGCCCTCAATAATTTTTTAAAAACATTTTTATTTTATAAAGTAGTTCACAATATTTGATTATATTTAATATTCATACACCAATCCATTACACCTTCTTACCACCATATTTTGGATGTTTCCATCCCAAACTCCAACCCCTGCCCCAAAGCAGAACTGAAATAATATATTTTGTATTGTTTGTTATGTAAATCTGCTGAGAATGGCCTTCGATAATTTATTTAATATTGCTTATTATCAATAATCTGCTAACAGAATGATCAAAAAATGTTTCCATAGAAGAAAGTTTGTGAAGATTTTCTGTATCTTACCTTGACGCCGGACTGGAGCAATAGCACAGGGGATAGGTCATTTGCTTTGCATGCTGCTGACCTGGGTTTGATTCCTCCATCCCTCTCGGAGAGCCTGGCAAGCTACTGAGAGTATCTTGCCCACACAGCAGAGCCTGACAAGCTACCTATGGCATATTAGATATGCCAAAAACAGTAACAGCAAGTCTCACAATGAAGACATTACTGGTGCCCGCTCGAGCAAATCAATGAATAATGGGACAACAGTACTGCAGTGCATATAAAACACTAGTAGGCTTTACAAGAAACAAACAACAAAAACAATCCTATCAAAAAACGTAGGAGAGGGGCCAGAGAGAAATAGTTCAGCAGGGAGGGTATTAGCCTTGAATTCAGTCAATCCAGGTTTGATCCCCAGCATCCCATCTAGTTCCCCAAGCCCTGCCAGGAGTAATCGATCCTTAAATACAAAGCCACGAATAAGTCCTGAGCACAACTGGGTATGCCCCCACCCATAGAAAAATTTAAAATGCATGTGAGAGATGAACAAAAACTTGCAAGAAGAAGACATACAGATGACCAGAAGGTATATGAATAAAATGTTCTGCATCACTCATCATCAGGGAAATGCAAACCAAAACAACAATGCAAACCAACCTAGAAGATAAAGAGCTAAATGAACTTGCCCAACAGGCAGGGGGTGGAAATGCAAACCCCAGGGCAATGGCCTGTGCTCAGGCCATCCTGATAGTCTGATGTACTCTGGGATCCCTAGTGAGGGGAGAAAAAAACAAAAAAGAAAATATGGGCTATGTAGAAGCTGAAAGGCGCAGCCCCTGACAAAATAGCATCTGTTTCTTTTCCCAGGCAACCAGAGTGCCAAGTGTTTTGGCTCTGAGTAGGGCCCGAAAGGCTCTAGGTCACCCTCATCCCAAGGTTGGGGTGGTCAAGCAGGTGGGCCTGCGGGTCTGTGGTGGGCAGTCAGGATTACACCGAGCAACTGGACCTCTGGTTTCCACCTCCATTCCAAGCCAACCTGCTTCATCTGTCCACGTAATGGGATTCTGGATGGAATTTGATTTTAAGAAAGGTTTGTACTGCTTTAAAAAAAACAAACAAGGATTCAAAAACTGCCTCTGAGTGGTTTTTATTTTATTTTATTTTTGGATCACTGATGGTCGTTTGCCCATATTTTTTTGCCTTCTAGTATCTTCCAAATTTTTAACAATGAAAAAGTATTACTCTCCAGCTAAGACAATATGGTTCTATTAAAATAAAAGAATAAGCATTGCCTACTTCTCAAAAAAAAAGTGCTGAAAACAGACTTTCTGCCGGGATTGTAGCATTTTGAAGTGAGTTGCAGTTTTCAAACATAAAACACAGCTGTTTTGTCTTTTACCCTGAAGCTGTGAAAAAAAGGAGAAAGATTTTGAAAGCGGGAACAGGAAAAGACTATTGAGAAAAGTGGCTGCTATTTCTAGGCTAAAGTCTCCCTGGCAACAGTGCTCTCAGGAACAGCGCCTCCCCACAAGACTTTATCGGGATGGGTGGGGGATGAGTCTTAAGAATTCTGAGGGTCCCAGAGTGAGCGGAGGCCAGGAGAAATTTGAGAGAAAGCAGAGAGGGAAAGCAGGCTGGAGGGATGTGGCAGATAGTTTAGTGCCGTCCCATGGTCCAGGAGGGTTGTGAGAAGACAGAAGGTGAGTCTGCAGCCCTGCAGTGGGCCAGAAGTTCCTGAGATGGGGGAAGACCCAAGGACACACGGGGCTGTGACGGAGGACAAGGCGCAGCTTCAAGGAACAGTTACAAAGACTAGAAGGTGAAAGTTGCTCAGCAACTAGTAGAGGGTCAGGGCAGAATGGTGAAAAGAAATTGGGAATAAAGGATAATTGAGAAGTGGAAATTTTTCTTTTCACCTTGGGTCACACCCGGCGATGTTCAGGGGTTACTTCCTGGCTCTGCACTCAGGAATTACTCCTGGCGGTGCCCAGAGGACCATATGGGATGCTGGGAATCGAACCTGGATCCGCCGTGTGCAAGGCAAATAAATGTCCTACCTGCTGTGCTATCGCTCCAGCCCCAGAAGTGGAAAATTCTTAAGCCATCTCTATCCAAAACATATCTCAGTCCTGTGCAATTTTAGAAAAAAAGGCAGATTTTAAAAGTCACTTTCCTGACTACATTAAGAGATGTCCAACTTAGTTGCGGAGAGCAATTCACTCATGCAATGAAACAGCTGTTAAGAGCATTCAAAACACAAAAAGCAAGATACCTGCATTAGAAAAGGATAAAAGTAAATAAGAGCAACTGAACTGGAGCTAGGAGATAGCTCAGTGGTCTTAATGCATGCTTTGAATTCAGGAATCCTGGGTTCTGTCTCTGGCCTACATGGTCCCTTAAGCACCACTGGGAGTGACCCCAGCCCTGTACTGAGAATACCTCAGCCCCAGCACCACAGAGTGTGACCCAAAAATAAAAAGGTAAAAAAGAAACTAGACCACAAGCTCCTAAGGAGAGGTCTAACATTACTGAACACATTTTCAGAAGTTTGTTTTCCTTAGGATTATCAACAACTTGAAAACAGGGACAACTGTTCTACTACACTTTGTAGTACTGAAAGAGTTAATTTTGGAAAGAGCAAATCCCACAATTTGCTTGGCCATGGAGGAAACTACAGACTATACTTAATGAAGTTAGTGAGAAGGAAATGGATAAATACAGAATGCGCTCTCTCCTATGTGGGACAGACTTAGAGATACAAAGCAAGGTAGCAACAAAGAGCCAAAGGCCAGAAGGGGACCTGATCTATAGATATATAACCGAAATGGTGATGGGCAGGGGTGTGGTGGAAAGGGAAGGGCACTGTGGTCCTTGAGGGAGGGAGGTGGGTAAACTGGTGATAAGGGGTGGTGTTGGAATTAATGGCGTGGGCAACTGTAGAAATCTGGGGCTGGAGAGATAGTCACTGTCACCATCACTGTCATCCCATTGCTCATTGATTTGCTGGAGCGGGCACCAGTAACGTCTCTCATTGTGAGACTTATTGTTACTGTTTTTGGTATATCGAATATGCCATGGGTAGCTTACCAAGCTCCGCCATGCAGGCATGATACTTTCGCTAGCTTACCGGATCTCAAAGAGGGGTAGAGGAATTGAACACGGGTTGACCGTGTGCAAGGCAAACGCCCTACCCACTGTGTATTGCTCCAGCCCTGAGAGATAGTACAGTGGGTAAAGCACTTGCCTTGCACACACGTCTAACTGGGGTTCAGTTCCTGGCACTGCATAGCACTAGGTTTGAGCACCAACACTGCATGGTCCCCAAAGAACAGATCCCAGAGTAGACCCTGGGCATCTCTGAAGGTATAATGGCTCAATCTTTAATCAATTGCATTAGAAAGTGGTTCCACGGTGGCACAACCCTATGATGGAAGGTTATCCAGGAGTATGTGGTGCTGGTGTGCATGGGTAACCATCATTAAAGTATGTGAATCACAGAACTTCACTCAGTAAAAAAAAAAAAAATTAAAAAAAATTTTAAATTTCAGGAGGAGGTAAGAAAAAAAATCCTAATTTTTAAAATGTTTCACTTCTGCCACACATTGTTCTAAGCACTTTAGAATAGGTCTCAGACAGTTAATGCCTGAAGTTCGGTATTTCAAATTATTGGGGTGCTTTACCAAATAGAGCTAATCAAGGATACTTAGCCTTCAGCCACCCATGCTGCAATGCAGACCAGTCTTCCCACCATACTTGGAGTCGCCACTGTTTGTGGCCTGGATCTCACCTTTGGTGACAATTTTGTCCTGCTTTGCTCAGGGAAAGTCCTGACTTGAGCCTAAAGTTCTGGTGTAAAGGTACTCTTTCTCAAAATTGACCAGGTTTGAAAAGAAATTCCCATAGCTGTCCTAGAAAGGGTCTCCTGAATATTTTCCCTGATCCCTTCCACTTTTGAGCATCTCCAGTTAAGGTGTATTCTCTGAAAGTGAAAACGTAAATGACCCATGCTACTCCTCTTCTATAAGCCTTCAATGACTTCATGGCTCTGAAACAAACATCCTTTCCTCATAAAGGCCTGTTGCTCCCACTCGTACATCTTCCCCACATTCCACAGCCCTACTTCCTTTCTCTGTTACAAGTACATTCACCCCCCCCCCATTCAGTGCCTTTACAAACCCTCACTCATCTCGAAGTCTACCCAATCTCTCTAGCAAATCATGATAGTTTCCTTTTTGTATTTAAAAATAATTCAAATAAGTCTTCAATCGTTCTTCGAAGATACTATTTTAATTGCTGGTTAACCTTCCATCATAGGGTTGTGCCACAGTGGAACCATTTCCTAATGAAATCGATTAAGATTATTCTGGGGACCATGCTATGTTGGAGCTCAAACTCTAGCACTACAAGGATCGAAGCCCAGTCATATATATGTGAAAGGCAAGTGGATTACCCACTGTAATCCACAATTCATGCAGTTGACCACACTATTTAAAACATTTTATGGGACCTGGAGCGATAGCACAGCAAGTAGGTGTTTGCCTTGCATGCTGCCAACCCACGTTCGATCCCCAGCATTCCATATGGTCCCCTGAGCATTGCAAAGAGTAAGTCCTGAGTATATAGCCAGGAGTAGCCCCTGAGCATCACTGGGTGTGACCCAAAAATAGATAAATAAAATAAAATGATGAAAGTATTATGAAAAAATTTTTTTCATGGGGCCTCCCAAGCAGGGTTCAGGAGGCCTGGGGGCCCCTCCTAAGGATTTGCAGCAACCAGACCAATGTTGCAGGCCTTACAGGGCTGGGGACTACAGCCTTATCTGGACTACACCCTGCAATGCTTAGAGGACCATGAGGTGCTGGGAATCAAAATGGGGGTCAGTCACATGTAAGGCATGCACCTTAAACCCTGTACTATCTCCTGACCCCTGGAAACATTTTGAAATCATCACTTTGAAGGCAAAAATTATTTTTTTGTTTCTTAAAACATGTACTTCAGCCATTTACATTGTATTATAAACAATATTGAGCTATTTTACATTTTTTATGTTAGGCACTGTGATTTACAATATTGATAATGGCAGGGTTCAGGCAAAAGCAAATTCCAACACTACACCCTCCGCCAGTGTCAGTTGCCATCCCATGTCCCAGTGTCTGCCTCCCCCAGTATCTACCCCACCCATTTAGTGACAAGCTTCCTATTAAACAGTACTCAGTTTTGAGTATTCGTTGTTGCCTTTGTGTATTTATTGTTTCTTTACTATGCTACTTTTTTTTTGCTTTTTTTTTGGGAGGGGGTCACACCTGGCCATGATTAGGGGTTACTTCTGGCTTTGCACTCAGGAATCACTCCTGGCAGTGCTCAGGGAACCATGTGGGATGCTGGGAATCGAACCCGGGTCGGCCACGTGCAAGGCAAACACCCTACCCGCTGTGCTATTGCTCCAGCCCCTATACTACTTTTTTAAAAGGATACCAAATTAATTTTTTTATCCTCATTGTAATTTTTATTTTTTAAATTTTATTTCTTAACGCTGCTATATTGGGGGCTCTTTCAGTGTCAGGGGAATGAGGCCCATTGTTGTTACTGTTTTTGGCATATCGAATATGGGTATTAAGTGTCTTATGATGAGTCACACAGCTGCCAAGCGGCTGTGGGTCCGGAAAGCGTCCTGGAGCATGGCGGTGGCTGGATAGCAGAGGTGTTCCCATTGTTCACACCATATTTGAATCCCATCAAATATAGTGCAGTAGTTATGGAAAATGGGTATTAAGTGTCTTATGATGAGTCGGGAAAGCGTCCTGGAGCATGGCGGTGGCTGGATAGCAGAGGTAGTGGAGGTCAGCTGATGAGGTATTTGTCCGGCACCAGTAGGGTGGGCTGTCTGGATGTGATCCCTTGGGTGCCAGAGTTTGGGGGAAGCAGGTAGAGGATCTCTGTTTCCAGGTCCCGTTGAGCCTGGTGTCCAAGGTCACAAAGTTCCACTTTACCTGGTTCTGTGGGACTTCACTCATGTGTGAGGCTCGGCCTGAGCATCCAGAAAGTGGCCTGGAGCATGACAGTAGCTACCCAAATTTTATTTATTTTTTAATTTTTTTTATTTTTAGTTTTTAACGAATCACCATGAGGTACAGTTACAGACTTATAAACTTTTGTGCTTACATTTCAGTCATACAATGATTAAGTACCCATTCCTCCACCAGTGCCCATTCTCCACCACCAATGTTCCCAGTATTCCTCCCACCACCACCACCCCTCACCTCCACCCCCCGCCTCTGTGTCAGGTGGATTCCCTTCTACTCCCTCTCCTTTAGGGTGCTGTGGTTTGCAATGTAGGTATTAAGTGGCCATCATGCTCAGTCTATAGTCTGCTGTCAGCACGCATCTCCCATCCTGAGTGGGCCCTCCAAGCATCTTTTACTTGGTGGTCCCTTCTCTACCTAAGCTGCCCTTTCCTCCCACTATGTTACTTTATATACCACATATGTGAGCTATTTTTTAATGTATGGGAAGCTTCCTCTGCTACTTGAATGTAGAGAGCTTTTTACAAAAGCTGAAATGGCATAAAGTGAGGAAGCAATTACCATTCATTTAGATGGAAATGTCTTTAGCATTCCCTGACCAAATCATATCCAAGAGCTCATAAAACCTATGATGACATTAACACATAGTGAAAGCAGGAATGACAGAAAAGACAACCTATATGAAGCAGTCTTGGAGAGGAGCTCACTGCACCTGTAAGCGTCTCTACAACTATTGTGGCAGACCCCTGCATAAACACTCTTTTCATCCTTTTTTTCTTGGGGTGGTAGTGGGCATTGGGATTTGGGTCCATACTCCCTGGTGCTCAGGGGATTGAACCAGTGTGGGCTGCATTCAAGGCAAGTGCATTAGCCCCTGTACCCCTGTACTAACTCTTAGGACCCCTTGTTCACTCTGACTTTCTGTCACAAAAGTGAAAATCCCCATCAGTTGTCTCTCACAAGAACACAGCAGGCACTAAGGTAGGTCTTTTTGAAAAACCTAACTGGCCTAACTTGAACTTTCAAAAGGCATAGGACAGCTGTCATATACGATTCTGTGATTAATAATGTAAATGTTCTCTTCATTTCAATTTTCCTTAGTATAGATTCCCAGAAGGAGCATAAATGTCAGATTATCTGTAGCACAGCCTCCTTGATATTCAGTTTTTTTCATTTTCACTAAGTTCGCAGGCAGCTGCATTGTGTGAGGTGGGGGTGGGGTGGGGGTTAGGCTGAAGGAGGAAGAGGAGCAGGTAAGAGGAGGTGAGTGGGTGTCTGGAAGCTCCTTTCTTACTCTTGAGTCCATCAGTGCATCCCTCCCTGAGCCTCTTCCCAGCCCCTCACTCTCATGGCCTTGGGTGGGAGTTTCAGGGCTAGAATGGGATCTGGCCTAACCAGCAAGTCTGCACTGCAAGCAGGCGGGTTAGACTTGGGTCACACTCCACTGGAAGTGTGGTGGAAGACATTGGTGGGTTAGCCCTGGGGTTCAACTGAAAATTCTGGGACTCTACCCACAGAAGGCACATTTCTCCAATAGGAATTTTATTAGCAGCACCAAGGGAGTAATTTATCTGCCCAGCTTCTATTTCTAAATCAGTTCAAACTTGGCAAAAAAGATGGCTGCCATTGACAGTACTGCAAACCCTCCATATGTTGCAATAGTAATAATACTTTTCATGAGGTTTCCCAAATGCTAACAAACTTTAAACGTCTGCATTTTGAATATGCATTTGTGCTCTGAATAAGCTTGTTTACCACCATGTAACCTCAAAACTCTGGCAGTTTGCATATGTTTATTGGTCACTTTGTTTTAAAAAGTGAAAGCATGGAAAGTGCAGTTTCTTAGAAGGTAACGCCCCCACCCCACCCCACCCCCACCCCTCAGTGTTTGCTAAATCATTAATTTTTGGAAAAATTACTTTTGCCCCTGTTTCCGGGTCTCATTGAGCCTGGAGTCCAAGGTCACAGAGTTCTGCTTTACCTGAAAATGTGGGGCTTCACTCATGCGTGAAGCAAGGCCCGAGTGTCCGGAAAGCGGCCTGGAGCGTGGTGGTGTCTGGGTAGTGAAAATGGGTAGAGGATGAAGAACCTCTGGCTCCAGGCACATCTTTTCGACTCCACCATTCTTCCTGCACTAACATACGCCTCAGAGGCCTGGGCCCTTCGTATGAAAACAGGACAAGAACGATATTCGGGTATCCCCAAGAGGAATCAAAAGAGCTATGCTTGGAATATCACATTTCATTCGAGTGTGAGAAGGAATCCAGAGATCTGACCTCCATCGACAATCAAGAATCAGGGACATTGTCTCATTTGCCAAGCCGTCAAAAATCAGATGGGCCGGACACATAATGCGACTTAGATATTACCACTGGACTAGAGCTGTTACCAACTGGATTCCACGGGATGTCAAAAGACCTCATGGACCTCACCAACAAGATGGTTAGACTTTGTCAAAACCCTGAATGAATGATTTGAGGCTCTTAGTATTCCTGGAGTGAGAAGATACCATTGGGCTACAGTAGCACGAGACAGGAACAAATGGAGACGTTACTGGATCCTGCTCGAGCAAATCGAAGATCAACGGGATGACAAGTGATGACAAGTGATGATGACATTGAATCTGCATATGACTTTGATAGTATTGTATCTTATATTAATTTACCAGTCTATGAATGTGGAATAGCCTTCCATTATACATCACTTAATAGTTTGGATATCCTTTAATTTTAACAGCTGTGGATCTGCACTTTGTTTAAAATGTGATATAAAAGATCTCATGACTTGGGAATCTTGAATTTAGCTGCTTTAGGAGCTGCTGACAGCATCTCTCTTTAGGTAGAACAGTGTATATGATTTAGAAATGAATGTGTATAAGAATGCATAAAATATGATCCTATCTTTGTTCATACACAAATCAGTTTGTTTCCTTCTGCCCTTATGAGAGCCAATACCACCACACACAGCCCAATGATAAGTTTATAAAGAGAAGGGAAGAACCAGAGCTATTATAGCTCATGCAAGAGTCCTGGTTGGGCCAAGTGATTTTTTCTTTTAATTTTTAATTTTTTAAATTTTTTATTTTTTATTTCGTGAATAAAGATAAATAATAACATTATAAATACAATAATCTGTTCCATTCCTAGATGCAAATAATGGGTAAAAATTAAGAAAACAATCCTATTTACAACTACATCCAAAATAATTTAGAAGTAAATACAACAAAAGAGGCAAAGCATCTATGAGAATTAATGGAGTCGGAATTAATAGACACTAGAATTTAAGTTATGAGTGACCAATATTGGGTAAAGTTATAATTACTTTTTGGAATTGTGGATTAATTCTGAAGATTCTTTTTTTTAACCCAATCTCCATTTTGTCTAAAACTAACATATAAATTATTATGATACTAATCAAAATTCCAATGACTTTTAAAAAAATTTTTATTGAATCACCATGTGGAAAGTTACAAAGTTCTCAGGTTTATGTCTCAGTTATACAATATTCAAACACTCATCCCTTCACCGGTGCCCATATTCCACCACCAAAAACCCCAGTATACCCCCCGCCCCCACCCCCCACCTGTATAACTGATGAATTTCACTTCATTTTCTCTTTACCTTGATTACATTCCATATTTCAACACAAAACTCACTATTGTTGTTGGAGTTTCCCCCCAAGAAAGACAGCCCTACTACCAAGGAAGCATTTGATAATTAGTTTTCCATTGCTGAGAGTGAAGAGATATGGAGCCCCACTGCTCCAAGTACATGACTCGTTTTTTTTTTTCCTTTTTCCTTTTCCTTTCCCCCCCCATCCCCCTTCCCGCGCCTCACAGTATGGTGGACACCATGCTGCGTTTCTCCGTGAAAATGGGAAAACACCGGGAAAGAGGGATATTTCCTCTTCTCGGCCGGCGTGGGGCTGTTGTTTAGTTCACAGTCCAGAGAAGTGGCTGCTGCTTTAATAACCTTCAATATTTCAACAAAAACTCACTGTTATTTGGAGATTGCCCCCGAGTCAGACCTGTTAAAAAGGAACAGTTTCACATTGCTGGCAATTATAGATGTTAAGTATATAATTGGATTTCTGTATAAAGTCCAGGGAAAATTCTGCCAGAAATTGCATAGCCCAGCTCACAGTCCCAGTGCATTGCTGTAAGAAGTCTCTGGAATCAAAGTCTTTAGGCGCAGAGGGTCCGTTTCACTCTGAGCAGCTCCGAATTTATCTGGGCTGAGGGCATGCCAGTTACACCCACTTCCCATGATTCCCTAGGAGCCCCAAGTGTAAAAATCGTATACCTCTGGGTTAGGAGTCTTAGAAGATGGCTCTGCCATGTGGATGTTACTGCCGCCGCCATTTTCCGTGCAGGAAGACAGGGTGGGGAGGGAAGATCCACCCCCGGGCAGTACGAAGTTGTAGCCCAGTTCACAGTCCTACTGCATTGCTGTAAGAAGCTGCGCTGGATGCCCGAATGTGTTAGGTCTCTGGAATCAAAGTCTTTAGGCGCACAGGGTCATTTTTAATTTTTTATTTTAATGAATCATCATGAGATACAATTACAGACTTGCAGACTTTCATGATTGCATTTCAGTCAAACAATGTTCAAGTACCCATCCCTCCACCAGTGCCCATTCCGCACGGACCAAGTGATTTTATTTTTGTGGTATATAGAGAACAAGACAGATGAGCTAAATATAGCATTAATGAATGTTTGAACTTGAGATCAATTAATGGTTACCATAAGAGAAGGAGGGAGACTAGGGGACTAGGTGTAGGGGGTATAACTCAGGACAAAGAGAATATGTGTGTTTATAGCCCGGCAAGCTACCGACAATTATCTCGCCCACACGACAGATCCTGGCGAGCTAACCATGGCATATTTGACATGCCAAAATCAGTAACAAGTCTCACAATGGTGACGTTACTGGTGCCCGCTCAAGCAATCAATGAGCAACAGGATGACAGTGACAGTGACTTATGCTCCAGGTCATTCATGTGTAAGGCAAGTGTCCTACCTGCTGTACTATCACTCTGGCCCCCACTTGTTCTTACTGTTAAGCTTAGGGAAACTTTGTCATGGCTTGTACTCCAGTAGTCCTTGCTTTTGTTCTCCAGAAGCTTCTCTCAGCACTGGGTTAGATCTCGAACTCCTGAACTCCATGTCTTCTTAGTTTCAAATCTTTGCTCTTCTTCCTGCAGTTTTGAGGCTACAAACCTCAAATTTGTCATGTACATCTTTGATTAAATTTGAGTACATTAACCCTGTTTCTTTTCTGTGTTTACTACATATATGCATTAAGTATTTTCTGCATAAATAACAAAAGTTTGGTTTTTCTAAACTAAACATTTTTGTTTTTCTGTTTATTCTTTTTCCCAGAAACCCTGTTGATTTAATGTCCTTGTTCTTCATTGCATTTGCTCTATCTGGTTTGGTTTTATTTTACTCTTTTGGTCCTCATTTCAGAGTTAAATTCTCTTAGAAGCACACCAAACCATTTTCTCTTGATTCTTTTGATCAATCTTCTTACAGAGACTGGCTTTCTCGGTCTTCAGAATAATTTTTTTTTCCTTGAATTTGATAATATTTCAATCCACATTTCAGCAGCTAGAGATATATTGTACAGTGGGTAAGGCACTTGCCTTGCTGGCAGACTGAATCCCTGGAATCCCATAAGGTCCCCCAAGCCTGTCAGGAGTGATTCCTGAGTGCAGAGTCAGGAAGGTTTAACCTCAGAGCACTTCCAGGTGTGGCCCAACTACCTGCCATCAACAAACACACCCCCCACACACAACTTTTTTTTCTTTTTGGGTCACACTTGGTGATACACAGGGATTACTGGTTTTGCACTCCTGGCGGTGCTCAGGGGACCATATAGAATGCTGGAATTGAACCTGGGTCAGTCATATGCAAGGCAAATGCCCTACCCACTGTGTTATCTCTCCAGTCTCCCCACTTCCCCTACGTTTTGACCCACATTTCATTCTATTTTCTCATATCAACAAAAAGTGAGTGCCATTCAGCTCTGGGCTGGCTAAGATCTACCTGAAAACATTTATTTTTCCCTTGACCCCCTCTGTCTCAGGAGTGGCAGAGCTGACTCCCTTTCTGAGTGGGATGACTGGATCCATAGCATTTTCAGCTAGCTCCTCGTTTCTGGCACACTGAAAGGATATGCTGAAATGAGACAGAATCTCATTTTGCCCTGACTCCTGACTCTCAGATGCTCTCAACAGATGGAGTTCATAAAGCGCACGGTCCCCATGCGCCCTGTTTCCCCATGGCTCCCACCGTGGAGAGTTACTTGTGGGAATCAAACCTCCCAGGAAACTCAGTTCTCCCTGATTTCCTGCCAGTTGTTTCCTGAACTTTATTCTGCTGAATACAGCTGTGTGTTGTGTGTGTCTCTGTGTGTGTGTGTGGGAGGGGATGGGAAACAGGGCCAACACTAGCTGTCTCAAGAGAAAGTACCAGTGAGCGATAGCACAGTGGGGAGGGCGTTTGCCTTGCACGTGGCCGATCCGGGTTCAATTCCTCCATCCCTCTCAGAGAGACCAGCAATCTACAGAGAGTATTCCGACCGCATGGCAGAGCCTGGTAAGCTCCCTGTGACATATTCGATATGCCCAAAACAGTAATAACAAGTCTCACAATGGAGACGTTATTGGTGCCCACTGGAGCAAATTGATGAACAAAGGGACTGACAAGAGTACTACAGTGCAGATCTCAAGGTATCAAGGTGGATGCTTCCACCTTTATTTTTGGCTCATAAAGTATGGGATAGAGGGTGCCAGGGATCAAACCTCAGTTAGCCACTTGCTAGGCAAGCTTCATACCAGCTATACTATGTCTCTGACCTCCAAGTCAGGGTCTTGAACTTTATCATTGTAGAATTCCACCAGATTCTATTCTGGCCCAGGGCTAATAAACAGTCAGTACTTGGTTACAGCTTTGAAAAGTTGTGAGCTTCCAGGGGACTGGAATGAGAGTACAGCAGGTAGGTCATTTGCTTTGCATGCAGCATACCCATGTTTGATCCCCAGCATCCTATGTGGTCCCCTGAGTACCACCCTGAACTCTGCATCTCTGAATGTAGAGCCAGGAGTAAACTTTGAGCAGTTCCAGGTGTGCCCCCAAACTAAAAATGAATAAGTAAGAAACAAAAACCAAAATGTAAGCTTCCTCTCTGTTCTGATGTCTTCTCATCCACACTTGGAACTTGGAAAATTGCTTGATAGCTTTAAGTCTATATTACCAGAACTTTTCATAAGTGAAATGGGGATAATAATAATCCCATCAGGTTAAAAACTAAACGGTAAGTTGAATGTTTCTTGTACTATTGTGCATATTTTTAGTATTATCTTGAGTTTTCATCTTTACTAGTCTCATAGGTATGTTTTTTCTTCTCTTTAGGTCACACCCAGCAATGCTCAAGAGTTACCCCTCGTTTTGCACTCAAGAATCAGTCCTGGTGGTGATCAGGGAGACCAGATGGGATGCCAGGAATTGAACCCGGGTTGGCTGCATGCAAAGCAAATATCCTACCTGCTATACTATCACTTTGGTCCCTAATTTTTATTTTTGCATATAATTCATGAATAATCATTTTGTAAAATTTGGAAAATATGTCAAGCAAAAGTAATGACAATAAGGGGGTATGGTGCCACCAGCAGATCAACCTGTACCTGTACCTGTGGGGAGAGTGCATCAGCAGCCTGATGGTGACTTCAGGCTTCCTGGTACCCCAAAATTGCTGCTGTGCCTTTGGCTGGACCCAACAAAGTGTGGCCAACTCTACAAAGAATTTAAACAGCCAAAAGTTAGGTATGTGGGAGCCATGCCCATAAACCACCTCCAGCTCAGCAATACAGGCTAATTTATTGGCCCACCCCTGGCAGTTGCTTGCTTCCACAATCCAAAATTGTCACCATACCCATGGCCTGACTCCATCGTCTCAGGACAAACATCACCAAGACATAATATGCTGAGAATTCGGGTATGCGGGTTTCTTGGGGGGGTCAGGATAGGCTACCTCCCCCCACCTCCATGTACTTACAGAAGCCCCGAACAAACACCATGACCTCTTACCATCTGTATTGCAAAACATAAGGCACAAAAGGAAAAGCAGAGAGAGAAAGAGGAAGAAGGAAAGTGCCTTCCATACAGGGAGGCTGGGGTTGGGGGGGTTGGAGTGTTGGGGGATGGTAATAGGAAAGAGGGGACATTGGTGGCGGGAAATGTGCACTGGTGGAGGGATGGGTGCTGGATCATTGTATGACTGAACTCCAATTATGAAAAGTTTTGTAATGATCTATCTCATGGATATTCAATTAAAAAATTTTAATTAAAAAAATAATGTGGAGTTTATGCCCAATTCAATCAGCTTAATCAATGGCTGAATAAGTAGCAGTACTCCTACATCACTGTATCACTGTATCATTGTCATCCTGTTGTTCATCGATTTGCTCAAGCGGGCACCAGTAACATCTCCACTTGTCCCTGTCGTATGCTAGTGTAGCCCGATGGCATATTGGGGGCTCTTTCAGGATCAGGGGAATGAGAATTGTTACTGTTTTTGGCATATCGAGTACACCAAAAATATAATGTATGTACAAAAAATAATGACAATAATAACCTAGAATTCTACCATTCAAAAGAATCACTTGTATATTTTATGTTTTTTTTCTTTTTTCAGTGAATGTGTGTGTGATGGTATAGGTGGAGGGGGACAGGGAAGGCACAGGTATGTATAAACAAGAGTAAGGTAAAGCTAGTTTATAATCTATGTACCTTCACAAACATCTCTCATATTACTATTCTTCACATTACTTCTGATAACTGTTTAAGATACCACTGTAGTCACACTTTAATAATAAAGTAAAAATAAAAAAAAACTAGTAACAGCTCAACCACTCTTATAAATGTTACCTCTTTATCTATATTTGTTCTCTCAAATAATTCCAAGAAGTGGACAAGTTGGATGAATTTCTATTGATGTACAGATTGTATAAATGCTTCTTAGATTTTTGTCAAATTATCTGCTTCAAAGTTGATGGTAACAAAATGTAAAAGGTGCCTGTCAAAATTATTTAAATTTGCTAGTAGGACTGGAGCGATAGCACAGCAGGTAGGGCGTTTGCTTTGCACACAGCCTACCCAGGTTCTATTTCTCCATCCCTCTCGGAGAACCCGGCAAGCTACTGAGACTATCTCGCCTGCACGGTAGAGCCTGGCAAGGTCCTCATGGCATATTCGATATGCCAAAAACAGTAACAACAAGTCTCATACTGGAGACGTTACTGGTGCCCACTTGCGCAAACTGATGAACAATGGGATGACAGTGCTACAGTGCCTGTAAAAATAACATGCTGGGACTTGGTTGAGGGGTGCAGGAGGAAAACCTGGGGATACCAATGGAGGGAAGCTGACACTGGTGATTGGATGGTGATGGAACGCTGTATGTCAAAACACAACAATGAATAACTTTTTGACTCATGGTGATTTAATAAAATAAGATTTGGTGGGGGAAGTTGATGGTAACAGCAAGTTTGAATCACCTTCAATAATATAAAAAGTTACAGTTTTGAGTATAACATTAAATAAGAATAAATGTTTGAATAAGCTTATTGGTAATTTAAATTTCTTTTTTTTTTACATTTTTTAATTGAATCACCATGTGGAAAGTTACAAAGCTTTCGGGCTTAAGTCTCAGTTATACAATGCTCAAACACTCATCCCTTCACCAGTGCACATATTCCACCACTAGGAACCCGAGTATACCTCTCCCCCTCCCCCGCCCGTGTAGCTGATAAATTTCACTTTACTTTCTCTTTACTTAGATTACATTCAATATTTCAACAAAAACTTACTATTATTGTTTTGGGCAGAGAGTCTCTTGCCCGCACACCTGGGTGTCTTCCTTGGGGGCCACTTGGAGGGGATTGGCTCCAACTTCCCTCCCCACCCCGAGCAGAGCTCCCGGCAGCCAAAGACCACTGGAACCTAGCTACAGCCATGCTCGAGGCCCCTCTCCACATGTTCAGACAGGCCTCATGCATGAAGGTACTGGCAGAGGAACCCAGGTGTGTGTAATCCCATCAATGGCCAACATTCAAAGACTTAAAAGCGAGCTCCCAGATATCTTGTAGCCTACTTCTCCCTCTGAGAGAAATTGGCAAGCTTCTGAGAGTTTCCTGCCCACATGGGACAGCCTTGCAAGCTTCCCATGGTGTATTTATATGCTAAATCCAGTAACAAGCTAGATCCCATTCCCCTGACCCTGAAAGAGCCTCCAGTGTGACATCATTGGGAGGGCCGAGTCAAGAGAAACTTCTAAGATCTCAGGGAAAGGACAAATGGAGAGGTTACTGAGCTCGCTCGAGAAATCGATGATTAATGGGATTTCATGATGATCGTGACCATGATTTTTGTTTGGAGTTTCCCCCCCAAAGTCAGACCTGTTGAAAAGGAAGCATTTGATAATTTGTTTTCCATTGCTGACCATGAAGAGATATGAGAGTTTGTATTTCTGTATTTTAGTAACTAAGTCCAAGGAAATTTCTGCCAGAAATTGCATCACTGTAAGCTCGTACCTCCCTTTTGTGGTCGTCATAAGATGGCGGCCGTGGCTCAGTTCACAGTCTAGAGACATTTCTGCAAGAAGCTGCTGATGCCCAGAGTAGTTTAGCTGGCCTCCGGGGCCATGGTCGCACAGCAGCGGAGAGGCCGCACACGTACGGCCGCCGGAGTTATGTGTCGGCGGAGGGCCTGGTAATTTACATTTCTTTTGTGATAATTTATATATTCATTTTCTCTTTAATGAGACATTTCTTTACTGCTTTGAAGAAACGTCCTCATCTAATAAGCACCTAGAAATAATGTGGGGGCAGCTCTTTTGGGCAGTGCCAGGACTGCAGAGCTGGAGTGGGAGGGGGCCACATGGGGCATCAAATCCAGGGCCTCTCACGTGCAGGATCCCAACCACTTAGCTGCATCCCTTACCCCAACCAGGAAACATTCTCATCCCTAATAGTAATAAAAGATGCAGTTCTTACCCGTTAGTTTTATTGGCTTTATAATCATTATTGAAACATATTATACATTCAGAAAATTGTACAGTGAACAGAACTGCAAATTATTCCCAACAAAAAAATAAAACAAAAAAATAAAACAGGGGCCAGAGAAAATGCCTAAATGGCTAGAATGAATGTTCTGCGTGCTGGAGGCCTAGATTCAAACACCAGAACTAACTATTCTTACTGGTCTCTGAAGCACTGTGATGAATGTTTCTGAGTAGCTCCTGAGCACCACAGGGTGTGGCCCAAACCAAATAAATTAAACATGGCCAGTACCTTAAAGCCCCCTTCGTGACCTCCAACCATTCATAGCATCTTTCCTCCCAGAAAGTAAGCATAATTCTCACTTCTTTTTTTTCCTACTGTAGCACTGTAGCACTGTCATGTAGCACTGTCATCCCATTGTTCATCTATTTGCTTGAGCGGGCACCAATAACATCTCTATTGTGAGGCTTGTTGTTACTGTTTTTGGCATATCAAAAATGCCACGGGTAGCTTGCCAGGCTCTGCTGTTTGGGCAGGATACTTTCGGTAGCTTGCTGGGCTCTCCAAGAGAGATGGAGAAATCGAACCTGGGTGGGCAAGGCAAACACACTACCCACTGTGCTATCACTCCAGTCACTTTTTTTTTTAGCAACAAAGATTAAAATGTTCCCCCCTTTTATTGAATCTCCATGAGACACACGGTAACAAAGCTGTTCATAATTGGGTTTCAGTCAAACAATACCCAACCCATCACCAGTATACATTTCCCAAAACCAATACTCTCAGTATCCCTCCTACCGCACCTCCCAGTCTGCAATCTTCACTTTTTAAATGCATTATTAGTTTGCTTTTTTTTAACTATATAAGTGGGATTATTGTGCTTAGCATTGTATAAAAGGAATTCTGTGTTTAGTACTATATAAAAGGAATGATACACTGAAGCACTGTGAAGCACTGTTGTCCTGTTGTTCATCGATTTGCTTGAACGGGCACCAGTAATGTCTCCATTGTGAGACTTGCTACTATTTTTGGCATATTGAATATGCCATGGGGAGCTTGCCAGACTCTGCCATGCAGGTGGGATATTCTCAGTAGCTTGCTGGGCTCTCCAAGAGGGACGAAGGAACCGAACCCGGGTTGGTTGCATGCACACCCTTACCTGCTGTGCTATTGCTCCAGTCCAAAAGGAATGATAGACCTTGTATTTTATTATTATTTTGCTGTTGTTGTTGTTGGGGCCACATCCGGCAATGCTCAGGAATTACTCCTGTTTCCAGGTCAGCCACATGCAAGGCAAATTCCCTCTGCTGTACTATCGCTCTAGCTCCTATACCTTGTATTCTTCTGAGTCTGCTTCTTTCCCCCAACCCCCTGCACCACTGCCGCCTCCTGCTCTTGAGTCTGCTTCTTTTTCTCATAATTATTGTTGTGAAATGACACATACTGTCTTGCTGTATTTTGCTCATTTTCATTGTTTTATAGTATACCATAATATGACTATACCACAAATCATTTAATTAGATCATTAGAACATCTCTGGTTGGGGGATATGGCTCCATCTATACCAATAGCATATAATATGTGTCTTTTAAACCACAGAATTAATTCTATTCCCACCGAGCAGCTGGGAAGTTCAAGATCAAGGTGCTGGCAGGTTCTGTCTGCTGATCAGCCTGGTCATAGCTTTCTTTTTGCTTTTACCTTACATGACAGAATGAATATAGTCTTTTAGAAGGACCCAATTCCCACTCATAAGAGTGGTGGTAAAAATCATGGTCAGGATTTATGACCTAATCACCTCCCTAAATGATTGCACAGGGGACTGGTTTCAATGTGTAAATTTTGGAGAGACAGAAACATTTTGTTTCTAATAGACTACAGTGAATTAATGTTTCTCTAGTCATTTTTGTCACATATCTTTGAGGATTTCATTGAATACTTTGGAGAACTGTTTAGTCATAGCGTGTTAATCAGATCAGTGTTTTAGCAGATGCTTTCCAACAGATTTTTAGTGAGTTTATATCAATTATACACTTCCACCAGCTATTATGACAGTTTACATTCTTGTCAGATCTTACAGAATTGTTCAACATTCTTGTTAACACTTGGAAATATTTGTCTTTTAAAGTTTAGCCATCTGATGAATGTGTAGTGGTATAGTACTGTGGTTTTTGCATTAACATGACATTTTTCTTAGCCATATTCTCTTTCTGAAGGACACTTTCCAATCTCTAGTTTGTTTTTCTATTGTCTTTTCCTTGTTGATAAATAGAAATACTTAAAAAAAATTATTTGGGGTGGGGGTGAGGAGGTACTCAGGGCTAATCCTGGCTCTATGCTCAGGAGTGACCCCTGGTGGTGTGCAGGGGACCATATGTAGTCTGGGGATTCAAACTGGGGTTTGCAAGAGGCGACGCCTTATTTATTTATTCATTTATTTATTTATTTATTTATTTATTTATTTTAAATTTGAGGGCCAGCAATGCTCAGGGGTTACTCCTGGCTTTGTTCTGAGGAATGACTTCTGATGGTGCTTGGGGGACCATTTGGGATGCTGGGGATGGAACCTGGGTTGGCTATGTGCAAGGCAAATACCCTATCCACTATACTATTGTTATGGCCCCACCTAACCCTAACTTTAATCCTATCCCTAACCCTAACCCCTAACTCTTAATACTAAACAGTAACTTTATATCTAACATTTACCCTGTCTCTAACTCTAACCTCTTTTGTTTGCTTTGGACCATACTTAGGGCTTGCTCCTGGCTCTGTGCTCAGGGGTCACTCCTGGCAGGCGGGGGGGAGTGTCATATGGGATGGTGGGGATTGAAACTGGGACAGCAATGCACAAGGCAAGTGTCCTAGCCCCTACAGTATCTCTCTACTCCATGTAACCCAGATCTCAAGCCTAACCCAAAACTGTAACCCTAACACTAAACCCTAGCCAAACTCTAAATATAACCCTACTGGAAAACTAACCTACACACATAACCCTAATCCTATTCCTAACCTTAATCCCAAACTAACCCTAACACTTCCGGCTACTCAATGTCTCATGTTTCCCACAGCTCTTTAGGCCAGTGTTCTTTGAGTCTAAGTACTGAGGCTGCCCACAGAAACCCAGCAGGCACCACCCGGGAGTCTGAGGAGACTGCCAATGTTGCCAAGCGCGCCTAACTTCTGGGTTCAAAATCCATATGTGCTGGGGCAGAGCTATAGTACTATGGGTAGGGTGTTTGCCTTGCACGTGGCCAACCCGGGTTTGATCCCCGGCATCCCATATGGTTCCCAGGGAAAATTCCTGAATGCAGAGTCAGGAGTAACCCCTGAGCATTGCCATGTGTGACCCAAAAAAGCAAAAAGCCAAAAAAAAAAAATAAACAACCCAAAAACCAAAATCCATGTGTGCTTCTTGGGAAATGTAATCCGTATATTTGGGGAGCATTTACAAGTAGCTGTCCACAGGCAGTTTTATAAGGGCAGTTTGGCATCTAAGCAGCCTTTCTCTTTTTTCCAACATGATCCTCTGAAAGCACATCCTTTCCTGCCCTTGCCTGGAATTTTGGAGCCATTACTGCTGCACTCTCAAGAGAAAAAACTAAGCCTGGAACCCGCCAACAGACCACCTGAGACCATAAACCTGTGGAGAAAGAAAAGTTTCAAGTCAGAACAAATCTGCTCTCCAGTTTCCCGGAACAGCCTGCTGACAGCTGTGGGAAGGAAACCCACCGCGCTGCGGAGTCAGCCTCCTCCACACACAGCCGTCGGCCTGGCAGCGGAATGCAAGACGGGTTCCAGACCCTGCGTCTGAATTCAAAGAGTGCTCTGCCCACTCTTCGCAGAGTAACATTCTGGAAGCCCGGCTCTGAGATTCATTCCAGTGAAATCCACAGAATAACAAACCAGGGCCATCAGGCTCCAAACTGGTTCCATCTCCCTCCCACCAGGCTGCCTCTTTGGGAAGCACATTGCTGACGTCTGCCCAGAAGTCAACCACCTCTCTAGGGACACCTGAACTAGATGGTGGGACAGGAGTGTTTTTTCCCAGCACACTTCCAAGGTATATGCAAACCCAGCATTCATCATTTCCATCACAGGCTCTACACCCATTGGCTCTTCTAGGTAACTTGCAGTGTGGTTTCCAACTTAGGGGCTGCTATGGATTTATTAGCATCTAGGCACTGTTCACAGCTCCTCAACAGTAACCCCACCTAGTTCTGGAGCAATAGTACAGCAGGCAGGGTGCTTGCTTTGCACATAGCCAACCAGGATTTGATTCCAGCATCACACATGGTCCCCTGATCTCTGCTTGAGATCTCTGCTAGTGATGCTTGAGAGCGCGGAGCCAGGAATAAGCCCTGAGCATAGTTGGATGTGGTCCCAAAATTATGACTAAGTACACAAATAAACAAAAAACCAAAGTAACCCAACTGCACAGTAAACTGCTCCCTAACGTGAAATTTCACTTTAAGTTAAAAGGAAACAAGTGATAGAAAATAGTATGGTCATTTCTCTGGGGCTAGAGCAATAGTACAGTCAGTTGTGCATTTGCCTGGCATGCAGCTGACCCAGGTTCAGTCCCTGGAACTCTATATAGTCCCCCCAAGCACCGCCAGGAATAATTTCTAATTCCTGAGCAAAAAGTCAGGAGTAACCCCTGACATCAGGAACTTATACTGAGAAGATTTTTGTTTAATAGGCTTCTAAAGCTAATTAAGGCTTCTATAATGCAGTGTCAAGGCAGACCCAGATACTAAATTTTATCTTTCAAAATCCAAGAAAAATCACTGAAAAAGAAGTAAAATCAATGTTTACTCTTGGCCCAGAACTCAGGAATCACTCCTAGTAGTTCGTAGAGGACAATATGGGATGCTGGGGATTGAACCTGGGTTAGCTGCCTGCAAAGAAAGCACTCTACCTACTGTATATCCCTCTGGCCCATACATATCCTTATACTTTAAAGAAATAGCAGACAATGATGATCAATTCCTTGATTTCCTTTGACTTGGACTTTTTTTTTTTTGCATTTTTTTTGGGGTCACACCCAGCAATGCAGAGGGGTTACTCCTGGTTCATGCACTCAGGAATTACTCCTGGCATGCTCAGGGGACCACATGGGATGCTGGGAATCGAACCCCAGTTGGTGTGTACAAGGCAAATGCCCTACCTGCTGTGCTATTGCTCCAGCTCCTGGCTTGGACTTTCAATTTCCATTCATGACACTTAAAGTGAGGCAAATACATTTGATTTACAAAACAAACACAAAGTTCCCAAGAATGACCTTTACCTCCCCCCACTTCCCTCACTTCCTTCCCCTTCTTGAAGAAGTCCTGGCAGCTATGCTTATGTCCCATAACTGTCACTGTGTAAACTAATCTACCAGTCTTGCTCCAGAGACTCAAATATCGAGAGATCATCTAGCTAGGAAAAGTTCTCAGATACCCATTCCTGCCTGAGATCTCCAGGATGCCAGGGGTGGGGGGGGGGGTGGCAGGCCAGCTCCTGCCCAAACAAAGCTCCCACACCTCAAAGACACCACCCAGTTAAAATGTAACTCTAGCCCGACTGCCTAGTTAAGAATTCTAGATTTTCTGGAGCGCACACCCCATTTATGTCAGTCGGGACATCTCCAATATCTAAAACACTGACAGCTCAGTAGTAGATGGATTCTGGAAATAACATAAATCCACCATCTCGACTAACAAAAGCATTAACACAGAAGGTTAGCTTGCAACAAAAGTTTCATAAACCCTCAGACAAAGAAGACCTAATGTTCCCATGGTAAGATACAACAATTTTCACAAATTTTCCTCTATGGAAACACTTTTTTATTAAATCATTCTGTTAACCATTTAGGGGTAACAAGCAATATAAAATATATTCTTGTTGGCCTTGGTGCATATGCTACCCAAGCCCCTGTGCTGTTTGTGCCCATGTGGCCGAGTACATGTGGCACCTGAGCACATGTGTTGCCCGCACCTCCCCTCTTGAGATGTGTACTTTCATGCTTTCATGTCTAATGCTGGGATGTGTGTAGGGGCTCTCTCTCTCTCTCTGCCCTTGGAGAAGTCCAGGTTCTCTCTTTAGCACATTATCTCCACTCTCTCCCACTTTCTATTCCCCCTTCCCTTCAAAACCTCCAAATAAAATCTGTAATACTTCGAAAAAAACTATTGCCAGCCTTCTACTGGGGCAGACCTGAAGGGTGGTTGGGAACAAAAGAAGACAGTGGTGGAAGGAAGGTGACAGTGGTGGCAAAATTGGTGTTGGAATACTGAATGCCTGTAACAAATAATCATGAACAAATTTGTAAGCCATGGTGAAGGGGGAAAAAGTATGATATTTTTTGAAATCAAGTAGATAACAAGTAGCACTGTAGCACTGTCGTCCCATTGTTCATCGATTTGCTCGAGCCGGCACCAGAAACGTCTCCATTGTGAGACTTGTTACCATTTTTGACATATCGAATATGCCATGGGTAGCTTGCCAGGCTCTGCTGTGCAGATGGGATATTCTCTGTAACTTGCCAGGCTCTCTGAAAGGGACGGAAGAATCAAACCCGGGTGGGCCACATGCAAAGCAAACGCCCTTCTGGCTGTACTAATGTTCCAGTCCCCTAAAAAATATATACACACTATACAATATGCTGTATATAGTGGCCTAAAAGTATATACACACTATATACTGTGAATGTTATATATACTACATATATATGATATATATGTGTGTATATATATGTGTATGTATATATATATATATATATATATACATATACGTGGACTGGAGCGATAGCATAGCAGGCAGGGCGTTTGCCTTGCACACAGCCAATCCGGGTCAGACCCGAACATCTGAAGAATCTGCTGCCAGTACTCATCAATTCACTGGTTCGGCTCTTCACATGTTACCTGTCCAAATGCAAGGTTCCGTCCCAATGGAAAACCAGAAGGACTGTTCTGTTGTACAAGAAGGGAGACATCCACAACATCGGCAACTGTTGCCCAATCTGCCTGTTGTCCGTTGTCTACAAGCTGTTCACTTGAGTCATCCTGAACAGTATAGGCAGAACACTAGATGAAGGACAACCATGTGAGCAAGCCGGGTTCCAAAAAGGATTCAGCACGATCTACCATATCCACACAGTGACCAAGCTCATTGAGGTTTCGTGAGAGTTGAAGATGCCGCTCTGTCTAACATTTATCTATTTAAAGAAGACTTTGATTCTGTTGAGACTGAAGCAGTCATCAAAGCCCTAGCCAAACAAGGCATTCAAACTCAGTGTATATATATGTGTATATATATATATATATATATATATATACTGTATATACACACAGCATCCAACAACACTGAGGAAAATGGGAAGCCAAGAGGGCTTATACATAATATGTACAAACCCCCCTTGACTTCCTATATCACTCAGAATTGTTCACTTCTGTATATTCAGAGAAATAGTACAGTGAGTAAGATGATTGTTTGTACTCAGGCAACCCAGGTTCAGCACTACCATGAGTGAGAAAGGAAGGAAGGGAAGGAGGTTCCCAAACTTACTTGATTTACCTCTCTCTTTTCTGAAAAAATATCACTCATTTTCCCCTAAGAAATCTACCTACTTTAAGTAAATAAATGGAGAAGTTCCCCTCCAGTAACACTCCAGGCTACTCCCAGTGCCCTGAATTGTTTCAGAACCCGAAAAATACAGGGAAGAGTGGGTTAGGAGGAGGCATAAGGTATCAATCACTCAGGTAAACAATGATCTAGAAAGTGCTTGGTAAATAATGATGATTAGTAAATTTAAAAAAAACCTAGAAGTCACAAAGTCAGGACTTTAGAAAATCTCTCAATATTCTTTGATAAAAATAGCACCAGATTTACAAGATACTAATTCACGTGGAAGGAAATACCCAGATTTTATTTTACGTAACTCTCACAGCACATTGTCTACATTATTTGTTGATGTCTAATAACAAATTTTACTCCGCAGGAGAGAGAGTATAGTGGGTAATGTGCTTGCCTTGCAGGTGCCCAATCCAAGTTTGATCCCCAATATCCCATACGGTCCCTCAAGCTCCATTGGGAGTAATTCCTGAGGGCAGAGCTAGAAGTAACCCCTGAGTACCACCAGGTAACAAGTATTATAACAAATACATACTTTAGACATACCTTGTAGAAATGGAGAGAGATCTTTGGTAAACAGAAGAGCATCAGACCAATGCAGATCAAAACAATTATAAAACAAGGACCACAGCACCAGAAATGGTGGAGAAGACTCCAACATGCAATTTATTCTGCTGAAAATTATTCTTTTTTGTGTGGTAAGGAGAGGGGATTCTCAGACTTGACAATGATTAGGGGTGATTCTGTACTCAAGAATTAACTCTGACAATGCTCAGGGGGACCCTATGGGGTGCTAGGGATCGAATCCAGGTTGGTCGTGAGCTAGGCAAGTGCCCTACCTGCTGTACTATCTGTCCAGGCTCTGATAATTCTTCTTCTTCATCATCATTTTTTTTCTTTTTGGGTTACACCAGCAATGCACAGGAGTTACTCCTGGCTCTTCACTCAGGAATTACTCCTGGCAGAGCTCAGGGGACTATATGGGATGCTGGGAATTGAACCCGGGTCGGCCGCGTGCAAGGGAAACGCCCTACCCCCTATGCTATCACTCCAGCCCCCAATTCTTCTTCTTAAGGTAAAAATGAAAAATGAAAAGATAGAGGAAATTGCAGAGAAGTTGAGCAATAAAATGTGTGAGCTCCAGAGTCTGCCCCGTTGACGAAGAGAGGAGTAACTCAAAAACGTAGGAGTAAGTCCTTTATCACAGATTAATTCCTAGGGCACAAAAACACAAATTGTTTCAGTCATCTTGAAATAACCTGTCTGGAATGTTGAAGACAATCCAGAGGAACTTGAAGACTTTAACGGAAACATGAGGCTTTAAATCTTTGCCCTGAGATTCCGGGATGGATGGGGCCGAGGGAGGAGGCCCTTGAGCCTTTCTCTGTCTCTACCCACAATGAGGCAGCAGCTCTCCCACAGTTGAGTTCCACCTTGAATACCGTATCAGAGAGATCAACCACAGTCTCCCCTGCATTCCAGTCACTGCCTGACCAAACAGGAAGCGTCGCCTGAGAATGCAAACTGTTTGTGGAAGGTGCGGGGCTTGCCAGCGCACAGTGAGTCAGCCCCCCATGAGCCAGAGTGTGCCCGGGCAGCCGTTGTGAACAATATGTTATTTTGAAAGCCAGGATTCCTTTTACAACATTTGCGTCTGGGAACATGGTGTGCTTTATATAAAGCAGAAAATAAATAAAGGATTTGAAGGAATTCCTTTCCTACATATCCAGTTCCAAATCCAAGCACTAAAGGGATCCAGTGAGCATGCCCTGTCTCCAACTTTATGATAGAAGACATGTAAAACTATTTTAGTCCTTCCTACCGCCTCCCCCCATCCTCACCCCTGCCTCAAAAAAGGGGTAATCTCTGAAATGGAGACAATTGGCCACAATAATTGGGTTTTAACAAATGAGGACTCTGAGGTGACATAGGCACCAGAAAGAGTAGGGATGGGGGAGTTGGATCAGACAGTAATGAAGCATCTATTTGGTATAATATTAGGAGGCAAAGTCGGTCCTACACAAAACTGATGATAGTTTAGAGTTAATGAATAAATGACTTAAGAGCACTTTTCCCCCCAAATCAAAGTCAGGTGGACTCAATACTGTGTTTCTTCTTCGCTGCTAACATGATGGCCTGTCCTCTCATAGCCATTCTCTTTTCCTTCCATAATTAAACTCATGCTTTTTTATTTTTGTGGAGTTCTTTTTTTTTTTCCACTGGGGGTAGGATCTAGGACTTCAGGAGTGCAAGATATGTGTACTCCTCTGGGCCACATCCCTGACCTAATAAAACTCATTTTTCTTTTAATTTTTGTGTTTTTTTCCCAATGGGGTTAGGATCTAGGACCTCAGGAGTACAAGGTATGTGTACTCCTCTGGGCCACATCCCTGACCCACACTTAGTGATTTTTGGGGGGTGGAGGCCACACCCAGCTGTGCTCTGCTCAGGGCTTACTCCTGAGTAGGCTCTGCACTCAAAAATCAATCCTGAGAGGCTCAGGGGACCACATGGGGTGCTGAAGATTGAACCCAGGTTGGTTGCGTGCAAGGCAAGTGCTGTATCTGGTGCATGAAAGACGACTCATTCTCTAATATCTACGACTTGAAGCTGGTTAGTAAGCTTGTTATTATTAGTCACCCTATCTGGCTTTATTGTTAGCTATTTAACTCATTGGCTTTCAAAATCTATATGAAGTCTTCTTGGGATGAGGTAGGGCCTCTGAAAAGTAACAGCTTAGAACTGTAAAGAAGTCCCATCAAGAGGAGACACCTTTGTAGGCCAGATTCTGGGTTTTCAAGGTGAAAGGGATCAGTGATTAGTGATCTTTGTCCAGAAAACCTCTGACTTAAGGGGAAATTCTAGCACTTGAACAAGACATGCCCTTAGTAGGGGCCCCTTCCATTAGCTAATTCAATGCCATGAATTTTCTCAAAATGCAAAGTCCCTAAGAGGTCAACTATATATCACACCAGTAAAGCTGAACCTATTCATTCCTGATTCTTGAAAAGTCTTTGAAAAATAAAGAATACATGTAATAGAGTGTTATAAAAAGAGCAAAAACTGGAAATTGGGAATTGGAAGGAGAGAAGAGATTTAAAAATCATCTTCAGGGACTTTATAAATATTCCAAAGGCCATCCATGTAAGTCAAGTCCAGGACACTCTTTTAGCCGGGGTGACAGAAACTACAAAATAAACAAACTCATTCTGTGAAATATGAACCACATGATTAATGCTGCAACATAATATAAAAAACTTAAAGAGATTTAAAAATCTGACGTGTAGGGCCGAGATGTGATCCCAGGGGCCGCACGTGTGCGGCCTCACCGAGCTGCACGAGCATGATTCCAGAGGCCAGCTAAACTATTTTGGTACCGGCAGTTCCTTGCAAAATGTCTCCAGACTGAGAACTAAGCCACAGCCCCATGCCTGCCCAGGAGGGGAAAGGTTTTTCTCTCTCACCTTTTCCTTGCTGGGGGTGGGGGGAGGCTTGCAATGATCCAATTTCTGTAAGAAATTTCCCTGGACTTAGTTGCTAAAATACAGAAATCCAAAACCTATCACGGCTTCATGACCTCATTTCTCTTCACAGCAGGTCTGACTCTAGTGGGGAACTCCTAACAATAATAGTGAGTTTTTTGTTGAAATATTGAATGTAACCAAAGTAAAGAGAAAGTAAAGTGAAATTTATCAGTTACACAGGCAGGGGGTGGGGATGGGAGGTATACTGGGGTTTTTTTTGGTGGTGGAATATGTGCACTGGTGAAGGGATGGTTGTTTCAGCATTGTATAACTGAGACTTAAGCCTGAAAGCATTGTTATTTTCCACATGGTGATTCAATTTAAAACAACAACAACAAATGTAAAGTTAAAAAAAATCTGACGTGTAGGAGGAGAGTGAATAGAGAGAGGTAGTTCATTCAAAACATGTAATTAATTGTGAGGTTTCAATAATCGGCTGGGAAGATGGCATGAAGAGCTGGAGGTGACACCTGGCACACACCAAGCAGAGTTCAATTCTGGGCACAGCAGGTTCTAGTGCTATTGGGTGTGGTCTTAGTGTTTCTGGCACTGCTGGCCTAAGCATGGCATCACCAGCCAGAACACTGAAACCGTTAGGCTGAATATTGGTGGGAGTTGCCTGTGGGGCCCCAGCATCATTGGAAAACACCTAAAAAATTCACTTGAGAGCACAGCGCAAGACAGTAGCAAATGCAGAGAGGGCCTTCTGCAGCCGCAGGTGCTCTAGATAAGTGCTTAGGTGAGAGGGGAAATCTGTAGTTTTAGAAATATGGACATGGGCAATGGGATTCAAACTGAAACCGTAACTTGAGGATGTGTAGCTCTTCCCCACAGGTAGCTGGCTGGGAGCGGGGGGCAGGTGTAGGAGGGTTGGGGGTGATGCAGAATGTGGTTTCCCAAGTGGTGGCTGCTCATGCAACACCAGTTAATCTCCCTTTCCATATTGCACTGGATTCACATCTTGGCCTCTTATACCGAATTCTCACGAGGGCAGCCTGATTACCCCAACCGCATTAGGCCCATAGACCATTAGCCCTGACTCCAAATGTTCCCCCAAACTCACAATAATAATGGTGAACCCAAGCATCAATACAACCCCAATCTAAAAGTAACAGTAAATTCAGGCCAAAGAACATGTTTCCTGAATCAGTGCAAGAGGCCCCACACAAGTCACACAGAAGCACCAAAGAGGAAGGTAGTATCCTTGAAAGGAAAGAAGAGAACATCATCCACCAAGTTCCCCAAGAGCCCCCCCCTTCCCAGAAGTAAGAGAGCGACACTTAGTGTACTGGAAGGACCCACCTCCAGATTACCCTGGGCATCACTGGGAAACAGCGCAGATCCCCACCACGAGGAGTAGATAAAGATAGGAACTCTGAAGCTTCAATAAGGAATACCCACAAATATAATCTTTCTCTCTCTCTGATACAGAATTCAGAGATGAACTGATGAGGTTGTTTAATGAACTCAAAGAAAGACTGGAACAGACATCCAATAAAATACAGGAGAAAATGAGACCAGAAATTTAAAAAAAAACTACAAACAGAAGTGTAATTAATTAAAAAAAAAGTTCAGTAGACGAAATGAAAAATTCCCTCATCACGAATACTTTAATCTCGTTCGGATTTGAAGGAACAAAACACAGCAACATGGATAAACAGCTCAGGAGCTTCATAGACTCAAAACCAACCTTAAAAGAAGAACTGTAGGGGGCGACTGTAAGAAAAGACAAATCTCACAAAACAACAAACCCCTATAGAAAGATGGCACAAAACCATATGACAATAATCTCTCTCAATTTCAATGGTCTAAATGCACCAATTAAGAGACAGAGTAGCAAAATGGATTATTAAAAAAACTGAATCCAACATTCTGCTGCCTACAAGAAATGTAGTTGAATAGACTAAACATAGACTAAAAGTCAAAGACTGGAAAACAATTCTTCAAACAAACAACTCCTTCAAAAAGACTGGGGTGGCCATACTAGTATCCAATGACATAGATTTCAGGCTAAAAAAGCTTAGAAGGGACAGCGAAGGCCATTTCTTATTAATCAAGGGACATGTGCATCAGGAAGAAATTACACTCCTAAACATATACGTGCCCAGTGAGGAGCCAACAAAATAATCAAAACAACTGCTAATAGATTTGAAGGAGGACATTGGTAGCAACATAATAGTAGTTAGAGACTTCAACACTGCTTTGATCTATCACTTCTTGATAGATCACAAGACTAAAATTCAGCAAGGAAATACTGGTTTTGAAGGAAGAAATGGAAAAGATATGGCTAGTACATATATCAGGACTTTTCATTCTCCCAAGGCTGAATATTCATTCTTCTCCAGTTCACATGGAATATTCTTCAAAATAAACCACACGCTGAGCCATAAAACATACTGCAATAAAAATCAAGAAGATAGAAATTTCAGTGGATAGAGGGGAAATCAAAGGAGAAATCAAAAGATTCCTGGAAATAAATGAGAATGAGGACACGAGCTACCAGAACTCGTGGGACACAGCAAAAACAGTGTTAAGAGGAAAATATATAACTCTGCAAGCGCTCATCAGGAAGGAAGAAAGGGTCCACATAAATAACTTGACTTTACAGCTTAATATCTTAGAAAATGACCAAAAAGGGAGTCCAAACCAGGCAGTAGGAAGAAAATGATAAAACTTAGAGCAGAAATCAATGAACTGTCACTGTCACTGTTATCCTGCTGCTCATTGATTTGTTTGAGTGGGCACCAGTAACGTCTCTCATCGAGAGACTTATTGTTACTGTTTTTGGCATATCCAATACGCCCCGGGTACCTTGCCAGGCTCTGCCGTGCAGGGGTGATACTCTCGGTAGTTTGCCAGGCTCTCTGAGGGGGCGGAGGAATCGAACACGGGTGAAAGGCGAATGCCCTACCACTGTGCTATCGCTCATTAAAAAAAAAAAACAACACAATCCAAAAGACCAATGAAACCAAGAGCTGGTTCTTTGAAAAAAATAAATAAGATAGATAAACCACTAGCACAACTCACAAAGAGAAAGAACCCTAATTAACTAGATCAGAAATGCAAAGGGGGACATCACAACAGAAACCACAAAAATTTAAAAGATCGTCAGACATTACTTTGAAAGTCTGTATGCCACAAACAAAAGAACTTAGAAATGGATAAGTTCCTGGATTCCTAAAACCCTTCAAGACTGAACCAAGAAGTCTTGGAATACCTGAGCAGACTTATCACTATCGAGGAAATTGAAATGGTAATCAAGTCCTATAAAAAACAAAGCCAGATGGATTCACTAGTGAAATCTTCCAAACCTATAAAGAGGACCTGCTGCCAATCCTTTTCAAGCTTTTCCAGGAAATTGAAGAAATAGAAATACTCCCCAACAGTTTCTATGAGGCAAATATCACCCTGATACCAAAAGCAGACAGAGGTACCACAAGAAAGGGAAAATTACAGGGCTGGAGCGATAGCACAGCGGGTAGGGTGTTTGCCTTGCATGCAACCGACGAAGGCTCGATTCCTCTGCCCCTCTCAGAGAGCCCAGCAAGCTACCGAGAGTATCCCGCCCACATGGCAGAGTCTGGCAAGCTACCTGTGGCGTATTTGATATGCCAAAAACAGTAATAACAAGTCTCACGATGGAGATGTTACTGATGCCCGCTCGAGCAAATTGATGAGCATGATCATCGATGACAGTGACAGTGATCCCTGATGAACACAGATGAAAAGATCCTCAACAAAATATTAGCAAATAGAGTCCAACAACTCATCATATGCCATGACCAAGTATTATTCATCCTGGGATGAAAGGATGGTTTAACATTTGCAAGTTAATCAACATAATACATCATATCAATAAAAGAAAAATTAAAACCATATGATCATATAATAGATGCAGAGAAAGCATTTGACAAGATTCAGCACTCATTCGCGATAAAAATTCTCAATAAAATGGGAGTCGAAGGAACTTTCCTCAACGTAGTCAAAGCTATCTACCACAAACCTACAGTAAGCATTATCCTCAATGGGGAAAAACTAAAAGCTTTTCCTCTAATATCAGACACAAGACTAGGTTGCCCACTATTGGATAGAAGTGGTGACTTCTATCCAATATACTAGAAGTACTTATCATAGCAGTTAGGGAAGAAAAGATATTAAGGGCATCCAGATAGAAAAAGGAAGAAGTCAAGCTCTCACTATTTGCAGATGACATAATATTATACTTAGAGAATCCTAAAGTCTCTACCAAAAAGCTTCTAGAAAAATTAGTATAATAGAGTGTTAGGTTACAAAATCAATACCCAAAAGTCCATGGCTTTCTTATATGCAAATAATGAAAGAGAAAAAGTGATATTAAAAGAACAATCCTGGGGCACGATTGTGAATGGGATTGCTTTTTTCATGTCCCTTTCCTCTGCCTCATTGTTTGCATATATGAAGGCCATGGATTTTTGGGTATTGATTTTGTAGCCTGCAACTTTACTGTATAAGTCTATTGTTTCTAAGAGTTTCTTAGTAGAGGTTTTAGGCTTCTCTAGATATAGTATCATGTCGTCTGCAAATAGTGAGAGTTTGATTTCTTCCTTTCCTATCTGGATGCCCTTAATCTCTTTTTCTTGTCTAATAGCTATCGCAAGTACTTCCAGTACTATATTGAAGAGGAGTGGTGAGAGTGGGCATCCTTGTCTTGTGCCCGATCTCAGAGGAAAGGCCCTTAGTTTTTCCCGTTGAGGATAATGCTTGCCGTAGGCTTGTGATAGATGGCTTCGACTATCTTAAGGAAAGTTCCTCCAAAACCCATTTTGGCGAGGGTTTTCATCATGAAAGGATGTTGGATCTTGTCAAATGCTTTCTCTGCATCTATTGATATGATCATATGGTTTTTGTCTTTACTTTTGTTGATATGCTGGATTATGTTGATTGATTTCCGAATGTTAAACCATCCTTGCATCCCTGGGATGAATCCCACTTGGTCGTGATGTATGATCTTTTTGATGAGTTGTTGGATCCTATTTGCTAGTATTTTATTGAGGATCTTCGCATTGGTGTTCATCAGGGAAATTGGTCTGTAATTTTCTTTCTTAGTGGTGTCTTTGTTTGCTTTTGGTATTAGGGAGATATGTGCTTCATAGAAACTGTTTGGGAGAGTTCCTGTTTTTTCAATTTCCTGGAAAAGTTTGAGGAAAACAGGCAATAGGTCTTCTTTAAATGTTTGGAAGAATTCGCCAGTGAAACCATCTGGGCCTGGGCTTTTGTTTTTGGGGAGGTTTTTGATTACCGTTTCAATTTCCTTAACATTGATGGGTCTATTCAGGTATTCCAGGTCTTCTTTCTTCAGTGTTGGGAAATTGTAGGAATCAAGGAATCCATCCATTTCTTAAGGAAGTAAAAGACCTTTACAAAGAAAACTACAAAATGCTACTCCATGAAATCAAAGAGGACATGAGGAAATGGAAACATACCCTGCTCGTGGATAGGGAGAATCAATGTTGTCAAAATGGCAATACTCCCTAAAGCATTATACAGATTCAATGTGATCCCTATAAGTATACCCATGACATTCTTCAAAGAAATGGATCAAGCAATCCTAAATTTCATATGGAATAACAAACGTCCAAGGATAGCTAAAACAATTCTTGGGAAAAAGATGATGGGAGGCATCACCCTCCCCAACCTCAATCTTTACTACAAAGCAGTAACAATTAAAACAGCATGGTACTGGAACAAAGGCAGAGCCGTAGACCAATGGAATAGGGTGGAATTTCCCTACACACAACCCCAAATGTATGATCATCTAATCTTTGATAAGGGAGCAAGAGATGTGAAGTGGAGCAAGGAAAGCCTCTTTAACAAATGGTGCTGGCACAACTGGACAACCACATGCAAAAAATGGGTTTAGACCTTGACCTGACACCATGCACAAAAGTCAGATCAAAATGGATTAAAGACCTCAACATTAGACCACAAACCATAAGGTACATTGAAGACAAGGTCGGTAAAACCCTCCACGATATTGAAGATAAAGGTATCTTCAAAGGTGACACGGAACTAAGGAATCTAGTAAAAACAGAGATCAACAAATGGGACTACATTAAACTAAAAAGCTTCTGCACCGCAAGATATACAGTGACCAGAATACAAAGACTATCCACAGAATGGGAAAGGATATTTACACAATACCCATCAGATAAGGGGTTGATATCAATGGTATATAAAGCACTGGTTGAACTCTACAAGAAGAAAACATCCAACCCCATCAAAAAATGGGGCGAAGAAATGAACAGAAACTTTACCAAGGAAGAAATACGAATGGCCAAAAGGCACATGAAAAAGTGCTCTGTAGCCGGTGGATGTGGAACAAGCGGGAACCAGAGACAGCTTTAGGAATTGGGGTTCCAGCAAGTGCTTGCACCCATGTATGGAGACTGTGAACTAAGCTTTTGCCCCACGCCGGCTAACGGAGGAAATAACCTTCCTTCTTGGTCTCTCTCCCCTCCGGGAGAAGGCGTGGTGTCCGACATTTTGTGGGTCCGTTGAGAAGGTATGAACTTTGGTGCGGAAAAAAAAAAATGTGTGCTTTGAACTTGAAACAGCCTCGGGATACAGGGCCAGCCCCAGTCGGGGCCGCGCGGCCGCTACTGCAGCCTTGCGACATTTTATCTCTTCATTCACATCAATGGAAAACTTATTATCAAATATTTCCCTATTAATAGAGCTGTATTCTTAGGGGATAAATTCCAACAAGAATAGTGAGTCTGTTTTGAAACTCTAAGAACAATAGTGAGTTATGTGTTGAAATCTGGAATGTAATCAAGGTAAAGAGAAAAGGAAGTGAAATTATCACTCACCTATGGGGTGGGTTGGGGGGTGAGGGGTGGTCTGTATACTGTTTTTTCTTTTGTTTGTTTGTCTGTTTTGTTTTTGCTTTTGTTTTTGTTTATATTGGTGGTGGAATATGGGCACTGGTTAAGGGATGGGTGTTTGAGCATTGTGTAACTGAGATATAAGCCTGAGAAGTTTGTAACTTTCCACTTGGTGATTCAATAAAATAAAAAAAAAAAAAAGAAAAAGTGCTCTGCATCACTAATCATCAGAGAGATGCAGATCAAAACAACCATGAGATACCACCTCACACCACAGAGATTAGCACACATCCAAAAGAACAAAAGCAACCGCTGTTGGAGAGGATGTGGGGAGAAAGGGACCCTTCTTCACTGCTGGTGGGAATGCCGACTGGTTCAGCCCTTCTGGAAAACAATTTGGACGATTCTCAAAAAATTAGATATTGAATTCCCATTTGACCCAGCAATACCACTGCTGGGAATATATCCCAGAGAGGCAAAAAAGTACAATCGAAACAACATCTGCACATGTATGTTCATTGCAGCACTGTTTACAATAGCCAGAATCTGGAAAAAACCCGAATGCCCCAAAACGGATGACTGGTTGAGGAAACTTTGGTACATCTATACAATGGAATACTATGCAGCTGTTAGAAAAAAGGAAGTCAAGAATTTTGTAGTTAAGTGGATGGGCATGAAAAGTTTCATGCTGAGTGAAATGAGTCAGAAAGAGAGAGACAGACATAGAAAGACTGCACTCATCTATGGTATATAGAATATCAGAGTGGGAGACTAATACCCAAGAACTGTAGAAATAAGTACCAGGAGGTTGACCCCATGGCTTCGAGGCTGGCCTCACGTTCCGGGGAAAGGGCAACTCAGAGAAGCGATCACCAACTACATTGTAGTCGAAGGCCATGTGGGGGAAGGGAGTTGCGGGCTGAATGAGGGCTAGAGACTGAGCACAGCGGCCACTCAACACCTTTATTGCAAACCACAACAGCTAATTAGAGAGAGAGAACAGAAGGGAATGCCCTGCCACAGTGGCAGGGTGGGTTGGGGGGGAGATGGGATTGGGGAGGGTGGGAGGGACGCTGGGTTTACGGGTGGTGGAGAATGGGCACTGGTGAAGGAATGGGTTCCTGAACTTTGTATGAGGGAAGTATAAGCACAAAAGTGTATAAATCTGTAACTGTACCCTCACGGTGATTCTCTAATTAAAAATAAATAAATTATTAAAAAAATAAAATAAAATGTTTCTATAAAACCAAAAAAAAAAAAAGAACAATCCTGTTCACAATTGTGCTTCAGAAAATCAAGTACAAAAAAAAAAAAAAAGAAAAGAAAAAAATCAAGTACCTTGGAATCAGTTTAACTAAGGATTAGTTAAACAGTACAAAGAAAACTACAAAATGCTACTTCAAGAAATAAAAGAGGACATGAGGAAATGGAGACACATCCTCTGCTCATGGATTGGAGAATTAATATTGTCAAAATGGCAATACTCCCCAAAGCATTATACAGATTCAATGAAAGAAATAGATCAATACTTCTGAAATTCATATGAAACAATCCCCCCCCCATCCTACCCCATAGCTAAAGCAATCCTTGGGGGGAAAAATGGGAGGCATCACCTTCCCCAACTTCAAACAATACTACAAAGCAGTAGTAATTAAAACAGCATGGTGTTGGAATAAATTCAGACATACAGACCAATGGAATAGAGTCGAGTTTCCTGACACAGACACCCAAATGTACGACCTTTTAATCTTTGATAAGGGAGCAAGAAATGTGATGTGGGACAAGAAAGTCTCAAGGGAGCAATAAATGTGAAGTGGCACAAGGGAAGCCTCTTCAACAAGTGGGCTGTAAAAACTGGACAACTACATGTAAAAAAAAATGAACTTAGACCTCTAATGCATAAACCTCAGATCAAAATGGATTAAAGGCCTAAACATCAGTCCTTAATTCATTAGGGATGTAGAATAAAATGTAGGCAAAATAGAAGGATATAGAAGGAAATGTAGGCAAAACCTATGTAGGACATAGAAGAAAATGTAGGCAAAACCCTCTATGCCACTGAAGCTAAAAGTATCTTCAAAGATGAAACACCACTGACATAGAAGGTGGAACCAAAGATAAACAAATGGGACTACATTAAAATAAGAAGCCTTTGTAACTCAAAAGAAACAGTGACCAAGATACAAAGATAGCCCACAGATTGGGAAAAATTATTTACCCAATACTCATCTGTGTAATATCAAAGATGAGTATACAAGGCACTGGTAGAACTTTTCAAGAAAAAAATCCAACCCCATAAAAAATGGGAAGATCCTTAAAGAAGAAAGTCAAATGGCCAAAAGGCACATGGAAAAAATGTTCTACATCACTAATCATCAGGGAGATGCAAATGAAAACAACAATGAGATATTATATCACACCACAGAGACTGGCACACATCCAAAAGAGCAAGAACCAGTGCTGGCGTGAATGCGGGGAGAAAGGGGCTCTCATTCATTTGTTGGTCAAAATGTCAATTGGTCCAGCATTTTTGGAAAACAATATGGACATTTCTCAAAAAATAAAAAATTGAGCTCCCATCTGACCCCACAATACCACTTCTGGGAATATACTCTGGGGGCCCCAAAACACACAGCAGTAACATCATCTGCACTCCTATGTTCACTGCAGCACTATTTACAATAGCCAGAATCTGGAAATAACCCGAGTGCCCAAGAATAGATTATTGGATAAAGAAACTATGGTACATCTACAGAGTGGAATACTACACAGCTGTTAGGAAAAAATGAAGTCATGGAATTTGCTTACTACTGGATGGACAAGGAGAGTATCATGCTGAGTGAAATGAGTCAGAAGGAGAGGGACAGATATAGAATGACTGCACTCATTTGGAGATATAAAACAAAATAGTATGAGACTAATATCCAATGTGAGGGAAAACAGCAGCCAGGAGGACAATAGTTAGAAGTCAATGGTTGGAAGTTACCACAAGTGTGTGTGGAACAGAGGACAGTTAGGATAGAGAAGGGAACTATATGGCAATAGTGATTGAAAAGGAGCACTCTGGATAAGAACTGACTGTTGAAAGTAGTTAAAGAGATATACATGACAACATTTCAGTATCTGTATTGCAAACCATAATGTGTGTGTATGAGAGAGAGAGAGAGAAAGAAAATAAAGGAAAGAAGGAAGGAAGGAAGGAAGGAAGGAAGGAAGGAAGGAAGGAAGGAAGGAAGGAAGGAAGGAAGGAAGGAGGAAGGAAGGAAGGAAGGAAGGAAGGAAGGAAGGAAAGAAAGAAAGAAAGAAAGAAAGAAAGAAAGAAAGAAAGAAAGAAAGAAAGAAAGAAAGAAAGAAAGAAAGAAAGAAAAGAAAGAAAGAAAGAAAGAAGGGAGGGAGGGAGGGAGGGAGGGAGGAAGGAAGGAAGGAAAGAAAGAAAGAAAGAAAGAAAGAAAGAAAGAAAGAAAGAAAGAAAGAAAGAAAGAAAGAAAGAAAGAAAGAAAGAAAGAAAGAAAGAAAGAAAGAAAGAAAGAAAGAAAGAAAGAAAGAAAGAAAGAAAGAAAGAAAGAAAAGAAAGAAAGAAAGAAAGGAGAGAGAGAGGGAGGGGGGAGAGAGGGAGGGGGAGAGAGGGAGGGGGAGAGAGGGAGGGAGGAAGGAAGGAAGGAAGGAAGGAAGGAAGGAAGGAAGGAAGGAAGGAAGGAAGGAAGGAAGGAAGGAAGGAAGGAAGGAAGGGAGAGAAACACTTGCCATAGAGGCAGAGAGGGTGGAGGAAGACTGGGGATTTTGGTGGTCAGAAACGGTGAAGGGACTGGGCATTGGAACTTGATATGACTGAAATCCAATCGTGAGCAACTTTGTACTTTTTGTGTATCTCACTGTGATTCAATTAAAAAAATATATCCAAACAAAAAAATTCAGTTGATAGTAGTCATTAATTACACTGATTAGTTATATCTTGCAATCCCTGATGGATCTAGGCAGTAAGCATCAATGACTGCTAAGAACATTCATTAGAACCTAATGAGGACTATAAAATGGATAGTCCAAGCAGACAACATCTGAACTAACTGATCAATCTTGACATCATAAAGCCAGAGACAACTGGATAGTGTGCGCTCCTGGCATGCATGCACAGCACCATTTACCAGATTATTACCACCTAAAGTACTAAAGTAAGAAATCAGAGCAAGCCTTGAGCTTACACCATTCCTCTCCTGGGAAGTAGAGAAACAGAAAAATCATCTTGGGCATGCAATCAGCAAAATCCAAAAGCTGGCCAACTCTACAGATGGATGGCAAGGATAAAAAGACATACGTGGGGGAACTGCTTGGTGCATGAGAGCCTTAAGAGACATCACCCTGAGGCAATCTGTGGTCTCTGTGAAGATTCCTTAAACAAACAAACATTGCTAAAATAACAATCCTGAAGCTAGAAAAAATGTACAGAGTGTAGTGTGTTTGCCTTGCATGTGTCCAATCTGGGTTTGATCCCTGGCACTCCATAGTCGACCCTCCTCTCAAGAACTGCCAGTGATCCCTGAGCACAGAGTCAGGAGAGAGGTCTGAGCAGAGCCATGTATGGCCTCCAAACAAACAAAAGTTATTTATGAGACCATCAGGGAAATGAAACAATATATTTGATGATATTAGGAGTTGAAATTTGTTTGGTTTTAATAGTAGCATTGATACCTTAGATTAGGCAGCAACGTTCTAGAGAAATAAACTGAATTTCCCATTTCTCCGCGCCCGCACCCCCAGAATGACTGACGAAGAGGACGGAGCTGCTTGGGACACCGGCAGCCCACCAGCAACCTGCAGTATGTGACTTGAGAGTTTCCGCCAGGTCCCCCGAGCGGGGGCCTGGCGTTTCTCTTTTTTTTTTTTCTTTAATCTATCTCTCTTCCCCTCAACCTCTGGGCACAGCACAGCATCTATCCCACTTCTGAGCACAAAATGGAGAGACGCACCCAAGTGCGCGGCGCGGCTGACGGGGGATCGAGGGCGGGGAAGTACCGGTCTCCGCCCACATCGGACACTTAAAGAGAGTGCAGCCACGTGGGCTTTCCCATTTCTCCGCGCCCGCACCCCCAGAATGACTGACGAAGAGGACGGAGCTGCTTGGGACACCGGCAGCCCACCAGCAACCTGCAGTATGTGACTTGAGAGTTTCCGCCAGGTCCCCCCGTGCGGAAATCTCTCTCTCTCTCTCCTTCAACTTTCTCCCTGGACTTTAGACAGAAACCCAAAACCGCGCGGCCGCTGCCGCGGCCGCGCGACTTAATGTCATCTTAGTATCAGCAGTATGTAATGGTTCCTTCTTAATGGGTCGGACTTTTGTGGGTGATCCTAACAAGAGTAGTAAGTATTTTGTTGAAATATTGAAGGCAATCAAAATGGTAGCCATCTCTCTAGACTGAACTAAGCTATATCCCCACGCTGGCTGAGAAGAAATATCCTTCTTTCTCGGGAAGAAACGTGGCGTGGTGTCAAACATAGTGTGATGTCCATTAAGCAAACAGACCTGGTGGCGTGGGAATGGGAAATAAGGGGAAAAATTAGGTACATGGACCAGTGGGACGCTGGTGGTATCTCGAGCCGGAGCCGATATCAGCGCAAGAGCTTTGGTTCCAGAAACTGCTTCCAGACACTCTACTAGACTATCAACTAAGCCAGAGCCCCACGCCGGCTGATGACGGGAAATAACCATCCTCTTCGGTTTTTTTTCCCTTTGTCAGACAGCGTGGCGATTACTAAACAGGCGTGAACTCGGTGGCGCGGGGCAAGGGGGAAAAAGAAAAGTTATGTAACAAACAGCAGGACTTAATATCTCTATATGCTTAGTAATGGAGAATTATCAAATGCCTCATTGGCAATAGGACTGTCTTTTTCTTTTTGGGGGGAAACCCCAGCAACGGTAGTGAGTTGTGTGTTGAAACATGGAATGTAATCGAGATAAGCGCAAATGAAGTGAAACCTATCACGTATAAGGGTGGGGACTAGGGAGGTGGGAGGGGGCGGCAGATAGACTGGGGGGGTTGGGAATGTAAGATGGGCACTGGTGAAGGAAGGGGTATTTGAATATTGTATAACTGACATAATCCTGAGAACTTTGTAACCCTCCACTTGGTGATTCAATAAAAAAAAAAAAAGAAAAAAAAAAAAAGAAATAAACTGAATTTCATCAAAATTTAAAACTGGCTTGGGTCAGAGAGATAGTCCAGGGGTGAAGGCACTTGCTTTGCACATGGCTGACGGCAGTTTGATTCCTGGCACCACATATGGTGCCACTGCCAGTGTGTCCCCCACCAAAGAATAAATTTAAAAAATTCAAGAATTCTATCCAGGAGCAGAGATAGTGCAGAGTTTAAGGTATTTGCCTTGCAAATGGCCACGCCCCAGTTTGATCCTAAGTACTCTGAAAGCAAACCCCCAAGAATAGTGCCCCTCCCCCACCCAAATAAAGGTGATTTAGCATCACACATTTGACATGCATAGTGCCCCTCCCCCCACCCAAATAAAGGTGATTTAGAATCACACATTTGACATTCACAGGGAGGGGTCAAGACATTTGCCTCCTACCTTGTCCAGCCTGGTTTGATCTCCAGCACACTCAGCCGAGTGTGATCCCTGAATACTACTGGGTGGGGCCAAAAATCCAAAGAAAAAAAGAAACAAAACTTGCATGAATCATAGGACACCAAAACAAAAGTAAAAATATTAGGAGAAAATATTTTCAGATCATATTTCTGACAAGAGTCTAGGACTGGAGAGACAGTGCAGTGGGTAAGTTGCTTGCCTTGCAACCAACTGGATAAGATTGACCCCCACCACTCCTCCCTATTTTTCCTTAAAACATATACAAGGGCCTGAAAGATAGTACAGTGGATAAAACACTTGCCTTGTACAAGCTCGCTGAGTTTGGTCCCTGACACTGCATATGATGCCTGAGTGCAGCCAGACGTGATCTCTTGAGAGCAGAGTCCGGAATAAGCCTTGAGCCCTGCCAGGTAGGGTCCCCAGACAAAACAAAACAAAAATTTTAAATCAACCTGTTGGTAACTGTCAAGTCACAGACAAGCTGGCGTTGAATGAAAGCTGCGGAGTCAGAGTACACTAAGCATGAATTGGACCTTACAAAACTCCTGTCACTTTGCTCTTTTCTCTATAACTGTGGAACTAATTTCCAGAGAAAACAATTTACAGTCCGGTTTGGAAATTGTAAGAAACATTATCATACATAGCTTGGGTTTTGCAGGCTGGTCTCTGTTACACTGAATAAGCTCGATTGTCATAGAGAGGAGTCAGATGGGCTGGCGAGTTAGTGCAAGGTCAGGGCATTGATCTTCATGTGCCGCTTGAGCACTGCTCGGTATAGCCCGGGAAGCCCCCCAGAGCACAGCAGGCACCACCAAGGTGGCCCTGGAAGTCTCTGGAACAGCAGGGATCTCACAGCTCTGCTTCTATGGGCCCTGGCATTTGGCTGAGAATTGTTGGGAACGGCCCCCAAGCCACACTCAGGAGACACATATTAGGAAAAGAAGAAAACAGGAAGACACTATGGAAACAATATTCCAGTGTTGGGCAGGAGAGATAGTACGGGGCTTAAGGCACATGCCTTTCACATGGTGACCCCAGTTAAAATCCCTGGCACCACAAATCCCTGAGTCCCTCCAATATAGTGATCCCTGAGCTAAGAGCCAGGAATATGCCCTGAGCACTGTCAGATGTGACCCAGCCCTGCCCAAACACCCAAATTCTTGTGTTCTAATAAAAACTTTGTTTTCCAAGTGTATTGCTTATTATTTGATGTATGGATGGATTTGTTCATAGATGATGGATGGGCTTACAGGTACAGTTTAATTTCTGGTCTAGGAGAATGAGATGTCCAGTGTCAAAATCATCTTCTCTAGGCTAAATTACAGAAAAAAAGAAAACAAAGCCCACTCATAGAAGCTGGAAATTCTAGAACTAAATGATGTGTCACAAGAAACTTAAAAGGAAGACAAACACCATCTTGAACCAGAACCTCCCAACATCAATTCCTCACAATTTCACTTGGATCTACAAGTGTATGGAGGAGTATGGCACCCTCAAAGCATTTTGTTCTGTGAAACAGAAATCAACTAAAACAATACACTCTAGCTGTAAATAAAAACAACCTCGAAATCCAACCAAGAGGAGATATATTTTAGAAACTCTTTTTTCAAAATAAGACAGTTTCTAAGTCCTGAGAGAATGTACAGTTAGTAGGGCACTTGCCTTGCACACAGTTGACCTGGTTTGATCCCTGGCACCCCATATGGTCCCTCAGCACTGCCAGGAGTGATTTCTAAATACAGAACTAAGAGTAAGTCCTGAGCATAGTCGAAGTTCACCTCCCCCAAAAAAACACCCTCAAATTAAAAAGACAATATCATACATATTCCTGGGAAGAATTGTTTTAAAGTTAGTCTTTTGATATCAAATACTTCAGGAGAAACTGCTATCTCTAATCCTGATTCACTGTATCACTGTCATCCCATTGCTCATGGATTTGCTTGAGGGGGCACCAGTAACGTCTCCGTAGTGAGACTTGTTGTTACTGTTTTTGGCATATCAAATACACCACAGAGAGCTTGCCAGGCTCTGCCGTGAGGGCGAGATACTCTTGGTAGCTTGCTGGGCTCTCCAAGAGGGTTGGAGGATTCGAACCCGGGTGGGCCGCATGCAAGGCAAATGCCCTACCCACTGTGCTATGGCTCCAACCCCTAATCCTGATTAGCAGAAATAAATAAAAGTAAATATAATTACTCCTAATATCTAACAAGTCTTTCATTTGTGCCAGATATTGTCATACAATTTGTAGTCACATTCAATCCTTGCAATATCTAAATCTCTTAAGAAAAGCCCAAGCAAACCCTGGGTGCAATGGATTTTTAAAGAATGCTGGAAGATAGATGGTGGTAGACGAGTTAAGGGAAGATATTAGAATTCAGAGGCCTGAGAAGTAGGACAGGACATAAGGTGCTGGATTTGCATATTACAGACCCCCGTTACAACCTCAGCTCTGCATATGGCACCTGGATCACTAGAAAAACATACCAAAACCAGAACTCAAAATACCACCAAACTGATGCCATTTACCCTTTATTTTATCCTCTGGTGTCATCCACTCCTGTACTAAACTTCGTCTGTTGCGTTTGAGAGCTGAGAAATGGGCAGAGTTGGCATGAACAATAACAGGAATGAACAGAGTTCCAGGAGAAGCCTTATATATTGGTGGGGGAGTGGGGAATAGAGAGAGGGGGTGAGGCGAGGATAGTCCTAAAATCCAAAGAGTTCTCCTGCTTTCTCATTTCCCCTTTCTATTTTGATTGCGCTCACACTTCCCTGGTGTTGGTTATGGAGAATTCAACTAGGGCCAGAGCTAAGGAAGGGAGACTTCCTGATCAGTTAATGAAGCTAAGGCCCATAACCTGTGCTTTCCTTTCTCCCTCCAATCTTCCACTGCTCAGATCAGTAGGTGACAGAGAGAAGGCTAACTAAAGCCCCACTATTTTGACCAAAGAACCTAAATGAAGAGATCCAGGGAACCAGAAATTACTGGGAAATTGCAGAGAGCAACAACAATCTCAGAAAAGCTAATCCATAAATTCTTACTGTCTTCCACCCTAGTTGAGACTGTGATCCTAATGGGTGCGCCAAACACTCTGAAAATTGACTCATAAGAGCCCAGCATGGAAACTGCAGATTGATCAGTGGCTGGTGCACATGAGGGGATGGCAGGGAGATGGAAGGTATGACAGAAGAAAATTGGCAAAGGAGGGGTCAATATAATGTAACTGTTCTGTATACTGTGTTGGAGTCAAAGCAATAATAAAGCAGGTAGGATGCTTGCCTTGCATGCTGCCAACCTGGGTTTAATCCCTGACACCTTATATGGTTCCCGGAGCCCACTAGGAGTGATCCCTGATCTCAGAGTCACGAGTGACCCTTAAGTACAGTTAAGTATGGCCCAAAACAACAACAACAAAAAATTGTTATGTGATAGTGGTTACATGAATTTATGCACTGAGAAATTATATATGTATGTATTACATATATTATATATACATATTTCACATGACTTTTACCCCCTGAGTTTTCTTTTTTTCCTTTTATGGGGACACATCCAATGGTGCTTAGGAGTCCAAGTAGTGCCAGAGATCAAACTCAGGATCTTGCAGATACTTGGCAGTGAGATATGACTACCTCAAGGATCTGTGATGCAAGCACCAAAAACGGACTTGTTTACTTAAATCAAAAAGGGGTTCATATGAAGATTGATTGGCTCATAGACTTAAGAAGCACAAAGAATGAAGCCTGGGAAGGTGCTGCTGTGGGATCTTCAGGTGAGGACACCCCACTAACTTTGCTAAGTCTGGGTGCTCCATTTCATCACACTGCCTCTATCCTACAGGTGAGAAACCCCAGAGTGTGGTGTTCCTATAATTTGCCTGAGTTCACACAACTTAACAGGACTTAGCACTTGTGTTCTTCCCCATTGGGCAATGAACATTAAACATGGACCTGGGGCCCCAGTGATAGTGCAACAGGTAGGGCATTTGCCTTACACACTGCTGACCCTGGCCCAATCCCTGGCACCATATATGGTCCTCTGAGTTCCACCAGAAGTGATCCCTGAGCACAGAGAAAGGAATAAGCTCTGGCACAACGAGGTGTAACCCACGCACCACAATCTCCACGCCCCCCACACCCCAACACTCCCCACACCACAAGAGCTATATGGAAGCCATAAAGCTTCTGTTTAAAAGTGAGAAGAAACTGAAGAGAAACTCTACTTCCACCTTGTTCTGTGATTCAAGGGAATTCTAAACCCTACTGTTTTACTTCTTAATTTTGCCCAATAAAATATAAAAATGGAAATTTCTTACTCTATGTGATGATAGACTAAGGAAGTAGCATCTAAGCTTTTAGTTGGGGTTATGATTCCCAGCCAATTGGACCAGGAATTCAGTGCAGGGCCCCAGAATACTCCTCAGGGGGCCTGATACTGTGATGGCAGAATTAATCTGGGTTGGGCCCATGTTAGGCATGTACTATTGTACTATCTCCCAGCCCCGACATCTAAATTTTCTTCACCATATCCATCATCAGTTAATACTTTTTCAATATCACCCCCAATGTGTGTGCATTTAGAAGAATATATATCATGATATTTATATATTGAGTGAAATCTAAGTAACACCTAAGAAGGAAGAAAAGGATAAAACAATGTTTTATTATACCAGAAAAGGGGCAGAGAGGTAGTACAGGAGTTAAGAAGCTTGCTTTGGACATATCTTAACCAACCCCTTTATTACCCCCCACCACACACACACTCACATACAGACACACACACACAGACACACACACACACACACACACACACTAAAATCTCTAGGACCCCTGGAACACAGAGCCAGGAATAGCACTGTTGGATGTGTTCCCTAAAAATCAATTTTTTAAAATATCTCGCCCACACAGCAGAACCTGGCAAGCTCCCTGTAGCGTACTCGATATGCCAAAAACAGTAACAACAAGTCTCACAATGAAGACGTTACTGGTGCCCGCTTGAGCAAATTGATGAACAATAGGATGACAGTGCTACAGTACAGTGCTACTATAAAAATAAAACAGTACAAAATCATTTCTTATTTTATTGAGAAATATTCATGTGTGCTATGCTTTGCATATGGCTCAGATCCCAGGTCCTAAATTCAGCTTATTTTCAGATTTGTTTAAAATGCAAGCTATAATTAGGAAAAAATTTACAAATACATATAAATTGAAAGAAGTACACTATTAATTACCTGTGTTTATGAAACTACCATTCTTATTTTTTGAATCTCCTTTACCAAATATACAACTGGGGAAGGAAGGAAGAACCTGGTTAGCAAATTTCCATTTCTCCTCCTGTTGGGCAAACACTTGGAAATTGTTGTGGTTTTGTTTGTTTCTGGTTGTTGGGCCACACCTGGCGATATTCAGGGGTTACTCCTGGCTCTGTGCTTAGGAATCATTCCTGGCAGTGGCTCCAGGGATCAAACCCAGGTCAGTCATATGCAAGGCAAGTACCCCATCTGCTCTACTATCATTCCAGCCTTGGGAATTGTTGCATTTTTGTATTATTGACAAATGACTTCAAGTGTCACTGCAATTTTTTTAGCTAGGAAAATTTGAATAGACTAGAAAACACAGATTCTTACTTTTTTCTTTTGCAAGGGGCCTACCCAGCAGTTCTTGGTCTAAGGACTAATCAGTGAGGGTCTAATGGTTCAGTACTAAAAGACACCAGGGCTTCCTTGGCCCCTCCCCGTCCCTGGCAGTGTTGATGAGGCCATGTGGTATCTAGGGTTGAACTTTCGGCCTCGGGTAAGTCAGAGAAGAAAGACAAACACTTCTATTGTACTCAGATGTAAATGAATAAATAAAACTAAATAGAAACAAAACACTTAATCACAAAAACAAAATAGTGGCTATCAGAAAGGACAGGGGAAGGGGCCTGGTGGGGAAAAGGATTAATTGTAGAGGTAGTACTGTTGCACTGTTACCCTGTGCCGTTGTTCATCGATTTGCTCAAGCAGCCACCAGTAACATCTCCATTGTGAGACTTGTTACTGTTTTTGGCATATCGAATACGCCACGGGTAGCTTGCCAGGCTCTGCCGTGGGGGCGGGATACTCTTGGTATTTTGCCGGGCTCTCCGAGGGGGGCAGAGGAATCGAACCCGGGTCAACTGCATGCAAGGCAAACACCCTACCTGCTGTGCTATCGCCCAGTCATGGGCAATTGTATATGAAAGAGAGAAAATAAGACTTGGTGCTGAAAATAATGTGGTACAATTAGATATTGACTAACATCATTATACACCTGAAACATAATGTTATCAGCAATGTTTCATCAATAAAGGGTCCTTTTTATTTCTCAAAAAACTAGAAATTGAGTTTCCATTTGACCCAGCAATACCACTTCTGGGAATATACCCTGGGGGCCCAAAAGCACACAGCAGAAACAACATCTATGTTCAATGCAGCACTAATCACAATAGCCAGAATCTGAAAACCACACGAGTGCCTGAGAACAGACTAATGGATAAAGAAACTGTGGCACATCTACACAATGGAATACTATGCAGCTGTCAGGAAAAATGAAGTCATGAAATTTGCCTATAAATGGATGGACATGGATAATATCATGCTGAGTGAAATGAATCAGAAGGAGAGGGACAGATATAAAATGACTGCATTCATTTGTGGTACATAAATATATATATATATATATGTATATATATATATATATTGTAGATGACTAATATCAATGGTCAGGGAAAACAGGTGCTAGGAGGATTGGTCAATGGTTGGAATCAACCACAAGTGTTTGTGGGGCAGAGGATAGTTAAGATATAGAAGAGACCGGTATGATAATAGCTGGGAATGATCACACTGAACAAGAACTGAGTGTTAAAAATAGGTAAAGGATCAGACCAGAATTCATCAGGTGTATTGAAGACATGGTTGGCAAAACCCTCCACAATATTGAAGCTAAAGATATCTTTTAAGGCTACATACCAATGGCCAAGCAAGTGGAAACAGAGATAAACAAATGGGAGTACCTTAAACTGAGAAGCTTCTGCACCTCAAAAGATACAGTGACCAGAATACAAAGACAGTCTTCAGAATGAGAAAGAATATTCACCCAATACCCATCTGATAAGGGGTTGATATCAAGAATTTACAAGGCACTGGTTGAACTCCACAAAAAGAAAACATCCAACCCCATAAGAAAATAGGCAATGAAATGAACAGAAACTTTCTCAAAGAAGAAATTCGAATGGCCAAAAGGTACATGAAAAAATGCTCCTCATCACTAATCATCAGGGAGATACAGATTAAAACAACAATGAGATACCATCTCACACCACAGAGACTGGCCCACATCTGAAAGAACAAAAGCAACTGGTGTTGGCGAGAATGTGGGGAAAAAGGGTCTCTCCTTCACTGCTGGTGGGAGTGTCGACTGGTTCAGCCCTTTTGAAAAACAGTATGGATGCTTCTCAAAAAATTAGAAATTGAGCTCCCATTTGACCCAGCAATACCACTTTTGGGAATATATCCCGGAGATGCAAAAAAGTATAATAGAAATGACATCTGCACTTACATGTTCATTGCTGCACTGTTTACAATAGCCAGAATCTGGGAAAAAACCAAGTGCCCAAGAACAGATGACTGGTTAAAGTAACTTTAGTAAGTCAACACAATGGAATACTATGAAGCTATTAGAAAAGATGAAGTCATGAAATTTTCATATAGGTGGATCAACATGGAAAGTACCTTGTTAAGTGAAATGAGTTAGAAAGAGAGGGACAGACATAGAAAGATTGCACTCATTCGTGGATATAAAGTAACAGAATGGGAGACTAGCACCCAAGAACAGTAGAGATAAGTACCAGGAGGATTACTCCACAGCTAAGAAGTAAGCCTCGCATGCTGGGGGAAGAGGCTGCTCAGATAGAAAAGGGACTACCAAGTAAAGGGTACTAGGGGGGCCTATTCGGCACTGGAGATGTGGGCTGAAAGTAGACTATAGACCGAAATGATGGCCACTTAATACCTCTATTGCAAACCACAACACCCCAAAGGAGAGAGAGAACAAAAGAGAATGCCCTGCCACAAAGTCTGGGCATGGTGGAGGGGACCGGGTGGGGGTGGTGGGAAGAATGCTGGGACCTTGGTGGTGGAAAATGGGCACTGGTGGAGGGATGGGCACTCAACTATTGTATGACTGAAATACAAGCACAAAAGTTTGTAAGTTGTAACTGTACCTCACGGTGATTCACTAATAAAATTTTTTTAAAGTAGATAAAGGGATATTCTTGATAACCTTTTAGTAACAATTTTTCAAACCACAATGCCCAAAAGGATAGAGAGAGTGAGAGAAATAGATGAGAGAGAGAATGAGAGAGAAGAAGAAAAGCACCTGCCATAGAGTCAGGCTGGGGCTTGGGGGGTTATGTGCAATGGGAGGGAACCTGGGGACACTGGTGCTGAGAAATGTGACTGGTGGAGGGATGGGTGTTGCAACACTGTACAAATGAAACCTAATCATGAAAAGTTTTGTAAGGGTCTGCCTCACAGTGATTCAACAAAAAATAAATAAATATAAATTTAAAAAAAAAGGGTCCTTTTAAATGAGGTCATGGTGAGGCTGGAGCAATAATACAGTGGGTAGAGTGTTTTACACTATGAGGTCAACCCAGCTTTGATTTCCAGAATCCTGTATGATTCCCCAAGCACTGCCAGGAGTTATTCCTGAGAGCAGAGCTAGGAGTGAGCCCGGTACATCACTGGGTGGGTAACCCAAAACCAAACAAGAGGATAAAGCTAGTCTGAAGAGGTTAATGCTAGCCAAATCTGGGACAACTAAACATTAAAATAAAGAATATAATGTGTTACAACTTGTTGAAAAATCACAGGATCACACTTAGTGAAATAAAGACATGTGGAAAAGAGAAGTATCAACAAGTATTGTAAAAACAGATACCAAAACCATCTGAAATAAGTTTGGTGACTGATGAATAATAGTATAACAACAAAAAGAAAATATTTGAGATGTCAAATTACTTGAGTTTCCACTGACCAATGACAGAACTATTTTAACATCAATGAATAGAATATCTGTAATTATGTGCCTCTTGTGCCATCTTAGCACACCAACAGCCCTGGTCCAGAGACACAGCAATGAGTCCTGGAAGACACCACAGAACCAGAGATTTCTCCAGGCCCCATTCTGAGCCAGTTTCACTGGGGCATCCCAGATGGAGCCGGTGCAGTCTCCCCGCCTACTCCAGATGGAATCCCGGTGACCAAGAGCTTCCACAAGCAAGGCCCAGGTATGCGGGTTCCAGGACTAAATCTCTATGCCGCATGGTGGCAGAGATGCCGGGCTGTGCCTCCCTGGTTCCCCGCTTTCTCCTCATCCTGGCTGTCACCCACACAATGTGCCTCCGGGCGTCATCTTAGTGCACCAATCACTTTGGTCCAGAGATCCCAATTGAATCCCAAAATGGATTAGTGCCCTACAGAAATGTCTCTGGAACTCACCCATTCACAATCTAGTACTCCAGAAGCATGTGGCTGCGGCACCCAAGATACTCAAAATGAGCAATGGACAATAAATGATCTAGCATCTGCCCCTGGCAGGCAGGCTTGAATGGTGGTGGGAAAATTCGAGCAAAACATAATGCCCAAAGTAGAGAGACAGTATTGGGGAAATTGCCTGCCTTGGAGGCGGGGTGTGGACTGGGATGGGGAGGGTATATACTGGGGACACTGGTGGTAGAAAGTGTGCACTGGTAGAGGGATGGCTGTTTGATCATTGTAGGCTGAATCTCGAACATGAAAGCTTTGTAACTGTATCTCATAGTGATTCAATTTTAAAAAAAGTAAGGTGGAGTTCATGCCCAGTTCAATCAGCTTAATCAAAGGCTGAATAAGTAACAGTACTCCTACATTTAAAAGAAAAAAGAGTATCTGTAATAAGCAAAAACTCATTAATTATATTTAAATACAAGAGATCATGCATGAAAAAACTTTAAAATATCTTACTGGCTATTTTTTGAAGTAAAAATGAAAATCTTGGGCTGGAGAGATAGTATGGTGACTAGGGCATTTGCCTTACAGGCAGCTGACCTATATTTGATCCCTGGCATCCCGTATCCAAGCACTACCAGGAAGAATTCCTGAGTGCAGAGATAGGAGTAAGCCCTGAGCATCACTGGGCATGGTCCGAAAGAAAACAAACAAAATCTTAATTTTATTATTAACCTGTAAAACAACAATAGTGTGTTGAACATAAGAGCTATAATACACTTATTACTGAATATAACAGATATATGAGCATATGTATGAATAAATATGGTATCATCTATTTTGTATTTTACTTTATGCACCAGGATTGATTTATCATATTGTTGAGTGTAGGCATTGGATTCCTAGCTACAGTAAACAGGGTTTCATATATACAATGTTCCAACACCCCTCCCTCAACCAGAGCAGCTGCTTCCCTCCACCACTGTCACCTTTTTTTGACAGATTCCAGGGAACCTCAGGTTAACTAAATAGTTGCTGAAAGAAACTTCTCTTTACAGAAGTATCCCAGCTAAGAACAAAGGGTAGATAAAGGAATGAGAACATTTCATTTTGCAGTCTCTAATGAGCTCATGGAACTAGAAGGTAAACATGGACGGCTGATAACATCACTCAAAGAGGACCATCTGCACGTAACACACATGATAATCCTACACTAAGCAACTCTGAAGTAAGTCATCACAGAGAGAGACAGGAAGCAAACAAAAAACAACCCTGCAGCTGACCAAAGATCTAGAGCCAATTTCCAATTCTTGATAAAATGCCAAGACTGTTTATTCACCACAAAGTCAATTGGGTAAAATCCAGACCAGTCACTGGAAACTAAAGAATGTGTAGGGTACAGGAAAGAAATTAAAAGACTTAAGAGAGACATAAGCTAATTACAGCCTAAGAACCTAAGTCTTGATTTAAACAAGCAAACATTTAAAAAAGAATTTTCGTGGCAAACAAGAAGAAATGAAAATCAACTTTCATTCTTGTTGGTATTAAGGAATTATTATCAACTTTTTATGATCATTGTCATTGCTTATATTTTTAGGATCCTTTATTCTTCAGAGATACTACTGAAATATTTTTTGATAAAATGATATAGATTATATTATAAAATGATATAGATTATATTGGCAGAATCTCTTGCCCCTGGCCTGGCTGTCTTCACCCGGGCCCCTCAGAGAGGGGTGGGTTGAGTTCCCCTCCCTGCCCCGAGCAGAGTCCTGGCAGCCGAAGACCTCTGGAACCCAGCCACAGCCATGCCATGCTCAAGGCCACTCTCCACACGTTCAGAGGAGCCTCACGAATGAAGGAACTGGAAGAGGAACGCAGGTGTGCGGGACTCAGGACTGAGATCTCCAAGCCTGCTTGAATCAGGACTGGGCCTCCTCCACCCAGATCCTCCTTTACAGCAGCTAGGCAATCACACCCAGAAACTGCCCCCAGCATCGAGTAATTCCATCAATGGCCAAGATCCAGAGACTATAAAACAAAGCTCCTGGAAAACTAGAGTTAGACCATTTATTGTCTAGTTATCCCTCTCAGAGAACCCGGTGAGCTACCGAGAGTATCCTTCCCCCCATGCAGAGCCTGGCAAGCTCCCCGTGGCGTATTCAATATGCCCAAACCGGTAACAATGATGGGTCTCATTTCCAAGACCCTAAAGGAGCCTCCAATGAAGCATCGTTGGGAAGGATGAACAAAGAGAGGCTGCTAAAATCTCAGGACTAGGACGAATGGAGACGTTACTGGCACCCACTCGAGCAAATCAATGAACGGGATGACAGTGATACAGTGATAGATTGTATTATAAATGATGTAGATTATATTATATTGAATGGTATAGATTGTATTATACATTCAATACAATTCTTTTGAGAATTTTCTTTAAAATACTTGAGGAAGAAAGTCCAGGTTTACATAAAAGAGATTAGCCATGAAGATACGAAACAATCCAGCAAGGAGGGCTTTTGTCTTGCAGACCAGGAAACCAGGTTCAATCCCAGCGTCTGAGGTGGTTCCCTGAGCACCATCAGGAGTAATTTCTTAGTGAAGAGCCAGGCTAACCCATGAACATCATTGAGTGAAACCCCAAACAACAACAAAAGATTAGCCATGGCAATGCCCAAAAGTGGAGAGAGAGGGGGTCGGAGAGAGGAGGGGGGAGGGAAGGGGAGGACAGGGGAATTGGAGGGGAGAGGGAGGGAGAAGAGGAGATAGAGGGGAGAAGGAGAGAGAGAAAAAGAGAGGGAGAGGGAGAGAGACTTTCGTGTTCGTTGTCTCCAATACAAGGCCAATACATAAAGTGCTCACGGGGCACTATCCTTGTTAAGACAGTGAGTGAGTACAGCAGTTCTGCCCTCACCACCCTTGCCTCACCACTCACCACTTAACCCCGATGAACCCTGGCATCAGCAGGAAGAAAGAATATGGCTATTTTTTATTTGTTATTTTGTTTGTTTGGGAGCTACACCTGAGTATGCTTATTCCTGGCCCTGCACTCAGAGATCATTCCTAGCAGTGCTCAGGGGGTCCCTATGGTCCCCCTCTTCTGCCCCAGGAACTTGTTTTACTGAAAGGTTCACAGGCGGGACCATCTTTGCTGTCAATAGTGAAAAATCCTTGATGGCTGTAGCACTTGTCCGGTCTGTACAGGCACCTGGTTTGATCCCCTGCACCCCATGACCTCCTGGGTACTGGAAGGTGTCATAGCTCTCAACACTGCTGGAGAAGTCTCCCCTTCTCTCCAGAACCCCCCACCCCCCAAAAAAATTGCAAGAACTTAGCAACTCTTAGGACACTTTAGATAGGGATGGCATTCCAGAGCTGGTATCATTGAGGACTTTTTTTCCTCTCTAATTTGCACAACTGCAGTGGAGCCTGCACCGGAAGCCCGGATGAAACCAGGTCACTGGCTGTTTTCCCAGGGAGCGGCACGATAGTACAAGCTCCTGGCCGCCAGGGGGTGCGTGATACTCACCATAGCGTCGGGGAAAAGCGTCAGTTCCAGTAAGAGGCTTGGAGGGGAAGCGCCAGTCATCCGCCCTATCATCCTACTCCAGCCCTGAAGTCCTGAAGAAGGTGCGGATGGCCTCCCACACGCACGCACAAACGCCACCCTGCACTGGAGGGCCTTCTTGATTTCCCGTAACCCCCCCCCCCCCAACCCCACCCCACCTCTGCAATCCCCGGCGGGGTCCATCAGCCTCCAAGCGCCTTTTGCTAATTCCAATCAACTGTGCCAAACTGTGTTCCCAGATGAAATCCGTGCTTCCTTAACCAATCAGGGTCCCATTCGCAGTAGGTGCATTTCAAAAGGGGGACTGACTTTGTTGTCACTGACATCAGGATGTCACTGACATCAGGACGGGTAAAAAGACGTTTCAATGTCAGGTGGTCAGGGGCCAGGAAATCACTTTTTCAATTTGGGGCACAGGCAGTGTCATTCTGCAATCCTCCCACCCCCCTCCCCCCCTGGACAAGGCCAGCACAGACTCGCAGCGTCACACACACACACACACACACACACACACACACACACACACACACACACACACACACACACGTGTTTGCAGACAAGAGAAAAATGCCAATTCTCAGACTGGCTGCTCCTAGTTTTCCTCCCTGGTGATTTCCCCCGACTTGGCTTCTGCAGGAAGCAGATCTGCTGTTCTCCCAGAGGAGGCCAAATGTCACAACGATGAGAGAGGGGGGGGGAACTGCTAGCAACAAGGGGACCCTAAAATGAGAGAGCAGGGGAAAGGTTGGAGCCCAGATCCCAAATAGATCATTTTGCAGGAATGGAGTGAGGGGGAGGGAAGGGAGCTGAGGGGGGATGATGAGAGGGGAGAGGAGAGAAGAATAGGGGAGAGAGGAAAGAAAGGGAAGAAGAGATAGGAGAGGAAAGGAAGGGAGAGGAAGAGAGAGGAAGAGAAAGCAGGAGGGGAGGAGAGAGGTGGGGAGGGAGAGAAGAGGGGAAGGGAGAGGGGAAAGAAAAAGGGGGAGGGGTGGGGGTAGGGAATGAGAAAGGAGGGGAGGGAAGGAGAAGGGAGGGGAGAGGCTGTACTAAAGCTGATTCCTTTGCTGCAGATCCCTCTGGTCCCTTGCCTCTGCATTCCTTCCTGGATTCTGCCCCACCCCCACAGAGCCCCCTTCTCTGCTGAGATCACAGAGTGATAGGTTAGCGGGATGCTCATCCCAGTGTCACCTAGCAACGTGGTGTTCATAAATAACCACAATCATCTCTTCTCCAAAAACGGCGAAAACTTCTTTTAAAGACATCAGGGAAAATGCTTAAGCTTTTTCAGAGGTAGTGTGAAATATTCCCTTGTCTCGGCCCTGCTATTCCCAGCCTTCCTCTTCCCATTGGCAAGTTGATCTCCCAGCATGTTTATTGTTTATATTCTGCCTTTTTTTAAATGCACATTTCCTTCTTGGGGTCACTAGCAGCTGTTCATGTAAAAATCTCCCAGTAGTTTTGTGAACTTCATTCAGCACAAAAACAACTCAAAGGCCAAAAACATTCCTAGTTGAGCCTCATCCCGTGCACTTTAGGAAAAAAAATCAAATTAAAAGTTGTCAAGTACTAACACTGGAAAACAATTACTTCTGGGTAAGTTAAAACTGCACTAACCAAAGCAATGTTTTACACTTAAAAGATTGAATGGGAAAGAACAAAAAGGGTTCCTTCAACTATACTTTAAATCTGCACTGTAGCACTGTCATCCCATTGTTCATCGATTTGCTCGAGAGGGCACCAGTAATGTCTCCATTGTGAGACTTGTTACTATTTTTGGCATATTGAATACGCCATGGGGAGCTTGCCAGGCTCTGCTGGGCGGGCAGGATACTCTCAGTAGCTTGCCGGGCTCTCTGAGAAGGATGGAGGAATCAAACCCGGGTCAGCTGCATGCAAGGCAAATGCCCTACTCACTGTGCTATCGCTCCAGCCCAACTTTAAATCATACATGCAATATTCATAATTTGGTCTTAGATACATCTCGAATACTGTGCTAGGTAATGGACGACACAAAGAGAGATGGTTATGCCATTAAGAGGTTAACCCCATAGTGAGAAACATTACAGAACTCTCATGGCAGGCGAGCTAAGGCAGCATTCAGGACAAGTGCCAGCCTTCTAATTCTGTCAGTGTTGTAGATGGGGGAGTCACTTCTGAGCATCCTTCATATAAAAACTGCAAGCACTCTGCAGAACGCTGATGTTTTATAGTAGAATTGAGTTTTAGGTATTTGGTTTGTGCAAGGAGGTGCAAGCTGCTGCTATGTACTTTGGGGAGCAGACTGGGCAAGGGGCTGGAGCTGTCTCTTCCTATGTTTAAGAGAGACAGAGGTCCCTTTTTGCACAGGATCCTATTTCAGATGTCCTCAGTAAGCATGATCAGCCAGAAACCAGGGGCAAATGCAAAACGGAAAACTGAAAAGAGCTGAACGGCCTATGGTCAAGGAGACCAACATGGGGTGGAAAAGTTCCCTGAGACCCGTCACAGAACATACCAGGAAGGAACATACAAGGGGAGGAAGGGGAAACCAGAGAGACGAGCTACAGAGGAAGGTTGACCTCACAGTCAAGGAAAACTTCTAACCCACAGAGCAGACAATGAAAAAGACAAAGAAACAGTGAATGCAGGTGCCAACCTCATTCTCCTCCTGCCTTCCTAGCTCCTGCCAATGCCTTCCACTGGGTAACTGGAGGCCCAAAGACAGGGCCCAAGGACAGGGTGATCCTGCAGAGAACGGGGCCTCAGAAGAGGTTGGAGAGGGGAGAGTGACTCTGGGGATGGGGGTGGGGGGAAACAAACAATACCCACAAGTCACATGCAAATGGAGATGTTAGTGGTTCTCAGTTATGCAAACCTAGGAGTCAGGGGAAAAGGTCAAACACAAGGACATATATTTGGAAGCTCTTCCTTCGGTTAATAGATAGTGATGAAAGCCATGTTTCCAAAGGAAATCAATCACTCAGATAAAAGGGCTGAGTCCTAAACCTGAAGACATAATTTAACCTTGGTCGAGAAGGAGAAACTAGCTAATGAGACTGAAAAGGCAAAGCTCAAGAATTTGAGGAAAAAACCCAAAAGCCAGGGAGATGGTTCAAAGGGCTGAGCATAAGTACAGACTTCATATGTGGGAGGCTGGAGTCTGATTCCCAGCCACACACGGTCCCCTGAACAGTGCCAGGAATAGCCCCTGAGCACCATACTGGGGCTGAGACTAGCAACCAGGGGTAGACCCGGGCACTGCCAGGTGTGCCCTTCTCCCACAAATAAAAATCAGCAGGTGATATTCCTAGAGGTGAAAGAAAAGGGGCCATAGCGATAGTACAGCAGATAGGGTGCTTGCCTTGCACATGGCTGACCCCGGTTAAATACCGGACATTCAGCATGATCCCCCAAACCTGACTGGAGTGATCTTTGAACAAAGTTCCAGAAGTCAGCCCTGAGCACCACTGGGTATGACCTCCCAAAAGAAAATGTTTCACGAAAGGAGAAGATGAGCTACTGTCCTGCATGAGGCTGAGAAGTTCGAGCATTTTTCCTGTCCACAGTAGCAGGAAGTAGCACCACCAGGCACCAGTGGAATCATTTAAGCTGAACTTTCCAGATTCAACCCACATACAAGAAGCCACCTTCAATTCTTTTCTCACCATCACCTTCAGAATGATGAGGAATGGGGCTGCTTTAGCTTCTATCACTTGGATAAAACTGAGGAGTTGCCCTTTTTTCCTGCTCACTCTCAGTTGTAAGTACTCTCATTTTTCATGGCTACCTGGGTTTTCTTCCCTTTGGGTTCTCAGAACCAGAAAGGTCCTTAGATCTCAGTCCACACAGTGTTCTCCAAGTGGACAGACCAACAAGCAGAACCAGCCTAGAGAACACAGGAAGCAGGAATGTCTGATCTCATCTTCTGCACTTTCCGATTCTCCTTTCAGCATCCAGTCACACCATGTTACTAAGAAAACCCCCAAATGAAAAATGATCTCAGCTCCCTTGCTGGTGGCTTGTGATCACCAAGGAAAACAGAGATGGTAAATTGGGGGACTTTGGTCCTCGGGACATGTGCATCAAGGGAGAATCTGAAGAGGGAGGAAATGCACAACACTACCTGTTACTTAAACAAACAAAAAAATGTACAGTGCTCCTATTCTCTTAGGTGATGGACATTGAAATGATGAATACTAACCCACAGGGAAGGGTCCGAGGAAGATGCTGCTGGAGAGAGGAGCTTGAAAGAAGAAATTGGACTAAATCAGCTTGTGCCAAGGGAGATGCCAGAGTTACCCTCGCCCAGGGACTTTCACCCTCATTTTAATGATCATGTACAAGAGCAGAAATCAAACATACTAATGAAACATGCAACCCTTGTCAGAGCACAACTCCACCCGGGGCACAGCTCAAGGAAGACATCACCTCTACCTATTGTGAGAAACTTGAGGCCAGGGGCGATCTCCTGGTTTGCTGTGCTTAAGAGCAAGAACTGGCACAAGTCCAGGGGTGCATGCATGCAGCCAGCCTCAGTTCAATTCCTGGGTCCATTTCCTTCCTAATACCCACTTGAAAAGACTAGACCCATCAATTAATTTTTTAAGTCCCATGGAATTATAATGTATGTAATCACATAAATCAATGTTAAGTATGCTCATGAAACTATAGTAGGCATAGCTAGTCAGATGTTTGTTCAGGAAAAAGCTTTTTTTTCTGAGCTCCTGATGAGCAGAAGTTGTCAGGAGAATGCATGAAAGCTAGACAGCCTAGGGCAGGCATGAGCAAAGGCCCTGAGGTGGAAGGGAGGAAGCTTAGACAGAAATAAACCATGGAATGGCCTGGAAGGTTCACAGAAATGCTATAAAGGGTGTGTGTGGATGTCCTGGGGTCAATGGAAAGGGATCAGAGGAGGACAGCTCTTGGTCAGATTTTAAGTAAGAGAAGGAGAGGAAGGGAGATAGGCCGGGGCATGGATGAATATGAACTAAAAAGTTTAACAAAATCCAGTCCTGACACCACGGCAGCTCAGAGCAAGGAGGCCTATGATAGTGGCCCCCAGAATGGGAATTCAGGGGTGGTAGATCCAGAGGTTAGGTTACTAGTTAGGTTACTAGATTGGTCAGCTGATGATGACATTTACCAATATCTGCAGTCAGGAAAAGGCAAATGATTATAAGTAATGTGAAGATCACTACTCCAGTATCATTATTTCTCAGTCTTTTTCTGACTGTGACCACCTTTTTTATTTTTTTTCCTTTTTGGGTCACACCCAGCAATGCTCAGGGGTTACTCCTGGCTCTGCACTCAGGAATTACTCCAGGCAGTGCTTGCGGGACCATATGGCATGCCGGGGATTGAACCCTGGTGGGCCGAGTGCAAGGCAAACATCCTACTCACTGTGCTATGGCTCCGTCCCCCTGTGACCACCTTCTGGTCTTGTTTACTTCCTGTGCCCCATCGTAATAGTGACTCCCTAGTCTCACACCATGGCCCCTCCCTTTACACAATTTTCACTTGCGGTCCACTCTGAAATATCCTGTGGGTCTGCTGGAGACCATATCGTTCTAGTGGAGAAACAATGCTTTATACCCTTAACAGAACCTACATGCGACTGTCGTTTCTCTTTTGTAGGCAACCATTAAGGACTAAATGATCACCAGTTTTGTTGAGGAGACAATGAGCTACTGAATGTGGTGCTTCACTCCTCACTACAAGACAATGATTTGTATAAAATTCGTCGGCCTTTTCAAGGCAGTTTACGTCATTCAGCATTTTATTTCATCTACACCAAAATCTCAGCAGTTCCCTGCTGATCCTTGAGGACTGGTGCATTCAGTCTCCATGCAATTGTGGTGTGTATTTCTGGGCATGGCATCAAAACCTGCAGCTGCTAAATCCATTATGAAATCTTAGAATCTCAGGTTTAAGGGAACATTAGCTCTCCGTTCCTTGCAAACCACTCACTCTGCGACAAGAGGCAGAGCTGGGCTTACAGTCAAATAAAACAAATACACATCCAATTAGTACTCACAACCTCTGGCAGTCACTGTGTTACTTTTTTTTTTCTTTTTGGGTCACACTCAGCGATGCTCAGGGGTTACTCCTGGCTTTGCACTCAGGAATTACTCCTGGCAGTGCTTGGGGCACCATATGGGTTGCTGGGAATTAAACCCGGGTTGGCTGCGTGCAAGGCAAACGCCCTACCCGCTGTGCTACCACTCCAGCCCCTGTGTTACTTTAATACAAGGATTTTAAGGAGATGGTTGGAAAACCGAAGACTTGCCTCAGCATTAGTCCCTGTCATGCTAACATGACAATCTATTCTGATAATCAACAAGTCTACATCAACCAGAAAACAGTGTGTGGTTGCAGGGCTGCAGGCACCAAGACACAAAGTTAAACAGTCCCTCACCATGTCCCTCCTGGCCAGGCTATTTTTGGCTAAGGGTGTGGAGTTTTTGCTTGAGGGGACATCTGTGGTGCTTGGGGGATCATCTGTGGTGCCAGGGATTGAACTGTGGTCTCCTGCGTGTAAGGTGAGCCCTTTAACCCCTCTACTAAAGTGCCCACACCAGGCATTTTTTTTTCTTTTTGGGTCACACTGAACAGTGCACAGGGGTTACTCCTGGCACATGCACTCAGAAATTACTCCTGGTGTGGTGCTCAGGGAACCATATGGGATTCTTGGAATCTAACCCAGATCGGCCACATGAAAGGCAAATGCCCTACCTGCTGTGCTATTGCTCCAGCCCCATACTAGGCATTCTTAACTTTTCTCTTAAAAAGTTATTCCTATGATCTTGACAGAAGCCCAGGTGAATAGGCAAATGTGATCACTCTGTGCGCTCCAGCAGGCTGATTTATAGAAGGCACCCTAGGGTGTAAATCAGGTGGTTGGGGAATTTAAGGTCTACTGTACTGCTGAAGAGAAAAAAGGAGATAAGAGATAGTGTGACTGGAGCGATAGTGCAGTGGGTAGGGCGTTTGCCTTGCATGCAGCCGACCTGGGTTTGATTCCTCCGCCCCTCTCAGACAAGCTACCAAGAGTATCTCACCCACACCGCAGAGACTGGCAAGCTACCTGTGACGCACTCAATATGCCAAAAACAGTAACAACAAGGCTCCCAATGGAGAGGTTACTGGTGCCCACTCGAGCAAATCAATGAGCAACGGGATGACAGTGACAGTATTAAAAAAATAGAAGCACTTGCCTTGCAGGTAGTTGACCTGGGTTCACCCCCAATACTGCCTATAGTCCCTAGCACCACCAGATGTGCTGAGCACAAAACTAAAAGCAAAAGCAAATAAACAAACAAAATAACCCAACTAAACTTCTTATATTGACACTCAACCCCCAGACTTCTGAGATCATAACCATCTTCACAAAGAATTGGTGATTCCTTTCTTCTTCAAACCCCTGAAGCTTATTTGGTCTGCAGGCAAGACATGAAAGAGTTTCATATCGAGAATCCAATCAAACTGCAGTCACCTTGAGACATCCATCTGCCTCAGGTCACCCATTTAGCAAACATTCCTGAAAGTCGTTTGTATTCAACTGTTGTATTAGGGTCTAGTTGCTTGATAAAAACATGGAAATTGGGACTAGAATAGTACAGTGGGCAAGGTGCTTACATTGCTAGGACCTAGCTCTCAGGCCTTGCTTGAAATAGTCTTGTTGTCAGTGGGGGTGGTGGGAGGGATACTGGGGACATTGGTGGTAGGAAATGTACACTGGTGGAAGGTTGGGTGTTCGATCATTGTATGACTGAAACTCAGTCATGAAAGCTTTGTAACTGTATCTCATGGTGATTCAATAAAAAATGTAATTAAGAAAAAAGAAGTAGTCTTCTTGTTGTTCGTGTTTTGTTTTGGCGCCATACCTGTGCCCAGGGCTTTCTTCTGGCTCTGAGCTCTAGGATTACTCCTGGCAGGTCTCAGAGGGCCATAGGGGATGCCAAGTATTGAAACAGGGTTGGTCATGTTCAAGGCAAACTCTTTATGATCTTATTAAAAAAGATAACTCCAGGGCAACTAGACTGCTCATAGGGTGATTTAAACCAGCAATATTTTCCCAGAAGTAGACACTGAATTAAAGACAAAGATAACCTAGGCTGTAATCTTTGGTCCTCCAGCATTCCAAACAGGATTAGGGATGAAAAAGTCAATGAAAGAAAGCAAGGGCCATCTTCCTCTACGTTCTAAATCCCATCTTCTTGTCACTGCCACTATTTTTCCTGTCCCTAACCCTAGCCTGCCACTCCTGGCTACTATTTCCAAAGACAGAGGTAGATAGGAAGGCTTAAAACTCAAATGCAAACATCTGAAATATTTGGAGATGTAGTCCATACTCCTTTCTCTTCCATCCACTCATGCAGAAACCACAGTATCATTAGTTAAATTATACATTTAAGTATTAAGCAGAATCACTGTGTGTGAAAGATTTTGTTCAAGAGCAATATTATAATCAGTATTTGTAAGTCATAATGATTTATCAAATAGAGAGACAGATTAGAAAACCTAATTATATGAATTGTACTTGGTTCCTTTCTGGGAACACCTGGCTGTGGTCAAAGCTTACTTTTGGCTCTGCTCAAGAATCTCTCCGGGCTGCATTTAGGGGACCAAATTGGGTTCAGAGGATCGAGCCTGTGTTGGCCATGTCTTAATTTTCTGTTATATTTCTCGTGTCCCTGAATTAATACTTGAAAACATTAGTATTTGTACCTTGCAGAAAAGGAAACTAAATTTAGGGGGAAGGCATAAATTAAATGCTTACTAAAAGTTGCTTAACTTTATATTTTTCCACTTCTACAGCTCTTCCAAAAAAAGTTCGAAACTTCTGGGTAAGAAATATGAACACTGGGTAAATAATGGAAGTAAGGAATCTACTTTTGAGACACTGGGATTACATCCTGCTGTGCTCAGGGCTTACTCTTGGCTCTGTGCCCAGGGATCACTCCCAAAAGAGCTCAGGGAACCAAATCATTCCCCAAAGGGCTCAGGGAACCAAATCATTCCCAAAAGGGCTCAGGGAACCAAATGTTACAGTAGGGCACACAGAGAAGTACTTATATTTTAAAATAATATAACAATATAATGCACTGTTGTATTTCTCTGGCCCAGAAACATACTTTTTATTTAATGTTGGAATATAAAGGTCTATGGAAAACAAACAGTAATAGCTGATAAACAAGGTATTAGAAGTAAGATAATTTGGGGAACTGAGAGTAGGATAAAGATATAAGAGTACCAGTGTCCTGATCAAGCTAAAAAAGAGGTAAGGCAAAAGCAGAGCAATCAAGGGACAGCTTCAGAGAACATGTACATGAGATGCAGAAGGGAGGGACCCTCAGAGACATGCCCTTCTCTGCAGTGCTTTTATATTGCACCCATATAGATCTAAGTAACATGTAGCCAAACATTGTTTTATTTACCAAATATTCACTGAATTTCTAAGCACTGTAGCACTGTAGCACCGTAGCACTGTCATTCCATTGTTCATCAATTTGCTCGAGCAGGCACCAGTAATTTCTCCATTGTGAGACTTGTTGTTATTATTACTGTTTTTGGCATATCGAATACGACACGGAGAGCTTGCCAGGCTCTGCTGTGTGGGCAGGATACTCTCAGTAGCCTGCCGGGCTCTCCGAGAGAGGCGGAGGAATTGAACCCAGGTCGGTCGCATGTAAGGCAAACACCCTGAAGGATAAACAATGTTTAAATAAGTCACTACCCAGAAGAAATGATCTTTTTGTTATAGAAAATTTGATATGTACATGAAAGAACTACCCTGGACAGGCAGAGAACGTAAGGTTTTCAGTGGATTTTTTCCCTTTGACAGAGACTTGTGGAGACGGAAATTCTGTCCACAGTATCTATTTCTCAGAATGGCTTTCCGTGTTCTGGTAATGGCCAGCATCTGGAGGCTGACACCTTTGCTGAAATGTGCTGGGGCCAGGCTAGAAAACGAAAGCTTCCCGTGGAATATTATGAAAGGCTGGCGCGGGGCCGTAAGTACAGCTGGTACGGTGTTTCCCGTGCACTCGGACAACCTGGGTTCGATCCCCGGCATCCCATAAGGTCCCCCAAGCACCACTAGGAGTAATTCCTGAGTACTAGAGACTAATCCTTCTAATCCTTGAGTATTAACTGGCCAAAATGTTCGGTTTATAGTCTACTTTCAGCCCACCTCTCCCATCCCAAGCGGGCCCTCCTAGCACCCTTTACTTGATGGTCCCTTCTCTATCTGAGCTGCCTTTTCCCCCAGTATTCGAGGCTGGCTTCTAAGCTGTGGAAGAATCCTCCTGGTACTTATCTCTGCTGTTCTTGGGTGTTAGTCTCCCATTCTGTTACTTTAACGTTCCACAAATGAGTGCAATCTTTCTATGGCTGTCCCTCTCTTTCTGACTCATTTCACCTAACATGAGACTTTCCATGTTGTTCCACCTATATGCAAATTTCATGACTTTATCTTTTCTACCAGCTGCATAATATTCAATTGTGTAGATGTACCAAAGTTTCTTTAACTAGTCATCTGTTCTCGGGCACTCATTTTTTTTTTTCCAGATTCTGTCTATTGTAAACAGTGCTGCAATGAACATGTAAGTGCAGATGTCATTTCTACTATACTTTTTTTTTGTATCTCCAGGATATATACCCAGAAGTGGTATTTCTGAGTCAAATGGGAGATCGATTTATTGAGAAGCATCCATACTATTTATCAAAAGGGATGAGCCATTCGTCATTCCCACCAGCAGTCTGTGTGTGGTTGACTTCTATCTTCAGTGCATCATGGTCTGCAAAGATAATTGATGCAATTTCTATCTTCCTGATTCTATTGAGATGTTTTGTGGCCCAGTACATGGTCTATTTTGGAAAATGTTCCATGTGCACTGGGAAAAAAATGTGTATTCTTTCTTTTTGGGATGCAAAGCCCTGTATAGATCTATTAGCCCTCTCCTATCTCTTCCTTCAAAGCCAGTTGCTGAGTTTTAATCTTGTAGGTCTATCTAGAGGTGATAGGGCAGTATTGAAATCTCCAACTACTATTGTGTTGTTAACAATGTCCTTGTTAAAATCTGTTTGCAGTTGTTTTAAGTATTTAGCTGGTCCCCCATTAAGTACGTACACGTCTAGGAGTGTGATTTCTTCCTGCTGTACATATCCCTTGACTAGTAAAACTTGGCCTTCGCTGTCCCTTCTAATCTTTTTCAATCTGAAATCTATGTTGTCGGATACTAGTATGGCCACCCCAGCTTTTTTTTTTTTTTTGAATATCATTGTTTTTATTCTGGATAAAATTCTTTTTTTTAAATTTATTTTTTATTAGTGAATCACTGTGAGGGTACAGTTACAGATTTATACGTTTTTGTGCTCATGTTTCCCCCATACAAAGCTCGAGGACCCATCCCTTCACCAGTGCCATTCTCCACCACCAGTAAACCCAGCATCCCTCCCACCCTCCCCAGTCCCATCTTCCCCCACCCCATACTGCCACTATGGCAGGGTATTCCCTTTTGTTCTCTCTCTCTGATTAGGTGTTGTGGTTTGCAATAAAGGTGTTGAGTGGCCATTGTGTTCAGTCTCTAGTCTACATTCGGCACGTGTCACCCTTCCCCCGTATGACCTCCGACCACATTTTACTTGTCATCTAATTCATCGATTTGCTTGAGCGGGCACCAGTAATGTCTCTATTAGTCCCTGTCGCGTGCTAGTGTAGCCCAATGTGTCTGCTTGCTCCAGGAACACGAAGAGCCTCAAAAAGTTTATTCAAGGTCTTGGTGAAGAAGTCTGACCATCTTGTAAGTGGGTGGCCATCACCCCAGCTTTTTTGAGGGAGTTGTTTGCTTGCAGGATTGTTCTCCATCCTTTGACTTTGAGTCTGTGTTTGCTCTGACTGTTCAGACATGTTTCCTGTAGGCAGCAGAATGTTGGGTCTAGTTTCTGAATCCATTTTGCCACCCTGTGTCTTTTAACTAATGCATTTAGACCATTGACATTGAGGGAGATTATTGTCATGGGTTTTGTGCCATCTTTCTGTAGGGGTTTGTTGTGCTTATAGGGTTTATTTCTTGTCTTATAGTAGCCCCTTTAGTCCTTCTTTTAAATTTGGTTTTGGGTCTATGAAGTTCCTGAGCTGTTGTTTATCCATGAAATCATGTATCATTCATTCCCTCAAGTTTGAATGAGAGTTTAGCCGGATAAAGTATTCTTGGTGAGGTGTTCATTTAATTGAGTTTTTTCACTGTGTCCCACCATTGTCTTCAGGCTTGGAGGATTTCCTCTGATAGGTCTGCCGTAAATCTAAGGGGTGCTCCTTTGTATGTAATTTTCTTCTTTGACCTTGCTGCTTGCAGCTTTGTGTCTCTATGGCATCCATAATTCTGACTATGATAAGTCCTGGAGTCTTTTTACTAGGGTCTCTTTTAGCTGGCACTCTTCAGGTTCCTTGGATCTGTATGCCTGCATTCTCCAGTCTGGGAACGTTTCAGCAATGATATTTTTAACTGTGACTTTTTCATTGTGGTTGTCTCCCTGTCCTTCTGGTACTCCGATGATTTAGTGTTGTTCCTCTTGAAATCATCCCCTAGGTCTCTGATTCGCCTAGGTCTTTTGCCACTGCTTGTTGTTGCCTGCAAGCTTCCTGTAGCTGATCTTCAAGCTCACTGATTCTGTCTTCGGCTGTGGCCATTCTACTATTGAGGACACCCACTGAGTTTTTAATTTCATGTACAGAATCCTTAATTTGTGACACTTTATTTTGTAGCTTTTTTATATCTGCTCTCGTTTCTTCCTGTATTTTCTCAGCTGTCCGTTCATTGTTTCTTTCATGTCCTCCTTTAATTTCCTGGATGTCTGTTGAGCTATTTCTTTGAATTTATTGAACATCTTCAATATTCCATCTCTAAATTCTTTATCAGAGAGATCATATTTGTGGGCAATGCTTGTTGAGGTGCCTGGACCCTTTTCATCATCTTCTCCTTCTGGTGGGGATTTTCATTGTTTCTTCATGTTTTTGTAGTAGTGTGGTGGTGGAGGAACCTTCCAGTTCACTATCAGTATTGCTGTCTTCCTCTCAGGTGCTCCTCAGCTACTTTGGTGAGGCCTCTAGTGAAGTTTTGGAGGATGTGTTATTTTACATTGGGCTTGTAGAGCTCCTAGTGACACCAGTATTATGGTGCAATTGGAATACTCTATTGGACTATTGTCCTAATGTGTTTGAGATGGCCAGGATAATCTCCATAGAAGTAGGTAATGGAAATGAAGACATGATTCCTGAGTGCTAGGAAAGGGGAAAATAACCCAAAATAGGCCACACCAGCTTCTGCGGAGGCCACGTCCACTACCTCGATGTGGTGAGGTACCAGATGGGATACAGAAACCTGGAAAAGGAAGAAAACTGGGACTGGCACTGGAGGGTGGCTCAGGGGCAGATGGTATGGTGCTCGGAGAGGTGGGATAGCTCAGGGTCTGAGGAGACAGCCGAGGTATGGGTGCGGGGGAAGTGGCATTCCAGGTTCGATTACTGACCTGGGAAAACAGATGACTTCTTATATTTATTGCAGCATGACTCTTCTAGGGATAAATTCTTTCAGTCTTTATTTTTACTAATAAGTTTTTATTTTATCTTTGCTCTTGAATTTTTTTTTTTTTTTGCTTTTTTTGGTCACATCCAGTGATGCACAGGGGTTACTCCTGGCTCTGCACTCAGGAATTACTCCTGGCTCTGCATTCAGAAATTAAGCCTGGCAGTGCTCAGGGGCTGGAGCAATAGCTCAGCAGGTAGGGCATTTGCCTTTCACGCGGCCAACCCGTGTTCGATTCCTCCGCCCCTCTCGGAGAGCTTGGCAAGCTACTGAGAGTATGGACCCCGCACAGCAGAGCCTGGCAAGCTACCCGTGTGTATCCGATATGCCAAAAACAGTAACAATAAGTCTCTCACTGAGAGACGTTACTGGTGCCCACTCGAACAAATCGATGAGCAACGGGAATTCATTCATCCATTCAGTGCTCAGGGGACCATAGGGGATGCTGGGAATCGAACCTGAGTCGGCCGCATGCAAGGCAAATGCCCTACCCACTGTACCATTATTGCTCCAGCCCCTGCTCTTGAAATACATTTTTGTTGGATATAGAAACCTTACATGTTTGTCCTTTGTTTACTTGATCCAATCTTGCCAAACGTTTATAGACTTTATTAGTTTTCTCAAACCCCACATTGACTCTAGTGATCTTCAATATTGCATGTTTCCTAGTGTATTCAATCCCAATTATACCTTTTTCTTTCTTTATAGACTTTCATCAGTTCAATTTTACTGTTTTAACCTTTCATAGTGGATTCTTCAGTAGTTCATTAGTTTTACGATTTTTAAAATATTTGCATTTGAAGCTATAAATTTTTCTGCAAGTACTGATATTACATGTTTTGATGTTTTTATAAGTTTTTACCAACTATACCTTTCATTCACAAGTTATCTAGCAGTGTGATCCTAATAGTCTGTTTTTTATTTTTTTATTTTATTTTTTTCCTAATTATTAATTTTTTAAATTCTTTTATTGAATCACCATGTGGAAAGTTACAAAGCTTTCAGGTTTAAGTCTCAATTATACAATGCTCAAATACCCATCCCTTCACCAGTGCACATATTTCACCACCAAGAATCACGGTATACCTCCCCCCTCCCCCCATCTTCCCAGGCCCCCACCCCGCATATTGTAACTGGTAAATTTCACTTTACTTTCACTTTACTTTGATTACATTCAGTATTTCAACAAAAAATTCACTATTATTGATTTGGAGTTTCTCCCCCCTAAAGTCAACCTGCTGAAAAGAAAGCATTTGATAATTTGTTTTCCATTGCTGAGAATGAAGAGATATGAGGTCAGGAGGCTGCACTAGCAGCCACATGGTTTTGGATTTCTGTATTTTAGTATTTTAGTAACTAAGTCCAGAGAAATATCTGCCAGAAATCGCAACATTGTAAGCTTATACCTCTCAGCTACTTTATATTCCACATATGAGTGCAATCTTTCTATGTCTGTCTCTTTCTTTCTGACTCATTTCACTCAGCATGATACGTTCCATGTTGATCCACTTATATGCAAATTTCATGACTTCATGTTTTCTGACAGCTACGTAGTATTCCATTGTGTAGATATACCAGTTTCTTTAGCCAATAGTCTGTTTTCTTTAATTGCTCCTTAATTTCACAGATGTCAGATATGTGAATCATTTACATTTATTTAAATTTTGTTTTAGGGGCTGGAGATATAGTACCTTGGGTAAAATGCCTGATTTGCACATGGGTTACCCAGGTTGGATCCCCATCACTCCATATGGGTTCCAAGGCCTGCCAGGAGTGATTGAGTGATCCCTGAGTATAGAACCAGAAGTAAGCCCTAAGCACACCCAAAAATAAATAAAAATAAATAATAAGGTAAAATTTGCTTGGCCAAATAGCCATAATTTTTAGTTTTCTAGGTATGTTTGTAAAAGCATATTCTATAATTTCATATAGATATAATACATTAGATTAGGTTTTTAAATTATATAATACTGAACCTAAAAGTCCCAGAAAATTAAAACTGAAAGTCAAGGTCCAAATTATTTCTGTACAAATTTTATATCTGATTTGCTTTTCAAAGCTATATCACTAAAAATGTAATACCTAACCCTGCTTCCCCACCAAGATTACTCCTCAGGCTTATCCACATTAACATTTCTCTAGACTTAATTACCCAAATTATTCTATTACTTGTTCTCTTCTTCCATTCAGCCCATTTAATTTATTAGGATATCCTTTTCATTACTCTTCAAAAACCTATGTAGATTTTGTCCACATCTCTGATCTTCACCACCATTTCTCTGATCCAAACAACAGCAACTCATGAAAACTAGAACTTCCTAATTGATCTTCCTTTTGTTTCCCTCTCCCAAGTTTTCAGCTTCTGTTTTTTTAAATTGCGAATTTTAATGCGCCCTTTAACCTAAAATCTTTCCTGTCTTTTCTATATAGAATGAACATGAAACTCCTTACTTTGATTTGTAAAGTTTGTATGATTTGGCTTCTGTCTCAAAGCTCATTTTGCTGTGAGTCTAGCTTTTCTGTAACCCACAAAGCTTGTCCCCACCTAAAGGACTGCATTTGATGGGACAGACAGGTTATGTTATTCACACAATTCCCAAATCATACAAAATATTCACTGAGAGTAGACCATTCTCTGGGAAATCCTTGTTCACAAGGGCACTCAACAATCCAAGCTTCTTCAATCTTGAGGTTCCCAGATTTCAGTATGCAACTTTAATATGATTATTATGGCAAAGTAAGTATTATCAGGTACTACATTAGCCTAGATATTATAACTATCACATCTTCAGAGTAAATTTTTCACAAATTGCTCACAATCCCACCTGGGAAAAGTGTTAGCCTCATCTATATCGGAGAAAATCAAGACAGATGTGACTATCAAGCTATTTCCTACTCCTGGAGGTCATGCCCTACTAATTTTTATGGTTTTGCTTTTGGGTTTACTCCTGGCTCAGGGATCACACCTAGTAGGCTCAGGAGACCATATGGGTTGCCGGATCTAACCCAGGTCAGCCACATGCAAGGCAAGTACCTTATCAATTGTACCCTACCATCACTCTGACCCCAGTCCTGCTAATTTTCACATTGTTGATTTCATATCATTATCTGGTCTTCCATATCAAAAGTCATTTTCTTGTGCTGTCATTGGCTACCTAGCCAGTGTGTCCCTGGGAAAATCTTAGAGATGTAGAGAGGCACAGAGATTGGGTAAACACAACTAAATTCTGCCTTAATTATGACCTCAATAATTGCTTTGATCCACACACAAATCAACCTACACCCAAAGGAGACAAGCTAAAATACTATATTATTACTGCAGCCAGCCTAATGTCCTATTCTTCCAAGTGATATGTTTCTTCTCCACAAATCTTTAAGCTAGAAGTTAGCTTATCTGCTCTCACTCCAACATATTTAATATACAATGCTGAAGAACAGAGTAACTACAACAAAGACTTTCATTTGAAAAGAAGAGAAATAGTAATATAAAGCAGCGAGTAGTCTATAGCAATTCTCCCACTTGGTAGAAACACCAGGAAGGTCTTTGTTAGAATTATTGTGTTATAGGGCCTGTCTGGATAATCCAGACTATCCTGTCACACAAAGAACCTCCAGCCAACATTTGTAGGCTCCAGGGACCCATACCTGTCATATTTGGGGACCATTATTCAGCCTACAAAAGTGAGTTATTCTTTTGGGACTGGAGAGAGCACAAGGTGTAAGGCATTTTTCTTTTGCAGGGCAGCAACTGGTGCAGTCCCCAGCATCACCTTCTTTCTTTCCCTCCCTCCCCATCCCCACACACAAGCCCAAGCACTGCTGGGAGATAAATCAGGAATAAGCCCTGAGCACTGCTCAGTATGGCTCTAAAGCCAAAAATAACAAAGAGTTATTCTTTGTAACTGAAGGGCCTCCAGAGGCCACACAGACTTCTCAGCAGGCTTCCTTCAGGTGGAATTTGAGTGGTCCATGAGTCTTGGGGAGGGGCAGGTCACAGTAATGCTTAGGGCTCTGCACTCAGGAATCACTCTTGGTGGGGGTCCGGGGACCATATGGGATACTAGATTGGCTGTGTGCAAGGTAAGTGCTTGATCTAATGTACTATTGCTCTGGCCCCAAAAGGGTCTTGTTCTGAATTAAAGTTTTTACTATAATTTTCTAAATCAGATCATTCGTGAGTTGAGCAAAGGGGAGCTTGAAAAGAAAACTTTTACAGAAAGCATGCCTAGGAGGTGTCAGGCTGGGTTGCATCCCTGGGTTGCATCTGCAGTGCAGACCTGGCTCTACCCCCCGAACACTGTGGTCTGTAGCTCTTGGTAGCCCCAGTACCACCTGGATGACCTGATGAACAAAAAGCCAGTCGTCGTCATCATCATCATCATCATCATCATCATCATCATCATCCTGTTGATCATCGAATTTCTCGAGCAGTCTCAGTAACAGCTCCATTCATCCAACTCCTGAGAATTTAGAAGACTCTCTCTACTCATCCTTCCCAATGATGCTGCATTGGAGGCTCTTTCAGGGTCAGGGGAATGAGACCCAGCTTGTTTCTGGTTCTGGCATATTAATACACCATGGGGACCTTGAGAGGCACTCCCATGTGGGCAGAAAACTCCCAGTAGTTTTCCAGGTATCCCAGAGGAAGAAGTAGGCTATGAGATATTACGCGGCCGCTATGCGTCTCTTTAAGTCTCTTTAAGATAAAGTGCCGGGGCTTTAAGTCTCTGGATGCTGGCCGCTGAGGGATTTACACAGCGCCTGGCGGGGTGGGGGTGGGGGTGGGGAGGCAGTCCCTGGGTGTGACTGCCTAGCTACTAGGAAATGGGGAATCTGGGTGGAGGAGGCCCTGTCCTGATCCGAGCAGGCTTGAAGGTCTCAGCTCTGGGTTCCACACACCTGGGTTCCTCTGCCAGTATTTTCATGCGTGAGGCTCATCTGAACGTGTGGAGAGGGGCTTTGAGCATGGCTGTGGCTAGGGTCCGGAGGTCTTTGGCCACCGGGAGCTCTGCTCAGGGCGGGGAGGGAAGCTGGAGCCCATCCCCTCTGAGGGGGCCCCGGCGAAGACAGCCAGGCGTGTGGGCAAGAGACTCTCAGTCACGTATTATTAGGCTTTTTTTGGGGGGGGGGGTGGGGAGGCATAATCAGTGATGCTCAGGGGTTACTCTTGGCTCCTGCATTCAGGAATTGCTCCTGGCAGTGCTTGGGGAATCATATGGGATGCTGGGGATGGAACTCTAGTTGGTCATGTGTAAGGCAAGTGCCTCACCTGCTATACGATGACTCCAGCCCCTAGATTTGTTCATTTAAAAAATTAAGTGAAGGGGATGAAAGGCCTAAAAAAATTAATTTTCTATGGAAAGCTTTTTCTTTTAGAAAGTGCTAAAAAATAGAATGATCTATTAAGACACACAAAAATTAGGGCTGGAAAATGGCTCAAAAGTCTGAAGCACATGCATTGACTCCTGGGCTTGCACCCTGGCATTGCAGGGTAATCCACGCACCGCTGGATGTGCCCTCCCTCCGAAGAGATACACATCATAAGAAGTAGACATGATTTTAATCAGCTGTACATCAAACCATATGAGTGATACCAGCATTTACTAAGCACAATAGATTTAATACTGCTTTATTATCAGGAAGCCAGTAAAGGTCACTTTGTCAGAGTGTAAAGTGTTACAAAAATCGTATCACAGAAGCTCAATCTGACCTCCCAGTAAGTCACTTCCCCCCCACTCCTTTAATCTTCAAAGCCCTCTTAACGCCTTTAAATGGCTTTAATACTGTTGGCAATTATGGGGCTAATCTTATACAAAGTGCTCTGAAAATCTAGTGTTACTTGAGTGTCATTTGTGGGTAAGAGTAGGTCAGTGGGCATAATAGAAAAGCCAAGATGAGAGAAAAAAAGCAACGAAGGGCTTTGAAGAGAAAACCAATGAACTAGAAAAATGTAATAAGGGAGTAGAAATCAGAGCAGGGGAGAAATCAGAGACTTCTGTAGGATACCATAAAGAACACCTCCAGAAGCCAAATGATAGAAACACCTAGGTTTGAGTTTTAGTTTGCCCCCTTCATTAGGAATATGGTGACTTTCTTAAACCTCTATATGTCCTGTGTCCTCCTCTGTGAAATGTGAACAATCATAACAAATTAAGTTACAGTATCTGATTTAGTTTTTGCTTTGTTGTTATTTGCCTTTTGGGCCATACCTGGCAGTGCTTAGGGGTTACTCCTGGTGGTGCTTGGGTGACCATATGGAATGAAAGGAATTGAAGCTGGGTCAGCCACTTGCAAGGCAAGCACCTGACCCACTGTACTATTGCTTCAGCCTCATGTTAGCAGGTGTTTTGCCTTGCACACGGCTGACCCGGGTTCGATTCCTCTGCCCCTCTCAAGAGAGCCCAGCAAGCTACTGAGAGTATCTTGCCCACACGGCACAGCCTGGCAAGCTACTCGTGGCATATTCAATATGCCAAAAACAGTAATAAGAAGTCTCACAATGGAGATGTTACTGGTGCCTGCTCGAGCAAATCGGTGAGCAACGGGTTGACAGTGATACCGTGATAATTAAAGTTAAATTCTCTGTCCTCATTACCTGCTTACAAGGTATAAGTGGAAAGAAAAGGAGCAAAGTTGACCAAATATCTAATTTAAGAAAAAAACATTGTGAAGCTGTAATATTGAAAAATGTATTCAACAAACGTAAGTAAAAGGGTCTGCGAGTGGTAAGTGGCTGTAGAAGTGTAGGCAAGAAATAAATGGAAGTCTGAATTGATACAGCAGTGGGGTACATGGAGATATCTTCCCATTTGAAATCTACTTTTGAGTCTTTTGAAGATGGTCTGAATTGAGCAAAATGACCTAATTATTAGGGGCCAGAAAGATAGTACAGGGGTTAAAGGACATGTCTTGCATGCAGCTGACCCAGCTTGATTCCCAGAATGACATGGCCTACTGAGCACAACTGTGGTCCTGGAAACTCACAAGCACTATTAGATTGACCCAGGTAAATCACCCAGAAACTCCTCTCAGCAGTTTAGGAGAACTCAGGTAACCCCGCCCCACCCCAAAGATGAATTATTGAGCAACTGGGTAAATTATAATAATGAAGTAGACTGGTGGTAGAACAAGCTTGGAGGGAGGAAATTAAGAGTTCTGTTTTAGACTTATTAGTAGGTAGTAGGGGAGCTGGAGCAATAGCACAGAGGGTGAGGGTAGGGCGTTTGCCTTGCACATGGCTGACCCGGGTTTGATTTCTCCGCCCCTCTCAGAGAGCTTTGCAAGCTACCAAGAGTATCTCACCCACAAGCTACCCGTGGCATATTCGATATGCCAAAAACAGTAACAAGTCTCACAATGGAGATGTTACTGGTGCCCACTCAAGCAAATTGATCAGCAACAGGATGACAGTGACAGTGACAGAGGTAGTAGAAGACTAATTTCAGTGAAATAGTTAGGACAAAGCCTGAGGTACTAGAAAAAAACCAATATCTGAAACCAGTATACATACAACCTCTAATATCTGCAAACAGTACCTACACACAGTGTCCCATACCAAACCTCCTGGTACAATCCTATCACTCTCAGAATATAGCTGGACTGTACTTCTCCCAATGACCTAGAAGTCTGCACGAGATGACACCTGCTACTTCATCTCTGTAACATTACCTCTTTTCTTGAGTTCTTCTAGTCATAAAATCAAGTGCTCCACCAGTCCTAGTCATACAAACCAAACGTCATTCTGTTCAGTCTTTGCATTTGTTCTTGAAGCATATAACTGGACTATCTTTCCCTATTTTCAAGACTTTCTCTCACTACTCTATAAAATGGCACACCTTCCCAATATTCTTCAAGTAATTGGGTTTGCCCAATAATAGTTGTAATGAGTTTTGTATGCGGAAGAAAGCTCCATAGGGTAGTGTGTGTGTGTGTGTGTGTGTGTGTGTGTGTGTGTGTGTATGGGCGTGGTGGTGGTGTCATTTTCAGGGAAATTAATTTTAAAAGGCAAAAATTCAGAATATCAATCATCTGATTTTAATGTTTTCAAAATATTCCAAAATTTTCAGTAGTGAACTGTTTCACTCAAGCTCTCAGAAAACCATAACCACCGACAGACAAGCTTCTATTAACTTAGGGAGGGTTTGATCTTGAGGAAAAATAAAACAAAGTTGACCATTTCTATAGTTTGTATTTTACAGTTCAAATTGTTCATAATTCCCTAATTGGGCCTATGTGCTGATATTAAAAGTGACAGTTACACCAATCTGAAGTTCTCACCTTTCTTTGGTTGCTGGAGGTGAGGGGGGCAGTCATACCTGGCCGTGCTAGGAGCTACTCCTGGCTCTATGCTGGCAGATCACTCTTAAGTGCTTGAGACTAAACCTAGGCCTCCTGAACATAGACCATGTTTTTATATGCTTACCTCACTGAGCTAGCTTTCTGCTTCAAATATGTGTGTTCTTTTCTTTAGAGGAAAATAAATCTTTTATCTGGAGTTACATCCAAGCACAGTTCAGGAGCCATTCCTGCCTCCCAGCACATGTGGCCCAAACACCTCCTATCCCACATTAAAAAAAAAATCCGAGATTGAGGGAAGAAGGAGTTCTAATCTCAGCATTCTGATATGCATGTAAACAGTCTGATACTGTATGCAACTCTGGCTCAAAGACAGACTTTGTGGAATAACTGACAAATGGAGGAATGGCTCACCACTTGAAGAGGAAAAATACAGAAACACATACAAGACACCTTTGGAAGCAGGGACTTTGACTGCAAGGTATCATGATGTGTTGTGAAGGCCTCTATTAAATTTGACTGACTGTTTAGGTCAATGCCACAATTGGACAAAACGAGAAGAGCTTCATATTAGATAAATGAACATTTGAAAATGTTCATGCGTTATCACAATTTTACTCCCAACTCTTTTGTTCTGAGGTTCCAGCTAGTGGTGCTCTGGGGCTACTTCAGGTATGTGGCTTAGGGGGCACTGTAGTGGCAAGATCAAACCTGGATCTCTGGCATTCAAAGAATGCACACTCGTTCTCTGAGCTAATTCCCAAGACCTTATTCCCTCAGTCTTGGTGACTCCCATAAGCCATTCTGTAGATACATAAACACAACTAACTGAGAGATAAATGTAAGATCCAGAAACTAAACCAAATGTATGGGAATTAAGAACTTTAAAGTTATTAAAATTGTTCAACCTTAAACAATAGAACTTTGTGTATGTATGTGTGTAGCAAGACCGTTTTTATTAAACAAAATCTACTTAGAAAGATGCGAGTGGGAGAAAGGAATACATGTTCAGGAGAGAACAAGTTTGAAGGGCAACAGGGCAACAGATAGAGAAGCAAAGAAGACACATTTTCAAGGAAAAACAGACTTGAAACCAAGCTTAGGAATGTTTTTAAACCTCTTGAATCTTTTTAGTATGAGAATAATACTCATGGTATTTATGTATTAAAAGTAATCATTTAAAATATATGAATACTAGACAAAAGAATCATTTTCAACTACAATTGTTTTGTTATACTTTTTAAACCCTTATTCTAGGGATATCCCTAGAACAGCAAATTGAACAGTAAATTTTAAAACAATGGAGACCAATTTTTATATTACTGATTTTTGTTTCTTTAGGGACCATTGTGTGTGTCACTACACTGACAGCAAACACAGAAGTTCCTAGTTTTAGTGGCTGGTATTAAAAAATATTCTACTTATATGTAATTTTAACTCGATGTGAAGAATATAGAGAAAATTTCTGAAAACCTATAAATAAGCACAAGACTGATAAGTAAAACTAATTACTTCAAAAACTAGAAAATGCTTATTTTGCGTCTCAGCCTAGTAACTTTCATTTAAAACTGTGAAACTGACTCGGACAAAAGTTCAATAGACATCTTAGGTTAAAATTTTTCCACTGATAAATGAAGGTGGTTAATCTGAGTTTACCTAAGATTAATTGTCCCCAAACAACTATACTAGGTAACAGATTATGAAAACATTTGAATGCAAAGATGAATAATTATAATATACAGGACTTTTCAGCTGAAAGTGTACCTTAAAATTATGATCAAAACTTTAACTTTCACTACTGCTTTTTCCTCTAGTAATGATCTCTTACGCAATTCTTATGTTCTAGAAGAGTAAGAAAAAGTCCTTATATATTTCATGATAGGTTTAATCAGTAATTAAACAAATTCTTATATCATCTGATTATGTCCAATTACATGGGTCTGATGTAACAAAACCAGTTACAAACTTATATATGCATCTTTACATTAAATACCCCAAACTATCAAGCTATTAAACTAGTATCTAAGGAAATACATTATGACATGAGTTTAAACAAATTTTCATTGCTTATTAGAAAGAATGCAGTCAAGATTCTAATGGAAATATACAAGTGAGGCACTTTCAGGTCAAGAATAGAAAGCGAATGAGACTACACATTGGCAATGTTCACAAAAATCTATGTAAATCTTTAATACAAAGGTTTTTCAATTAGATTACTCTTGAAAAGTTTCCAACAAGCAACTTATATATTTTAGGACTTTCAAGAACAATGCAACATTTATCAATTTATCAAAGCATGTAAGTTTTAAAACCACCTGGCTGCTAGATAAGTTATCTTAATATCTTAAAACTTATTTTGGCTGATATAAATTACCCTCAGTTGTGATTTTCAAAAAATATTTGATTCATCACAAATGGTACTATCTTTGATTTGTAGACCAATTTAAGAAATGCAACAATAACTGCAAATTTCTAGCGCTTTCCCTTATACTTAAGAATGTTATTATGGATGTCATCACAACTTTGTTTTCCAGAGAACTAAAATTTTCAGTTTTTTTTTTAATGAAAGAAGATGTTATACTTGATGTATCCTCAGGTTAAAATTTAAAGCCAAATTTTTTTTTTAAGTCCTTTTCTAATGTGAAATCACAAAACCTGAATTTCTAAAGAAACTTATTTTAATGGATACTAAGAAATACCCCTGTGGCACTGAGAGAAAAAAGAAAAGGTAAAACTTACCTAGGATATTAGGATGGTACTCACTATACACATGAATTCAAAGTGCATTTGCATTAATTCAAAAGATCATTTTAGGCACTGCTGAATACCAAAAAAATAGGTAGTTTCATATTTTCCCCTTTAAACCTTAACCCCTCCCCAACACAATCTCAGAAGTATACATACACACACTCCCTTCTGAAGTTGTTATGATAAAATATAGGTGATGTTTATTCTTCAAAATTTCTCCCTGGTTGGAAACGGGAGGAAAAGTAATACCATTTCAATAATGGTTTTTCTGAGTTGAAATACTTGGCTTTGTAAATGCTTTAAATGTGACTACAGTTCCAAATATTAATAACAATTCAAAACAGGAAATATTTTTTAAAAATGCTTAAAATCTTTTGACTAGACACTTGATTCATTGTATATCACCGTGACCCAATAATTTTTTTTTTTAATAAGACACTTGGAAAGATTCACTTTCCCAAGCATATTCACTTGAACTATATTCAAGATTACTTCTTATTCCAGCTTTCTTCGTTTAGAGATGGGTCACCACTTAAAGAACCCTTTACAGGCGTCACCATCTCATGCCTCAGGTCTATAAATGATCCAGCAGGTGGTGCTGAAGTACCTCATGTCTCTTCAGAAATCAATGACTTCCCTCACAAGTGGGGAGCTGGGGGTGGGGGGTCATTAAAGAAACATCAATTTAGAATACAAGCTGACTAGAGCAAAATCTTTCTTGTAATATCATCTAATTACATAATTTTCGATATCTGCTGTTACCTAAGTAGTTTTGTTTAGCCATTTGCTTTTACTACCTGATTAAAAGAGAAAGATTTTAGAAGAAAACCAACTGGCAGTGCCAAGTCTGTACGCAGAACAAGAAAACGTTCTTGAATATACCTATAGTCATGTTTCAAGTGAGGAATTTAAACTCTGTTATTTGTTTTCATGTAAGAATACTTATTTACTCGAGAAATTTTTTCATAGGGAGTCAGATAACAGTCTTCTTAAACAGACTTGAAGACAGGGTATTAACTATAAAGATCCAAGGTGAAAGAAAAACCATTTCATCACCATAGTTTTTAATGAAGGAGACTTGTTTAAAATTGTCAAGGAAAAAAAATGGGGACGGGACAGCAAAATCTTAGCAGCAAAGTGGTTAAACAAATTGAAAATATTAATGCACAAACATTAAAATATTAAAGCATATATGTTGCATATAAAATACAGTACAGAACCAGGAGTTGCACTATAGTGATTAGTGCTTAACAGAGAAAATGATTAAATTTGTTCTTCCCAGAAGTATATACACAGTTCATTTCCACAGCATTTTCCTATATAGCCAGCAAGTTATTTTCTTCAGTTATCCACACCTTGCTCAAACCTGAATTATAAACTCAGCACTTACAAATATGAAGTCATTCACAAGGAAAACCAGTATTTTCATTTATCAATAGAAAGTAATTTTTAAAGTTAACAGTCTATTCTAGAAAACCAAGTTTAGCTGAAAACTTCAGGGATGAAGATCATCTAGTGCAGCAGCGCCCAAATATATAAACAGTAAAAATAAATTTAAAATTGCTGCTACAGTGTCATTTTTTGGACTTAGTTCATCCAATTGATTTTAGTACAAAACTAGAAATAACCTCTTTATAACATCTATAGTTATCAATATATTTTTCTTCTTTTCAATGTGAAATAATACTTCAAGATGATCTATATACACAATGTTGTCAGTTCAAGCTGTCATATAAATATAAATGCTTTTTTTAAAAAAAAAGTATTTTACAGACAGATAGTGTTATATACATTGCTCAGATTGATCTGGGGCAAAAGAAGAGAGCGAACAGAAGTGTGATATGTTAAAAAATAAAATAAAATAAAACCATACATAAACACCATTTAAAAACCTGCATAGAAAATGGTAGTGATTTTGATTTTTATCATCTCTGAAACATCAGGCCATTACAAAAAAGGCACACTTCTCGACCGTTTCCCTCTAAGGGAATGTTCTTAAAGAACTCCTTACTTGGTTAGAGTTTTAATGTAACACCTTAAAAAAAAAACAAAACCAGACAACTTGACCCTAAAGTTCTTTAAACAATCTGTTGGAACGTTTATCCAACTATTTTGTAAATAAAACATCCAGTAACACAATGCTCTGTAAAAGAAATAGATTTATATGTACAAGATATTTCATTAACAATGTTGGATTAAATACTTTGTGGGATAGTTTAACACATACCTTAGCATAAAATAATTTTGCTCCTGGCCAGTTTAAATAAAAGAAAATGCAACTGAGAAAAGTTATCATTGTTATGTGTATAATAAACATTGAGGATTAAGCTAGAAGTTAGTAACACAGCTGAACATATTCTGATTTAGCACAATGATAAATGGAAATCTCAGAAAGATTTGTTTTACACTAACTATCCAGTTACATTTTTTGCCTTGTAAAAACATTTGTAAATGCAATTAAGATTTTTTGAATGAGGAAACGTTCAAAGAAAACAACTTGCTGGTTTCAATACCACAAAAACAAAAAAAAAAGCAAAACAAACAAACAAACAAAAAAACCACCAACCCTCAAAAAAACAAAAACAAAATCAAAACCCTCATTTTTCTGTTTACTCAGTCTTTTTATATAAAAATAAGTGTTACATTCTCATCAGAACATTAGACAATTACATCTGTGCTTAACAAAAAAGTTGGTCACTCAGAAAGCTATTAGAATATTTTTAAGAATTTTAGATTACCAGAATGTACAGATAAAACAATATAAACTGTAGTGAAAAGGAAATGAGAATGAAAATATCAAATCATTCACATGAACAAAAATGTTATTCACTAGATGAGTAAAATATTCAACATGGAATGGAATGTGACAGTAGATATGTGTACATCTACTTCTGAACTAGGAAGGGAAAATTTTTTTAATATGCAATAACTCGTACCTTATATTTAGTTAAATATAAACATTTGTTATTTTACACATAAAACTGCTTTCAAAAACAACTAATAGAAGATTTAGTTGCACTTGTTTTATTTCTTAGAATTCCCAAGTGTTAACTTTTCTTAGACTGAAATCAAGTGTCTCCTAGTGGACTTTTAGTTGATATCTTAATGAATTCAAACCTTTAAAAGGCCCATCACCTAATGCATAAATATACAAAAACACCGAAAATTAATCCCTTTTAGTTGTATCATATTTTATGTCAATTTTATAGCCAGAACCCAGAAATGGTTTCCTTTTGCAAATACTCTTTATAACCTGTTACAAGGCATGCCATGTACTTCCCAGTAAAAGTTAGGCATGACTAGCATTTGTAAAATGCCAAGAACTGACTAGTTCTGCTGCCTCCGCCTGTGGCCCCAATGATACCAGGCAAGATTCATAGTGCTTGCCAAAAGCTTCCACAAATCCAAGTTAACTAATTCCTGGAAACAAAGGTTTTGAGCTCATTTTAAGCACGGAACCCTTTCATCCAGCGGCTTTATGTTTCCCACCACAGCATCCACAAGCCTCACCACAACGATGGCACATTCTCAAAGGGACATAGCAGCACATACATGGTACAATGAAAGACAAAGCTACTAGGGCTAACCATCGTAAGCAGAATTTGTCCTCACTAGTGTCACATGAACAGGGATCAGAAAAATCTCCCTCTGAGTCTGACATACAATGATACAACATGCTCTCTGCACAGAGCATGCAACTGACATGATATATGCATCTTTTAATAGGGTCTGGAGCATCCTGACACTTCCCCCTGCCATTTTCTTCGTGATTAAACCTTTCTTGGCAGTACACGCAGCGAGAACGTTCACCGTCTTCTTTTCTTCGTTTTGACTTCTTAAATTTTAATGAAGAAGGCTGTGTCTTAAATACCACAGAGTCTTTGAGTGAACTTAACTTCGTCTCATCCCCACAAGAGTACATATAGTCTGGTTTTTTATTGTCTAGTTTAGAAAACTGAATAGGGGATTCAGTATCATCTCTCTCCAAGTCATTTTTCCACATGTCAGGATGTCTGTAGTCTGCATATCGACGTATTAAGATATCTCGAGGGTTTATTCTGACAATTTCATCCTCATCTTGAAAGCTGACATGTCGGATGGATTTCAAAGGGACCTAAGATGATAGAAGGAAATCTGTAAATCACTAGTATCCATTAATCACTGAATCCCTGTCTTTGGATACTGACACTATAAAAATCAGCACCTGACCCAGGGCAAGCTGTTTATCAGACATTTTGGAATTAGAGTTAAAAATAAGTAAATAACCATATTTTTCAGGGCCTGGGAAACAGCTCAGACTTACCATGTCTGTGTGAGGCCCTGAAATAGATTCCTGGCATCACATATACACACACACACACAAAAAAAAAAAAGGTAAAAAAAAATTTTTTTTTTCCCAGGTCTGAGCTAATGGCAGAGTAACCAGTCAACTCCATTAAATTAACAGTAGTGCTACAGAGACAGTACAAGGGTTAGGGTGCTTGCCTTGCATGTGGTCTACTTTCGTTTTATTCCTAGAACTGCATTTGGTTCCCAAAGCACTGCCAGAAATACAGAAATAATGCCTAAACACAGTACTAGGAACTGCATTGTGAATACTGCCATGCCTATCCTCCTCCCAACAAATTAATTTACAATACACAGTGACTTTCTATCAGGTCATTACACAGGGGCAACCAGACTTAAATAAAAAAATTAAGTATCTAAGTTAATAAAGCTCACAATTACCCCTGCAGATTTATACACTAAAAAATTTTCTAATACAATTCAACTATATGAAGTCTTTAAAAACCTGGATTATTTTTGTGTTGTTATATTCCATATACAAAAGACAAACTAAGATAACTTACCCTATTTTGGGACTTGACACTTCCACATTCCTTAGATATTTGCCGCTGTGCATATTCTATACTTCTGCTCTGAATGTCTAGACCTGGATGACTGAATGTTATCTAAAACACAAAAATTTCTATTTAATTGACAAAAGAGTAAGTTTCTTATGTTTAACAAAACTTGCATATGCTGTATATCCCAAAACTTTACCTATTGGTAGTGAACAGCTTTAGAGTGGTTTGATAAAAATCATTAATTCATTTTTCTTTACAACTTAAATTCTAATTTTAAAAGTAGTACAGGGCTAGAGCAATAGCACAGCGGGTAGGGCGTTTGCCTTGCACTCGGCCGACCCAGGTTCAATTCCCAGCATCCCATATGGTCCCCTGAGCACTGCCAGGAGTAATTCCTGAGTGCGTGAACCAGGAGTGACCCCCTGTGCATCGCTGGGTGTGACCCAAAAAAAGGCAAAAAGGCAAAAAAAAAAAAAAAAAAAAAGTACAACCTTCTGGCCTCTGTGTTCCACATATAAAAAACTTAAAAGTTGTCCCTCTGTCAGAACAAGTAAAATACTAAAACAACAACAGTAAAGACAACAACGAAACTAGCAATTTCTATTGCATATATTAGAGGAGAGTTCAGCGCAAACCACTGCTTCCATGATGGAGAGTGAGAAGGAGACGCAAGTTTACCAGAGCAGAAACTCATGAGTGGAAATCATTGCAGAAGCCAGTATTGGGGTAGTAAAGTTGGAACTGTGGATGGCAAATTGCTAGAGGCCACAGTGAGGACAATTCTGAAAGAAACTCCAAAGGGGGTCCAGTCATAGTGGAACCCCCAAATTGTGAGTTTACTGCTAGAAATTCAACCATGTTTCCACAATAAATATCAAAAAGGTCCTAGGATGTCTCAAACAGAAAGGATGAAACAAGCCATTTTAAAATATGTCAAAGCATTCGATTCTTGGCAAGACCCAACCTTACGAGAAACTAATCAAGAGCCTGAGCAGCTGTGTATAATTAGGACCTATTTGAACTGGTTGAAGGGAAACAACCAATTCCTGCCAACTATACATGATCTTCATAAGGGGAGAGGGGGAAAAAAAACTACTATTCACAAGCATTTATTATTCGTAATTGATCTAACAATGTTTGCTCCAAAAAAAATATTAACAAGGGGTCAGAGAGATAGTACAGGAGGTAAAGCACTTGCTTTGCATACAACTGACCCAAGTTCAATTCCCGGGACCCCATATGAATCTCAAGAGTTGTCAGGACTGATCCCTGGGCTCAACGGGTAGAGGGTAGGGAGAGGCAATAATCCAAACATCAACAACAGACAAATGGAATAAAAATTTGTGGTGCATATGTGTGTGTGTGTGAGTGTGTGTGTGTGTGTGTGTGTGTATGAATAGGAATAGTATACAGCTGCAAGAAAACATGATGCACAGTAGCACAGTACTGGAAGAGTACTGCACTGAATGAAATTTGTCAGAGGGTGGAAGACAAGCATTTGATGATCTTGCTCATCTGTGAAACAGGGAAACAAAGAGAATAGGCAATGTAACTGGATAATAAACTGCAAGTACAACGAAACAAACTGAGAATGCCAGATTTAGCTGAGGTGGGGTGAGGGTGGGGATTAGGGAGACTAGTGGTGGTATAGGGGCCTGAATGGAAGCTACTGGGCATTTTGGTGGTGGTTAACTATATTACACCAAGATAGAGTAATTGTCAATGCCATCATACACAATCTTAATTATAATAAACTAAACAAATATATAGGGATTAAAAAAGAAGTACTTCAAGAAAAATTTAAAAGCATAATTAAAATTCTGTAAGACACTGAAAACTATGGGAAAACTGTGAAAGAAGTTCTTTAGTAAAAGCTAAGATTGCACACAGTAGGGGAAAAAACAAGTAATCTAAATTTCCATTTTGAAAATCTAGAAAAAAAATTAAATCATAAGAAAATAAGAATCATAGTAGTAATGAATTGACAGAAATCAAATGGAAAATATTAATGAAACAGGCTGGTCTTTTGAACACTATCAACATTATGTTCACAATTTAATAACCCGGATTAAGTGGATAAAATCCCTTAACAGGCATAATTTCCTAAAACTCACAAGAAGAAATCAGTCAACTAAAGAGAGCGATACATATTCAAGAAGTTGCATCAAATAGACTTCCAAAACAGAAGGACCAGATCCATATAGGTTCACCGGTGAATTCTACCAAATATTTAAGGATGTGAATAACATTTACCACAATTTTAAAAAGAGAAAAACACTTCAATTTAGTTCTTTTTTTTGGGGGGGTTGGGGCCATAATAAGCAATGTTCAGGGGTTACTCCTGGTTCTGTACTCAGGAATTATTCTTGGGCAGTACTCAGGGATCCACTGGAGGGAGAGGGATGGAATCTGGGTTGGTTGTGTGCAAGGAAAGCACCCTATCAACTGTACTCTAGCCCCTACAATTAAATCTTCTGATAAAAAGAAAAGATGGCCTATTTTAACATTAACACATATGTAACTAAGTTATCTAGTTATGCATTATGATAACGGGACCTCTGATTTTCCATCAGCTTTGGAAATAATAAAATGTGGTGACGATAAAGAAATTGGAATTCAGACCCGAATTCAAGAAGCCATTTCAAAATCCTGCTCAATTGGTAATCAACTATGGTTCACTTACCTCTCTGAAGTTTTCAAGCCTACTTGCCTTTTTCTACAAGGTGAATGCAATTTATAATCACCTCACCAATTATCACTGTAATTTTTGGGAGAAAAGTTTAATATTTTCACTTTGACCCACTAAGCAAAATTTAATCCCTCTGTCAAAAATGGCTGACTGGGTAAATTTCATTTTGGGGGATGGATGAGTATTAATTTATGTAACTTTGACGAACATTCACCATCTCCTCTCATTCTACTTTCACAACTATATTAATCAGTGACTTAGTCTAAAATGTGAATACCTGTGCAAAATGAATTTTCCTGTGGTCACTAGATATTGAAACAATTATATTTAACAGTTTTAAACTAGAGATTGTCCAGGTATAATTGCCTTATTCACTAGGATGACTAGAAATTTTTGAGTAAATAGGAGTCTGAGTGGATTGTTCTGAAATCCCAAAATCCTGGAGAAGGCATGTAAAGTCATTCAGACTTTATTCTTGTTATTATTTCACTCAGAGGAAAACTGAATCACAAATTTTTCCTTCTTGTGTTTTTTTAAATATAATTTAAAACCAGATCTTTTGCTTGCTTTCCCACACTGCCAGGTGAGATTCATCTCCAGCCCTTTTGAAACCAAAGACAGATTTCCCTTTCCTTTTAATGAGGTTGCTCTGCAATGGACCATATTAACCAACCTGTTGCCATATCTCGAGACACATGGCTGCATACATGGCCATGTGATAGCTCTACTCATCAAATTTCACACTGCTCAATTATATTTTCTATCACTGGGTGATGAGTGGCAGAGAAGAGAGAGAACAATTCCCAGCTTCATCCCTCAGAGTCTCCCAGGGAGACTAACTACATAGATTCACCCTCAGTACCTTGCAGGAACACTGCAAGTCCAATAGGGAAGAAGTGTAGAAGGCCAAGTTCAATGAGTGACAACACTAACACAGAAGACTCAACCAAGACCAGCAGTTCTACAAATCCTCAGAGAGTGACTTTAGTGACTCCATGCTATGTCTAATGAGCTCAAAGAAATGATTACACAGGGCAGGTAGTCAGTAAAATACAAGTATGAGAATAAAGTATGAGAGCTAAAAAAAAAAACAAAAAAACCCCTGTACAATCAGAAAAAGACAGAAGTGAAGAATATGGTAGGTGATATAAAAACTCAATAGAAAGCCTTGGCAACAGAACAGCAGCAGCTGAGGAAAACATCAAGGATCTCCAACATGAGATGAACGAAATCTCTATGAACAGTGAAAGATGGGGGAAAAAAACCTCTGAAAATAAATGAACAGCACACCAGAGAATGGAATGAGTTTAAGATGAATGGTAAGAGAATCAGCAAAGTCCTTTCTCAGAAACAGGCAAACTTGACAAAGAACAGTTAAATCATATACACAAATTTCGAGAGTTGAGGAACATAGGCAATCAAATGCAAGGGGCCTGAGGGGTACAAGCAAAAATATGCAAAAAGGGAAAACTCCAAGACACACTGTGCTCAGAATGATAAAAATCAAGGACAGTGACAGAATACTTATAGTAAGATCAAGACAAGGAACTTACATATAAAGGAAAGCCCTTAAGACTCACAGCAGATCTATCAAATGAGACTCCATAAGACAGATGAGAACAAAAGGATATAGTATAAAAATGAATGAAAAAAATACCTCACTAAGAATACTCTATTCAACTAGGTTTTCATTCAGATTTGAAGGAACAATAGAATTTCACAGATGACAACAGTTTAGAAAATCCACAGCCTTGAAATGAGTACAGCAGGTAGTCTTAAAGAACTTTAAAAGACAGGACAGAACTTAGTCCTATACTAAGTCCCTCTCCATCTGCAATCTCTCTTCCTTTCTTTTCTGCTTTCCATAAATATATGTATTTACTTCAATAAATACACAGAAGACAGGTCAAACTGTCTTTCCAGAACATGGCATCAAGTATGGGGCTCAGTCATGGCATTTATAGCTGCCCTCTATTAAAGTAACAAAGGTATGTTTACTCCAAGTTTGCTAAGAGATTTTATACATTTTCAGTATTTAATTAAGGTTTAATTTACACTGAATGTTTAATGACTGATTAGGTACGTTTTTTTAAATTCAGACTTTTTTAATTCTTTAAAAATTATAGTCTTTACCTATTACTAGAGACACTGAAGCATTATAATACAGTATGTTCTAATATAAAGCCCAATATTCCCTTTCTAAGAATAAAACTTTTATACACTTATGAATCACTTGTATCACTGTCATTCTGTTGCTCATCGATCTGCTCGAGCAGGCACCAGTAATGTCTCCGTTTGTCCCTGTCGTGTGCTAGTGTAGCCCAATGGCGTCTGCTTGCTCCAGGAACAAAGAGCCTCAAACTGTTTGTTCAGGGTCTTGGTGAATAAGTCTGGCCATCTTGTATTGTAGGTAGACGGCCAGGCTTTCTTTTGACATCCCGTGGAATCCAGTTGGTAACAGCTTTAGTCCAGCGGTTGTCTCTAAATCAAATCACATTATATCACATTACATGTCCTGCCCATCTGATTTTTGATGCCTTGGCAAACAAGACAGCGTCCCTGATTCTCAATCGTTGATGGAGGTCAGAACTGGATTACTTCTCTCACTTGAGTGAAATGTGATATTCCAAGCATAGCTCTTTCGGTTCCTCTTTGGGAGATCCGAATAGGGTTCTCATCCTGTTTTCATAGGGCCCAGGTCTCTGAGGTGTATGTTAGTGCAGGAAGAACGGTGGAGTCGAAAAGATGTGCCTGGAGCTGAAGGTTCTTCGTCCTCTTAACTTCTTCGATGCTCTTGAAGGCGTTCCACATTGCTCTCTTCCTCCTGTGCAGCTCAGTGCCAAGTCGTTCATCATGTTCAGTTCTTGACCCAGGTATACGTAGCTGCTTCATTCAGAGATATTCGTTCCGTTAAGAGCTAATGGAACATCAGGAACTAGTCCATTTCTCATGAACATTGTCTTCGTGATATTCAGCTGCAGTATGACCTTTCCACAGGCATGGTCCAAGTCGGGCAGCATTTGTGACGCTTGGCTAATGTTCGGTGTTATTAGAACAATGTCATCAGCGAAGCGGAGGTGGTGTAGTTGCCAACCATCTATCTTCACTCCCATTCCTTCCCATTCCGGTCATCTCATGACGTTTTTGAGGGTGGCACTGAAGAGTGTCGGTGAAATGGTACTGCCCTGCTGAACCCCTCTCTTTACATCAACGATCACTTCCTTGTAGAATGGTGAGATCCTGGTGATGAATCCGTAATACAGCTCTCAGAGGATCCTGATTTACTGAGTTTGAACACCCTGTTTGGCTAGGGCTTCGATGACCACTTCAGTTTCAACAGCATCAAAGGCCTTCTTTAAATCAATGAACATTAGACAGAGCGGCATCCTGAGCTCTCGTGAACCCTCAATGAGTTTGGTCACCGTGTGGATATGGTTGATTGTGCTGAATCCTTTCTGGAACCCGGCTTGCTCACATGGTTGTCCTTCATCTACTGTTCTGCCAATCCTATTTAGGATGACTCGAGTGAATTAACTTGTAGATGACAGACAATAGGCATATCGGGTGATAGTTGCCGATGTCGTGGATGTCTCCCTTCTCGTACAACAGGAGGGTCCTGCTGGTTTTCCACTGGGATGGAACCTTGCATTTGGACAGGTAGCGTGTGAAGAGCTGAGCCAGTGTATTGACGAATACTGGTGGCAGATTCTTCAGGTGTTCAGGTCTGACCTTGTCTGGACTGGCTGCTGTACTCGTCTTTACCGACAAAATGGCATGTCGGATTTCTGATGGAAGAACGCTGGAACGACATATCCATCCTGTGGAATTTGGTATGTGGGCAGGTGGACATGGTTACCATAGAGATCTGAGTAGAAGTCGTTAATAACCTTTTCCATTGCCCTTCTGGAAGACATGATAGATCCATCAGGATGTTGGAGGGCAGTCATCTTGGTCTTGGTAGTTGGCGAAGGACAGGCAAGTGTTGTGAATACTTTCCCCGGCTTCTACCTCATCAGCCAACACTGCTGCTCTTCTCTCTTTGAGGTCTTTCTTTATCGCTTCTCTGCACAGCTTTATGAGCTCAGACGTTAGCTTGTGACTGCCTGAGGCTCACGCCAAACCACGTTGGCAAATGAACTTGGTAGTTTCTGAAGACAGGCGTCTCTTTGTGGCTTTCTCTCTCTTGGCATTCCTCGCACAATCATGGAGGTGCTGAACCAGTCGATAGTATTCCTCGATGATGTTGTTGATGATGGCATCTTGCCATATTCCTGCAATAGTGCCAAAGAGCTCCCAGTTGGTAGTCATTCTGGGAGTCAAAACTTTGCAGCCCTTTCTCCCCACTCCATGAAGTAGAATTTTGCATGAAGTTGATGGTGGTCTGATACTGTTTGGAAATTTGGGATGACAGCGATACTGATCAGACAAACTGTCCATTGAATATGATGTGGTCAATTTAATTGTGGAACTGTCCACCGGGAGACTCCCATGTCCAGCGTTTAGATTTGGCCTTCTGGAAGTGCGAGTTACCATGGATGGTCTTGGTTAACATGATGAACTCAGTCTCACTCTTACCCTGTTCATTCCATTCTAGGCCGTGGGTCCCAATGTGGAGTTCTTCGGATGACTTTCTGAATGGTCCTATCTTGCCATTAAAATCACCAACAATCAACCTGTACAAGGTGTGGTCTTCTTTATGGAACTTCTCCAGCTCCATGTAGAATTTCTCAATTTCTTCTTCATCGTAGTTTGATGTTGGTACGTAGATGACGAAGACAGAAACTGCCGGCAATGAGCCACATCTACTCAAACGTAAGCATCCGATTCGAGTTGTTAGGTAACACTTATGAATAAATAAGTTTATTCAGATTTGTAAACTTATGAATAAGTTAATTCATATTTTCTTCTTAAAAGTTTCTTCTCTTCACTCTTAAGTCTTAACAATTGTGGAATTTACCTATTTCATGTAATTTTTTTAATGTATTAGCACAGAATTGTTCACAATACTAATTTTTAAAATATAAAAAAGGAATTTTTTTTTAAAGCTTTGGGGCCATACCTGCCAATATTTAGGGGTTGCTCCTGGGTCTGTGCTCAGGGAATTACTCCTGGTGGTACTCAGAGGAACATATGAGATGGCAATTGATTACCTGGTACACCATGTTCCAAGGCATGTGCCCTATCACTTGCACTATATTTCCAGTCCCTCTTCACCCCCCCATCCAAAGAAATATAGTTTTTGAAACAAACTTCACCAACTTATCATTGACATAATTTTATACTTTCATCTATGTGTGTAGGTGTCAGCATCTTCACATAAGAGAGACTCCTCCCATATATAGAATAAAAAAATAACATAATAAGGGAGCAATATAGTCCAAGTCATCGGAACTGAAAATTCTGTCTACAGAACTGAGCTTAAATGGAAGAAGGGGTCCTTGAGACACTGGTGGAAGGAAGTAGGCTCTCTGGTAACGGATACGTAGTATTAGAATAATGAATATATGAAAAATATGATTAATAGTATCGCAAATCCTGGCACCTCAATTAAAACTTTTAAAATTTTAAAAAATATAGTACACATGCATAAACTAAAGCTAATTCTTATCCCCAAAATGAGGGTGCTACAACTGTGAAAATTTTCAGGGTTATATTAGTAAAGGTGCTTTGAACAATAAATCTAACACATATTAGGCACTGACTACAGTAAAGAATACCACCCATAATCATCAGATTCTATGAAATACGAAGCTGCTTATTTATCATGGGAACATTTACTTTATTATTACATATTATGCCATACTTGGCAGGGCACAAAAGACTAGATAGATGCAGTGCTAGGAGTCAAACACTGTGTCAGCTGCAGCTGCATACAAAGCAAGTGCCTTAACATCTGCATTATTTTAAATATCATGGCAACATATTAATCTGAACTAAGGAGGGGGGAGAAAAAGAAGAAACAAGTATCATTTCTAGAAATATCATCAATAATTTAGTAATTACTAAATTCATGATTAGTCAAATTCTTAATGACTGCATGAATTTTTCACTGATAGTAATGAGAATTTGGCATGTTTTACTAATGGAATCAAAAGCACTTGGTAAAGCTCCCAAGCAAGCACTATAAAATCTCATTCTTATTTTACACTTTCCCCTCAATTTCTAAGATAATTACAGGTGGAACAAATGTTTAAACCTAAATGTAAATGTTGTGCATTTACATAATTATTAAAAATACTAAGGATTAGAATTAAAGTCACTAACCCTACTCTTGTCCTCCCCACAAGTAGAAAAGATTTTTAGAAATGTCACTGTTGTCTTTGGTAATTTTTTCCCTTTCTGCAAAAGGTAATAAAAGACACCAGGCTGAAATACTTGCAGGGTTCATTGTGCCTTCTCACAGTTACTTCGATGTAGAGGGGGAAAATGTCAAGAATCAACATTAATTTCAATTCTACGAAAACATACTGGATAAACAGACACATTACAAAATAGTAATCTTCTTACAAAAAGTGTGTGTGTGTGTGTGGGGGGGGACCTTAAGCAAAAGATAAAAAACTGGCTTGTCTGATAAATGGTCAACATGAAATGCAAGGACTATAAATTAATGTGATGTATATGGATAACTTCATTTAATAATTAAAATTTGTGGAGTTCATGCCCAATTCAATCAGCTTAATCAATGACTGAATAAATAGCAGTAATCCTAGATTTAAAAAAAATAAATAAAATAATTAAAATTTACTTGTCATACTTGTAATGACATAATTTACTTGTCAATCTTATACTTGGATACCATCTAAAAAAGAAATTGGAAGTGTGACACTGACTATTCAATTTACTAAATGTAGGTACTATGAACACAACAAAGACAAAACCAGAACATCTCACATAACTGTTTTCATTTGTAAGGTTACCATTTTAATTTGTAATTCTTTATTCACTAGAATTTCTACAGGGTTAAAGTATAATAAATAATCTAATGCAGTCTGAAATAAGCACCAGCACTGTGCCTTAAGAGTCTGACACAGATTTTAGGAGGATTGTGAAATCACTGCTCTCTGAGCAATCCAGTCCCTGAAAGCCTAGTCACTTTCAAAAGCCGCAGTGTTCAACAAGGAAAAGCTTATGCCCCATACAGGATCCATGCTGTCATCATGACTCTTACTGAGACTAATTTATTGTAAGTGACCCACATTTCCTGGAGGTTTAAGAAATTACAATCTTTAATTACTCTGGCCAGGCAACCTTCCCTTTCTTCCCAACTGGGACCATAAACAGCATAAAAACTAACCAAAGCTTATTTTTCCTGTATCTTACCGAGTCTCTAATTCAGTTATAAGAAAATTAATAGGTTTATAGAACAATCTCTGGGCTTTGAAGATTTCACCTTAAGCCAGATCAATACATCAACCAACAAAAGTCAGACCAATTGGTATGTTCTATCTCCAAACAACAGACAAGCTCATGAGCTTATTTCTGCATGTGGTGGCATATGTTCAAAATCCTATGAGGCTAGGCCAATTACTATTCCTCATCTAAGGCAAAGTCGAAATAACACCTAAAATAATCTGATCTTTTATAGGGTTTCCTCGGGTCTCCACCTGAAGAAAACTTAACTAGTTGTCACTTTCATGGAACCCTGAAAGTTCTCTTTGGATATTCCATATCCAATCTACTATAGCTTACCTAACCATCTATGCTATATCTAATCATTTCTCATTACTTCTTCTTACTCAAACAGATCTTTTATTATAGCCTTTAAGTTGTTCCTAATTCCACACTGACCATATTCTATTTCCTAAATAATACCCAGTTTTTAACTTACACATGATACTTTAATTACAAATTAAAAACCTGCCCTATATCACACTAATAGCAACATCACTCACCAAAGTATAATTACACAAGGCTTTCTATTTCTCTAAAAACTGAATTCCTTATAATATCTCTCCCAGATTTTCATATGGCTGATTTTATATTAGGGGGCATCGATGCAAGGCATCGATCCCTGGTAATACATGGCTTCGCAAGATTGCTATTTGTAGACTTGGAGGTCCCCATACTTCACAGAGTGGTGGCCTTGAAGGTTCCTGATCATTACAAGTGTGGTCTTGGGTCCCCGGCACCACAGGGCACAGCACCACATATTTTAGGCCTTGGCACTAATATACTGACCAGGTTTGCCAAAGAGAACCAGGAGTATACGTCCAGGCACCCTGAGAACCGTGCGTGGGGCATACCCTCAACAACCCATGTCTATATAAATACCTCCTCGGAGGCTTTTCCAAAGCCTTTTTCTATAGAATCCTGTCTCAGTACAATTTCCCATGACTTTGCTTCACTGCCCTTAAAACTGTCTAAAATGCAATTTGTTAACATATTTGCCTACTGACACTAGCATCTGCATCATTTGTATTTCTTTCCCTTTCCCCTGCTTCCTTTTATTATTCTTATGGGGCTGGAGAGATATATCTTGCACATAGCCAACCCAGGTTTGATCCTTGGTACCCTATGGTCTCCAGGATTTAAAAACTGCATTTGCCTGCATCTAAAAAATTCATAAAATAATATCTATATTACATATATGTATCCTACATATATATGTATTCTACATATATGTCATATATGTGTAATATATATATGACAAATATACGTAATATAGATATATGTAACAACACTGTTGTCCCATTGTTCGTCAATTTGCTCGAGCGGGCACCAGTAATGTCTCCATTGTGAGACTTGTTGTTATTGTTTTTGGCATATCAAATACGCCACAAGTAGCTTGCCAGGCTCTGCCATGCGGGCGGGATACTCTCGGTAGCTTGCAGGGCTCTCCGAGAAGGACGGAGGAATCAAACTTGGGTCGGTTGCATGCAAGGCAAACGCCCTACCCGCTGTGCTATCGCTCCAGTCCATATATATGTATAGATATATAAAATATATGTTTTACAAACCTCTCTCTAAAGTTAGAAACAGATTATCTTGTTCTATTTGATTGTTTTGGGGCCATACCTGGCAGTGCTCAGGATTTACTCTTGGCTCTGTGATCAGGAATCATTCCTGGCAGGGCCTGGGGGCCATGTGTGGTGCTGGGGAATAAACCAGGTTTGGCTGCAAGCAAGGCAATCACCCTACCTGGCATATTATCACTCCGGCACTGTTCTTTGTTTTTAGGGTCCCACCTGGCAGTGCTCAGTTCTTATTTCTGGCTCTGCACTCTGGGATCTCTCCTAGTAGGCTCCAGAGACCACTTTGGGTGCCAGGGATCAAAACCATGTCAGCCAAGTGCAAGGCAAGCATTTTAACTGCTGTACTGTATCACTCCAGCCCGAAGTTACTGCTCCTTCTTACAAAATATGGAATTAGTTTAGATTATTAGGTCTAGGCTGGAATGCCACGTAGACTAAAGGTCTGAATCTGATATTCTAATAGTCACAACATAACTATAAAATGATGTCACACAAAGACTTTAAACCATGCAGATATAGAATGAACAGATGTTTAAAGAGAAATGGGGATAAATGCTCATAGGTGGATGTGGGGAGGAAGGGGAGGGAATGAGGAGGGAGCTATCTAATGACTTTCCAGATCTTTTTAAAGAGGCTTAAGTGCATTCATTTTTAAAATAACAAGAAATGAGAAAGCTTTCCTTGGTTAGGAATGAGTGTTATCGGCAACCAAACGAGCCTAAATTTATCAAGTTAATCGAACTGGAGGATAACAAGATTAGGAGTAAGTTTAGAGTCAATAAAGGATTTAAGTTTTGTAATACACGATTTTTCCCCAAGGTGATGTTTTAATTAATTATTTTTCTTTCAACAAATGTTTACTGGATGCTACCCTATTCTGAATTTTTTTAATGCATCTAATTTTGTACATGTGAATACTGCACATATTTATCTTCTTACCTGATTTTGTAAATAGCCTCTTCTGGCATTCAAATCCTCAAAGGGAGGTCTGGAGCTTCTAAAAGGCTCACTGGTGACAACTGTGTCTTGCTGGAAATGATGATCTTTCACTAGAGAACTGGAGGAATCTTCTTCAACTGCCTAAAAGAAACAGCCTCAAATTCATCAATTGCCAAGGGGAAAAAAAAGATACATATATTTTCACTCTAACAAGTACTTAGCAAATCAGTATGTACAATGAACTCTATCTCACTAAGAACGGGCAACTCCCCGAACTCAAATCTGTATACCTTGTTTAAATATAAAATTTCAAAAATCAACTTTCTGAGCAAAATGAGCTCTTTTAGAAAGGAATCTAAGAAGAATTAGAATACTAAATCTGCTAACTAAAACAGCCAACTTTAAAAAGATCTTCATTATAATTTAGACTGACACTGGATACACCTACAATAAATTATTAGAATGAAAATACAATTCAAGTGCTAGTTTGCAATTTTAAGAACTTTGAAAAACAGAAAGTAGGTAACAAGGACTGTATACAAGGAATTTAAAAACCGCTATGTGTGGGGGTTGAGAGGGAGGAAGAGACAGCATAACACAGCAGTGCCAAGCTAGCCCTGCTCCTCAGCCATCCAGGATTTCCACTTAGTCTGCTGCCTGATCTGAGGAGGAAAATGCAGTGTCAGTGTCATTTACCTACACTATAGAATGAAAGTATTTTGCTATTTTCCAAAACAACCATCTCTAACATTCTTATATTTAAAATTAATCAAAACTAAATATTTGTTTTTGAGACACACCTAGTAATGTGCTCAAGGCTAAATCCTGGCAGTTCTTAGTGATCCACACACTATACTGGTGATTCAATCGAGGACTGGCCACATTCAAAGCAAGTGCCTTACCTCCTATACTCTCTCTCCAGTCCAAAATCAAATCTTTCTTAATTTGGATGAATACAAGCGTCACAACTCAGTCAAACTTGAATAACTTGCACTGAACTAGAGTCCCTTAAAGAAGAGTAGTACAGGGCTGGTGACAGCATAGCAGGTAGAGTATCTATCTTGCATGCAGTAAGTATATCTGGGTTTAATCCCTACATTCTATATGGTTATCCCAACTCCACTAGGAGTGACCCCTGAGTGCAGAGCTAGGAAGTAAGACCTAAGCACTGCTGCAGGATGGGTGTCTCCCTTCCACCCCAAAGAAAATGACGCTTTTTTAAAAAAAAAATTTATGACCGAAAATGCCAAAAAACTTCCACAAGAACACAAGTCTAATAAATGATATGTACAATGACTATACATATATATGCATGAGAGGCCAGAGAGCCTGCAGGGCACTTCCCAGGTTTGTTTGCCAGCACCCCATTCGGCCCTGTCAGCTCCAATAGGAGCATACCTTGAGCGCAGACTTGGAAGTAAGCCTTGAGTCCCACCAGTGTGGATCCCCAAATTCCCAAAAAAAAAAAACCAAAAAAAAAAACACCAACAAACATATTTGAATGAGTTCTAGCTTCAGAAAAATCCTCTGCAGTAGTGCTATGTACCCACTTTAAATGTTTTTATTTTTGTGTTGGCAAAGGCTCATTTATCTTATCTATAAATCAACCCATACCAATATTTAATGTACCATGGAAACCTGTTTTAACTATCAGGAGTTGGTGTAATTATTAGCCTATGGTTGCTAAGAGATTATTTATCTTTTTCCTTTTCCAAGACTACTATAGCAATTTTGTCTTTAGAGGCAAAAAGATACCAGGGTAAAACAAAGTAATTCTAGCTGTAGCTCTCCATTAGAACATTAGGCTAGATAACAGCTCTAGAGAAAATAAGAACACTGCTTCTTCTCTTTCCTTCTATTCAATCTGGGGCTATATGCACACACATTTACATACATACACACACTACTATTATGCATATCTTTTAAATGGATGATTCCAAATCTATTAAATGGATGATTCCAGATCTTTTAAATAGATGATTCCCAATAAATAATCAAATGACATATCACTCAACAACTTCATTTATATAATTGCATATCTAAAATCATAGATTTGAAAATGTGTGGCTGGGTCATATTCAACAAATGAGGATTTTATTGATAAAGGGTTTGTTTTTGTTGGGGGGGGTCATACCCTGAACGTGTTTAGAGCTTGCTTTTTTTTTTTTCCAAATGGAATCACCACGAGATATGTATAGTCAAAAAGTTGTTCATGATTGGGTTTCACTCCTACAAAGTTCCAATACCCATTCCTTTACCAGTGCGCAATTCCCACCACCAATGTCCCCAGTTTTCTACCCACCACCCTCTCCCCACCAGCCTGTGTCTGTGGTAGGCACTTTACCCCTCCCCTTGCCTTCCCCTCTCTTGCTCTCTTTTTCGTTTTGGGCATGATGGTTTGCAATACTGGTACTGAAAGATCATTATGTTTGTGCTCAGGGCTTACTCTTGGCTCTGCACTCAGGGATCACTCCTGGCAAAGCTCAGGGGACTATAGGGAATGCCAGGGATTAAACCTGGGTCAGCTGTGTGCAAAACAAATGCCCTACCTGCTGTACTATCGCTCTGGCCCCAATCAAACTGTTTTTAATGCTTGATATATTACAAAAAATGTGAGGATTTAAAAACAGAATTAAATGTTTGAACTTCTAAACAATAACATTTGAGTATTTTAAATCATACTCCAAATTTTGCAAACAAAAAAGGTATAGAAAAGGAGAAAAAATTACAATCTTACTAACATATCAAAATCATCATTAACATTTTGATGTAATTTCCGTCAGCCATTCAATTAAAATCTGACAGTTGTCTCTAATTCTGTTCATTGCTACTTTTGGCTAACTTAAGGATAATAAAAAACTACCCACCCTCTGAGCTAAATTTTTTCCATCTAAGACCTTTCTCTAAAAACAACAGTAACATATAGTATTTTCTTTCTTTTTGTACCACACCTAGCTGTGCCCAGAGATTACTCCTTGTTCTCTACTCAAGTATCACTCCTGGCAATGCTTGGGGGAGGCAAATACAATACTGAGGATTCAAACTAGGTATAGTCATGTGCAAGGCAAATACCTTAACCCCTGTACCATCTCTTGGCAGGCCGCCCCCACCAGCCCATCCATAATACACAGTATAAAACATCTGAACACTGTAATGAGTGATAAAACAATATGAAATGGATGTAAGTCTGAGCTGATTTTTTTAAAAGTTTGGCAAAAAATGAAAGGAAAACAATGTCTTCATTCTAAATTAATTGACAAAAAAAAAAAAAAACCACCCAACTACCTTTTTACTAAAAAGTTAGTCTGGTATTATTTATTTTGTTCAGTAGTGGTAGTTACACAGCTTCAGATAACCAGTTTAGTCTTTCTAAATATTGAAACAGTAAATTATCTTTCCAGTATTTTATTCTAGGAGTACAGTCAGAAATGTAAACTAAAAGTGACGTAAAAGGCAATGTGAAATAAATGTTCAACAAGTCGTCACTGACTAGACTAACATACACACATATGCATACATACAAATACTTACATGATATAATGGGAAAAATACAAAGACTCAGATTGTGTATGTGTGTGCACTCTACCACTGAATCACACCCCTGAGCCCAAACGAGATATAATTTTAAATTTAAATGACTAAGTTATGAAACCTTTCCAAGATATGAAATAGAAAAATGAACCAACAGTCTGTTTACTTATGATAGCTGACGACACTGAATTATTCAAAGTATAAAGTTGCTCACCAACAAAAACCTAAATGTCTTACAAACTATCGAAATATTTGTTGAATTTATAATACTTAAAATGCGATTTCCAGGGGGCTGGAGATATAGTAGAGCAGGTAGGGTGTTTGCCTTGCACACAGCCAACCTGGGTTCAATTTCCAGCATCCCCCATAGAGTCTCCCCCCGCAAAGCACCACCAGGGGTGCAGAGCTAGAAGTAACCCCTGTGCATTGCTGGATGTGACCCAAAAAGCCAAAAAAAGAGGAAATTTCCATTCCACTTTATTTAGCATCTTCATATATAAAATGAAATGCATATTGTTTATATTTCCTGAGTTTCAGAAGAATGACTCCTATATCATGAAAACTCATATATCATTAAATAAATAACAAACAAAGGTAAATTTAATAGTTTGGCAATTTTAATTATGAGTATTATTTTACATTTTACCAAATATAAAATATTCAAAAAATTGCCTTATATTATTACCATTTCCCTCTTCTCATGATAAACATTTAAATTACATAATTAGGCTCATTAGATTTAAACTTACTTCTTGGCTATGAAAGAGATGGAGACCCAGTCCCGATCTCAGGGCTGGGTCCTCCCCATTTTCCAGTAGCTTGGCAGCCACATCCACAAACTGCCTCCTCCTCCCCCGCTCCCTGTAAACCCATCAATGGCCAAGTTCCAGAGACTAAAAAACAACGCTCCTGGAAGCTCGAGGCTGCTTATAGCTTATTTCTCCCTCTCAGAGAACCTGGCAAGGTACCGAGAGCACACAAGCTCTCCGTGGCATATTTGACATGCCAAATACAGTAACAATAATGGGTTTCATTCCCCTTACCCTGAAAGAGCCTCCAATGTGGCACTGCTGGGAAGAACAAGTAAAGAGAGGCTGCTAAAACCTGAGAGGTAGAACGAATGGAGACATTACTGGTGCCTGATCGAGAAAATCGTTTATCAATGGGATGACAGTGATGAAAGAGAAAGAGAAGCAAGATATAGTATCACCTGTACTGAAAAATAAAATTTAACCTAGATAGTGTCTAAGAACACTGGGAAAGAAAGAATAGAATTAAGTGAGCCATAACTTCAAATACTACCTAAAATTCTAATTAAAGAAAAAGTTAAACTTCCCTTTAAGTTTATTGTCAAGTATTAATGCATAATAAATTATCACAACATAACTTTAAGCAACTTTTGTTATCTTATAGTTTCTGTGAAGTATTTAGGAGAAACTTAGTAGAACGGTTCTGGTTCATAAGTTTTTTTGTTTTTAATCAGGTTACATTATATCTACCTGTTTGTAGTTTTGTGAAGGCAAGCTACAGGCCAGATGACCTGCCTCCAAGATGACTTTACTGGTTGTTAGAAAAGCTCTAGTTCTGCCTTGATTCTTCGCAAAATCTCTTTATGGTACCTACTTAAATATCTGTACAAAGTAGCAAGCTTCTACAAAGTGAGTGATCCTAGAGAGCACATATTTGGCTTACTACTCCCTTTTCAAAATTAAAAGCAAGCCAACAAAACCCGAAAATATAATCACAACACCTACAGCCACCCTGAAAATCTACCTTCTTTAATGGAATAGGAAGCAACCCCCTAACTCTACCCAAGGCAACACATACTCCCCTCTGAATCATTCCAGTGCCTCCTAGGGGGAGGTATCACTACTCTGGGAAAGACAGGACTACAATATATACAGAAGTATGAAAAGAAACTACCATTGTTTGTTGGATTCAGAACAAATTATTTACATTTTTCTCATATCCAAAATACACTTATCCACACCACTCCCAAGATGCCCCCCAATTTTTATCCCTTTATAGCAACAATTTCAAATCCAGAATTTTCTTCTTCCTCCCCCTTGTCCAGTGCCAAGGACCAGACCCAGGGCGTCACATATGCAAGACACATGTTTTACTGCTGAGCAAAATCCCCAGATCCAGGATGTTATTCTTTTTTATTAATTATTTTTTTAATAGTGAATCACCGTGAGGTACAGTTATAGACTTACAAACTTTCGTGTTTGCGTTTCAGTCATACAATGATTGAGTACTCATCCCTCCACCAGTGCCCATTTTCTACCACCAATGATCCCAGGACCTCTCCCATCACCTCCACCTCATCCCCCCACCTCCACCCCGCCTCTGTGGCAGGGCATTTCCTTTTGATCTCTCTCTCCTTTTGGGTGCTGTGGTTTGCAATAGAGTCATTGAGTGGCCATTGTGTTCGATCTATAGTCTATATTCGGCACGCATCTCCCAACCCGAGCAGGTCCTCCTAATACCCTTTACTTGATGTTCCCTTCTCTATCTGAGCTGTCTTTTCCCCCGGCTTCCAAGCCATGGGGCAAACCTCCTAGTCCTTATTTCTACTATTCTTGGGTGTTAGTCTCCTATTTTGTTACTTTATATTCCACAGATGAGTGCAATCTTCCTATGTTTATCTGTCTCTTTCTGACTCATTTCACTTAGCATGATACTTTCCATGTTGATCCACTTCTATGCAAATTTCACGACTTCATCTTTTTCTAACAGCTGCATAGTATTCCACTGCGTAGATGTACCAGTTTCTTTAGCCAATCATCTGTTCTTGGGCACTTGGGCTTTTTCCAAAATTTTGGCTCTTGTAAACAGTGCAGGAATGAACATACAAGTGCAGATATCATTTCTACTATACTATTTGCCTCTTCGGGATATATTCCCAGAAGTAGTATTGCTGGATCAAATGGGAGCTCAATTTCTAATTTTTTGAGAATCACCATACTGTTTTCCAAAAGGGCTGAACCAGTCAGCATTCCCACCAGCAGTGAAGGAGAGTCCTTTTCTCCTCACACCAGGGTGTTATCTTAATGTATCCATATACAGATAAAACTTTGGGTACAGTTCCTTAAAGAGTTCCTTTGGTATAACTTCTCCCAATCTAAAGTCCTGTGAACTATAAAGACAAATTATCTGCATACACCCCATCTTCCTAATACTACGGTAGGACAGATAGACCACAACTGCTTCTTGTTTATAAGTGATAAAAAATAAAGATATAAAGTAATTCTTAGACATGGTAGAAGTTCCTTGAATAGAACGTAAGATCTGAGAATTACTTCTCCACAACTCTTGGTTCTGCCCTTTGAGATCTGAATGGTTCTCATTTCTGAACCACTGCTCTATTTTACAGTGGCTCATGTTCACATCTGTCTGGAATATTTCAACTTTCCTGATACAGAAGTGCCACTTTTCAGTTCACACTGGTGCTATTTCTACCAGTGTCACTTTTAAAAGAATATACGGATCTGAGAGCCAGGGATATGGCTGAGAGGACTGGAGCACATACTGTGTATGCTGGATCTCACACTAGGTACCAACAGTTGCCAAGAGGAACATCAAAGCACAATGTCGGGAACAGTTCAGGGGCACCAATGGCTGTGGTTCCCAAAACAAAACAGTATCATGGGTCTCTTGTAAACCTTATTAGTTCACTTCATTAGATAAAATGCAAATAATCTCCAATAAGAAATTATTTTCTAACTGAAATTCCTGAAATGTTCTAACTTAAATTTCAAAATTTCTGAAGCAACAGTATAGCAGGTAGGCACTTGTCTTGCACTAGGCCAACCCAGGTTTTATCCCTGGTACCACCACATAAGGTCCCCTGAACATACCAGGAGTGATTCCTGAGTGCAGAGTCAGAAGTTAAGCCACAAGCACCATGGGGCGTGGCCCAAAAGCAAAAACCAAACATAAAAAAACAAAAAACAAAACCCCAAACCTTTACTCCTTCAAAGCACTTATAAGGCCATAATTTACTTATATTGAAGGATGATCAAAAGTATTGTTTCTCAACTGGGGGTTGCAGGAAATTTCAAGGTAACTAGGCAGCCACTGCAGATGAGGAGGTACGGGGCCAACTGAACATGGTGGGGGCAGGTGTTTGTATATAGCCAGAAAGTAGTTGAGAATCAAATGATCTAAGGCACACCTTAGATCTCTGAAGGTCACAGTAAGAATTTAGTTACACTCTTTGTTTTAATCTTTAGATAAAGCTACTCTGAGTTTCTTGAATTTGATCTTTGTGAAGAAGTCATTTCCTAATTTTAGTATAGTTGGTAGGTATACTGAGGCAGAGAATCTTCAAAACAAGTTTTGGCTCCTTTTTATTTAGAAGAAGGCCTGTCATAGCCTATAGTGGACCATAAGCAGACAAAGCAGCAATAGCTTTCATCTTCTGCTGAAAAATTTTCTCTGACCACCCAGCCTAACACTAGGAACATTTTCTACACCCTGATATTTTGTTGTAAGTGACAGTATTGCTAAACTTTTTGTCACTATACAATGAGTCCCTTTTCCAGTTTTTAAAATAGTCATTCTTCTCTCCCCATCCCACTTCCAGCATCTTTTTCATTTAAGACCATGCAGTCTCCTAAAAGGTTAACATTACAGCACCTAACTACTGGCCAAGTTCCAAAGTCTCTCCATATTTTAAAATTAAGTATATAATTACAACACCAAGGCTGAAGCATTCACTTTATTAGTTGTATACATCTATTTGTTTACCAAATAAATTATCTTCTTATCACTGCTAATGTGAATAAATGCTATTTTGTGTCATGACACTTTTATCAAGACACTAAAAATCATTTACTTAGGGCTCTCTATGTACACAGTAGTGTGAGGGTAATAAAAGTTTTATTTAAAAAAAAAAAGTCTCTCCATTCTAAAGTATTCATTATGACAGCACCACATTTTTAGGTACCAAAATTTGGACTTGTAATAAATGACCCCAATTTAGTGAATAAAGAATAAAGGTTATTTAAGCTAAATATTACTGAGGGTCACAGCTCAAGGAACAGCTTAACTAGGTGTTTCTAATTCACAGTGCCTCAAGAGGTTGCAATCAAGACACCAGTTAATGCTGTAGTCATTTGAATCCTCACCAACAATGTGATTCCAGGATAGTTTACCACACAAGCAGGGTTCAGGGACCTATATATGGTACCAGGGGTTGAACATGGGTCAGCTGTGTGCACGGCAAGCACCCTACCTGCTCTACTACCCCCGCAACCCCAACACATGCCCGCAACCCCAACACATGGACATCCTGATAGCTGCCCAAGTGTCCTTAGGAGCATTCTTCCAAGTAAGTGTACAGGGTCTTTTCATGACCTACCCTTGGAAGTCTGCTGGTTCTGGCTAAGAAGTAATCCATTAGGTACAGAACACATACTCAAGGGGAGGAAAGTCAGCTTCCCCCAAGAGAAATATTTGAAAAATTATGGGTAAGTCACTTGTGCAACCAACTGTGTAACTACCTCCGCTCCCAGGATCATAAATAGCAATGATAAAAGGAAAGAAAGTTGTCTTTTAATTAAGGCCAGTGATTTCCTTTTCAAGTCAAACTACTTACTTGTAAATCATCTTCTGCTCCTTCAGCTTCATTTTTTAATGCTGGGCATCCTAAGAAAAGAGGTTATAGTTAATTTAGCATAGAATCTTAGCATTTAATATTTTAGTACTGCAGATTATTTTATCATACCATTTTACCATTTTAGAAAACTGATTAGAGATCATTCTTGTCTGCCTGGCACCTAAACAGATGTTGGCCACTCATACTTGCTTTCTTAGAATAAACAAACTGATTGCTTTTATCTCATACAGGTAAATTCTTATTACTTAAAAATCACCCCCCCTCCCGCCCTGAATATGTATTATAATCTCCAAGTTCAATTCCCCCCCCAAATACTTAAACTGCTAAGGAGACTACATACATCACATTATCTGATGCTTAGACAACATGTATATACTATCCATTCACTTTTTCTCTAAGTGCTGAGGCAAGAAACAGCAATTACTACCCTGAATTAAGTTTTCAAATGCTTTGGGAAGAAAGGACAAGATGAACTGAATCCACAGCTATCAACAACCAATTACTGTTACAGACCTCTGTGCATCAATGTTTCTTTATGAGCCACACCTGGATGCACTCAGGGATCACTCCTGGCAGGGTTCTGGGTTATGGGTACCAGGGATCAAACCCAGGTCTGGCCCTGTGCAAGGCAAACACCCTCCCTACCTATTGCACTATCACTCCAGCCCAGATTATTTTTATTATGGAAAGTTATATAAGATAATTTAATGGGAGTGTTTAAAATCTATATACTGATAATAAAGTTAACCAGACTATTTTTCAAAATAATACAACAGGATGGATACCACAGTGATTCTAACTGGTTAAGAGTTTGTAAGATCCATGTAAAGTACCTTTTAAAAGGTTTAAACTTAATTTATTTTGCTCTTAGTGAAAGAAATAAGCTCTTATGGGAACATGAATGTAGGCTTAAAAGTAATTAAAAAATTTAAACCACCTAAATTCCAGCAGGCATGGATAATGACTTTCTCTTCGAAGTAGAGATTCTTTAACACTATTAAAATATCTGGGGAATTAAAAAAAAATATTCTGATACCAAAGTATAGTCCCAAAGCAATAATGTCAGTCTCTGAGGGGTCAAAAATAAGGGTAAAACATGTCTTTGAATTTTCAAGTTTCTTACAGTGGTTTGAGAACCACATCCATTGCTGGAAAACACATAAAGATCAGTATTCATCTTACATTACCAACACTCAAATTCAATCTGAATAATATAATCGTTCACTACGACAACATTTTCTTATCACATTTGAACTGCCTGGGAATTTATTAAAGCTCCTTTCCAATTCCGAGTGAGCCTGACTTAAGTGATAGAGTGAAAAAACTGGTCATTTTATGTTTCAAATATTAAGCAAAAGCTCAACAAGTCACCTGGCCAGAATTAAAGGGTTCTTATAATAAAGATTTAAATGACTGCTATCATTTCATGGAAAAACCTTTCTGAATTAGAAATCAAGTATTATTTTTACCAAATTCCAGTATTTTAAAGCAATTAAGCTATTTAACCAATTTCATCCATTAACATTACTGGCTGTTAGTATGCATTTCTATGTATTTCTCCGTAGTCTGTTTCATAATTTAGTTTATTTATTTTAATTTTCCAACTGAAAAGCTGTATTCAAAAATATAAATCACAATACTATCTGGCATATTTTGAATCATTTGCTTTATATAGGTTATTGCTACTAAGAGATAATTTTCTTTCTCAAAGAAAACAGTGGGGCCAGAAGATAGGAAGGTGCTTGCTCTGCCTGTACCCAATTCTGGTTTAATCCCCAGCAATATATACGGTCTCCAGAGCATCACTAGGAGTAGTTCCTTAACAGAGAGCCAGCAGTAAGCCCTGACAGTTATGTGTGGCCCAAAGCTCCCCCCAAAAGAAAAAGATAAAATATTAATAGCAATATTAGTTAAAAGGATTTTAGTAGCAGTCATACATATAACTTTTCCTCCATTAGAACCTCCATGCTTTATAATTAATAATCTTAACTGACAAGATATAAAAAAATCAGCCATTAGTCAATAACATGAGATTAAGAGTGCTACCACAGAATAACTGGAATTTATTCTATGAATTCTAGTCTATCATTAAGAAAGATATATCATTGCTTTCACATAGACAAACACAGAAAGAGAGAGACCTCAGTGGTATTCTGACTGCTCTCTACACCTTCTAGCTCTTTTTAAAAATAGTATTTGAATTATCTTAAGGCATTTATTGATAGGCTTTTAAAGATAATAATGTACTTGGTACAGACTTTGATGTAGCAAACATAGAATAGATCCCAAAGTTCATTAATTTATCTTCACCAATAGTGAGTTTTTAACACATCACAAAAGTTGACCTGTCTAAAGTTCACGGTATGCAACAGCAAAACAAATTAAGAAAAGTCAAAGGAAACCTACCTTGAGAAATATCCTCTATAGCTCTTCGAATACCTCTATCAAAAGCCCTAGCATCGGCAGGACTTTGAAAGGTAAGGCCAAACTTCTTGTCATCTATCTTCCAGTGGTGAAATGTTGGAGTGACCTTATTGTAAATGAGGTCTTTTTTAAGCATACATTCCAAAACCACCTGCCAAAAGTTAAATGCCAAAAATTACTATACATATGTTACACACATTCCAAAGTAGCTCCTAAATATAAACAGATTAGCAAAACGATTTTATGTAAATTTTTCCTTTTGGGGGTAACAGGGTGTCACAATTCCAATTTAGCTTTTGTGGTGAATGCATCTGTGAAGTAGAGCTTAAGAAGCAAGATCTCCATACTGTAAGAAATACTGTTATTAAAGTATACCTTTTGCCTGAGCATTCAACACAAATATGAAAATGGAATCAAAGAGCACTCTGGGAAGATGGCAGAATAAAAATATCAGGAATATGTCTCTATACCGCCCCCTCCTGTCCCTTTCTCCCCTATCCCTCAGAAACTGCACTTGAATCTAGGGTGAAACTGTCGGTGGGAAAGGCATGCTACTTCCATTGAAAGACATGACAGCAAATCAGGGTAAATTTTGGTCAATTTCAACTATGAGCACAGCATTTACTGTTCCATATTCTGTCACTTTAGCAAGTAACTGTGTACTTAAACCTGAACACAGCTTTAAAGGAGCTATGGTAAAAAGAACCTAGCCCTCCAAACTTCTGAGGTTTTTGTTTTGATCAATGCACTTTTGAGAACAGAGGTAAAGAAGTTAGTCATTGTCATTTCAATGTTGTTTTAAGATCCTGAATGAAGTAAATGTCAAAGTATTTAGTGGGCGTGTTTTGGGGGGTGGGATGGCAAGACGCTAAAGGCCAGAGCATTAAAAAACACAATTACAGGGGCTGGAGAGCTAACAGAGATTATAGGGCACTTGTCTTGCATGCAGCCAATTTGGATTTGATACTAGGTACCACATATGGTAGCCCAAGCCAAGGCAGGAGGATCCCTGAGAAGAGCAAGCTCTGGTCCACAAAACAAACAAAAACGAAACAACAAAAAACCAACTGCACAGAAAGGATCTATTAATGCAAGAGACTATGAAAGTCCTGAGAAAGGCCCAAGGTAAGGTAACGAGTTTCCATTTCAGGATGTTCACTGGCATGGAGACAGTCTACAACAATCAAAGAAAAATAATAACCAAAAAACTGTAAATTCTGGGAAATAAAACAAACCTAATTTCCAGAGTTACCACACTATAAAGTTCAAATACAGAGTTCAACTAAAAATCAAAATGCATATAATAAAGCACTGGCCACTGAAAGAACAAACTATCTGAGAGAACTATGTAATAAAGGCTTTAAAGGGGACTTAAGATACTCCAGAGAAAAATGAGACCTGAACAAAACAGAAACAGCAATTTAAAAAACAAAAACCAAAACCACCACAACAACCAGAAAACAGAAAAAACCTGTAGCCACGGAGACAGCTCAAAAGTAGAGCAGAGGAGGCCCCAGCATGTGCTTAAGACTCTGAGTTTGACCCCTGGAATCACCAGCCATTCCAGTTACTTCTGGGTGTGGTCCCCATAAATTAAAAAAACTTAATACTTAAGTAAACTACACTGGAAGCTTTAAAACAACAGTGACGAAAAACTGAATAAGACATTAACAGAGCAGACAAAACTGCAATGTGAACTATAAATTACATAAAAGCACTGAATTGGTTTTAAATTTAGTGGATTTGGGGGTGATACTGAAAATCTTCAGTCTTTTTTCAATCTAGAAAAATTTTTTAAGTCTTTTTTTGTTTCATGACACTTAGGAAATGTTAGCTGGAAGTAATTTTTAAAAACTAAGTTGTATAACTGTATAATCTGATAGATTACAATATAAACAAAACCACTGAAAATCAATTCATAGTTGTTTAATCTTGTAATTATCTTTTTCTTTAGTTGTTTATCAATTACATGATACACATACTAGGTAATGGTTAGTTACTACTGTTCTCTTCCAAGTCCCATACACAAATATGCCACGAGAAGTGAAATCAGTCATGGTAGAAATATGTTAAGACTACAAATCACTGCCCTTTGCAACCCCTCTCCTCAAAAGCTATTAAGGTTTAACCAGTATCACTGAATATAAGGAGTTCTTCTGACACTAAGATTTATTCATTCTGAAATAGTGACCTTATTTCAATAAACTGGCTAATTCCTGTCCCACCTGCTGAATCACCTCCACAGTCTTTCTTTCAATTCTTTGATGATACTACAGATGTAGAATTACCATGGGACCCAGGGTTAGTATAAAAACACTAGCACATAATCACATCAGTTTACACAGATAAACTATTTGCCAAAACATTTTAATAATATAATAACATTAATTTAGAAATTTAGTATGTTAAAATTGATGCTATGAGTTATCACAGTATTTTTTCCCATCTACATAGTGAGAAAAGTATGTATTCTGAAGAACAATTCTAATCTGTAACTGCTTTAAGAGAATGAGAAGGGGAAGAAAAGTAGCTCAAAGTGGAGGAGTATATATTTAGACTGTTCAGGGACCCAGAGTTCAATTCTCCCTATTGCAAGAACCCCAGTACCATTATAAAAAAACCAAATAATGGAAAAAGAAATAAAAGTTTAAGAAGACATAAACAGAAAGTAGTTGTATGAAAATACCAGAGGTGCCAGAGATTGGACCTGGGTCAACTGGGTGTAAGGTAAGCACATTTTCCACTGTATATTACCTATAATATATTTTCTAACATATGGGATATAAGAGTGTATTTTTGTCTTTTAAGGAAAAAATAAATCTTCTAAGCCTATTCAGATTTCCCTTAACTTTTCATTTAAAAAAATCCTCATTCTTATGAAACTGTATATTTGCATGATTAATCTATTTGATGCAAATTTTTAATGTATTAGGATATTATTCATAATATTTTAAAAATTTATATACCTGGGGCCTGGAAAAACAGTACAGTGGGTAGGGCACTTGCCTTGTATGGGCCAACCCAGGTTCAATCCCCAGCACCCCATATGGTTTCCAGTACCATCAGTAGTGAATCCTGGATACAGAGCCAGGAGTAACACCTGAGCATCACCAGGTGTAGCCCTCAAACAAAAAACAAAACAAATAAAAATCATGTACCTGTAAAATTTCTACCTTAAATCAATTTATTATTGATTTATAATTTTACATAGTTTCAGTTTAGCTTTATTGATCTATGTGTTTAGATATAGATCTTTCATCTAAAAAAAAGTAATCTTGGGCGAGAGGTAATATAGTACAGCATGTAGGGTTTCTGCCTTACGCCTGGCTGACCTGGGTCCTATTCCCTGCACCACATGTAGTCCTCTGTGGCCCACCAGGAGTTATACCCGAGTGCAGAACCAGGAATAAGCCCTAAGCATCTCTGGGGTGTGCATCTCCTAAACATAGTAAGATCTCATACATGGAACATACACAAAGGGAACAAATGAATAAAAATTATTTTAAGTCTATAAAATACATCAACTCGAATCTATCTTATACCTAAAATGTAATTTATTACATTAGTAATATGAGCAAACTGCAGGTGAAGTTTCTGCATGAGACTGAACTGAAGTTGATATTAGCATAATTAAGTTGTCATACCTTAGGACATTCTATGCAATCCCCAAGGAAATTCAAAAGACATCAATCAAGTATTTTCAAAAGGAGATTAAAAAAAAACTAGAAAATTCAATTAAATACAATGAAAGAAAATGGAGGAAATACTAAATTACTAAAAACAGGCTTTAAGATGGATTTTTAAAATAACAAAAAGTCAAATGTGACTCCAATCACTTCAAATTTATATGGACTGAAATAACTGATCAAAGGTTGGAGTGATAGTACAGAGGGTAGGGTGCTTGTCAGCGTGCAGTATTGTCCTGAATTCCATCAGGAGTGATCTCTCAGTGCAGGCCAGGAGTAATCCCAGAGCACAGCTGGGGTGTGGCCCCAAAACAAAACAAAATACCCAATAGAATCAGTCATATTTAGTCTCATAGCAATGACATAAATCCTCTACAGTGTTCACTAAATGAATCCTATATCTCAAGATAAAAGTAATATTAGCAATAATGTTCACAGAAAGCAAGGCTCAATGTTTGTCATATTTGTGATTAATAGCACAATTAACAAAAAAAGCTACAGAAAGCAGCAATTACACTGCTGCCAAGAGATTACAATCAACCAAACCAACACTACCAAGTGAATTATCTATTGTGTAGGAAAAACAAGGCAATGGGATAAACGATTTCTGGCCATCATGGAATTTTATCTGTAAATTATTCATGTAGTTGGTGAAAATGCATTTTCTAGCCTAACTTCCTAAAATGTAGGTCTTTCATAACTGAACATAGGAGTCATGAAAAAAACTGGCAACTCTAAAAGGTTTCCAAAGTTCTAAAGACCAATGATGAGTTCAAAATCAACCACATAATGAATCTGAGTTGTTTCTGGCAACACTTGGATTTCTATGAGGATTTGTAAGAGATAATGAGTGAAAAAAGTTCCACTCTTCTAAAATACACAACTTACATACCCTACTCGTAAGAACTTCATTCTTTCTTTTGGGGGGCCACACCTTACAATGTTCAACGGCCACTATTCACTGGCTCTGCACTAATCACTTCTGATGGTGCTTGGGAGACCATATGGAACTGAAAGCCAGGTCAGCCAGGCAAACCAAGTGCCCTATCCTCTGTTCTCTCTGTCCAGCCCCAATAATTTTTTTGTGAGAGAAGATATGATACAAGGCAAGATGACTAATTCTAAATTTTGCCAAGTCTATCCTAATGCCAGCGTCAGAAGTCATTAAAAATACAACCTTACAAGGTTTGGAAGATACAGCTAATGGCTAGTGTGCATGCTTTACATGCAGAAGGTCCAGTTTTGATCCTCAGCAATGGGAAAGCACTCGCACATGTGAGGTCCTGGATTTTATTCCCAGCACTGCAAAATCCCCAGAGCACTACAGGGAACAACCCCCAAGCACCAAGCCAAGAGTAGCTCTCAATAAATTATTTGCCATAGAGGCAGGGGGAGGGGTGGAAAGGATACTGGGGACACTGGTGGTAGAAAACTTACACTGGTGGAGGGATGGATGTTAGATGTAGGACTGAAAGTCAAACATGAAAGCTTTGTAACTGTATCTCACGGAGATTTAATTTTTAAAAAAAGGGAGGAAAGAGAGTAGCCCTCAAGGACTACAAGGTGTGTCTCAAAAACAAAAAGCAGAGAGAGAGCGCAAGAGAGAGAGGTTCTCAAGAATGATGGTAGAGAGCGGTAATTTATATTAGTAAAAATTACCCCAAAACAAATTCATTAAGGTTTGAATAGAATCAGGACACATACTTCACAAAGAAAAAAGAAAAATATTATCTAAGAGAGCTTCTTAGTATAATAAATGAGGCTTGCGAGTTTTTGAGAATTAAAGGTACTGCTTGAGTAGTGCACTGACTACTCAAGCAGTACCACCTAATACATAGTAAACCTTTCCTTCAAAGGAAGACTTTTTATTAAGTTAGAGGAGAGGGAGCTCAGAGCCTTCAAACAGCTTGGGAATTGAGTCTATGGAACTTAAATTAATGGATTGTAAGACAGTAAAATGATTTCAATCTCCAAAGCCTTTTCCTTCTGAGAAAAAGTCTAGGGTGTTTTTATAGAAATGGGTGGGTTGGGGCAGGGAATGCTGTGGCCACTAAACTGAAACTTCTTAAGATATATTCCAAGTTATTTTGGGAAATATAGAGCAAAACTCTCATCATAAAATTACTGGACTGCTTGCCAGTAACATTTAAAATAGACCATGCCAAAAACGGATATGAGTATATTTTTGTTTCACTAATAACTAATAATTTGGGAGAAGGGAAGAAAATTAAGTATGTGCTTTAAAACTGTGTACTTTATTATAGTTGCTACCTTACAAAATAATTGTATGTTTACACATAATGTTATCTCAGAGTTGTATAGCTGGTAACAAGACAAACATTTTGTTAGTTTATTTCTGAAACACTTTGACTCCAATGAAAATACATTTTATTTTTAAAATAAAATACTCCAGATAAAAAGATAATACAGTGGGCTTTGAGAAGTTTGCCTTGTTATGTACCCGATTTGATCCCTGGTACCTCTTATTGTCCCTGAGCCTCATTATAACTGATTGCTGATGTTTTTGTTGGGCTTACCGGGAGCCAGGAGTAAGCCCAAGAACTACCAGAAGGCACTCCCTTCACCACACCCCCCACACCCCCACACACACCGTCTCCCTCCCTCTCTCTCAATTAATTAGATTCACATTATAAAGCCCAGGTTTCAGGGCGATATAAAAATGGGTATTTTTTATAAAGGAAACCAAGATATTCTATGAAATACAAAATTATAGTTAGCTGGGTTGGGGAGATGGTACAGGGGTTGCATACAAGAAACCCTGGTTCAATACCTGACACTGCATGAACCCTGCCATAACCTGTAACCCACCTCCCACTCCCTAACCCCCTACCCCACTTCCACATATACACCTAAGCACTGCTCAGAGTTGCCTTGGTGGCCCCTGAGTACCCGAGGGCACCCGAGGGCCCTAGCATTCAAATATACAGCCCACTTAGCTAAGAATTGCCAGGAGTGACTGCCAGGGATCCCAGACCACAGCTTGGAAGTCATCTACCCCACACCAATTGTATTATTTCATAGTGAGGTAACATTTATGTCTATGTGTTTTAATTATTCACAAACAAAATCAATAATATTTCATATTTAGCACTGTGTTGTGAGTCGAGTAGCATTTGTTTTTTTAAAGAGCAACAGTTTGAGAGACTAGCAGAGTAACTCAAGGACTGTAGCACAAGCCTGGCATACACTAGATCCTAAATTTGATCTTCATGCACAGCAGGCCCTCTGAGAGCTGCCAAGTATAGCCCAGGAGGCACCTAAGCACCACCAGGGTTGTCCTAGTGTTTCCCAGCTCTACAGGGTCCTAGCATTCCTAGTATGTCATCACAAGAAACGGTCCTTGGCCCCCGTAAGGACTGCTTGGAAACCCTCACTCCCTAAGTAATAGAATAATGGCAGTGGTTCTGTTTAGGTACCACAAAGAAAGGAGGGAGAAAGGGAATCAAAATTCTCTAAATATGCTTATGTTGTGAGACAAAGACTGAGTAAATACTGAACACAAGAATTTAAAGAGAAGGTCTGGCATGTCACTTAGTGGCAGAGTATGCACCTTGCATCTTTGAGACCCTGGGTTTGATCTCCAGCACCACAATAAAATAAAAAGAGAACAGAGACAGGTAAATGTTGCATAATCTTGTACTGAAGAAACAAAAGACTGTTGATGAGACAGCTGACAAATGAACTACAGACTAAAGTACTAAATTAATGTTAAATTTTGTAGGTACAATAGTTACACATTAATAATCTAAGAAATTATCCAATTTTTAAGATAAGAGACAAAGTAGGAGGTATGCAACTAATTTTAAATACTTCAAAAATAAATGTATGCGCAAGTGTGCACATGTACATGAGGAAATGGAGACTGATAAAAACATGCTAAACATAGAGAAGTCAGTAAAGGATATACAGAGTTTACACTATAGCCACAATGGATTCTTTTCAAAGACCAGTGACATTTTTTAAAAAGTACAGAACAACAAAAACCCATTAGAAACAATGAAAAGAGGGACAAAACTAAAGGCCTAGCTACTATCTAGAAAGTGGTAAAAATACAATGCAAGATTTTATAAATTAAAAACCTAAGTGAAATAGTTTTTTGGGGGAGGGGCATAAACTACATAATTTACTGCAACTGGGTGAAAAGAAAAATAGAAAAATATCAGAGATGCATAAGCACAAAAGAAAGCTAACAGAAAGAAAGAAAGGTAAACACTGTAAAGGCCTGAGAGATAGGAGTTGAGTGCATTGGCATTCATTAGCACTTCTGAGAAAGGGGTCAAGCATTGGCAAACAATAGATTCCAGCCAAATCCTATAGAATTTAGTTGGGAATACACTAACAAAAAAGATGAGGGTACTACAAACAATTTTTTAACTAGGACACTTTTGGGTAACTTCTGGTGGCCACAATAAAATACAATATAAAATTCTGGGGCACAGACAATATCCTCTACTTCTTTACCTGGCTCTTTCCCAAGTCCCCACAAATTCTTCACCCTACATTGGTTAAAAAAATTCCCTTCTCCCTCAATTGGGACTGAGTAATCTTGAAAATGGCTCTTTTAATTTTGAGAAAAATCTCAATGATCCAAGGATTAACTGCCATAAAATTTTAATTAACCAATTTACACAGTAATATCTACACATACAATAACCATTTTAAATCACAAAAATATCCCAAAACAATGGTAGTCTGAGATCTTCAGCCTTTAATTTGAAGTAAAACTAAAGGTTTGAATAATTTAATACATAAGGTTAAACTCCAAATTCAAAGCTTTGTATTACTGTGAACTGAAGCTTTAGGCTACAGACAATGGAGTGAGGAATATCTCAAATTAATGAAGTTTCAACCTCAAGAAACTAGAAAAACAGTTAAGTAAAAACCCAAAGCAAGAAGAAAGAAAAACCAAAGAAGAGCAAAGACAATATAAGAAAGGTTGGGAGATTGGAAGAGAATTAAATAAAAAGCAAATGAAACCAGTAAATCTTTAGCAATACGGACATTATCAAGTTATGATCTAGGGGACCAGCAATGTGACTCAAGTGCTATCTTGCATGCATGAGAGTTAAGTTCAAACCCTGGCAACCAAGCCCCACATCCTGGTATCCCTACAGTAACAAATACTGGTGCATAGCAACCCACACACCACCACCAAGTGTGCACCTCCTTCCTCCACAACCTTTGCAGCACTTCAAGAACAAAAAATGAAATAAACAACCAATTTCAGGAACAAAGGATCTCACTGAAGAGATATGTGTAATACCTGTGGGCAGAAAGACAAACAAAAATGGAGCAAAAAGAAAGACTTCACACAAATCGGCTCAACTGATTTTTCACTGGAGATGCTACAGTTTAAAGAATACAAAAGCAGTTTAATGGAGGAAGAATAATCTTTTCAACACATGCTACCAGAAAAACCGAACATAATAGGCACTGGCCTATATATCATATTTTTTATAACAATCAACTAAAAATAAATGGACCACAGACTTAAATATAAAAGGTAGAAGCATGAAACTTTTAGGATGGTATCAAGGATGTGCCTCATGTGGTAGCGCACATGCAAAGCATGTGGTGTTGAGCTCAATCTCTGGTACCATATGGCCCTCAGTGCACTACTGGGTGTGTTCCCTATAAAAATACTTTTGAAATTAAAAGTTCAGCTTTAAAACACAGGAAAACTACTTAGGACTTAAAACTAAAGAGTCTTGGAAATAACACCAAACTGTAATCTATGAAAGGAAAAAATGAAAAGGTACAAATCTATCAAAATTTGTACTTTTGTTCCATACTTTGCTCCCTGTAAAGAGACAAGAAATACTGCAGGTTAAGGAAGAGCTTTCAAAGCACACCACCACCACCACCCCTCAAAAAAAAAAAAAAAAGACTAATGGGAAAATAGGTATTAGGACATGAAATATAAAGGTATAGTACAAATAAGCAGCCCACTACTAAAATCAACATCTTTAGTACTTAAGTAAATGTAAATAATAAGTACAATAACAGAAACAGAAATAATATCAACTACCCAAAATGCTGACAAAAACCTTAGAAACTAGATTCTTCATACACTACTGGATAAATCTTAGCAGTTTCTTATAAAATTTAACATGCAACTACTGTAACTAGTAAGTATATACCAAATAACTAAATACCGAGTCATCTGCTTAGTAACTATATACCTAATCATCTCCCTCACAGGAATAAAGCCTCTATTTCCAGAAAAATTTATGCACAGAAGACCGTAATACCTTTTATTGCAAAACAGCCTACATGTCCTCCAACGAGTAAAGGTTAAAGAAACTGATATCCATCATGGAGTACTAGTCAACATTAAAAGAAACAAACTCCTGAAACACTTATCCTAGGTGATCCCTCAAGAAAGTATGCAGAATAAAAAAACACAAACCTTGGAGGTTACTATAATCCCAATTACATATCCCGTTTTATTTTGCTTTTGTGGATGAGGACTTAATCCTGGCTTTGTGCTTACTCCTGGTTATGCTCAGGGGACAATATGGGTACTGAGGATCAAACCAGAATAGGCATGCGAGGGAAGTGCCCTGATTGCTGTACTATCTCTCTCTGGCCCCACATGACAAAAACTGAAAAAATGAACAAGTGAGTGGTTGTCAGGCTAAGACCTAAGAGGCACATGTAGTTATAAAAATGCAACTACAGGGTGATTTGAACTAATTTCTATTTTTCCGGTGCGTGGATACAAGTGATTCAACTGGATAGACCTGTAAATATATAAACCTACATACATCCAAATAAGTACAAGTTAAATTGGGGAAATTTGAATAAGATACATTTGCTCAAAGTAAACATTCTCTTAGTGATATTCTATCAGTGTTTCTCAAAGCAAGAGTTACTGCCTCAGGGACAAATTTGGGGGGTAGAGGAAGTACTTTCTATAAAGGTAGATTCCAAGGGGGAGTTAACTTTTCTGAAAAGAAGGTATTAGGCCAACTAAGTTTGAAAACCTACTTTAATTTATTTGCTCTGGTTTGGGGGGCACACCTAGGAATAGTCAAAGTTTACTCCTGGCTCTATGTAATCACTCCTGGTGGTGGTCAGGGATAACATGTTATACTGAGGTCCAACACAGCTGTGTGCAAGGCAAGCACCTTAACCTCTGTACTATTCTCTTGGATCTAAAAACGTGTTTTATAGATTTGCAAAATACCACCATTGAGACAGGAAAGGTCAAAGGACCTCTTTAGACTACTCGCGATAGCAATTAATAAGCTATATTATTTCAATTAAAATGAATTATAAACAAGCACAGAATATTTGCAAAACAAATCTCAAAAAAAATACAAGTTGGGGTTATAGCTTTCTGGTAGAGTACATACTTTATGTGCTTGAAACTGATGTTTGCTCTTTGATATTTTGAATAACAAAGTAAAATTCTGGTGAGGACATTTAAGAAATGAAAAAAGACATTATAATAAAAGAAAGCACCACTGGGTGTGGGCCTCCCCTCTAAAAGGCAATTTAAAAAAAAATAATAAAGCCATAAACCACAGAACTGAGCGACAATGTAAGCATAAAATTCAAATTAAAAAACTTGAAGAAAAAAAAAAGCTGCCACAGGGCCAAAGAGACAGTACGGTGGTTATGATATTTGCCTTGCATGTGGTAGATGGGATTAGAATCCCCAGCACTCCATATGATCCCCCAAATCTGCCGGGAGTGATGCCAGATGTGGTCCCAAACACCCCCCCACAAATGTTCTGCCTGTCTAGCAGGAAGATAGGTGGGTAGGAAGAAATCTGGGGATAGTCACAGAGGGAAACTGACATCTTATAGCAGGATTGGAGTTGTGATATTTTATGCCTGAAACTCAACTATGAATGTTTGTAAACCACGGTGCTTTAATAAAAAGAAAAATTTAAAAATACCAAATGATAAAAAGTTGTACAAAAGTCACAAAAATCTTTTAGGTAAACAAGAAAATATTTAAGTGAATATAACGAAATGGGAAAAATAACAGTAAACTGTTTTATTGAGTTATGACAGGAAGAACAAAAAAAAATATATCCCCCAAATGAGTGAAGACAACAAATAACAGCAATTAGAAGACTAACGATATAAGATTGTAAGCCATATGCAGTATTGAAATGATCTTAAAATATACGAATCACATAAAAATAAACAGATGGAACTGAATGGGAAGTAGTATGGATTAAATTGGCATTTCTTGCAATCTAGGATAAGATCCAAAGACCAAATATCTTGGACTTTTCTCCTGCTATAAGAGTGAAAAATAAATTTCTGCTGTCTAGTCCACGAGGTCTATGGTGTACACCATCTAGCACACAGACAACACACAAAAAACTACTGATTAATTAGAATAGTATCAACCAATTAAAAGCATGGTATACTCAGACTGAAATATAATTCTAATAGTGCAAATATTTGTGAGACAATATTTAGAAAAGTAATGATCAATAATCTGAGATAGAATCTGAATTTATGTATTAGAGGCTACTGGTTATATAATAATGTAATGGCAGTTGGAATAAAATGGAAGGGATGTGAAATATATTATAGTATTAGTTTGCTGTTATTTTATATATTTTCTGTTTCTTTGGGTGACACCTTTCGATGCTCAGAGGTTACTACCAGCTTTGCACTCAGAAATTACTCTCGGTGGTGCTCAGCGGACCACATGAGATTCCAGAGATTAAACTGGGGATGGCCAGGTGCAAGGCAAAGCCCTACCCACTGTACTATCGCTCTGGACCCTGAATATATTATTAAATATACCACAATCAGTATAAAAAGATGGAAGCCAAAATAATGCTGAAAAATCATCTCAGTCAGTACAAACTAACAAAGAACATACTGATAACAGTTTAAAGAAAACGACTGAACAGAAAAGACAACATAGAAAAGAGCTGGAGGGAAAAAAAAATAGAGGAAAAAAAGAGCTGAAGTACTGAAATTTTACAAAAAGAAATGAAGACAACCAGGAAAGTAATATGGAACATATTCTAAGTTTTAGTTTTCAGGAAGCAGCCAGTTTCAAACAGAAAAAGAAGAGAAATGCTAACTGGGGCTTTTCCCCTATTTAATAATTAGGGTGGAGCGATAGCACAGTACAGTAGGTAGGGTGTTTGCCTTGCACAAAGCTGACCTGGGTTCAATTCCGCCGCCCCTCTGGGAGAGTCCAGCAAGCTACCAAGAGTACCTCGCCTGAACGGCAGAGCCTGGCAAGCTACCTGTGGTGTATTCGATATGCCAAAAACAGTAACAAAAAGTCTCACAATGGAGACGTTACTGGTGCCCGCTTGAGCAAATCGATGAACAACGGGAGGACACTGCTACAGCGCTAACAATAATTAGGAATACTGAAGAATGTACTACAGTTAAACAATTACTAGAGAAAGGTAAAAACTCCTGGCTTCTCAGGAAAATAAATCATTAATACAACCATCTTATTTTCTTTATAATCTTATTTTTTAAGGACTGACCCTAAAATGAACATATAATTTTGGACTAGCTGAATGTCATCATTATTTCTTCCTATTCCAATTCTAAATAAACCTGGTTTGCCCATGGTGCTTTCTCTAACTTGGTGTTTCTTATTTTCCCATCTACGACTTACTTATTACAATAGAAAGGAAACTGTTAACTGCCACTGTTTCGTCAGACTAACTATCCATCCACATTCTTGACTCTACTTAAGCTCTTACTATGCTATCTTTGGGCCAGAGTGATAGTATAGCAGGTAGGGCATTTGCCTTGCACAGGGCCGACCTGTGTTCAATCCCTGGCATCCCATATGGTCCCCCTAGTACTGCCAGGAGTAATTTCTGAGCACAGAGCCAGGAGTAACCCTGAGCATCTCCAGGTGAGACCAAAACAGAAAAATGCTATCTTTATATTAAGCTAATTTTAGGGAAATGATTGCCTTCGGGATAAATAGGAAAACAGATTAAAGGATGTGAGACAGGGCCATATTATAAAAGTACTCCGATGCTATGCTAAGAGATGAACTGTCTGGAAGACTGAAATACTAATGGAAGACTAGACCCAAGTTTTAGAAAGTTCATTATGACAATATAAAAATGAGATAGGTTTTAAAAAATGTACTGGGGTTAGAGAGATAGTACAGCAGGTAATGAAAGCACTTGTCTTACACAAATTTGGCCAGGGTTCCATCTCCAGCACATTTTATGGTCCTCTGAGCACTGCCAAAAGTGATTGCTGAGCAGAGCTGTAAGTAATCCCTAAGCACTGCTGGGTGTGCCTCGCACCCAAAAGCAAAACACAAACTTCTCGGCAGTGCAAGATATGAGAGAAAATGGGGCAAAAATGATAGTATATTGTGTAGGACATTTGCCCTGCACAAGACTAACCTGGGTTCAATTCCCAGCATCCCATATGGTCCTTCCTGAGTAAAGAGCCAGAAGTAACCCCTGAACATCACCAGGTATAACTCAGAAATTGAAAGAAAGAAAAAAAAAATGAGCCAATGAACTAGATGCAATAAAAAAAACTATCTGAACAGCGAAATGTAATATTTAGATTTGACTATAACTGATAAATCTTTTGTTAACCTTTACAAGATCTGCAACTATGTTCCAAGTTCATGTAAGCGTAGTTTAAGAACTTAACCCAAAACACAGATTCATACTAAAGATATCCAAAATTAAAAAATTTGAATATAGTAATCTAAATAAAAAGGCTTGTTCATGTTAGAAACCTTTATTCAAATCTACCTATATTCTCAATATTCTAAAATTATTTACATACCTCTCTACAGGAAAAAAACTCCCACCACTTTTTCCTCAATTTGTTCCCCCCTTAAAGTAGAACACTGCAGCTATATTTTATTATAATGTTTCTGGTTCTCATAAAAACGTATACTCCCCAAAGAATTGGAATTTCTGGAATAGAGAACTCAATGATCAGAAATGCACCTATGTTTTGTATGCAGAAATGGTTCACCTGACACCATGAAGTGCCCCTCAAGCGCTGCCCGGAGTGACCACTATGTATACCAAGCTGGAAGCAGCTTTTCAGCACTGTCAAGTATGGCCCCAACCCTCAAAAGAATTCGGATTTACATTTACATTACCTCCAATAATGTAAATATTAGGCTTGGTACTGTGCCTAGTATAATACCTAGCATATAATAGGTATCCAATAAGTATTTATTGCATGATATACAAACTTTTAAAAGGGATTATTCCATTAAATAATACAAGATAACGTTCCTACAGTATAAAATCAGGCACAGAGCAGCAACGTATCTGTCTATTGAAATATGAATGAGTGATACAATTGACAACAAAAACAGACCGGATTAAGAAAAAGTAAGAAACACACTAAAGCCAAACTAAAATAAAACTAGGAGGAAAGAGAAAACATAAAGTACCAGAGTAGGCACAAAACTGAACAGCAGGAAAAGGGGAGTGAAAAAGAAAGGACAGGAAATTGTAAAATTCCTCAAATGAACTGTTCTGGGTAACAACCAGATCCAGGAAAGTAGCCTGCTGAAATGAAGACCAGAAGGTCAAAACTGCAAGGAAAATAGGAATGATGATGAGGCTCAGATGTGAGAAAACTGGCTGTGGGAAGGAATAAATGGAAGTTAGTACATTAAAATGAAAGCTAGATGCCATTGGTAATTTGAATATATAGAAGTGTTTCCCAAAGTAGTGATACTACTGAGTGATGGGGTAGGGCTAAAACGCTGGGGTGTGGGTAGAAGGGTGGGCAGCAGTGGTCTCCAAGTGAGATTTATATAATTTTAAAAGGTAACAGAGTAATACTACTGAGGGGAATAGGAACCATCTCTACTCCCACAGCAACTTCTTTTTCCTTACTCTGTACTATGGTGAACAGGAGAACCATTTTCAAGAAAATGATGCTAGGGTGGCTAAATTGTAAGAGGAAAGTTACTTAGTTCATCTGGTTTTCAAAAAAAGAGCTCTGTAGAAAGTTTAAGATTTCATAATGAAATAATTCTCAGAGGCACAGTGGGAAAAGCTAAGCAGGAAATCGCTGTGCTGTACTTTCATGAAGTTCAATCCAAAACAAGGAAGATGTTCCACTGACTTTTTAAGGTTGTCCATAGTGGAAAGGGGGCAAGTCTAATTTTTTAATTAAAAATGCTTCTATATTAGATAAGCTTTCTTTGTAGGATATAAATACTCTATTTTTGGTTTAGATACTGATACTTCGGGGGTTAGAAACCATTTTTTAATTGTTTTATAAAACATCTGATATAATTAACACTTTAACTTCTGTAAACTAACTTTTAATCCATAACTTAATTACCTATTAATCTGAAATTTTTTTTAGGAAACTATAAACTTGAATTGCTTTCTTTAGCCTTTCCTGTATCACCTTAACTTTATCGGACAGCTACCTTGTAGTTTTGCTTTGACAAAGCACTGCACCATTTTTTTCTAAAGAGCATATTGGTAACCCAGGTGTTTTACAAGTTCTATGCATCGTTTAAAAATGTACTTCATTTTTTGGTCATCTTCTAGAATATACTACACTTAGAAAACTTGAGAGACAGGGGAGAGCAGAGAGCTTACTGGTAAGACACCTGCCATGTAAGTATGAAGAAGCCTACATTCTGGCAAGCACAACTGAAAGTAAATTTTTTAAAAATTCGAAACACACTTTCTATAGAAGTAACAATACAGATGCTAAAATGGCTAACAAAATATTTAAGGGGCATTCTAACTATTTTCAAGCATCTTAGAAATTTGGGGCACTTTAATTCTCATTTTGTTTTTAAATGTAGGTTTCCCTTTCACTTGAAGCAGCTTTTCAGACATAATTAGAGATGGATATGACCTCACAAACAAAATACAAGATCTCACACTGAAAAAAAGTAAACATCTGATAGTATCAATGGCTGGATTCAAATTTTAAAATGTACAGATGTTAAAAACTCATCTCATACAAGATGAAAATGATCAAAATTAAATTGGACACCAGGTAGCACCGAGTTTAGAATATACAATAGGAAATGAAGAAAAATAAACCTGAGAAAACTGGTGTCCCCAAGACAGAAATGAACAACAGTTTTCTATAAGCCTGATAAAATTATTGCCTCTGCTGCAACTGCAACTCTGCCATAATATGAAAAAGCAGTAACAAAAATGAATGAGGTTGGTAACGTTCCAATAAAAATTTATAAACACTTTAATTTGAATTTCAAATAATTTCCACATGTCACAAAATCACTTTTGAGTTTCAAATAAATTTCACATGTCACAAAATTCCTTTTCTATTTAAAGATGTAAAACCCATTCCTTACTCAGAGCTCATACAAAAGCGTGACTAGTATAGATTCGGTCTATAAATTTTACTTTGAAAACCTTTAATCTAAGATATAATAGGGAGAGGAGGAGGCAGGGGAGGTTGGTTTTAATAAGGAGGTAAGTTATGAAAGTTTTTATATTGCACCTAACTGAAAAAGTACTAACTCTATGTATATGTGAATTTCATTTACAAAGAAACTTGCAAATTTCAATACATTTAACATGGAAAATGCTCCAATAGTGTAATTGCTCAGAGGCAAAACCAATTCTCATAAAGGACAGTATACAGTAATCATAATTTCGAATGGACAATTCATTTTAAGCCTTAAAATTATAGCAATAAATGCATTATTCATTACCATTTTGTCCCTGAGTCGTTCTCCATGGATAAAAAAGTCAGCACAGCCATTCTCTTCCTGATGAGGGACTTTGAAGACAGTGACACAGCTTAGTCCACTCCCTCCAAGTGGTAACCATCCACCGCTTGAGTCATCCCGGGTCATCACCACAGCTCGTACTCGTGCATAACTATTACTGAAATAGATGCAAAGATTAGAAATTAGCTTTTCCATAAACAAAAACCAGTCAAGCCATCAGTCTCATTTGAGAACTAAAGACCACATTAGTTAGTATGTGGAAACTAAATTGCTACTTCCACAGAAAGCACCTACATGAAAGGGGTCAAAACCCATTAACTAACATAAAAAGGTTAACTTTCATCTTAAAGGGCAATCTCACTATGGAGAACTATGAAAATCTTATTTCAACTCATTACTTGAACAGTGCAAACAATGTGACTGTCATAAAACAAGTATGAATGACCTAAGTTACATGCACTGGGCAAACTGAAGGCTACTGCTTGAATGTATATATACACCTATCTCCTGCAGCAAATATAGCCAGGAGAAATCACTATCGTATTATATGATTGTGGTATTTCTAGCTAGTCCTAACATTTCTCAAATACGAATGCTGAAATAAACATGTTTTCTCAGATACCATATTTTTTTGTTCTTACAAACTGGAAATCTAAATCATGCAAATCACACAAATAAACTTCGTAACTTAACAGAAATGGTCTACATGACTTCCTTTTTCCAAACTATTCATCACTGCTCATCGATTTGCTCAAGCGGGCACCAGTAATGTCTCCACTGTGAGATTTATTGTTACTGTTTTTGGCACATTGAATACGCTATGGGTAGCTTGCCAGGCTCTGCTGTGCGGGCGAGATACTCTCGGTAGCTCTCCGAGAGGGACGAAGGAATCGAACTCGGGTCGGCATTGTGCATAAAACTGCATTTCATTTCATTTTTTAAATATTTATCTTAGCAACATTTATTGAAAAAAATACAGCCACCTAATGTCAACTCACCCTGTTAGCTCCCGTCAACATTTCATTTTCAATCTCAATCACTTCTCAGTAACCATAACTATGTAAGAAGTGTTTCATATACTATTACATTTTAGAACTGACATCTAAGCACTTCAGTTTTAAAACTTGTACAACAATTAGTAAAGTTCTTTCTAAAAGCAATGGACTTTTGCTGACTTGAAAAATTTAGAGACAGTATAACTTAAGTTTGTCTTGGTTATTCTGAATATAAGTTGAGGTCCTATGTAAGCACTATGTGTCTTTTCATATTGTAATGTCAGACTACCTACCAGTTATCATAGTGGTTATCTAAAATTCCCCCCTTGCCCTGTTTTACTGAAGAATATTTCACTAATACACTAACATGCTTGCTCAAAAAAAAATTTAACCTGTTAACAATTCGTAAAATAATTTTAAGAATTTTACAAATGTAAATATATATTTGCACAATCAACATGAACATTTTCTGGATTTCAGGAAATTCTCAATCAGGAAATTCTTCTTCCTATCAAATAGCCATTTGTCTGACTTTAACATAAACATTAAGTTTTATCTGTTATAGGTCTTCTTAGAAATAAAATCAAATAGGATGATGTCCAACTTCTTTTCCTCATTACAAAGTTCAATCCTTTTAATTGCTTGGTATTCTCACTAAATAAATAAAATCTCACTAGTTTACACAATGACAGAATTCAGAATGTTCCTACTTACTGCCTTTTAAGAAACAAAACTATAATAAACATTCAGGTATGTCTTTTATAAATGTATGCTTTAATTTCTTAATTACCTAGGAATGGACCTGATATAGTTTATCTACACATTATCAGTTTTCAAGTCTCCTAAAAATTTACTGTTTTCTGATGTCTAGTGATGTTGAGCATCATTAGGACTTATTGGTCATTTGTATGCCTTTATCGTTCTTTTTTACTTATCTGTTACTCTTTTTGTCACTAATTCTGAAGAAGTTCTTCTTGACAGAGGTTTTCTGTTATTGAGCTGTAAGCTTCTAGATTTTTTTAAAAAATCCTATTTCTTTATGAACTTTTTTTCTATACATATATATATATTTTTTTTTTTTTTGCAGGGTTTGGGTCACAATTCTCTATTCCAGGATAAAACCAGGGCAAGACTTGTACACAGCAAGCACCTTGTCTGCTATACTAACTCTCCATCCAGAGCTGTGAACTTTTACAGCTGCACTGTGCACTGTGCTTGAGTCAGGAATCTAGAGTCCAACTTTCATAAGCTGAATTTTTTCAGCTAAGCAATATACCAGCTGTGTATCCTTGAGAAAGTTGTTTCTATTTTAATAAACAGAAAATAGAAAAGACTGTCATGCTGGGACTAGAAACATGGTACAGCAGCTAGGGCGCTACACCTATCAGTTCTGGAAGGACCTGGTTACTCACTGCAATCCTCTGCCTGGTCAATGTTTGATCCAAGCCTAGGGGCACCCCCATGGCCTCCCAGAGCACTGCTAGATGTGGTTCTGGTGGTTCCTAAGCACTACAGGTAGGACCCTATTTAAAACACACACACACACATCCAGTCTATAGGACAAAGGTGCACATCAAGTAATTTTAAGGTCCTACAATCTGCTACCTGAATGCTGGCTACTTCACACCATCCTTAAGTAAATCAGAAAACTGTTACACTTACAGAACTGTTAAGTCACACATTACAAAGGAAACAAAATATTAAATAATATTCCAACAGTGCAATGTAAGATGAATTAAAGTGAGTGAGGAAGACAACCAAAGGGGTTTAAATGTTATATGGTTTTGTTTTAAAGTGTGAGTGTGGGGGGGGGCATGGCTGAGAGGGATAGTGCAGTGGGTAATGGGCATACCTTGCATTAGCTAAATCCCATCCTGATCCCTGCTAACATGTGGTCCTCTAGTATTGCCAGGATGACTTAGGTGACTCCTACATCACAGGACTCAAACAGCACTACATCCTCAGACCCACAGAGTGAACCTGCCATCTTGTTAGCCGGGAGGGTCCCAGTCTCATGAACACTGTGGGACAGAGATCACAAAATAAGGGGAGTGCAGAACAGGAAGTTTTGAAATAATGGAAAAGGTAAGGAAACAGATTCTTCCCTAAATTCTTCAGAAGGACTACTACCTCATCAACACTTACTTTTCAACATTTATTGTAGTTTAGACGTGGTAACACTAGTGTTAACATTTTTAAGAAAAGACCATCAAGAATCCAAGGCTCACCCTATTGACAACACCCTTGGAATCTATTTAGAAATCCCAAACAGGGCAGCTTGCAAAAACTCTTACTATAAAACGAACCTAAGATAGGTTCCCTCAGTCCTCTCCCCTCTGAAGCCTGTTTCTCTCCCTCTTTTCATATCTTTTCTCAATAAAACTTGAAAAATTAAAAAAAAAACTTGAAAAATTAAGATGTTACAACATGTACATTCTTCAGCTGTCTAAATTTGTTCATTCCAAATTTATGATAGTTTAATATACTTAACTTAGGAGACAGTTCCCTATTAGAACTTCTTATTTTAGAAGAGATTATTAACCATAACTAAGAATAGGCAATTCTTCTAAATATTACTTACAAGAAAAAAGCATTATTTATTTGTTTTGGGGCCACACTTGGCTGTGCTCAGGGCTTAATCCTGGCTTTGCACTCAAGGATCACTCCTGGAGGGGGTTGGGGGACCATATGGGGTGACTGAGATCAAACTCAGGTCAGCCATATGAAAAGCAAGTGCCCTACCCACTGTATTATCTTCGGCCACAAAAGAACGTCAAACCAAATTAGAGGCTTCAGGGAATTCTTTTGAGGGAAATGAAAAACTACAATTCTGAAGAACAAATAAACAGAAATGCACATGCTATCCTTTTCAGATCAATCATTCTCTATTTTGCTAGATAACATCAATCTTCCCAACAGTTTTGGAAAAACTTTATATGCCTTCTGCTTCTGGCACTGCCACTGTTCATTCCTCTAGTTTCTTAATTATCAACACGGATGCTATAATTTCATCATTCAAGTTGTTCTCTACGCCTATGTTAGAAGAACTAGCAATAAATAAAGGTTTCATTGCTGTAACTCAGAATGTAAAACATAGGAGGCAAACACCAATACTAAAGTTTGGGACCTAAACTTTAGTATTAGTGTTGACTTCCTATGAAGTCATTAGAAAAAAATAGAGCAAATTACTTTTTTTTTTTTTTTTTTAGTCAGGGGAGGCTACTCACTCTGTGTAGGACAGGGGAGAGGGACATGCAGTGCTAAGGCTGGAACCTCATGTGCCTCACTTATCCATAGACCCTGCTGAAAATTTTAATAAAGCAATTCATTTTCACAGTGACTTTAGTATGGTAAAATAAGAATTTTACCATTTTAGTATGGTAAAATAAGAATCATAGTAAAATTATAAGATAATTTAATAAGGGGGCTGGAGCAATAGCACAGTGGGTAGGGAGTTTGCCTTGCACGAGGCCGACCCAGATTCGATTCCCAGCATCCCATATGGTCCCCTGAGCACTGCCAGGAGTAATTCCTGAGTGCAGAGCCAGGAGTAACCCCTGTGCATTGCCGGGTGTGACCCAAAAAGCAAAAAGAAAAAAAAATTAATAAAAATCAAGACCAAAATGTTGATCTCATCTATGTTATCAGACATATTAGTTTTAAAAACTGAGTTAAAGAACTGAGATAAAGCAGTAACTCTTGAATTCATTAAAGTGCAAGTGTATTTCTTCAAAAATACTTCTTTCTGAGCAGGGTACACTAAGTCTGTTCAGAGGTCCAGTACATACTCCTAAGAAAGTAATTCTTTCCCAGTATTTTTAGATGTCTTTCACTAAGGAAACCAGTAGAATCCCTAACAGTTAATACCCATTAGTGTCAATATATTGTCTGTTCCTATGGAACAGTTCTGTAATGTCATCTCATTCAATAAAGGTAAACAACCACACAGCCTCATTTTTTTGAATGCATAAATACTGAAGCATTTAAAGCACAGCGTTATCCATACTGAGAATACATGTAAAGTTCTGGCATTTAATATGAAGAAATAAGAACTACAAAAATAAGCTGCCAATCCAGCATATGTCAGAAGCCAGTTCCTCAAGGATCAGGCAAACAAGGCTAGGAAGATTTAAAAAAGAAAAGTTATAAATTCAGTGGCATTCATATTAATTAATTAATCACAATAATCTCCCAAGAAAAAAAAATAAGTATCTCCATATAGAGTACTAAAAAAAAAAATCACCAAATTGAGAATGTGACTTGAAAGTAAATTGGAGTGTGTGCCTCCATAAAACAGACATTTAATAAACACTTCTATGACTGAATAGAGAAATTAAAAAGAGAAAATCAGGAAGTCCTTCTTGTATCGGGAAGAAGAATTTTTAGAGAGAATCTAGACAGTACAGGTGATTTAAGCATTAAATTGAGAATCTAGTCAAAATTCAGTAAGTTTTCATGGTATAATTACGCACATAAATATACCATGTTAATAATGCTTCATCCTACAAAGAGAAATTTAGCCTATTTCTCTGAAAATGCCATAGAAGTCTGAGAATAAAAATAATTTACAAACAGCAAATCCTAACTGTGCAATTTTATACTTTTCCCCTTCCAAATGGAACATAAACATGGATTTAATTTTCACCGAAAACTTAATATCCTGTAACCATGTTGTACAATAGAAATATAAACCATACATATAATTTTCAATTTTCTAATAAAGTTATATTTAAAATAGAACAGTACTGAAAATGGCAAAGTAGCTACAAAGGCTCAATTCTAAACAGAAATGATAGTAGTTTTTATAAAAACACAGCAAAAAAATGGTATCACTTTTGTCAGAAGTCTAATAAACAGCCAAAGGTTCCCAGAGACCAAGCAAGTACTAAATCAAGAAAAAGACAACTTAAAACAGTAGGAAAGCTTTGTTACCCTTTCTATTTTCTCTAGACCTAAACACTCCCAATCCCTTTCCTTGGAGGTGGTTCTGAATAATGGCCACCAGCTCTGCAAAGAACGGAGACAATCTTACTCTGAAATGTTCACTCTCTATCACACATTTGCAGATAATTCCCAAATGCTTTCCCTTTGTTATAAACCAAAGTAGGTGTCCAAGAGAAAAAGACATGCACACATTATTTTCTTATCTGGAAGACTCTATAGCAACCTCAGGGACTAGAGAGAAGAGAACAACAGTAAAGCATTACCTGGCATGAAGTAGACCCCAGTACAATTCCACTCAGCATGTAAGGTCCCTGACCAAGCCCGGAATAAGCCCTGAGCATCACCAGTGAGGTCAAAAAACAAAATTAAACAAAACTGAACTACTTTGAATTCTTAGCTTCTAGGGACTAATGCCTTCTTCTCCTCCTAGTAAATTCAATGTATTTAGCATCAACAATGTTCATTACGAACTTACTCTTGATTCCCTATCATCTGTGATTAACGTCAAGCTTTTTTGTTTTCTTCGTTGTGAGCCACACTTGGCCGTCATCAGGGGTCAATTCTGACAGTGATGGGGTGCCAGATGGCTCCCCGATGCAGAACATGCACTCCAGTCTTTGAGCTAGTTCCCCAGTCAGTAACGTCAAACTTTTATCTCAATTTTAGTTCCCTGTTCCACCCTTACATGTAAGAGTTCTATTTAACATTTTCTTATTTTATCAAAATCTTTCTACTGTAATAAGAGTTCTTAAGACAGATGTTGTTAATACCAAGAGTATCTTCACACAAGAACAAATAATTAGATAAAGCTACAGTACTTTTATACAGTGGAATACTACTCAGCTGTATGAAAAGATGAAGTCCTGTAATTCATTGGTAAGGAGAAAATCTGTTGATATCATGCTGAGTGAAATGAGTCGGAGGGAGAGGGACAGACACAGAATGATCTTGCTCAGATGTAAGACATAAAATGCAGAAATTAGAGGGAATAACCAATGCCCAGAGGGAATAGAAATGAAGATCTGGAGAACTGGCCCTTTGGGGAAACTTGCCCCCATGGAAGGACTGGGAACAGGTCTGGGAAGGGACCACTACGACCATGAGAGAATAAAGTGTTCATTCTGGACAAGGGCTAAGTGCTAAAAGGAGGTGATAAGATACTGCATCAGTAACAGTATTGTAAACCACAGTGAAAAACCTAAAAAAGAAAAAAAAAGAAAAAAAATGCTTGCCATAGTGTAGGATGGGGAACAGGAAGGAAACTGGGGAAATGGTAGAGAGAAGAGGATACTGGTAAAGGCACTGGTTGAAACACTGTATGCCTGAAACCTAACCATAAATACCTTTGTTAACTTTGTAATTCAGGAGATTCAATTTACAAAAGAAAAGAAAAAGTATCTTTAACATCTATTCAATGAGTTGTTAACATCTGTTCAATGAGTTATTATTTGAGCTAAATAATCAAGGTCCACATAACCTAAGTAGGCTATTCTGCATCCTAAATTCGAAATAAGAAGTGCAGCTGCACAACCTCAGGATTTCATATTGCAGCCGAGGAATTCTTTAATACCACAATGGGAAATATGAAGGAATAAAGTATCATAAGTAGAAGAAACCACTTCTCACTTAAAAGGCTTATACAAGAACCAAAAGATCTTGAAATAGTCCCATAGACTAGTTTCTTGAAATCCTGGCAAAGGATTTACCCAGGTACACTGAGCTCTGGGCAGATCAATGCTTTCCGTAAGTATGTAAATTCACTTATAATCCTCTTAGTCCAGATCTTGTTTATCCATCAGTAAGAATGCAGTAAGAATGTCAGTAAGAACCACTGACATTCCATCTTCATCAGAATCCCAGAGTACCAGAGTTTAAGAAATGAACTAAAGGCTCATTTTCCATTAAGGACAGAATAAATTTGATTGTGTATTACTTTAAAAATTTTCAAAGAATGCAGGAAACAGCATTCATAGATTATCATGGTTTATAGGGTTTATAGGGTGTAAGAGCACTAGTTCAATACCAAAAGATACTACATGTGTGGGGCAGACTAGATCTTCTGTTTATGCCTGGTTGTATCTGCTGCCTGTGATCCCAAGGACAGGTTTCTAGTTGCACCACACCCAGGTGTTTATGAGCAACACTCAAGGCTCCAATACCCAGTGAGCCCATGCAAGCATTATGGTTATGACTTTTGAGAAACAAGTATGAGAGAATCTCACCAACCCCCAGAAAGCAGTAAGAACAGATGTGCAAGATCACCACAAGGGCTGGAGCGAATAGCGCAGTGGGTAGGGTGTTTGCCTTGCATGCGGCCAACCCGGGTTCAATTCTCAGCATCCCATATAGTCGCCCGAGCACTACCAGAAGAAATTCCTGAGTGCAGAGCCAGGAGTAACTCCTGAGCATTGCCAGGTGTGACCCCCCCCCACACACACACACACAAAAGAGAAAGATCACCACAACTAAAGGAGTGAGTCCTATTTCTAGCAGACACTATGGTCAAGTGTGTAAACATACCACCCTCTCCCCTGAACCACTCTGAGTCATCACATCAACAAAGGAAAGGGGTAAAGTAAAATAAACATTAAAAAGCAATCTTTTTTCTTTTTTGGTTTGGGGACATACTGCACTCAGTGCTCAGGGACCATTCCTAGAGAAGCTCAGGGGACTGAGCCTGTAGTTACAGGGACTGAACCTAGGTTGACTGCATGCCAGATAAGCAGACCTAGACCTTCTGTTTATATCTGGTGTATCTGTTGCGTGTGACAGTACAGTAAGTGGGTCTGTATCTCTCCAGCACCTAAAGAAGACTTTTTAACATTTGTTAAAAGGTAATGTTTAGGGGCTTAAAAGATAGTACAAAGGGTAGGGTGCTTACTTTGCAGTGGCCAAGGCAGGCTCAATCTCTAGCACCTCATATGGTCTCCCAGGCCCTGGAAAGGAGTCATCCCTAAGTACAGAGCCTGAAATAACCTTGGACACAGCATGGTGGCACCCCCCCCCACAATTTTTTTGGTAATCTTTTTAAAAAGTTACTATCTAGGGGCGAGATGGATAGTAGGGTGGGGTAGGATGCCTTGTATGAGGCTGATCCAGGTTTTATTCCTGAGAGCAGAGTCAGGAAAAATCCCTAAGCACTGCCAGCTATGGACTCCCTAACCCAAAAGTTACTATCTAAACTGCTAAGTAGATGAAGACATATTTACATATGCACTGAAAGAAGTTTGTGTTTGCATACTATAATTTGTAATGCATAATTTCAGTTATCCAAATATGAATATTGCCTCATTATGTTATAAATTTTCATTGTGTAAAAATAAAAATCAGGAAGAAAATCTAGCAGTACACATATCTGACAATCTAAGTTGTAAATCTGAAAAACATTACTGCTAAGGTAACAAAAATACATCACCTAAAATCTCACAAAAACAAGAAAAAAATATCTAATAACATCTTAACAAAAAAGTGAGTAAATATTTTGAAACATTAAAGCAGTTTACACCATCAACTAGTTTATTTGTGCTGCAGGGGAGATTTTAAAAGTGGAGGTAGAAGACATAGTCTCCTCCCTATCAACACTTCTGAGGAGAAAAGTCTGAGTTGCCAATTAACCAAAAGAACAAAAATCCCTTTGGGGATCAAAACAAAAGCACTCTCTCTTGAAAAATGTTTTCATTTAGACTAAAATAATTAAGCCTTCATTTTAGAGCCAATTTTCTTATAGTGAGATTTCCTTAACCCTCAATGTCTCCATACCCATTACATAAATAGTAAAGTGATACAGCAAGGATTTTTTTTTTTTTAAAGTCTTTTGAATAAAGTCTTTGGGGCTGGGCTGATACAATTAAAGAAAAAAAAAACCCAACAGAACAAAACAGTATTCATGTTATATGTATTTAAGCGAAATTAATTTATCTTATTTTTTCAGCTCATTCTCATTTTATCAAAAAGCCATTGGATTTGTGTAAAGTTAAAAAGGAATCCCTTTTGTACATGTGTATAGCCATACAATGTTTCCATACACTGTCTGCATGTGGACGCAATATGTGACAGTCAATACGGGAAACTTAGCAGAAGCTCTACTATTAAATTATTCAACTAATACTAGCAAAGCTTCAAACTAAGTTTTAATTTTCAAACAAAACTGATTTCATGTTATTTTATTTATTATTTATTTTTGGTTTTGGGGTCACAACTGGCAATGCTCAGTACTCCTTGTTCTGCCCTCAGGAAATTACTCCCACTGGTGCTTGGGGGATTTTGGGATGCCAGCATCAGCTGCATTCAAGAAAAGCGCCCTAGCCACCGTTCTATAACTCTGGCCCCAAAACTGATTTCATTTTAGCGTTGATTCTGGTTAAGGTTCCTCTTTCCAATTTCCTCAGTAGTTCTAAGTACACAAAATTCTTAAGTCATAGGAGATAGTGACTCTTTGCAGAATTCAAAAATACAGATATTGTGTCTCATTTCTCTGCTTCATTATGGGTTGGTTACTAAAACAATCACATAAGGGAGGCAAGGGAAGGTCTTTGGGGTGAGGAATGGAGGACAGGACTCAAACTAAAAATCTTGACAGTGAAGGAAGTATGACACCAAGAAAAATTGGTACTATTGAAAGAAGAGATAAGATATGCTTGGCCCTGAAACTCAATCCTAAATAATTGTCGCTCTGTAATTCACAGCAATTTAATTAAAAAAAATTTAAGATATGCTTGGCAAACTGAAACAATATAGATGACTTTTACAATAACAAAGATATTTTGTTTAGTGAGAGAACAGTTGTTTCAGGTAAACAATTGTTTAAAGTGAATGGTCATTATATGGATGGATAGCCAATGGGCATGTGAAAAAGTGTTCAATGTCAGGGAAATGCAAATCAAAATGACAATAAGGTATCACCTCACACCAATGAGAATGCTATATATCAAAAAATGTTGGTATCAACTATTGATGGTGTGAATGTGGTCTGGTCCAATCTCTATAGAAAGCAGTATGTTGATTTTTAAAAAAATAAGAATGTAATTCCATGTGATCCAGTGTTTCCACTTCTTGGCATCTACCCTTGAATATTAATTTGAAAAGATAAATGCACTCCCATGCTCACTGCAACACTTACTATAACAGTCAGGATATGAAAACAGCTCTACTGTCTGTCTAACAACAGATGAATGGAGAAAGAAATTGTGGTACATATACAGAGGAAATACCATGCACGAAACCATGCAATTCACTACAATGTGGCTGGAACTGAACTGAAAGGTGTTAAAGTAAATCACAAGTAAAACAACAGATAATCTCATTCATTTGTAGAAGAGACAAAACAAGGAAAAGAGACAATGAATACCTTTGACCTTGGATCACAAAGCAGATTAGTAAGCAAAGGAAGAGAATGAAAATCAGACTAGCGGCATTAGCTAAGGATGATGGTATTTTGGTGATAGTGGGGTGCACTATCTCCGTACATTATTAATATGTAACGCTACGGTAGCAATGTTACCCAAAGTATTTGTTTAAAATGGATAGCCGAGCCTGGCAAGCTACCTGTGGTGTACTTCGTATGCCAAAAACAGTAACAACGGCCCTCATTCCCCTGACCCTGAAAGAGCCCCCAATATGCCATCGGGCCATACTAGCACATGACAGGGATGAATGGAGATGTTACTGGCGCCCATGTGAGCAAATCAATGAACAATGGGATGACAGTGATACAGTGATATATAGTCTTTAAAAGAAAACAATAGAGTATGCAGCAATGCATATTATTCCTGCATGAGATGGAAGATTACTGAAGAGAACAACAATAAATAAAACTAAAACAGGCAAGGTGATGGCAGGCAGTAGATGCAGGTTCAATCCCTGGAACCAAATACAGTTCCCTGCAGAGTAAGGGTTAAAAACGAAGCACAGACTGGTGCACCCCCCCCCCCCCCCCAAATAACTCAAAAAGGGGGCCAGGTTATATGAAGACAACAGCACAGAAGTCAAAGATTTCTGGCCTGGTTTTCAAATATGCTAAGAGCACTCCAAGAAAGTAATTAATAATCCCTAACAACATTAATCCTGGTACATAATACATGCTGGTTTTTAAAAAAATTCACAAAATTGATGGAAAAGGGTCAGTCACAGTTGCAGCTTTTCCTACTAAGATGAAGACAGAGGGCTCAATTTTCACCACTGGCTCTGAATATCTTACTTCTTTTCCGTCAGTTTGACCCAACAGATCAATAGCAAATCTGACTAATGAAGAAAATTTTAAACTATTTGGGAAATGCAACAACCCAACGTCCATAAACATAATTATAAAGTCGTAGTGATAGTAGTAAGTACATCAATCCTATCACCAGAATGGCTATGAATTTGACTGACCATAATTTATATATGGAGGGGACAATTATTAAGCTCTTTAATCATGAGTCTTTGGATGTAAACAACTTTACAGATGTTTTAAGTAAAAGAGCGAATGTAGTTGTTTTTATCTGGGAAATGCTCCAGAAATTTCTTCCTATGGGAGTTCTTCATAAAGTAAAAGTATGTGAAACAGACAGTAATATTGTAGTCTATAAAAAAGAATAGCTCCTAGGGACTGGCACTATAGAGAGGCTGAATTCTTTCCAAATTTAAAAAAGATCTTTATCCTCTTTGCCTATAAAATCATCCCACAGGCCAGAATGATAGTACAGCACAGCAGCTAAGGTGTTCGTCTTGCATGAGACCGACTTTGGTTTGATCCCTAGAATCCTATGGTCTCAAAGCACAGGGCCAGGAGAAAGACCTGAGCCCCAGAAGATGTCCCCTACCACCCCTTAAAAAAAACAATGACCCCATAACAGTTGTACTTTCACACTGAGTTCTGGAGAACCTAATTTATTAAAATCATTGTAAAACCTACTTTAAATTCAATTTATGTAAGACCAAATTTGTAATGTATCATGGATATCATTAAAAGTCTTTTATCTATGGATTTAAAAAATCACTTCCTTTTGGGCCTGAGAGACAGAACAAGAACAGCAGGAAGGGCGCGTGCCTTGCACGTGGCCAACCCAGGTTTGATCGCCAGCATTTCATATGGCCCATTGAGCACTGCCAAGAATAATTCCTGAGTGCAGAGCCAGGAATAACTCCTGAGCACTGTGGAGTATGGCTCAAAAAGCACCTCCCCCAAAAGTATCACTTCATTTTCATGAAAGAATCAAATATATGGATATATTAATATATAGATATAAGCCAATTAATTATATCTATATATAATTAATTCAACAGAAAATTTACCAAGTTTCTGATTGATAAACTTAACAACTAAGATGCAATCCACGTTAAGAATTCACATCACAACTAACCTGAAAAAGAGCAAAGTTTCTTAATCACCATCAAAATTCAGAAGCACAAGAGGTGAATTCAGGAAATAAAAGTTATGAAAAAGAATTGGAAAGTAAGAAGATAAGTAGAATTGCAAGGCAAGTGGAAACTACTAATAAGACTGAGCTTTAGGGAAAATATGAATAGGTATCTCTTAATATGCAAAAGAGAAACTGAACTTATTTGGGAGCATGATTTGAACACAAAAGTACTCATAGAATTTATACAAAGATGTGGGAGAGCATTTCTCCAGTAATAAAGTATAATCAAAGGACTAATTCAGTCTATTTTAAGATAGCCCAACTTTTAATAGAAAAATGTGAACTTTCATCTAATGTCATGAAGATTCAGATTCAGTTTATACGAATACAAGCATCTTAGTTATCAAACTAAGTCAGACAAATATATAAGTAAAGATCACTGCTTGAAATACTTACAATACTTGCTTTGGTAGAGGTTGTAGCCATCTAAAGGGAAATCTTTACATTCCACTCCAGCAGCTAATGTGCAGGAACTCAAGCTCAGTATTATATGAATGTTCTGATTTTCTTAGAGAAGCTGGAAATCTTGACTTTACAAAAATCTTACAAATTTTACCTCCAATCTTTAACTTTACTTAAAATTAGAAATAAATTTACTTACTTAGAAATACTTAGAAATAAATTTACTTACTTAGAAATACTTAGAAATTACTTAGAAATATTCTTTATTCATTAGAAATAAAACTATTTTTATCCCTGTATTTATCTAGTTTTATAAAACTAGAATTCAAAGTGCTGGAGCAATAATACACCGGGCAAGATGCTTGCCCTGTACACACTGATCCTGCACACACTGACTCAGGTTTGACCCCCGGCACCCTGTAATGTCCCCCAGCGTACTAGGAGTGACCCCTGAGCACCACCAGATATGGCCCCCAAACAACATATTCTCAGAAAATGCTGTAACTAGTGTATTAATCCACAAAACGATGCAAGTAAAATTTCAAAATATTTAATAATTACCACACAAATGAACAAGGAACCATGGCAAAATATTCCAAGTAAAAATTCCACTAGTTCAAATGAAAGGAAATTTTTGGTTGTTTTTGCTGGGAGGTGGGGATGTGCCATATCTAGAGGTACTCAAGCTATTTCTAGCTCAGTGCTCAGAAGTGACCCTTGCCAGTGTTTGGAGGACCATATGTGGTGCTAAGGATCAAAACGGGGGTGGCAGCAAACAAGGTAAGAGGCTTTATTTCCCTTACTATGTCTATTTCAGAAGTTTCTAAATTCAGTTCTGCAAATTGACTCTACCAATACTACCAGGAGTACTTTTTAAAAATACAGATTCATGAGGTTAGGAACATAGATCAAATGGTAGAGTACAAATCTGCCATTTGTGATTCTCTGGGCTCCATTTCCAGCACCACAATGAACGCCTCTCTCCTGGTCCCTGCCCTGGGTACTAACAGGATTGGCCCATACTATAAATAAAAGATGCCCAAGATCCACTACCTGACTCTAAAGGGATGAGGCTTGGCAAAACTGTATTTTAATTTCCAAAGTAGTTCTTAAAATATATTATATATAAAAAAATTAAATACATATATAATTTACATTTTATTTTTGGAAACAATATAAAATTTCAATGTTTCAAATTATTACATTTACACCTATGCCTTGATTAGTCTGTGAAAATAAAAGCAGTAATAAGTTTCTAGCTATAATAGGAAACAACGAAGTTTGAAAATATATAAATAAATCTCTGAAGCAGTATGTAACTCTGATGTGTAACTGTATTGGGGCATGATTAAACAAGTGAAAAGTTATCATGAAATGGCATTTAGGATAAATATATTTCCTATCACACTGGTGGCAGTGTATGGCCAGCTTCTATGGTTTTACATAATTTTTAAAAAGTTAAGCTCCAAGAAAAACACTAAATTGAAAACAAAAGTCAGATAAAAAAAAAAGCTTAAAGACCTTCTTTAAAAGATTACCTCTCCTGTTTACCATCTCCAATCACAACAGCATCCTTTCTACTCCTTAAACAGTTTATTTCCATCCCAGAACTTCAGCCCTTGCTGATTCCCTCACCTGAATTCTCCGAAAAGGATTTTAGTATCGGCAAATAAGAAGCCTCCTCAAAGTAGATCCACCCCATCTAAAGTTGCTCCAAGATCTAGCTTCCCATTCCCCTTATTTATTCAATTATACTACTTCCTTCTTGTTTTAGTTTTTGCTTAATGATTTTCCTCCCCACAACCTAAAATACATCATTTGCTTAGATCTTTAAGATATTTTCTATTCAGAGTATTTATGTTTCACATGAGCAGGAATCTTGTGTCCATAGCCACTATAGACAGTATAAAGCAGAATACTATCTGAGATGTTTTCACAGTATGTATGAAAGTTACATTCTTAGTCCTATTCTCAACATACCAGCATGTCTTATCTATGAGCCTCTATAAGGACAATCAATATTTTACAGAATTTTGGTTTGAAACAAGATTAAGGTGTCTTCTTTTCCCAGTCTCCTCCGTTTTTGCCTCCTCTTGAGCTCTCTTTATTTAAGAAGCCATTACCCTGTACGCGCTCAGATAGTTTTGTCTTGAGGGTAAACATCAGGAAACTACAGAAGCAACTCTATGGACAAAGAGAGGAACAAGTAACGGTTTATAATTCAAGGAAAAAACCCAAGGATAGAACCTTGCTCAATCATGCAGCTTTCAAAGAACACCTCAAATTTCAGTGATTGAACTATTTCCAGGAACCAAATGCACTGAGTATAAGTTGAAAATGAGTAGAGAGAAAGGGTGAAGTAAAATAAGGAAAATAGTTTTCACTGCCTTCCTGTTGCTCATCGACTGCTTGAGCGGGCACCAGTAACATCTCCATTGTTGAGACTTTTTTCTTACTGTTTTTGGCATATCGAATATGCCACGGGTAGCTTGCCAGGCTCTACCGTGCAGGAGAGATCTCAGTAGCTTGCCGAACTCTCCGAGGGGCGGAGGAATCGAACCTGGGTCAGCTGCATGCAAGGCAAACGCCCTACCACTGTGCTATGGTTCCAATGTAAGATTCTTTATGCAAAGGTCACTCCACCCAGGAAGTGTACATTATTTCTTCTCTCAAAAAATTCACAACAGCTTTCTGCCCAGACAAAACCCTGAGCAGCCACACACAAACGGCTCCTCCGTCCCGGAGCAACCATGATCCGGGAGACCCACTAACTACTTTCGGCACCCAGCAGCTTCTTGCAGAAATGCCTCTAGACTGTGAACTAAGCTACAGCCCCATGCCACCCCGGAAGGGGAAAGGTTTTTCTCTCTTGGCCTTTCCTTTCAGTGGTGGCGGCAGGATGACATCTTTTAGAGTCCACTAAACAGACGTATGAGCTTGCAGTGATGCGACTTCTGGCAGAAATTTCCCTGGACTTAATTGCTAAAATATCAGAAATCCAAAACTGCGCAACCTCATATGCTCTTCAGTCTCAGCAACGGAAAACAAATTATCATATGAAATGATGCCTTTTCAGCAGGTCTGACTGTTGGGGGAAAATTCCAAATAATAATAGCGAGTTTTTTGTTGAAATACTAAATGTAATCAAAGTAAAGAGAGAATAAAGTGAAAATCATCTGCCACAAAGGCAGGGTGGGGGGGTGATGGAGAGGTATACTGGGGTTCTTGGTGGTGGACCATGTGCACTGGTGAAGGGTTGGGTGTTTGATCATTATATGACTGAGACTTAAACCTGAAAGCTTTGTACCTTTTCTCAAGGTGATTCAATTAAAAAAATAAAAATCACAACAAAATAGTATGATTATAGGCTTTTCACACCAGGAAAAAGAGGTGCAATGGGGGAGTTCTATTTTGTTAGCTTAAAGGGGCTGATTATTCTAGAAAGGTACTGAGTGTTATCTTCCCCCCCCTCCCCTATAAAGGGGCAGTAAGAAAACTAAGTTCCAGAACCTTAGCTTCAAACAATACAAGTTGCAACATAGCATTTACTTTTTCTGTTTTAGTTTTGGTTTGGGGGCCACAGGCAGCTCCACTCAGGACTTACTCCTGGCAGATTCAGGGGGTCATACCAGGTGTCAGGGTTAAATCTGGGTCTGCTGTGTGCAAGGCAAGCTGTCCTACCATTCCAACTCCCATAAGGATCTATTTTATGAATAAAAACAGAAACAAATAGGCAGAGTCTTAACTTTGAAAAGTTTAATAAAATGGGACAATATTTTTACCTAGTTTCCACACCAAGATTCAAATACTAAAAGGGAGTTAAATTGGAGTACTGTATCAGGAAAGCTCTATCAGTTTGGAAGATGCTTTAAAAAAAAAAAGTAACAGTAATTTGCAATAGTATTCTTGGAAAAAATGTTTCAGAAAAATAATTCAGTAATGGGTATTTAAAACTTAATTACTACATCCCAAAATAAAATACTGGGGGCATTTTTTTTTTATAAATAGGTGAGAACTAAGGAGGTTAAAAACAATAACCTGTTTAATAGAGAAAGAAGGAAAAGAAAAATGAAGCACAAAAATTAATATTATTCTTATGGATTATTTCCTATCAATATGCAATAAAGTTGGTTGTCACCAATCTGCATTAGCAAGTAAAAAACTGAATAAACTAAGTATTTCCAACTCTTTGATGGTAAGAGAAGTGAAGTCAAAGGGAAACAAACTTGCTGTTCCCAAAATTGTGGAGAGGCAGATGAATAAAAAAAAAAAAAAATCAAAACTAGTCAGAGCAGAAAGCCTAGAACAGAGAGCTCTGCAGGAATCATTTCCTGCCAGGGTAAGAAAAGCTGTAACTGACAATCACTGGATGCTCAGTATGAATAACTCTAAAATAAAAACTTCAAAGGAACCCAGCCATCAAATTGTCTCACTTTTGTTAGCTTTACCTCAGAGAACTCTACAAGTTCTCACATTAAATATCAGAAGGAAAATCCCTTTATGCTTTCAAAAGAGGAAGGGGGAATGGAAACATTTTGAAATATAGCATCATTGTTTCCTTTAACATAGTTTGCCCTATAGAGAATTATTTAACTAGAGCCTAACCTGAAGTTTTATCAGAGGCCTATAAGTGTAGGAAAAGGGAAATACCCAATTACATCCATCAGTCTTTAAGCCATCAGTCTCACCTAAGAGAGGGTGGTAAGAGAAACAACTTAATAGTCCAGAGATACAGGATTACTCAAGACTCAGGGAGGTCTAAACAAGCTCAGGAAATCTAATGTACAGCAATGTGATTATAATTAATAATACAACAATATACTTGAAATTAGCTGACAGGCTAGATAGTAAGTGTTCTTTAAAAAAATAGCACTGTACAACCTAATATAAATACATATTATTTTAGATCAATACTTTACTTCACAAAGAATACCAACAATGACATCAAATACAAACCTAAACATAGACAATTTTAATTTATCAATTATACCTCAATGAAAATGTATGAAAAGACAGACCTAGTAGTAGTAAGACATTTCTGTACTTTCCCCACACTTTACTAATAGTTTATTTTTAGATTATTAAAAGTTTATAATAAAATTTATTAATGAAGTCAAGAAAAAATCACCAGGCATACCAAAAAGAAAAAACCTACAACTTATGACAAAGTATTAATATTAGATCATTCAGCTGAGTTTTCATGTTGCCTTAGATCTGAGTCTCCTGAAATGCTAAGATCTGCCTTCTATAGTTGAAGATAAATACTACCAAGCTGATTCTGAAGTTTATATGAAAGGAAAAGAACCAGAGAATCCAAGCTAATACCTAATGCAAACTAAGTAGGAGGATTGACACTACTCAATTTCAAATTTATTAGAGTCATCAGATAGTATAGTACAAGCAAATAATAGGCAAAGAGATCAATGGGACAGAACAGAAAGCCCAGAAATCATCTCATATAGATAGTCATTTAACTGTTATCATCTGAGGAAGTTTCAAGAATAACATAATGGAACAAAGCTAAGTGTTCTAAATAAATGGTGCCAAAACAACTGGACATCTACATGCAAAAGTGACTTAGAAGTTATTTCACTCATAAAAAAATAAAATGTGGTCAAGATCAAGGGTCAAACAGAACATTCTGCTTACAAAGCTTACAAATTTAGTTAAAATTTTCCTTGAGGCTGGAAACGATGGATATCCGTGGTAGAGCTTGTGCCTTACATGTTCAAGGACCTAGATTGGAGTCCCAGCACCACAAGATGCTCCAAGCACTATCAGTAGCCCTTGTGGCCGCCCAGCACCACTGACGCCAACAAACCACCAGGTGTGGCCTCCATACCAACAGTAACAATACAAATTAAATAAAACAAAAACAAAATTAGAACTCACCAAAGCAATTCATCATCATCATCCCCTTGATCGTCGATTTTTTTAAGCGGTCTCAGTAACATCTCCATTCGTCCTAGCCCTGTGACTTTAGCAGCCTCTCTTTACTCGTCCTTCCCAATGGTGCTGCACTGGAGGCTCTTTCAGTGTCAAGGGAATGAGACCCATCTTTGTTACTGATTTTGGTATGTGAATATGCCACAGGGAGCTTGCCAGGCTCTCCCATGAGGGCAGGAAACTCTTGGTAGCTTGCCAGGTTCTCCGAGAAGGAGAACTAAGCTATAAGATGTCGCGCAGCCGCATTTGCTTCTGGGAGCTTGGTTTTATAGTCTCTGGATGTTGGCCACTGATGGGATTACATGGGTACTGGGGAAGTTTCTGGGTGTGACCACCTAACTACTGGAAAATGGGGGATCTGGGCGGAAAAGACTCAGTCCCAATTCGAGTAGGCTTGGCTATCTCAGGCCTGGGGCCTGCACACCTGGATTCCTCTGCTGGTTCCTTCATACGTGAGGCTCGTCGGAACATTTGCAGAGGGGCCTTGAACATGGCTGTGGCTGGGTTCCAAAGGTCTTCGGCTGCTGGGGCTCTGCTCAGGGTCGGGAGGGAAACTCAACCCAAGCCCTCCAAGGGCCCCTGGTGAAAACAGCCAGGTGCAGGGACAAGAGACTCTGACCAAAGCAATTACTCAGATGCAAAGCTATTTCTTACCAAGACCTTTTTGGCTACATGACAATCTGAATAGTGCATTTATAGAAACTTTTATTAACCAGCTGCTCAGATTAATGAATTATTTGGAGGTGGGGAAGGTAAGTGGATGCAGGTATCTAGCTATGATCAGGGCTTACTATTGGTAGTGCTTAGGGGAACATATATGGTGCCAGCAAACCCACGTTTGCTTGCAAGACAAGCACCTTACCTGCTGTACTATCTCTCAGGTTCCTGAAGGTATTCTTAATACAAACATTATTCCATCAGTCTCCTTTAAAGGAGCAAATTACTTTTCCAAATTACACTGTCTATATTGTAGAAATTAGAAGTTAGTGGCATCAATGATCCCTAAAAATAAAAAGGATGTAATTTTCCTTAATATAATTAGACTGGGTTTCCCTGGTTATACTGTGGGAAAAATTGGCAGTGGATGAATACTGAATTAACAGTTGTGAGGCCAAAGTTCCCACTGAGACTCACACAATGAAACTCTCTTATCTAGGGAAGTCACTGAATTCATCCAGAATTTAGTACCTTTATGTGAGAAAAAAATTGAGTTGAGATGCTACTTAAAGTCTTTTTCCATTCTAAAGTTCTTTAACTTTATGAAATATCCAAAACCTGTAAAATGTTCCCAGGTAGTTCACCATGAATGTCATATATTATTTGTTGTTTACTCCATGGCAGGAACATTTAGTGTTTCTTTTTGAGGAGTTATGACTATTTAATATATTAATAAGTAGTTTATGATAAGGCAGTGCGATATAACAAAAATACTGTAGGGGCTGAAGCGATAGCACAGCGGGTAGGGCGTTTGCCTTGCACATGGCCAACCCGGGTTCGATTCCCAGCATCCCATATGGTCCCCTGAGCACCGCCACGAGTAATTCCTGAGTGTAGAGCCAGGAGTAACCCCTGTGCATCGCCAGGTGTGACCCAAAATGAAAGAAAAAAAACCTCTAGAAAAGATCTAACAATAATGGTGATGGTAGGCTATTCACATTTCAGGAGGTGCTTTGTGCACAGTTCAATGCTTAACATAAATTACACTTAATCCTAACAATAATCTTCCCAAACAGATATAACTATTCTTTTGTTTGTTTGTTGTATGTGGTACCAGAGATCTAACCCTAGTTGGTCACATGCAAACCTTGGTTGACCACATGCAATGCAAATGACTTACCTGCACTGTACTCTCTCTCCAGCGCCTTACTATCTTTGATTTTACTGATGTTAATTAAAGAAAAGTCAAGAATCACAAAACTAGTCACTGAACAGTATCTGGACAAAATAAACTCAAAAGCTCCCACGAGGTGTAAAGAATGCATATTCATCAAATCTTCAGGTTAGAACTAAATGATTCTGAAAGTATTAACAAAGTACAAATATAATGTACAAAATAAAAATAAAACAGCATGTGACAGTCAACTGTATAGAAATTGGATTAAAATCCACAATTTATTAAGCCCTTTGGCCTTGGGGAAGTTACTTATCTCTTTTCTGATGTGGATTATGGAAAAAAAAATTCTAATTCAAGATTCTATAGTAAGAACTGAAACTATAAATTGTTTGGGACTGGAGCAGTAGTATAACATGTATGGTGCTTGAAGTGCACATGGCTTTGGCCGGGATTCAATTCCTGGCATCCCACATGGTCCTCAAAGTCCACCAGGAGTGATTCCTCAGCACAGAGTCAGTGATCCCTGTGCCCCACCAGGTGTGACCCCCCCCAACAATTTTTTTTTTAATTTTTAAAAGAACATAAAGTTTGCTTAAGTATTTTAGCAAACAGATCATTTAATGGCTAGATAAATATTATGAAATGACGATATACTGAAATGAAGCACAAATAGATATAAATCTAACAAGATAAATATTTGGATTAATAGGTAACATTTATAATAGCCATATCATACAACCTACCTATAACCCTTAATTATATATTGAGGAAGGGAAAAGTCACATAAACAAACTTAAGTTTTCAAGACACTGCTCCCTCCATCATATATACATAAATGAAACATAACCAATGTCTAACATGTTGCCTACTCAGAGCAAGGACATAACGTGAAAACTGTATTTTGAAATAGCCTATAAGTGAGTATCTTCTGTTTTAAAATAGAGTATTCTTAGCAAATAATTTTTTTGGATGTATTTTAGATTGTGCCCTATTTTTGTTAGGAAAGACAACTAAACTATTGAAAAATACGTACAATTATAGCTACAGAAAAAATATATTCATGTTCCAACTTTATCACTTCTACCTGGCTGTTATGAACAAGACTCGGAAACTGTACCTAGCTTTTCTTTCTATAAAAGGGGGTTAGTATTGCCAATCTTGTAATGGCAATGAGCACACAAAGTACAAACACAACAGTTTGTAAATATTAAACTCTTCAACAAAAGGACTCACAATCGCTTTGGATAAATGGAATGACTCTTAGTGAAGAAAAAATGAGATGAACCTAGAACACCTTACAATTCTGAAAATCAAGTGCCCAAAAATAATAAAAAATTTCAAATGCCGTGAACATGATGGCACACTGAATAACCTGAGCACCAAAGTTATCAATGGACTATAAGTCATATTGATAGTAGAAGGAATAAGAGAAATAGAAAATCACCATTAGGTGAATACAATAATTGCTGCACACAGAAATCATGAGATGTTAAAAACAGCATATGACAGGAAATAAAATATTTACAAAAATTTCAAAGTATTTCCCCAGGAGTGTTTACTACAAAGATATTTTAGCAGCCAAAAAGTCTAGCGGACACTATCTTAACCAAATAATAAAATTCACTGGTATAATTAAGTACCACCAACTCTACAGTACTGTATTATCAAAAATTATTGAGTATAATCATAATTAAGAATGGTACAGAAGGTGATGGCATTTGGCTTGCACATGACTGACCCAGGAATCTCAGCACCCCATATGGTTCCGAGAGTCCCACTAGGAGTGTTCCCTCAGCAACCCAACTTTAGGCCCCCCCAAATCAAACCAAAATATAGTAGCAGAAAAGCTCTTAAAATTATATAGGCTGGTAAGAGGTGTAACAGAACAGTATGTTTACATGATTCTATTGCTGCTTGAACTGACCCATGAAATCCCAGTTTCTAGTACAAATACCTGAAAGGAAAGATATATGTAGCTCAATAGGTTCACATCAAGTTATTTGAAGAATTTGGAACCATACCCATGTTCTTCACCTAAAGTTGACATTAGTTTTATAAAAATATATGCTCTCTGAATCTTGTATCTGACTTAGCAATGCCACATCTTATTAAAGTGTGACTTTACTGAGTAAATTATAAATCAGTCATTTCTAAGCTCTCAGTGATAGTATAGCACTTGCCCAGCATGTGTGGTAATGCCCTGAGTTTGATCACCAGCACACATATCACAATAAAAGCTTTTGCTAGCGAAATAAAATAATTTTTAAAAAGATGATTTGGGGAACATACCCAGCAGCACTCAGGGGACCATTAAGCAGTGACAGGGATAAAATCAGGGTCTGCTGCATCTAAAGGCAAATGTCTTAATCTCTGTACTACCTCTCCAGCCCTAAAGGAGATAAATTTTTGAAAAAATACATAGTCTTATAAGAAATAAGATATCACTGATACAGTATTACAAATATATAAAGGCTTACTTAACTTTACCAGTAACTTCTTAATATTTGATCCATAGAGCCCGGCAAGCTACTGAGAGTATCCCACCTGCAAGGCAGAGCCTGGCGAGCTACCTGTAGCGGATTTGATATGCCAAAAACAATAACTGACAAGTCTCACAATGGAGATGTTACTGATGCCCACTCGAGCAAATCAATTAACAACGGGATGACAGTGCTACATCTTAAGTGAATCAATTAACAGATAGTAAATTTTCAATTTCCTTACACAAATTATCTTGCCATTCAAACTCAAAGTTAATCAAAGACAGCAGAAACTAGCTACTCTGTCAAATCACAAGACTACTCAACTAGAGATAAGCATCCCCTACAAAGGAGCTGCTTCAAAGTAAAGCAGCTTTTACTTTCAGCAGTTTTTCTTCTAGAAAACTTTTTTCCTAGTTGGAATCAGTATTCCAAGTCTGTCATTACAAATAACTCATCATTTATTTTCTAATATCAGATCAAAAACTCCTTGAGGCAAATAAGTGGGGGGTGAAGGTCACACTCTTAAGTGAAGCACACAAGATTGTGGTTTTTGCCTAGGATGACTGCATTGCTCAGTGTGTGCTCTTCCTTCCATGGTGCTTGTATGTCCTTTTAAAATGTGGTGCTTACAGGAGGTCATACTACCTTTCTGTAGTGCTTGCACATATCTGACCCTGATGTAGTCACCAGTAAGTTATTTATTCATCCCCATCTCCAAAATCTACCACCTTAATACCTAGAATGCTGTAGGCCTAAAAAAAAGTTAGTTCACAAGCCAGGGATGTGGTTCAATAGTATTAGTATCAAATTTCTGAGGTCCTTAATTCATTCCAAAATCCGGGTTTGAGGCCCTCTATTTCTGGGCCCAGAGAAAAAGCACAGGAGTTTGGGGCCCGAGTCCAAAACAAATGACTTGCCAGATTTAATGCTATGGGCAGCAGTGGGTAGGGCACTTGCCTTACACGTGGCCAACTTCAGTTTAAATCCTGGCACATGATCCCTCAGCTTTATCAGGAGTTACCTTGAAGCACAGAGTCAGGAGTAGGCCCTGATCACTGGCTGGGGGTAGCCCAGTGCCCCCGCCCCAAAGCAATTTTTTTCCTTTCATGTGGTATTCCAAAGCGTCCACGTTCTGAGGCCAGAGTGATATCACCACTGGTAAAGCATCGGCCTTGCACGTAGCCTATCTGGGTTCAATTTTGCCATCCCATATGGTCCCAGAGCTAAACCAGGAGTAATTCCTGATTGCAGAGTCAAGAATAATCCCTGAGCACTGCTGGGTGTGGCCCCAAAACAAAACAAAAAGATAGCTCCCATACTGATTCTGAGAAAGCAAGCTTCATAAATAAAAATGAAGATGTGTCCTTATAATTCTAAAATGTGCTCAGATTAAAAATGCTTTAATAAACTCTAGAAATATGCTTTTATAACTAATACTCAAAATTAAACAAACTAAACAATCAGCTAGATTTGGATATTTTAGTATTTTGCCCCACATTAGTTATAGTTACGTATATTCTAATTTTAACTCTGAACACAGAAAATCTTCACAATTTTCTGCTTTTCTGTTTCATAAGGTCTTTTAAGTTTTTCTGAGAAAATGCATTTTGACTTTTAAACTGAAACAGAATATTCTTAGCAGGGTAATAATCCTTTTTAAAAAGTAACTCTACCTTCAGGCTAAATGAAAATAAATGCTAGATTTTATGAATATAGTAACTTTCATCTCAATAACAATTCTTTTTAATATTCCCTTATCTCTAATCAAAAATTGCTACTGATGGAAGGAAGGGTACATTAATTTTAACATCCCTGTAAAGTAGGCTCAGTTATCCTGGTTTTACAAATAGAAAATCAAGCACAAAGCCAGACACATGACTTGCCAGATTTAGTGCTACAGGCAGCAGGATGTTAACTGTGAATATCAAGTTAAGGATAGAAAATTAATTTGTAAATTTTTATTTTCCAAGGTCTCTCTATAATTGCAGTACCCCAAAATACATAAAAAAACTTCTGTCAAAAACAAAGTAGTTTATTTGGATAAAGACCTGACCAAAATCAGCCAACATCTGGGGTAGTATCTCATAAAATTTTAAAATTCTCATCTAGGTAATTAATTCATATGTCTACTCTTCAGTTTCCTAATCCCCAACATCCCTTACCCCTGATAAGACCACTATTAGGAGTGATTAATTTCCAGTATTCTCAGCTCCTCCCAGCGAAGTCATTCCTTTTTCTTATCTCTTCAACCCCCTCTTTAACTTCCAATTCCAAAACTTTTATTCCCGTTCTTTGATTGTAGAGGCAGAGGTCAACATTCATATTCCCAATGTAAATCACTCATCACACATTTATTTTAAATACACTGATGCTGGCTCAGGTTTTTTCTTACTCAACTTTTGATACCAGCCCAGCAGCAAACTGAACATCAATATTGCTAACCTTTCTGGTATTAGCTCCTCCATACAAGCCATCCATTTCTACTTTAATCTTCCCTCGCATGCCGTGATTATGGAGTCTCTGTTCTCTGAGCAAAACCCATTTTTCAGTTTCTCCACTTCCATTCTAGATGTTCTTGAATTTTAGCAAAAGTTTCAATATCAAACATTTATCAATTCTGAGTCTATTACTTCAATTTCTTTTTTAACTTTAGACAGCGATTTACAATACTATTAACAATAGGGTTCATGCAATCATATCAATCTTATTCTTTAAAATATAGTCTACTGTATAAGATGTAGCATAGTATAAATATGCAATTTCAATTTCAGCCATTTCAATTTCTGCCGTTCACACCCTTGTGAGGCAGTGGACAAGTTGCCTAAGCCTCTCTCAAGACTGTTATCTCATCTGTAACTATGGATAGCTCTCAGCTCACATGGTCTCACCAAATGGATTAAGCAACCAGCAGTAAAAGTTTGTAAGACTCGATTATCCTGAACTACTCAATTACTCAACCATTCCTCAAATTTTTCTCCCTCTCCACTACTAACACCTTGTCCCCCAAAACTCATTCTCCTAACTTCCCCACAAATTATCTTATTCTGTTGCTGCCACTTCATCACTTCATCACTTCATCACTTCCCACTTTACAATATTTCTTCTCTGTACTCTTACCTCTTTAGACTTTACAATCTTTGATGTCTCTTCTGCACGAACCTTAACATTGCAGTTTCTCACGATTCATCTCTCCATCACAGTTAAATATTCTCCTTGAATAATTTTCTACCTTCAACAATATTACATACACTGAAGCCATCACCTCTAACTCTAATCTCTGGGCACCAAACCTGTACTTGAAACACCCATGGGACAAATTCTAACTTGATATATAACAGACACTCACAAATTAAGATTAAGGTTGTTATTTTGCCATTAAAGATCTCTGCTTTCCTGCACTTCATTTAAAAGTATCACAGCAGCCCAATTTTTAATGTTGAATTCATCTTAACCCACACTTTCTTTCCTCTTAAGTCCAGTCAAGTAATTGTATTGCTGGGTATGCCTCACAAATCCATACCCTAGTTTCAAATACCTAATTTCCAGATGCTTCTCCCCTTTATTACACCTTCCTCATTAAAGAACTCATTTTCTTCTCTCTCATATCAACTAACAGTTCAAAGGAGCCCCTGTTTTCAGTTTTCTATAAAATATCCCAGTCACAATTAATCTACCGAATGATAAAAAATTAAGTTCACTATTTATAATCATCATTACTAAGACCTGTGGTGAGGCATGAAGGAGAACTTAAATTATGTCAACGAACTAAGTTTCTTGTTTGTTTGTTTTTGTTTTTAATGAATCTCTGTAAGAGAGACCATTACAAAGCTGTTCATGATTGGGTTTCAGTCATACAATGTTCCAACACCCATCTCTCTCGACCAGTGCACATTTCCTACCACTGCACATTTCCTACCACCAATGTCCCAGTTTCACTCCCCTATGGCAGGCACCTTTCTTCCTCTCTCCTTTTGTGCATTATGGTTTTCAATACAGGTGTTAAGAGATCATCACGTTTGTTCAGAATGTTCAGTATTCTTATCGGGAAGGTACAGCTGGAGTAGCTTTTCTTAACTGGGTGGCAGCTTTGGGGTGTGGACGTGACTGCCAGAGCTTCTGGAGGTACAGCGTACATTTAAAAATGTGTATCAGTACAGTCATAATTTATTAATTTTACACTGTATTTTTAGCAATACTATAGGACACAACACAGAGAAAGTCTGTTACTTGTAAAATACGCATTTATTAGATATGTCTGATCATATGAAGTGGCAATTGCAATAGTAAATGCTACTGGGAAAATAATTATGATCTTCACTCCACGTCAGAATCATCTCTGAACAATACCTGTTATACCGGGGGGCCAGAGTGATAGCACAGCAGACAGGGTGCTAGCCTGGCTTGCAACTGACGCAGGTTGGATCTCCAGCATCCTGTGATATGTTGCCTACTCTCACTCCATCCCTAGCACTGTCAGGAGTGATTCATGAGAATCACTCTCTCCCTGCAGCAGAACCAGAAATAACCCTTGAGCACTGCTGAGTGAGTGTGATCCAAGAACAAATTTAAAAAGTAGTAATAGCTGCAATATAGATAAGATTTAAAAATGAAATCAGACTGCCATTAAATTTTAATTTCGATTACTCTTGCTATTACTTTACTTTTCGCATTCCAATTATGGAAAGAAAATATCTTCCAAGATCATTCAAAAATATCTCAGATACTGTATAATACCCATCAGTCAATCCTACATTTATGAATAAGAATGACATAGCAAAAATGAATTTCAGAAGCATAATGAAAGCACTTAGGAACTTATAGCTTGAATAAGTCATAGTTGATCATTCAACAGCTTTGTTTTAAATTAAAAAAACTTAAAACCTAAAATTCTGAGAAGCAGAAAAAGCTTATTAAACTTCTACTATAGACTTATAAATTGTGAGCATTACATATTAGACTATTTCTACAGCATTTATGATTACTTATTTCTCTCCCTAATCTTTACATATAATAAATTTCATAGATTTTTCTCACACTGATCCATACTTAGACTCTTGAGATAAACCTAGTTTTACTGTGAGGCTTTGTTTTCAGTTCACTGAATTGGGTTTGACTTGCCACTACTTGAAAATTCCTAGCCATTATCTCTGAATATTTCCTCTACTCCATTATCTCTTTCGGAACTATTAGCTTCATGTTGAACTTGTTCCTCTTATCCTTGGTGTTTCTTTATCTTCCTATTTTCTATCTTTATCTTTGGGTTCAGCCACTTGGCTGCAGTCTATGTAAAAGGAGATTTCAACCTTTTGTGCCACAGACATCTTTGGTAGTCTTGTGAAGCCTATGTTTTCCTTCACAAAGCAATATTAAAGGTGTGAAAGAAAACATGTAGGATTACCAAAACATACACTGAATTGAAATAATTACCAGTTACTTAAATTTTAATACAGCAAAATACTCTTATTAACGTTTTAGTATATAAGCTATGACAATGCCTTAATTACTATAGCAGTATCACATTGTGATAATTGCTACTTCAAGGCAGGTATCCGTAACATCAGAACATGTTATCTAATATATCTGTAATATCGTAATAAAGCTATCAGTTGTACTATAGAAATTATTTCTAGTAATGTAATGGATTGAAAATTGTATCCTTTCAAAAAATGGACTCCTAACTTCCCTAGTCAGTTCTTCAGAACCATGACCATACTTGGCAAGAGAATCACTGTGGAAGTACTATTAAAAGGTAACCTGAAATAGGATGGGCTCCTAATCCAATGATTGGTGTCCTTGTAAAAAGAGAGATGCACAGGAAGAACACCAAGTGATGAAGGTAGATAAAGGTATTAACCAACTGCAAGTCATCAAAAAAAGTAGTCAAAAGTCCATGAACCACAAGAAACTACAGAGAAAAGGAAGGATTCCCTAATGAGTTTCAGAAGGAGCCCTATCATGTTGACTATCAACAACATGGCTGTGGCCTTCGAAGCAATAGAACTTTAAAATTAATTTCTTATTAAGTCACCTATTATATCACACTTTGTAAAGGTAGCTCTAGAAAACTAGTACGACTGCTGTCCCACACACATATTGCTGCTATGACTTATTGTAATTTCCTTCAATTATGAACAGAAATTTCAGTAAGACACTGGGGGGGGTGGGGAGGAGGGAAACCAACTAAATCCTATTTTTTTTGGTTTGGGGGTCATACCCGGCGATGCACAGGGGTTATTCCTGGCTCTGCACTCAGGAATTACCCCTGGCAGTGCTCAGGGGACCATAGTGGATGCTGGGAATCGAACCTGGGTCAGCTGTGTGCAAGGCAAATGTTCTAACCGCTGTGCTATTGCTCCAGCCCCAATTCTATCATTTTTATGTATAAAGCAATTTAACATCTTATTCTAGAATCCGTTAATGAGCTATATTTAAAAAATTAGTTATATCAATCTTATTTTGTTATTAATTCAATACATTCTGAATGCTGCAAAATCATCTTGAGATTTGTAATGCCTTTGGTTCTAGACCCTAAATGAGATTATGACACAAAATATCATAAACTGACCTAAATGAAAACTTTTTTATTAAATGATCGTTTGCTAGTAGATTAATATATGCATAAATAACCAAATATTTATTTTTAGCATTTTTGGCCAATAAATACTGCATGATAGATGTTAACTTGTTTTTGTGTTTCTTTTAAAACTAAGCAACTTGCTATTTGAGATCAATAACCTTTTGCTCTTTTAGCCAATCAGAGGTCTTCCTCCCCACTCCCAAGAGCTCCTCAGGGTCAAAGAGATACTCTAAGGGTTGAGGCTCTTGCTTTGCACATGGCAGAGCCCAGTTTAATTCTCATCGCTATGTATGGTGGTCCCTTGAGCAACAACACCAAGTGTGGCCTAAAAACCAAAAAAAAAAAAAGAGAAAGAAACACGACAAATTTGTCCATCTGTGTACATATTTATCAAAGGCTTGTGTCTATTAGCCCAAAGTTAGGTACAAATATGCCAATTATTTTCAAATTTAACTTATTAAAAATTCATGCTCCTGGGGGCTGGAGCAATAGCACAGTGGGTATGGCGTTTGCCTTGCATGCGGCCGACCCGAGTTCAATTCCCAGCATCCCATATGGTCCCCTGAGCACCACCAGGAGTAATTCCTGAGTGTAGAGCCAGGAGTAACCCCTGTGCATAGCCAGGTGTGACCCAAAAAGCAAAAAAAAAAAAAAAAAAAAAAAATTCATGCTTCTACCACGTCATCCTAACAGATCTCAGGTCTTTTATTTCCTTTAACATGTCAGAAACAGCAGTATATTATAATCTATTAACACATACGTATTCTATGAACCTGATGACTTGCAAATATCTTATTACTACATTATTTTAGAGTAATTTAGCATAAGAAGGATCCACAACAATGTTTAACTCAATTTCTTGATTTCCAAGTGATCAAATTAGGTTTACAGAAGGAGCCACATGTCTGGAATCACAGAACTGCTAACAGCTGGGGCAAAAAAAGCATCTTCCAATTCTAAGTTCAATGTTCTTTACCTTCTTCTACCATAAAAGTTGGTAAGAACAAATAAATTATCTGCAACTGCCTTTTGCATAATCACTTTAATCTTATTCAAAAGTATTTCTTAAGGGGCTGGAGAGATAGCACAGAAGGTAGGGTGTTTACCTTGTATGCCACCAACCTGGGTTAGATCCGCAGCATCCCATATGCCCCCCACCCCAAGCATGGCTGGGAGTGATTACTGAGTGCAGAGCTAGAATAACCTGAGCATTGCTGGGTGTGACAAAAAAAAAAAAAAAAAAGGTGCTCCCTCCACCAACCAAAAGAAGTATTACTTAAGTCTGGTTGCCTAAACAAAATTTTGTTTTTCAAATATCAATTTTATGGGGCTGGAGTGATAGCACAATGGGTAGGGCATTTGCCTTGCACATGGCAGACCGAGGTTTGATTCCCAGCATCCCATATGGTCCCCTGAGCACCGCCAGGTGTGACCCAAAAAGCACTGCACTACAGCACTGTCATCCGTTGTTCATCGATTTGCTCCAGCAGGCACCAGTAACGTCTCCATTGCGAGACTTGTTACGGTTTTTGGCATATCGAAACATGCCATGGGTAGCTTGACAGGCTCTGTTGTGTGGGCAAGAGACTCTCAGGAGCTTGCCGGGCACTCTGAGAGGGGCGGAGTAATCGAACCCGGGTCGGCTGTGTGCAAGGCAAATGCCCTACCCGCTGTGCTATCGCTTCAGTTCAACCCATAAAGAGAAAAATGAACTTCATCTAGGTTTAAAAAAATTAGTAATATCTTAATTGATAATATTTTTTCTTTAAAGAGAACTGGAGAGACGCAAGTCAAAACACTCCATTTAAAATCCATTTCTAGAAATCTCAAGAAAAAATATTAATAAATTTGGATAAAGAAATAACTCAGGATCAAATGAAGCACTGTTTAGAAATAATAGAAATATCCAACAATAATAAACTGATAAACCCTAGAGTATGTTATACACTGAATACCATGTAGCCATTAAAAATCATGCCCTATTGCATGATGGGATATATTCACAATACATTAAGCTCTGATGTACCTACTATGCAATTCTGGGATGTTGGGAATACATGTATATACAATACAAACTATAAGTTACACATTCAAGAAGAGTTTATCAGAGTTTGACACATAGTAAAAATCTAATACAGAGGATTCATCATCATAGCAAAAGTCTGATTATGCACAGAACATGTTATCAAAGTGGTAGACATCCAAATCAATTATTTTATTTACTTCAAAGACAATTTTGCACGTTATTTGAAATGAATTATTACTGGTAAATGGAGAGAATTTTTTCCAATGGACAGTTTTAAAGCCGTTCCTACAAGACCTAAGAAGCAAAGCAAAATTCAACCTTCCCCAAACAAGACATTATATAACACAAACTACCACAAACTCTTACACATTAAATAAAGGCCTCAATAATTCTTGATTAAATACACACTAATATGTAGCATTATGTAGAGCCAGAATTCTAAGTTACTTTCAAAGTTAACAGAGCATGTAGTAGAGGGTTTCAAACCAAGGTTTCTTAAGGCCTTAAAGGTTTTTTAACCATAATGACTTAGAAAATTACTATTTCCCAAGATACAGTGATTTTCACTTCTTTAAAAGGTTGAAATGAAGCGAGAAAAAAAACTGGAGTAGGAAGCAATCTCTAGTATAAATTCCTACTGTGACTTTTAAATTTTTTTTTTAAAAGGGAAAAAAATATACAAGATCCAAATTAAATCTTTATAAGGCAGTTTTACACTATGATAAAATTTTAAGGATGCCTGGTGTAATAAAGCTCTTTAGTTTCTCCATAAACACACATGATTTACCTAATAAACTGACCTTTCAAAATACTCCCTACTGAAGATATATAAATTATTGAAATAAAAACATTATAAAAAAATTCCTCCTGTCAATGTACAATGTTGATTCTAATGAAACTAAATATCAAATGAAAATATCACTTTCTAATATTAAAAAGTAAGTAAAACCCTCAAATATCTTCCCCGCAAGAGGGAACACCTCATGGGGCTGGAGCATTCACACAGCGGGCAAGGCATTTGCCTTGCACGTGGCAGACCCGGGTTCAGTTCCCAGCATCCCATATGGTCACCTGAGCAGCGCCAGTAGTCATTCCTGAGCACCTGAGCCAGGACTAACTTCTGTGCATTGCCTCGTGACACCCCCCCCCCAAAAAAAAGCAAAAGAGTTAACACCTCATAATGAAACATGTTAAAACCAATTCCTGTCCTACCAAAACAAACATACCAAATGTCCAAGAAAACAATTATAAATAAAGTAGGATGTGTGTGTGAAAATGAAATTTTAAAAGTCTGGGGTGAGGAAACTTCCAAGTTGTCCCAAAGTAAGTATATTAAGTTTTTTAAAAGGCCATTATTTTTATAAACCTAAAAATGGTCATTCAGTACTTTAAATATCAGTATCTTGGGATTTAAAACATTGGTAAAATTTTTTTAAAAAATGTAACAGCTGCATCACCCACTGACAGCACTACCTCCAAAACTTGCACTCCTTTCAAACTCTGGCAAGTAGTATAAAAGTAAAACAGTCAGAAACAATGTATTTTACACGTATGTCAGTTCAGCCCCTCATTTGTTTTTTTTCTATTAGCTGTATTATCAAGGAGATATTGGATATTTTACTTTAAATGATACTCAAGACTTTTCCCATCAAAAACATAAGTTGATGTTTTAATCAAAGTTAATTTCCTAATAGAACGCAGTAAAAATCATCGTCATTTCGTACAGAATTGCTAGCAGTTTTTCTCCTAAGGAGGCGTTATCTGAGATACTTCTTGATCTCTCCAAGTAGGTCTAATCTGCGGAAGGCAGTCAGACAGTACAGCACTGTGAATGGACAGCCAGGTATTTTATGAATGGAGACGATCACGTGATCCCAGCACCTCCCCGAACTGATATTTCCCACATAACTGTGTCAACATTCTGAGAACAGAGGTAGCTGTTTGTGTGTGCGCTGTGTCTGTGAATTTAACCTGTAACTGCGAGCTCTCCTTACTTCCGCAACTTAAAAATCGACAAGACAGATGGCTAAAGCCTCAAGTTTTCTTTCCCTGGAAAATCCTTTCAAGATGTCCAAGGTGATGGATGCTTTAATTTTTTTTTTTTATGAATGAAGAGTGTGCTATGCAAATGAGAGCGATTCACAAAAAAAGAGAGAGAACATGGCGGCCACTTCTGCTTCTCGACTGCACTGACACTGCAGCAATTCTACCTTCTCCCACACCCGCCCGTCAGAGGAGTGAGCGTCGCGGGGGGAGTGGGGGAGGACGCTGCTAGGCATTTCTCAAAGCTGTTTTATGTTAAACAGGCCTCGGCTTCGGACTTTAAAGTCCTATCAAAAAGGTATGACTTGAGGAATGCATTTTATTTAAAGGAATGCATCCCAGGGCGAATCCTAACTCACTCCATGCGCTCCCACCCTCCCCTCCCCCTCCCCCAACCCCCCCGGACAAACAAAACTTGAACTTCACGGCAAAGAAGACGGCGGCGGATATTCGGCGTGGAATTAAATCCCGTCTCAATAGAAAACTGGGCGCGCACCGTTTCGCCCTCCCAGGCAGCTGTTAACGTGAAAGCAGTGCGTTTTTTTTTTCTTTTTAACAAAAAAGCAAAGATTCCATTTGGAAAATAGGACAGTGCAAAAAAAAAAAAAACAAACCAAAAACTTAAACCGGGAAGCCGTCTAAGTTAATGAATGGAGGCAATGTAAATACTGTTAAAAATCAACGTAAAACCATGTGTTCTAACACGGGTTGAGGGGGACACAAACTGGCGTCCACAACTCTTCCGTGCTCCACAGAAAAGTCAGATCCAGTATTCGAAATGGTCAAATACAATTAATTGTTCAACAGCTCCCACACCCCAGGGGGGCCTTAATCCTATTAAACTCTAAAAATACTTCCGAGCCCCATTTGAAAAAACAAACAAACCAAACCCCCCCCACAAAATCCCCCTCCCCAAAAGAACCTATAGTCGTAAGTTTAAAAGACTGGGGGGGGGAGGGGGCAGGCTTAATCGGTATTTAAGAGTCACTGACTCATCGAATTAAGATTCAAGAGCAGTTTGCTGCAGGAGGTGCTCCCCCACTTTAGTTTCCGAGAGGAACGTCTCTCTCTGAAGGAAGCAGAAGCAGCAGGATCTCTGGGGTGTGTTGACTAGGGGTGCTTAAGTGCAAAAAAAAAAAATTATACAGGACAGGGGGGCTTTTCCAGGCAAAGGGCTCTCCCTCCTCTGCCTCCACCCAGCTCCACCTCAAGGACATGCAACTGCCATCGCACCCCAACACTTCATAATGTCTCCCCCGCGCCGAAAAATGCAACTAAAATTGGGGGGGAGGGTTGTTTGCTCCCATGAAATAAAATGGCTTAAGAAATCAAAGATTGTGTCCAGAACAAGATGCACGGAACTCTGCAGGGCTGCAAGCTTTCCGGGCCCCCAAATCTCAGAAGGTCGGGGGAGTGAGTGGTGCTGCCTACGAAGGGGAAAGCAAAGACTGGGGTCGGGGAAGGGGGGGGTGAGTGAGGGTGGCCAGGGGGCTTCGAGAGCAAGCTAAGAGGCACTTACTCGTTGTCAGAAGTCGCCGTCTCCTCGCTCATCTTTCCCTCACCGTGATCCGATCTGGAGATGGAGGAGCAACAGCAGGAGCAGCAGCAGCACCGAGGGGCAGGAGGCAGCGGCGGCCGGGGGGGCGCGAGGGCAGCGGCTCAGGGGCCTCACCATGGTGGATGCCTCACCCGGAACGGTGCCCCCCCAGCCGGGATCCCCGGCCACCCCCGCAAGGGGGTGGCGGCAACAGCCTCCGCCGTGGCGACCCCAGCCTCTTCCCTCGCCCGAGTGTCCAGCCACGGGATCCGAGGAGGCCGGGACGGGTCGGCGGAAAAGGGGGGCGGAGGGTGGGGGGGTGTAAGGAAAAAAACAAAAACGACAAGCGAAGAGGGTCGGCGAAGGCGGCGGTGGGGCGCCGCTGGTCGGGCCGCTGGGGTGGAGTGCCACGGGGTCCGGTCAGGAAGCGGCGGGCGGCCGGCCGGACAGAGCGGCCGGGAGCTGAGGCGGCGCTTCCCTCCCTCAGGGATGCGGCGAGGAGGAAGCGGCGCTCCGCTCGGTGGGGGCCGGCGGGGGGGTGCCGAGCCCGGGCTCCGGGCGGCGGCGGCGGCGCGGTCCCGCCGGAGCCCACCCCACCATCTCCCGCCCGAGCCCGCCCGGCTGCCCGCTCAGCCCCCGGCGGCGGCGGCGGCGGCGGCGAGCGGGCCGGTCCTCAGGAACGGGTTGCAGCCGGCGAGGGCCCTGGCGGCGGCGGCGGCGGATTCCTCCAGACACGCTCCAGCCGGGACGACTTCAGAAAGGGGAGGAGGGGGCGGCGGCGGCGGGGAGCCTGGCGAGGCGGGAGCAGCGATCGCCCCCACCCGGGCCGGAGAAGAACGGGTGCGCCCGCAGAGGCCAGGTCCGGAGACGAGGCGGGAGGGCGAGAAGAGCGGCCGCGGGTCCCCCCGCCAGACAGTGCCCACCAGCAGCTCGGCGGGCCAGCTCCTCACGCCCGCCTGAGGGGAGTCGCGAGGGGGGCGGCGGAAGCGCTCACGCCGCCCGCTCCTTCCGCCGCCGCCGCTGCTGCCCGAACCGGGGGCGCCCGCGGGAGCAAGAGGCGAAGTAGTCCCTGGCGACTTCTCCCGGCCGCTGCTTTACACCCCCCCACCCCGCCCCCCGGGGGGGGCCACCGCGGGCGCGGGGAGAGGTGGCCGAGCAAGGCTGCCTGGACGGGGAGGGTGTGTGCTAGAACGACTAAAAGCTGCGGCCTCCGGGCGAATCACTGCAACTCGAAGTCGTGTGCAGCATAGCAAGTTTCAGGAAAGTAGTTCCCTCCTCCCTTCATTTCCCAAATCGTTGTTTGAGCCGCCGAGCGGGGAAAGGAGGGAGGCGGAGGGATACGCCAGGCCCTGCGCTCGCTGTATGCGTGCGCGCGCTCCAAACTCTTGGCACGCCGCGAAAGGGGGCGGGGGTGTGAGCTGCACGGGGAGCTGCCTGGGAGGTTGCATTGTTGCGACGCCTTACTCCCCGTTACTTGCTTTGGAATATCCGCGTCGTTCGAACGGAGAGATTAGAACTGACACTGTGCAGAGAGAGGACATTTGGCGGCCACCCGCTTCTGCCGTGTGTGAGTGTGTGTCTGTGTGTGTTTTTCTGGCACAGCAAAGAATGGAACTGGCACGAGTTCATCTTGAGTTGGTGGGGGTTAGAAGGAGGGACTGTACAAAGAGAGCTCCGCCTGCTGTCCCTCTGGTTGCATTGCTGCAGTTCCCTGTCTGTATGCATACATAAGCACAGTGTGTGTGTGTGTGTGTGTGTGTGTGTGTGTGTGACAGAGAGAGAGGGAATTAGTTTTAATGACTTGGATTTTTACTGCGCAAGAGGTATTCTGTGCAGGGCATTCATCCCCAAAAGCTAGAGTGGTTGTTAATGGAGAACGACTTCCATTGAAGCCCATGGTAGGCGTGTTACATGAATCTGGCGCAGCCAGAAGCACAGGAAATAACTCCCGCTGCGAGTGAGGTTGCATAACGATAGCGCAGAAGATGCCTCTGTGGCACGAACTGCTCTGAACGGAGGCGGAACGATTAGTGAATAGGCAGCTGTCACGTTTGCATTGTTAGAGGACAGTGTATGCATTCATCTCAAAATGTTTTTGCACAGAAACCTGCTGGGATTGTGCTCTGTAGTCTAGGGTGTGGGGACTCAAGAGGACCTTGAGGAGCCTTTTTATATTCTATCTTCTGCAAATTCTATTATGTCTTCTCCACCTGGAAAGCTAACTTGGACTTGGCCGGGTCTGGGGGACTGAATCCAGACGCTCCCAAGTTTCTGACACCCCTCCCAAGGTATCTGTTAAACTCTCAAGGCCTAATGCTTTTCTCTTCATTCTCAGGTTTGTGCAATCTGAGAATGAGGATTGTCACTCCCGCTACCTTGAGGGGGTAGAACAATTCCTGAGGCTAAAGGGGGTGGGGGGGGAGGGTTGGAAATGTGGAAGAACCTCCCAAACAAGCCAGCAGTCCTCTTCTGCCATCTGTCTCCAGGAAGTTTAAGAATTGTTCTTCTGGGGAGTGCAAAAAGCTAAGCTATGACCTATTTTGCACACAGTAGGTACTTAAATGTTTGACAGGGAAAAGCACAAAACCAGCGGGTCTTCAAAACAAAAACAAAACACATCCTGTTGATTCCTGAGGTTTCTTTATGCTATGTAACTTGCTTCCTGTCACCAGCAGCACAGGCCTGACTCAGAGTGAAGGAGGGGGGAGCAGTTTCCACCGACAGCGACAGAGGAGAAGCGATCTGCAGGGGGTCTTCCTTGAATCCTGTGACCCTGTAACTGAGTGTTGGTACTGGCTTGTTCTACTTGCACTGATTTGACTCCTCAGATACTCAGATTTAAATCAAGTTCCATTATTCTTAATGTATGTGTTCTAAACTAGACCCCTCTGTAAAACGGGGATAACTATCAAGGCCTTTCAGACCTGGTAACAAAGGAATAATGATAAAGCACTTAGAATAGTTTCAAAAGGCTGAATCTCGGCCCAACAATGATTTTGTAAAATGATCATAAACTCTATGACAAGGGGGTAAAGTTACTCTGAATGTTCACTGTAAAGCACTCTATATCCTTGAGTGAACAAATAACTTTGATTTCTTCCGTGTGCCATTTTAGCTAGAAGAGCCTGGCTTCCATTGCCTGACCCTTAGGAAACCATCAGTAAATGATAGCTCTCAGAATTATGATTAAGTAGAAGGAAAGTTGGATGGCTTGCAAAGGCTTCTTTTCCTTTTGAAGATTTGCTTCTGTTTGAGACTGAAGTGCATCAGGGAAATCATCAATTACGAGCTTTCGGAGCAAATAGCAGACTATCTTGCTTGTCCTGTGCAAGGCACTGTACTGACCATGTTCACACAAGTTGCTTTAACCTAAAGAAACAAGATACAATCAACAGCCCAAATGAACACTTTCATTGTTTTTCCCAATTCCATAAGCAGAGCTTTCATTACCTTTGACTTTACCCATACTAGTCACAGGAAACGTTTGTGCCCTTTTTTTTTTAATAGTGCGTTTGAGCATTTGTAGTTATCTCCTCTCCCATATCTCTCCAACATTCTTGGGGCGGGGCCTCCCCAGCTTTGCTCTGGAGTCTATAGCCCACTCTCTGTGGTACTTGGCCCAGCAATTAAGACCTGCTGGGTAAATGCTTTAGCCATAGATGCTTGGTCTGTGGTTCTGAGGTCAGGGGTATGTACTACTAGGAATTGAGTATCAGGCCTCACAGATACAAGGAAGAACTGACTGACATTTTAAAAATTGCCTTGCTCTGGTGAGTGTTCTACTCTGGAACAACCAAATGACCCTGTGATGAGGCTTAAGGTCTAGGAGTCTTCTAGTCTGTCAGGCTCCAGAAGCTCAAAATTCCAGAAGCCTCATCTAGTCTGTGCCAGGGTCCCAGAGATTCAAAGAAATAATTCAGGGTTAAAGCACATACCTTCCATGCAACCAGCTCTGGTTTGACCTTCAGCACCACATTTCCCCAATATCATGGGTACTCATATTGAACTAACAGCCCAGCTTGGCTGAGAATCACTGAGAGGCGAGGAACACTGCTAGAGAGGCTGCCCTAAAAAGAAAGAAAACAAGAAAAAGGGACTTTGTACAGGGATTAAGGCTCTTGTCTTGCACATCACTGACCTAGGTTCAAATCCCCATTACCACATATGGTTCCCTGAGCACTGCCAGATGTCATTCCTGAGCCCAGCTTGATAGGGACCAAAATACCAAAATAAATAAATACAACAACAAGAAGAAGAAGAGAAAGAGAGCTTCAGCATCCAAATGCAATGTGTGAAACATTATTTGGATCCTGAATTGAACACTTTTTTTTTTTTAAAGTTTGAGTGAGTGGGGACTGGAGACTGATGATACCATTTTTAAGAAATGGTGTTATGATTGTATTTTTTACATCTTCATTTGTTTGGTTTTTTTTTTTTTTTTTGAAGGGGGCTGGTAAGTGCTAGGGGGTTTGAAAACACCAGCCTTGGGAATCACTCCTGGCTCAAGGGACCATATGTAGTGCTGGACATCAAACTAGGCCCAGGTGAAAGGACAACGAATCCCTATACTGTTTTTCTGGCCCCTAAAGTCTTCATCTTTCAGAAATTCATCCTGAATTGCTTAAAAATTAAATACTTTTAATATCTGAGGTTTGCTTCAAAATGTTCAGTGTTTGAAGAGCAGTGAGAAGTGCTCACTTGGGATAGAGATGACTCAGTATTGGTTCATCATCATCATCATCATCATCATCATCATCCCGTTGATCGTCAATTTTCTCCAGCGGTTTCAGTAACATCTCCACTCGTTCTAGCCCTGAGATTTTATAAGCCTCTCTTCACTCGTCCTTCTCAACAATGTCATGTTGGAGCATCTTTCAGGGTCAGGGGAATGAGACCCATCACTGTTACTGGTTTTGGCATATGACTACACCACAGGGAACTTACCAGGCTCTCCCATGAGGGCAGGAAACTCTTGGTAGCTAGCCAGGTTCTCCGAGAGGAAGAGTTAGGCTATAAGGTGTCGCTTCCAGGAGCTTGGTTTTATAGTCTCTGGGTCTTGGCCGTTGATGGGATTACATGGCACTGAGGGCAGTTTCTGGGTGTGACCGCCTAGCTACTGGAAAATGGGGGATCTGGGTGGAAGAGGCCCAGTACTGATTTGAGCAGGCTTGAAGATCTCAGTCCCAGGTCCCGAACACCTGGTTCCTCTGCCGGTTCCTTCATGCGTGAGGCTCATCCGAACCCAGGCCTGGGTGGAGCAACCAGGTGCAGGCAGGAGGCAGTATTGATCATGTATGATAATAAGCAGAATCTCTTTACCTTTTTATCCACTTAAATTTCATTCCCTAATAAGATGTTTTAGAGGGGGCAGAGCAATAGTATAGAGGGTAGGATGCATGCCTTGCATATGACAGACCTGGGTTCTATTCCCAGCATCCTATATGGTCCCCGGAGCCCTGTCAGAGTAATCCCTAAGCACAGAGCCAGGAATAAGCCCTGAGCCCCACTAAGTATAAATCCCTCTACCTCCCTACCATGACCAAAAAACCAAAACGGGGCCAGAGTGATCCATTTGCCTTGCACTCAGCCGACCCGGGTGCGATCCCCAGCATTCCATACAGTCCCTCAACTACCACTAGGAATAATTCCTGAGTGTAGAGCCAGGAGTAAGTCCTGAGTATCACTGGGTGTGACCCAAAAAGCTAAAAAAGTAAAAACAACAATAAACAAGATAGAAAGTTTTACATAAACGGCACCCAGAGATTGTAATCACTCTAAACACTTCCCTAATTGAATTCTGTATTATTGCACAGTACCACCACCAACAACAAAAATGTCCAATGTAGATTCTGGGTAAATAATGGCCAGTACTGGTTTATTTCTCAGGTGGGTCTTTGGGAAGGATGCTAGTTACAGTAGCAGATGCAGTTGTCCCCAGTTTAGGAATTGGTCACAGCCATTTAACAACAGGTTAAGATAATTGTCAATACAAAGGCCTGGGGTATTGCCCCATAGCTAGAGAACTGCTTCATGAGTGGAGGGGAGAAGGCAGATGGAATAGAGAAGGGATCACTAAGAAAATGATGGCTGGAGGAACCAGTTGGGATGGGAGATGCATGCTGAAAGTAGCTAATGGAACAAATATGATGACCTCTCAGTGTCTGTGTTGCAAGGCCATAATGCCCAAAAGTAGATAGAGTATGGGGAATTTTGTCTACCATAGAGGCAGGGGGAGGGTGTGAAGGGGGGGGGGTATACTCGGGATATTGGTGGTGGGGAATGTGCACTGGTGGAGGGATGAGTGTTTGATTATTGTAAGAGTATAACACAAACATGAAAGCTTGTAACTATCTCACAGTGATTCAATAAAATTAAAAAATAAAAGAAAATTATCAAAAGCATCTGTTGACAAGCAACACAGTTGCCAAATAATTGCCACTATACATCTTCCTCGGCTTATGATGGTGTCATGTCCTGAATAACCCGTTATAAATTGAGAGTATCCTTAAGTTAAAAGTACATTTAATACACCTAATCTACTAAACACGGTAGTTTACCTTAAAATGGATTGCGAACAACTCTCAATAACCTATGATGGAAAAAGTCATCCAAACAGATGCCACGTGATTTATTGACTACTATACTGAAAGTGAAAACAGTTCATCGAGTATCGCTTGTTTATCCTTGCAATCTCAATGCTGATACAGGGATGTGACTCACTGGCCACATCACAAGAAACCTTCCCAGCTTCTATGAACCCAGCAGAAGATCAACATTTGAAGTTGTTTCTACTCAGTACATGCTATTTTCACACGAGTGTGAAGTTCAGAAATTCATGTAAACCACCACTAAATCAAAGATACAAAGTAGAGTATCATCTAAGGTCAGAAGATCTAAGGTAAGAAGATTCAAGAGTATTTTTCTCTGGCGGAGTGATAGTACAGTGGGTTGGGCGCTTCTCTTGCACTCAGATGATCCAGATTCAGCCCCTTGCATCCCAGATAGCCCCCCAAACACCGCTGAGAGTGATTCCTGAGTGCCAAGCCAGAGTAATCCCTGAGTGTCTCTGGCTGTGACACACACAAAAAAAAAACAGAAAAAAAAAAGTTTTTCTTGCCTCCAGGTAAGTATCAGACTTGAGCTCACAAAGAACAGCAAGGGTGTCCCCAGCAAATGACACAGAGCTCTATGAGTTCAAGGCTTTCCTTCCCTTGCCACACCACTCAGTCCATAGCAATCAAAATATTAATTCAGAATTCATCCTCTCAACTTTTTTATTTTGGACTTTGCTATTTTATACTTCAATTAAGTCTCTTGCTTTTTCCTAATAAACTTCTAGCGGGTTTAGATTTTCTTTCCAAGTTAAGTTTGATGCAGCTTGAAGGCTAAGGTTGCGTGTCATGGTTTGGGGGCATTTTCTTTAGCAGCAGTTGCAAACATAGGTGCTCTTCAGTTTGTTTGCACTTAGCTTTCTACAGCACTTCACAGATTTTGCATTATTTTTATAAGACCCTCCACCAGCAACAAAGAGTCATTTGTGAGAGATTCAAATGATGGTTAACATTTTTTAGCAAAACAATTAAAGTATTTTAAATAAACTATACAGTTTGTTTTGTTTGAGGCCACATCCAGAGGTGCTCAGAGCTCACTACTGGCTCTGCACTCGAGGGTCACTCCTGGCAGACACAGGGGACCACATGGGGTACCAGGGACTGAACTCGGGTGTCCGCGACTGTGCTGTCTCTACAGCCCTGAGCTATATTTTTAGCAGAATGCTGTTCCATACTTAGTAGACTATATTGTTATTTAAACAACACTTTTATAGGCACCGAGAGAGAAGATTCACGTCACTCTATTTGTTGCAATATTCACTTTCTCATGATGTTTTGGAACCAAATCCACAATTTCTTCAAAGAATGCCTGTAATGGAAGCTTCTCAAATGAAATATTACCCAAAGCCTGGTGTACATATATAAAAATGAAGCCGTAATGACTGACACTGTGATGGAAATCGGGTCTCTCCAGTTTCCTTTCCTGTTGAGACTTGAACATAACTGCAGCTTGGCATTCCATATATGCTGCTGTGCTAATAAGCTCTTAACAGATATTTGTGTATTTGCAAAGCCAAAAGAGGAGACAGCCATGATAAAACTTGATGTTCTGACAGTATATAAAATCCATGTACACCCTGCCATGGCTAAAATTACTCTTAATATTACCCCTTAGCAGAAGTTATTAAAATTATATATCTTAAAACTGTGACTAATCTGTGCTGAGATCAAAGGGGGCTCTATTTTCATGCTGTACTTTCTTTAATGGATTTTTGTTTTGTTTTGTTTTGTTTTGAGTGTAACCGGTCTCTTGGCTAATGAGCTCTGCCTCTCAGTGGAACTACTAAATGGTAACCATGTTTCTAAATCGTTTCCTTGCCTCTGGCAGAAGTCTGTTCTCCAACACTAGGATTTCCATGTTCTTCTAAACTAATACAAAGTATAAAGGATAAGTATGCTATTTTATTTTTCTCCCAGAGGACTGCAATTGTTGGTCTGGTAGTATCCGGTGAGTGTGAAATCAGTTTACTTTTAATGCTATAACTGCCTTTTACAGGAAGTTTCCACAAGATTACAACGAGTACAAGGGAAATGAGCAGTCTGCGATTTCCTTTATTTTCAGTATAATCTTAGCAAGAAGGATGCTTACCAGCTCCCCCAAACTACTAAATAAAGCACTCCTCCCTTAACCATCTTTCTACCGAATGGCTTTGGCCTGATCCTTTTTTTGCAGGTTATGTTCCGTTACAGCAAATATGAAGCACTGAAACATTCATTTAAAAGAGAGCATAATCCATGAATATTAAACAGAAATTTAGTACAAAAGAGTCTAAGTGTTCCTTGGATTTTGTTTTAAGTACAGTATTTCGGTTCTCCTTGAGTAATTGATTATTAATAGACTGGTACTATATAATCAATGATGCTGTTAGAAACTTAACATCCTAACACCTTCCCTACTGGTATTACTATCAATGAACTCTCCAGTCTCAAGAAATTAGGAACTGAAGATTGGAAAGGTTAGATGTCTTGTAGTTCACGCATTAGTAAGGACATAGCTGGGCCTTGATGTATAATCTTCTGCTTAATAAGCCTGTGTGTGTGTGTGTGTGTGTGTGTAACTTCTCAAGATGGGCTTCTTAATGAGATATTACTATGGATGATGAGTTGGCAGAAACCCAATGCTTAGTGTTACCAGTTTTCTTCAACAGGACTCAGATATGACAGTTACCTTATACCATCATATCCTAGTGTAATCTGGATACCTCTTGGGTCTCTATTGTAAATTGACAGCTATTTCTAGAATCCTGACAGGAAGAGCACTTCTATCAGGAGACAAAAAGCATCTCATTGTCTTTTAATGACCCTAGCGACTTTGATAATCATCACAGCCACTAGTTAAAAATTTACTCCCTCAGTTCTACTGGTCAAATTTCTAGTGCTCTATAGTCACAGATGGTTAGTGGCGACCACGTGGGACTGTCCAGAGAGAACATTTCTGTGATCTCAGAAAGTTCTTTTAGGCACTTTAATGTGCATCTGTGTTACTATAAACATCACAGGTAGTTGTCCTGTCCTTCTTGTAAATTTCTACCAGTGCCATGCTCTCAAATTGCTAAGAAGGTGAGAGGAAGGATATTTTACAATTAAGGTCTCTTATAAACCGGCACAAAGTATCTATATTGAGAAGCACTCATTCATTTATTTATTTTATAAAACTAATGTAAGTGCTCATGTGTAATACTGTAAATCCTTGTTCATCAAAGTTGCATTATCTTCACCTGGGGACTGGTTAGGAATGCAGATGCCTGGGCTTCACCCCAGCCCTACTGAATTAGAATCTGCGTTTTAACAAGATCCCCAGGTGATTCATCTGCACATTAAAGTTTCAAGAAGCTCTGCAGCAAAACATCCCTTTCTCTTGAATACATAATAAGTGACCCTTTCTAACCCTGACTGGGGAAATAGTTCTCCCCATCATTTCCAGTCCTTTTCCTGCCCCTTTTCTTTTTGCCTTTTCTTTCTGTCTCTGCTTTTGACCACTCAGCACTTTGTCTCTGCCCTTCTCGGCATAAAGCCGACTACTGTTTGCAGTCTTGGGACTCTTTCCCAGGACTGGGGCAGGGGTGTCACTTTCCGTATCCCTACCCGGTTTCCCTCTTCTCTCTGTTATCTTCCTTCCTCTCAAAAATTATTTCTTCTTTTTCCAGATGACATACTGAAGATTCCCTCACTGCACCTCAACACTTTCATTGGACTTTATGACACTTTATTAGATCTGTATAAAAGTATACAACTCACTCAGGGGTTCTGAAAATGATGCATTTGTTTTAACTTCTATTTGCTCTACTCTAATTTCAAAATCAAACATGTATAGCCTGTATTTATATAAAAGAGGTCCCTCCAGCCCTCCCTCCATTCGTGTTGGCAATATGTGTTTGTTTAAGATAATTACCATATATCCATAAACTGTAATAGTCATACAGTAAAGAGAAGAGATATAAAGGAAATGTCACTCATAGAAGGAAAACATACAGTGTTTTATATAACACTGCCTTATTTAAATGTTTCCTTTAGGTTTCCCTGCTTTCTTAGGTACCTTGTAAGATTTTGGAGAGCCATAAGACAGCTGTTGCCTTCTTAGTCCTTAGAAGAGAACAGTTACGGGCCAATTAGAGAGTTAGTACCGCTGGTAAGATGCTTGCTCTGAATGCAGCCAGGGTTTGATCTCACGCACCCCATATTTTCCCCAGAGCCCAGCCATGAGTGATCCCTGAGCGCAGAGTCAGGAGTAAGTCACAAGTGCAGATGGGTGTGGAATTAAAAAGAAAAGAAAAAGAGAGGAAACAATTAGGCCGTGATCTTGTTGGGACTGCAAAGGATAAGGCAGATAACATGCAGGCTGCAGGGTCCTCAGGATCTCTTCAAGTGCTGAGAGGAGGCCTATTTTCTTAAAACTGAGTCTCTCAGTGCCTTACACACAGCTAACCCACGTCAGTCCCTGACACTGGGCCCCCAAGTACTGCCAGGGGTGGTCCCTGAGCACAAAGCCAGGTGTTAAGCCCTGAGCATCTCCATGTGTGCCCCCAACAGTTCCCCTGAAAACTACCTTACAGCATCACTAGAGAGATATGGAAAACCAAAAGGAAACATTTAGAAAATACAAGATGTTGCGTGACAAGTAATAAAAATAACTGCTGCTGTTTTACTCAATAACACTAATCTTATTAACATCCCCAAATGTGTCCGTGTTGAGGTTCTGTAAAAATTTGAATATTTTTGAATAGTAATATGTTTGAAGGGCCACGGATATGACTCAGGTACCTTGCCCATGAGAGGCTCTGGGTTTTATGCCCCTCATCCGAAGCCTCACCATGTCCCCCGTCACTGCCAGATTGCACACCGCTGTGAGTGCCCCTCCCAAATTAAACAACCATTGTCTCAAAATTATTAGGTATTGAAAACCTTCGTTCTAGTTACTGGAACTGAGGAGGTAGTCCTCACCAGAAAGGCCAGTCACTGTCACTGTCACTGTCATCCTGTTGCTCATCAATTTGCTCCAGCGGGCACCAGTAACGTCTCCATTGTGAAACTTATTGTTACTGTTTTGGGCATATCGAATACACCACAGGTAGCTGGCCAGGCTCTCTCACCATAAAGAAATGGGGTTTTTTCCTCGTGAAGATGAAAAATCCTGAGATACAGACTTTCCTTTCTACCAGAGAATGCAATCCTCAGCTTGAAAGCCCTTTATCAAAAAGCCCTAAAACACTTCACACCCTCATTGTCCTCTGGGTCTTAGCCAATCTTTGTTTATTTCAAGTTTCCTTCCTTTATTGCATCATCGCAGGCCCTCTTCCTTCTGGGTCCCAGACAAGCTGTTCAAGGACTTACCCCTTCCCTCCTTACTTGCCTTATTGGCGTTGCTGATTGTAAGCACATCTCTTGGTATTTTTCCATGTAACTCTTTAGAATGGATGGAGAACAATGAAATTGCTTTCTATAATCCCATATTACTTGGGCAAATCTACATCTTCAAAATGTAGAAACTCTTTATGTGTCCATGACACCATTTAGGTTGGAGGGAGTGGAGGGTACCTCCAAAGCAGTGTTCAGGGAGCCCAGAGGCCTCTCTCTCTCAAGATACTTAGAAGTCCAATGCCAAGGGCCTGAAGAAGTGGTGTTGCTCAGGCCTTGGCAGTGCTGGGGACCAACAAGCCAGCCCTGGGGGTTGCTCAAGGGCCAGTAAAGCTGAGAGGGAGGGGTGATTTGTAGAACCATGGATGGTGGGCCATGGGGGGTTCTAACAGGGTGTTGGTCACCAGACCCCTGAGGTATCTCCCATCCCAAGACAGTCTTCTTAACTATGTATTTGTTTAGTGTCTATATTTAATTATCCATCATTTACGCATTTTTATATAATTCAACATTCATGCATATTTTACTTTTCATATAATAACTGCTGGAGTGAAACAAATGATAGGTGCTTACCAAATGTTATTTATAGAGTGATAGTAATTTCTTCCTCTAAAAAGATGACTTTATTTACATTTTGAATGTGTATCTTGAGCTCATCTCCGTCAAATGTGTAATGATATAAGAGATTTTGCCAAGCTTTCTTTCAAATTGGTAAATTCTATTTATGCATATTTGTTTCCTTTTAAACTTTGCATGTATCTAAAAGCAGATTGCTTTGGAAATCACACAAAGTGTAACTCATTTCATTCTACAGTGATCTGATTTAAATTTTTTAGTCTTCATTTCTACTTTCACTTCTGATATTGACCTTTTGTAAGACCAAAATTTATCATTAGTCTCTTTATGTTTCCATGTTGGAGAGCAGCTCAATAAGCCTGAGCTCAGTTTTGCATGCTGAAGTCTCAGCCTTGATTCTGGTGGCATATGGTTCCAGAACATTATTTCGCCAAGAAGCAGCTCCTCCCCACCCGCCCACCAACCATGGGAGTGGCCAAAAAACAACAAAAGAAAAGCTGCACTCATCAAAAGATAGACAAGTTACAAGAAAGTACCAATAAAATTCATGAAAGCATAGTGTTTAGGTCAGCTCTCAAAAAGCCCTTTGATCAGTTTATAAAAGATCTTTATTAGGAAGATTCTAGTTACTTAAGATACTTGATTAATTTTATATGCTAGGTTCAGTACTAAAGATTAAATTTAGGGACTGAAGCGGTAGGGCAGCAGGTAGGGCGTTTGTCTTGCATGCAGCCGACCTGGGTTCGATTCCCAGCATCCCATATGGTCCCCTGAGCACCACCTGTAGTAATTCCTGAGTGTAAAGCTACAAGTAACCCCTGTGCATTGCAGGGTGTGACCCAAAAAGAAAAAAAATAAAATTTAATTAAATTTAAAGATTAAATTAAATTTAAGATTAAATTTAAGATTCACTGTATCGCTGTTATCCCATTGCTCATTGATTTGCTTAAGCAGGCACAAGTAACGTCTCCATTGTGAGACTTGTTACTGTTTTTGGCATATTGAATACGCCACAGGTAGCTTGCCAGGCTCTGCCATGCGAGCAAGCTACTCTCGGTAGCTTGCTGGGCTCTCCGAGAGGGGCAGAGGAATCAAACCAAGGTTGGCCACATACAAGGCAAACGCCCATACCTACTGTGCTATCATTTACTGATTAAATTCCATGATTTCAAGTTTAAAGTTTAGTAAAGATATCAATTGGTAAGTTACCATTACTGTGATAAGTGCTATGAATAGTAATAAACTGGAGCGGCCACAGATAGAGTACAGTGGGTAAAATCTTGCCTTGCATGTGGCTGACCTGGGTTCAGTCTCTAGCACTTCATATGGTCCTACATACACTGCCAGGAGTGATCCCCAAGCACAGAACCTGAAGGAAGTCTTGAGACTCCCACTTGGTGCGACCCAGAAACATTTTTTAAAAAGTTATTAATAAAGTGCTATGGGGTGAACTGGTATTACTTCATATAAAATTTAAGATAGACAATAAGTGAGTAACTGTAAAATGTTATTGTGAGGTGAAAGAACAATGAAAGGAAAAACCACCCTGGAAAAGTCATCACTAATGGGTTCAAGAGTGTGAGCAGGGAAAAAAAAATCTGTGCTGGTGATTATGTTTATTTGTATAAATTCAACTTCCACAGGGACTATCAACACTAGGAGAAACTGGAGAAATACTTGATTTTTTTTGTACATTTTTTTTAACTCAAAGCCAGAATGAAATTCAGCCCCACAGGGGAAGCTCTCACAGACACTCTTCACCCATCAGCTTATATAAATATGTGATTTCGTTCACCAACACCTATTGGATATTTATGTAACTGGTTTGCTTGTTTTCAATCAACTTTTTGGCATTTATTCATTGTACAGATCCATTTTGTATGTAAATACTCTAAGGAAAATAATCTTTTACAGAATGCACTGTTTTGGTTCCCAGCTCAAGATATTTCTGTGGTTGCTTTATGTGTATTAAGTGCTCAGGGCTACCTTTTCTGCTTCTCATCTATTCCAACACAGTTTTCTGTTGGGCCAAACATGTATGATGTTTTATTCTAAAAGTGCTGTTGTTTATATTTTGACCACCAAAGTAAGGAAGCAGGGTCCCTGCTTTCTTACACTTCTTTTATCTACCTAGAATATCTAGTTATCCAATATCCATTGTCCATTGTTCTCTCAACAAGGTTGACTGACAGAAGTTATCTGCGGCCTCTCCCAAACTGGAAGGAAGTTCATGTGAAGGTCTTCTTGTACAATTCAGAACAAGCATTTTAGGGGCCCAGGAAAACCTACTTCATAGAGACTTTGCCTTGTTGGTTGAAGCGATGAGTTAGATCCATGGAACCACCTTCCATACCAAGTGCCATCCCAGTAGTAATGCTCTTTGAATTCCCAGCACCATGACTGAATTCCCAGCACCATGACACAGTGTGTAACCAAAGCTCCGAAACCAAGAATGAAGCACCCACTTTATCTCAACAACAATAAATGAAGAGAAGAGGGAAAATAAAATATGCAATGAAAAGAATACAATTTATTATATTTAAAGTAAAAAATTTTGCAGCTTAAAATGATTCATATGTAGATGAGAAAATCTATTTTTGTAAGTATGGGAATTTTTGTTTGTTTGTTTTGGGGTCATACCCGGCAATGCACAGGGGTTACTCCTGGCTCATGCACTCAGGAATTACTCCTGGCGGTGCTCAGGGAACCATATGGGGTGCTGGGAATCAAACCCGGGTCAGTTGCATGCAAGGCAAACGCCCTACCCGCTGTGCTATTGCTCCAGCCCCTTCATTTTACTTTTTTTATTGAGTCACCTTGAGCTACAGTTATTCGTGATTGAGTTACAGGCATACAATGTTCCAACACCATCCTTAACAATGCCCTTTCTCTATGTCTTCACCAAGAGTGTATTTGAACAATCTTGTTTAATTTTTACCAGTGTGGTTCCCTACCCCAACATAGAGTAGCTCATTGTTTTATTATTTCCCTGATCTGTGTTTAAATTTATCATATTCATCTATGTTTAAATTTACTCATCCTTCTCACTGAATATCCTAATTCATGTTTCTCACTCATTTTTCTTTGCCCGAGTTTTTTAAATTATACCCTTAGTCACATGTTGTTGAGAAAATATTGATCAAGCAACTAATTATCACAGGATCACTATCTCTTGTAAAAAATAATTAAAAATGTAAGAATTATTTAGGACTTTTTAAGGATTATCTTTTCCGTGTTTGATATTCTACTTTTATTTATATCACTGTCAGTGTCACTGTCATCCTATTGCTCATCGATTTGTTTAAGCGGGCACCAGTAATGTCTCTCATTGAGAGACTTATTGTTACTGTTTTTGAAAAATTGCTTCTTCTGGGGTCCTAGAGAGGCAACAGGGTAAGTTCACATGTTTTGTATGCAGGAAGCCCAGTTAAATACCCAGTTTTGCGTAGTCCCCCAGACACCTGACAGTGGACAGCCCTTTAGCAATGCACCAAGAATAACACCCTCCACTCAGCACTGTAAGATGTGACCACAAACATCCTGAATTTAAAAGTTTCTTTTTCTCTACGTATACAGCAACACTATAAACAGTATATTCAGACTAGCAGTAATAATACATATATTTTAGGAAGAAATTCACTGGAACTACTATACTCTGTTACTACAGAATGTTTATTTGTCCTTGTCTCCAACATAGTTAACCAGCACAAAGATATTTAGCAAAACTAACACTGTTCTCAGAAGTGCAATGAGACAGGTACCTGGTTATCCTTTCCCATGTCAGTAACGTAGAATAACCATCTCAGTAAATACAAATTGGCAAAAGTGGCTGAAACATTTTTGTGGCACTTATTCTCTGGTGGAGAACTTGAAGATGACCATACATTTATGTATATTTACTACCTATCAGGATCTGCTCCATCAACTTTTCATTGTTAATGCTAATTTCATCATGAAAGAGGCACTAACTTCATATTCCTTTTAATGGTAAGGAAATGAAAGTCCATAAGGTTAATAACTTGCTTAGGCAGGTTTCACAGTCAGAGATCTGACTTGGGCCATTTGGTTCCAAGGTCCCATTCATAGCCATGATGCTGGGCTTTCATAAGTAGTGTTTGACTAAAAGAGTGAAAGGAACTGTAAGCAGAAGACCATAGATAAGAGGAGAATAGATAAGTGGACAAAGGAAGGGATAAAAAAAGGAAAATAAAAATAAAAACCAAAGGAAAGAAAGAAATAGGGAAGGAATTTAGGAAATAAACCTGTAAGCTTCTCAGACCACCAATTCAGTGGACAGCTGTATGGGACTTGCTTAGCTCAGAAACAGTGAGGAATGAATTTGATATTCCTCATGTTAGCTAGCCCTTGGCCCAGCCACCCCACTCACACCCATATCCATACATGCTTTCTTGTATCTTCCTTTGCTGCACTTCTTTTGCAAAAAACGTGGGCTTGGTTCTCTGCTCATGGTCTATTTTGTTCCATCAGACAAAAATAGAAGGTAGTTGGACAGAGATTTGCAAAGTGTGCCCTAAGAAGAATATTTTATATTTTCACTTGGATTTCAAGTTTCCCTAATTCATCAGGTTTCACTTAATCTTCAGCACAGTATAAAAGAGAGTGATGATAATTCTGGGACAGTGGTTGCCACCAGTTTTGTCCCCCAGGGATGTTTTCAGTTGTCACAACGTGGAGTGGGGGTGGTGATGTCACAAGATTCATTCTAGTGAGTGAAGGTCAGGGATATTACTTAGGCATTTCTTCACAACAAAGAACAACTTGTGTTGAAATATTGACACCATCAAGGTTGCAAACACCTGTTTGGTAAAGCAATGCTGTGCAGGTAAGAGCTTCTCTCCAAAGGCATAAGAATTTGTACCCTAACTAAAATACAGGAACAACTACAGCCAAACTCTGCTTTTACATTCCAGCTCCTTCCTGTCTGGCATAAGGATGAGCCATTCATGAAAAACAAAAAAATGAAAGTGCAAAACAGAAGTGGTATAAAGCCAAAATAATTGGGTGCAATTTCTTGCCAGGATTTTCTATCCGTGGTCAAAGACTATTTTGCAAAAGGATTTGTGAATGAGATTATTTGGCTGTTTCTTTATAAAGTCATGAATTGAAATGAAACTGCTCAGATCAGAATGATCATAAAAGAAAGGAAAAATTATACTCTGCAAAACTGCTCAATAAATTATTAAAACTGCCTTAGACAGGATACTTGAATGAAATATTCCTATCTTAAGAAAACTTACTTTAAAAGTTTGAGTGCTATTTTTGTGTGTATTTATTAAGAACATGGAATAGTTAGAGATTATAAGATGTGTTTAATTTTAATAATATATTTGGGATTTACAAGCTATTTGAATTTGTGGGTGGGCCAAAACCAGCAGGACTTACTGCTTGCTCTGTGCCCAGGGGTTTACTTCTGGGTGTTTGGGGAACCATATGCAGTCTGAAGATCTAACCAGGGTTGGCCCCATGTACCTTCCCCTATACTATCTCTTTGGCCCTTGCTATTTAATTTTTTTATTAAAATATTATTTATTTTTTTATTTTTGCTATTAACATTTTTATGTATCAGATAATCTATACAGTTTATTGTACATTATTTCAAGTAAGCCTGATATGCTCATTTAGCAGATATGGAAATTGAAGCCTCAAAAATGTGAAATTACAGACTCCAAACTTACATAAGCCAGCAAGAAGCATAGCAGAATATGAATTCATATTCTCTCACCACGTGTAGCATTGTTTGTACAAAATGATTCTGTTGACCTCATTATCCCTGGTCCTAAGAGCATTCAAAGAATAGATATATAAAATTACTATATCTTTAATAGTAATTTTAAAAAATACAACCAATGTATAAATAAAGTCAATGTATAAATTATGTGCATAATTAACAAGATATGTGTACTATAAAACAATATAAAAATAAATTTTTAAGAATAAAGAGCAAGTTAAAAATGATAATTCTAATGTTATTCTTTTATCTCAATGGGTTATCATACTGCATATTCCCTGGGATTCTGCTACTGCCTCCAGAGTTATTGGGTCAGGTCTTGGTTGTTTGCATCAAATTAGAAGCTCTGCCTATCTATAGAGACTCCTTTAGAAACAATATTATTGATCTTGTCATATCAGTATTAAATACCAGTCCCAGTGTGGACTAACATCTAAAGTCTAAAAGTGACACAAAAGAAAAAAGAGAGTATAACTATCATCCCTGAGAGTAGTGCATGAATATGATAGGAAGGGGCCTTCTTCCTCTTTCTTTATCATCAAGATAAAAATTTAGTGTGACAAGGCAGATTCCTAGCAGAACAAGAACAAAAGCTTCCTGGCATCTTACTGTGAACTTTTTTTTTTCAAGTCCCAAAGAAATATGTGTGTGTGTGTGTGTGTGTGTGTGTGTGTGTGTGTGTGTGTGTGTGTGTGTGTTCTCAAGAGGAAACATGTATTTCCTTTCCAGGACTTTCCATAGTAATAATTAAATAAAATTAATACTGGATGATCTGGAGAAACTGTAAAACTTTTCTATTTTTCTACCACAGAATAATCTTGGGGATCTGAAGGCAAATTCTAGACATTTGTTTAGTAACTTTATTAGTTTGACTTGAAATATTATTAAAGTTTCTACATTTTTATTCTTTTTCCATTCCTACTAATTCCCTGGATTTAAGCCTTTGAGCAGATAGATCTCAGTTTTAGGCCAGGGACTAAAATTATGTAAACAAACTACTAAACATTTAAATAATGACAGAAGAGTCTGTCTTTTTAGTTTTCCTGACATTATGGAAATAGTTTTTGTTCTGTTTGCTTCTCTCTAACTTATCCTTATATTTAGGTAAAAGGATATATCGTTTAATTCTGGTATCTTTAGTGAAAATATTCCTTTGATCCTCACTGCAAAGAGATCTTCCATTAGCACACGTCTTCTGTTTTCAAGTCTGTTCAGCAAATTGCTTCCTGTCAAAGTATGATAGTCTTATCTGGCCACCCTGAAACCTTCATAATTCTTAAAATTTTCAACTTTCATAAACTAAATAGAGGGCTAGAGATATAGTACAGTGGTTAAGGCACTTGCCTCGCAAGCAGCAGACCCTAGTTCAATCCCTTGCACCCCATATTGTTCCCCAAGGACAGTCAGGAGTAAACCCTGAACATTTCCATGTGTGGCTCAAATCTCCCTCAGAAAACTCCCCAGAAATTAAAGAGATACGAGAATAAATTAGCTATAATTATTTTTATCTCCAATAATAGACAATTTAAGGGTTATGTGGCAATTTTTTAATTTTTTAATGGAAAATTTCATATGAGTGGTTTACAGTATCCAATTATATGAAGGACAGGAATGCATTTGGCTTCAATTGGATTGGGTTAATCAATCTAGAAGTTGCTTTTTTCTGCTCCCCTGTGCCTGCTTCTTTCTTCTTCCTATTTTCTATTTCCACTACTCGGTTCAGACTCAGGAAGGTGACCACTCACTACTTATAGATTTGTATATGGCCACTATCAACCACCAAAAAAAGGCTTATATTTTTTGTTTCCAGTTCTGAGATTCTTGGGGATGGAATAGGGGGAACATAATATTTTCCCAACTTGAAATGTCAGTATCTGGAACAAGCACCCATCATCCATGGACAGTGTTAGATTTTATAAATATGATGTTTAATAACATGCTCCTATTGTAACCACAGAGATGATGGAGTTGAAGTCGGACAGGTCTCCCACCAAGTGGCAGCTTTGCAGATGAAAGTCTCTGTGTTTATCATAGAAATGTTTTAGTCCAACCTTTCCTGTTATAGATTATGAAAATGGGCTCAGAAAGTGAGTGGATCCAGAATAGTGAGAAAGTGAGAAGTAGATCTTAAGTATCTGAAGTGCCAGACTCATATTCTTTTATTCAACCAAGCTTTACTGTGTCATCTTTGTGAATCAAACCTGGTTCTAGGTGTTCAAGTTTGTTACAACAATAAACAATAGCCATGAAGTCCTATGCTTCACCATCCTGCTTCTTATACTGAATAAATTTTCTTCTGATATCCATCTTCTAAACTGTTATTTCCATCACTGTCCCTAAATATCCTTATTGAAAACTCCAAGAAATATCCCATCCTACTGCTAGTTAATACTGGCACTAATTTTTCTAAAATCCACAAGAGTGAGTGCTCTTGATATCCAGTCTGAGATACACATTTAACTACACAGGCTTTTGTAAATAGTAGGGAATGCTTCCACCATATTATAGACATATTGTTAAGTGGAGTGAAAAACATGAACACCTTTATTTAGGGGTTATGATGCCCCATTTATTACGTTTCCTTAAGGGAGGAACTTTATCTGTAAAGACCACAAATTCTCTGGGAAATTCTTAGAAGACTAAGAATCAAAATGAAAAGATAGACACTAAATTTATTCTTGGTAGACTGTCATCCATTATACTTTCATTTGCTAGTTAAGTGACGTTAAGGTGCTCATTAAACTTCTCTGTGCCTTGTTTTTTAATTGGTAAAACAACAGTGAAGACTAGACAATCACTCAAATTATTTATTGTCTTTACTCTTACTGTGTTATTAAAGTGATGGGAGAAGCCAATGAAATAGAAAATCCATTTGTTTCAAAATTCTACACTTTTCATAATAAATGTTTATTTTATTTTATGCAAAAACTAGTAGCCCCACATTCTACTATTTGCACATAGATCCTAAATGACCTAATAATATGCATTGAATCAACCAAACTTCTCATAGAAAAAAGATTTCTCCCTGTACTAGAATAATGAATTGATGCAGGAGTTTTAAAAATGCAAAAACATCTCCTATTATTCTTACATGAAGAAATGCCAGACCTAAGGGAAGAAGAATGGGAAGGAAAAGCATTTCATTTTTGTTCCTTGGATGACTCCAGTATGCCAACTTGACTCCTTTTCTTCAAGCCTAATTTCCTTTCCCTACTACCTGGGTATGTAAGTCAGTTACATTTTTTTTTTTTACAGTTTGAGAAACTGTAAATGTTTTCATTTTTCATGTTTTCAGTTTTCATATTGAATGCTCTAAGATAAATCATCTTTTAAAAAATTTATTATTATTTTTTTAATTGAAACACCGTGAGAGCAGTTACAGAGTTTTTGGTTTAAGTCTCAGTCATACAATGATGAAACACCCGACCCTTCACAATACGCATTTTCCACCACTGAAAAACCCAGTTTCCTCCCATCCCACACCCTTCCCCTACTTGTGTGGCATACAATTTCCATGTTACTCTCTCAAAGAGAAATCATCTTGCATGCAGCATTTCCACACTGCCCTTTGTTCCCCTGACAACCGGACATGGATATGTCTTGACAGACTTTTGAAGGGACAGCATGTGAAATGTGCCAATTCCCAGAAACAGTATAGAGTTCCTGTGGCTGGATTCTGGATAGGCATTCCTGGAAGCAAACACTCAGGAGTGCTACTTTTAGCAACAATAGTGGCTAAGATATGATGCACCAGGAAGAACAGATCTTTTCTCAGTTTCTTGAATGAGCCATTGTTGGCAGAGTGAATCTTTGGGAGTGTCATCCTGGCAGTGGGCAACAAAAACCTTAATAATATGCAAAATTTATCTCCATGCATCAGTCCTTGTTGAATCTGTCCAAAGCACTATCAGAACTGAGATTATCAAGGAGGGGTGTAGAGGGGAAATGCTAGAGAAGTGAGTACTGGCATTTTGGTGGTGGTTTGGTGTGAGAACACTATAGCCCTAAAATGTATTAACGTTTACTCTCTTGTAAATCTCCGTTATCTTGATAAAAAGGAATAGGTTTTAGAATCTTCAAGTGTTAATTTAGCAGCTCAAGAAGAGAACTATTAATAGCAGAGATCAGAGAGATAGTATAGTGGGTGGCACCCTGTAATCCCACTAATGGCCAACATCCAGAGACTATAAGACCAAGCTCCCGTAAGACTTTTAATGGCCTTGTTCTCCCTCTTAGAGAACCTGACAAGCTACCAAGAGTCTATTGCCCCACGGGAGAGCCTTGCAAGCTCCTCATGGCATATTCATATCCCAAATACAGTAAAAGATATGTACATACCTCTTGGAGAGCCCGGCAAGCTACCGAGAGTAATCCGCCTGCACGGCAGAGCCTGGCAAGCTACCCATGGCATATTTGATATGCCAAAAACAGTCTCATTCCCCTGACCCTGAAAAAACCTCCAATTGTTGGAAAAGATGAGTAAGGAGAGGCTGCTAAAATCTCAGGGCTGAATGTAATAGAGACATTACTGGTGCCCGCTCAAGTAAGTCGACAAACAATGGGATGACAGTGATACAGTCACTGTCAATCACTGTCATCCCGTTGTTCATCGATTTGCTCGAGCAGGCACCAGTAACGTGTCCATTGTGAGACTTGTTACTGTTTTTGGCATATTGAATATGCCATGGGTAACTTGCCAGGCTCTGTCGTGCGGGTGAGGTACTCTCAATAACTTGCCAGGCTCTCCAAGAAGGGCAGAGGAATCGAACCCGGGTCTGCTGTGTGCAAGGCGAACACCCTACCCGCTGCGCTATTGCTCCAGCCCGAAATATAATATAATGAAATGTCCAGGCCCTATCCAGACTATTCTAACTGCCAAGCTTTATAGTAAGAGAGAAGTTAGATTCTATATAAATTTTCAAAATGTGTTATAGCAAGAGTATTAAATTTGATAAAAGGATTATTGCTTACATCAAAAATGAAATGCAGTATTTTTTAACCAGTCTATCTCACAATTAATGTGCTTTTAAAAAGGACCCCTAAAATCTTTTATATCACTGAAAACAGCCCTAGCTGAAACTATTGCATTCAAAGGAGTTTTCTTTAAATGGGCACCATTATAAAATGTCTTTTCCTCAATCTTTCAAATTATGTAATCCTTTCTACATACAGGAATAGCTAACTCCTGAATTAAAAAATAACATTGCCTCCTAAGAAGATGAGTCATTTGGGATAATGTTTCACATTTGGGTCTATAGGTTCTTGCAATCAGCCTTCTCTTTGTGTTTTCAAAATATCTGTATTGGAATGAAATGCTGTGGTTGAGGAAAGAGAAAGCATTCAGCCATCAACTCTGGTAGTTGTTCCAGCCTCAGGATAAATAACTGTCCATCTGTAGTTCCCATTTTGTTCAAAAAATATACCTATCGTTACTGTTTTTGGCAGATTGGGTAGCTTGCCAGGCTCTGCCCGTGTGGGCAGGATACTTTCGGTAGCTTACTGGGCTCTCCAATACATATATATATATATATATATATATATATATATATATATATATATATATATTACTCTCTATGATCTATGATTTGTTGCCTACTTCTGAACTCCATCAAATATGGTGTGGTAATTATGGAAAATGGGTAGGAAGAGTCTTATAATATGTCCGGAAAACAGCCTGGGGCATGGTGGTGGTTGGATAGTGGAGGTCGGCTGCTGGGGCTTGGTCCCTTGGGGCAGGGAGAGTTCTCATCTGCCCCCCTCTGGGGCACCCTGAGTGAAACAGCTTGGCACGAAGTCGCAAAAAAATATACACCCTAAGAAAATTGTTCACATCATGTAAATTGATTAAACAAGGAGACCAGTTGACTGAAGTGGTTCTAATAATGCCTTAGAATCAGCGAAGCAAACCAGAATTTAAACTTAAAATGCCTCAACATTAAGAATGGAAATCTAAGGTTAGTAATCACAAATAAGAAACATATTTTCTCCAAATAAGATGATAGGTTAAGCTAGAGCCTATCGAATACTTGTCTTTGTTTTTGTCTCTTCTTTGTAAAGGTTTTTTCCCCAGTTCCTATGGTAGAATGTTCCTAAACACTTCTTACTTGTCCTTTCCCTCTTTGCATTTCCCCCCTACTCCCCCAATCTTTTTTTCTTTATTTCTTCTTTAAAAATACATTGCTAGGGATTAAACCCAGGATGTCATGCATGAGAATGCCATGAGTTTCACTCTGTCCTTCAAATAAAGTCATAAAATTTTAATATAAAGTCTGGAGAGATAGTACAGCATATAAAGATATTTGACTTGCATGCAGATTACTAGGTTTTATCCCGGGCACCACATGTGGAATGTGGTCCCCTGAGCACTGTCAGAAATGATCCCTGAGCCTCCAGCTTAAGCACAGTCAGATGTGGCCCAATTTTTAATATGCTTCATCTTATCTTTAATAACATGTTTTTTTTCTTCTCCCAGATGAATCTTTAGTTCAAAGATCAATACAACAGATCAACATTAGAAATACTAAGATTTTTTTCCTTTATTATCCCTGGGTATTCTTTGTTGTTTATTATTATCCCAAAACATGTTGCTGACAGAATAAATCAAGGACTGCTGTTATGTTATATTTTAGAACGAGTGTTAAAGTCCTTATTCATTATTCCTTCCTATGCAATGACTTTCCTAATAAAAGTAGTTCACAATCATGCTGTGTTTTTCTGATCATTTTACCCTGGTATCAAGATATTTTGTTCTTGTCCTGAAGTCGGTAGCTTCCTTAGACAGATAAAGCGAACTCACCCAGGAAGTTGAAGGCAGCCATCCAAGGTCACACCATTCACTGGAAGAATAAATGGGGCTGGAGATGATAGTGTGAGAGATAGTACAGAATGTAGGGTGGCTGCCTAGCATGTGGCTGATCTGGCTTTGATCCCCAGCACCTGCTATGGTCTCTAAGCCCTGCCAGGAGTGAATCCTGAGTGCAGAGCCAAGAGTAAATCTTGAGCACCATTGTGTGCGGCCCCCAAACCAAACCGAACCAAAACAACCCAAGGTCACACAGTTACAGACCCACAACATATAGATTTGAATCTATAAGCGTTTTGTTACTGCAAAGGCCTAATCTTAGGTCTACTGTCCTCCGACTGACATTTGCTTCAACTGCTGGAGAATCAGTAAGTGAAAAGGAAGTGGGAAAAACTCGTGATGAATGGAAATTCTTCAGAAGAGGGTGAATTCTGAACAAGGCAAAGTGAAAATAGGAAAGAAGAAGCCTGGTCAGAAATGCTTTTTCCTCTCTGTCTCTGAGACCCTTGGAAATATTATTTTATTTTCTGGATGCTCAGTTCTCCATTCTATAAGAGCTGATGATAATACCACTTTCAATATCCTCATATTGAAACAAGATTATGTCCAATAGGTACAGAAAAAACTTGTCACCAATACTCACCCCCAATCAAAGACAAAAGAAGAAATGAGACTTCAAATTAAGTAAATTGAAGACAAATCTCTGAATAGTCTTTCCTGAGAATTGTAAAAACAAAAACAAATAGCTATTAAATATTATATCTCTAAACATTAATTTCTACTATTTCAAATTATTCCCCCCTCCTGGGTGCTTGGGGGCTACTTTGCACACCACTCCGGGGATCATATGATGCTGGGAATCAAACCGGGAGCTCCTACATGCAAAACATATGCTCTAGCCCATTATACCATTGCCCAGGTCCTTCTTCTTCAATTCCTTAGCAGAATACTTTTAGTAACCTTAAGCTTTAACTCAGTTAAGTTAGAGAGAAGAAAGGTAATTTTTTTCAGTGACCAGAAATGTATGGAAAATAGAGTGTCCAGTGGAACACCCAGATTCAAATATAAAACACAAAAAGCTGACTGAATGGGGAAATGAATAATATAGGAGGGGGAGGTGGTGTGGGAATGACTCAAAGTTGCAGGTTCTTGTGGCCTGGAATTTTCTTTTCCAAGTTCTACTCTGTGTAGATGTATAGTTTACACATTATGTTGCTAGAAAGTCACCCTCTGCCAAGGGCATCTTATATTTCCTTTTGGATTCCCCTGGAGTCATTTGAGTTTTATCAGGCATGTGTATCTTGTTTGCCATTTATTTACTGGTCAAATAAGGAAATTCATCTCCTTCTTTGGTTCTGCCTCTGTTCCTGAATAGGGAAGAACTAGGGAACAGGGTCAACAGATCCCAGCAGTGGACTTCATCTTTCAGGGTATTAGATAAATGACTTTGGGGAATTCTTGACTTTTCCAGCTTCATTTGTAAAGTGGAACAGTAAAATAAAAACAGTGGTAGCCAGGCTTGTTTGCTTGAGATGATCTGTGTAGCATCAGAGAGTGGCATAAGGAGTACTCATTACATGATAGCTTCAGTGGTTAGTTTTCAGTCCCCCATAAATATATAACTATGAATTCACTGGAATAAAAGTCTATTAGGTTAACTGTATAAATGGAACAAAAATACACTATCAGGGAAGAAGTGTGATCATTAAAGACTTCCTTTTCCCCAGAGGTTGGGAGAGTTATAATGTTTGGGTCATATTTTAGATGTAACTGGAAAGTGAAAAAATAGAAACATGGATATAAGTAGTGAGGAAAACTACCTAGTGGTTAGCACATCTTTATAAAAAATAATTTTTGAATGTTTTAATTATAATTCATAAAATACCATAGAACATGTTTTTAGAAAGTAATTTGGTTTCCTTGAAACTGAAATCAAAACAAGAACATACCATATTTAAAAATGATCAATTCAGTATAATTTTATGGACAGAGAAAGTACTTAGCCCTCTCTCAGCACCATCTCCAGGCCACTCACCCAATTAACTGCTTTTTGGTGGATGAAGCTACTTAATAGATCACTCTGACTCTAAGGGACTTGCTATTCCATCCTCCTTAAGCTAAAGAAAAAAATTTTAATGCACTTGTGTACTAGGCATTTGGGAGTTAAAAATGAGCAAACCACAGTTGTATCTTTGGGGTGGGGGGGCGGAGGAATAAGCTTGCAAACATATTTGGTTCATGGAAACTATGTTTTGGAGATTGTGGTTGAGCTCGTATCTGCTAGGGTATGAGAAACCTGACATTCTTTCTGTGTCCTGGTTAATTAATTAACTCTGTGTCTGTCTGTATGTTCCTGGTTGTTGGTGTACTAGGTTTGGCAGATATTTATTTTCTGCCTTGTGAATGATGGACAAAATTTATGCCCCAGAGTCAGAAGGTTGGGTGAGCCATTTTCTTGGGCCCTGAAAACCACCTTTCTCTGTCACACAAGCAGTTGTTGTAATCAAATTGGCTCTATGCCTAGAGCAGGCTGTGTGACTCAGTGACAGTTGCAGTCAGAGTGTGGAACTGGACACAAAGAAGTCATAGATCAGAAGATCACAGAGATGATGGCCAGCAGCGATTGGATGGCTTTATAGGAGCAGAGCATTTTTTGTTTTGTTTCATTTTTGAGAATTTCTTTCTTTAAATATCCTTTATTATACACTTAAACCGGATACTTTTGCATGAGATTTTAGCAATTTTTTGCCCTTGTAATATGCCATGCAACAAAGAGTTCTACAAAGGGAAGGCCCATATATTTTCACAATCACTCAGTATTTCCAGTGGTTTCAGATGTTCATGGTAAAGGATACTGTACTTATTCTCATTCCAGTGACATCCTACAAATATTTTGTTTGGGGAGGATTTTGGGCCATGACCAACGATATTCAGGGGATTTTACTGGCACTGTGCTTATGAGTGACCTTGGATGATGCTCCAGGAACCATATCTGGTTCCGGGGATCAAAAATGGGTTGTCCACATACAAGTCAGGCACCTTACCTCCTGCACAATCTCTCCAGCCACTTTATAACTTTATTTATTTGGGTTTTAATTTTTTTGGCCACACCTGGTGATGGTGAGGGGCTACTCCTAGCTCTGTGCTCAGGAATTACTCCAGGAGGTGCTCAGGGGGAGCATATGGAATGCTGGGGGATCAAACCTGAGTCGGCCATGTACAAGGCAAGCTCATTACCAGCTACACTATCTCTCTGGCCCTATTTCATTTATTTTTTAGCTTTAGGAACACATCTAAAAGTATTCAGGCACTATTCCTGGCTCTGTGCCCTAGTGAGACCCTTTGTAATGCTTCAAGATCACATGTGGTGCCAGGGTGAACTCAGGTCAGCTGCAGGCAAGTCACGTAATTTATACCCTGTACTAAGTCTACAGTCCTGAGCTGTACTTATTTTAAACTATTCAACTATTCCAGTTACATTTTTTTACCATTTTAATTGAGGTATCATTATTTATAATACTGCTAATTACCCTTTTTAATGCATACATTGTTCCAACATCATACCCACCACCATAGGGCCTGCTTCCCTCCACCAGTGTCCAGTGGACCTTTCCCATTCACCCTCCAACCAGGTAAGCTCAGTTCTGTGGAAAAAAATCTCCAGTCCTGATGCTTTTTTTTTTTTTGCTTTTTGGGTCACACCCAGCATTGCACAAGGGTTACTCCTGGCTCATGCACTCAGAAATTACTTCTGGTGGTGCTTGGGGGAATCATATGGGATGCTGGGAATTGAACCTGGGTTGGCTGCATGCAAAGCAAATGCCCTACCCACTGTGCTATTGCTCCAGCCCAAGTCCTGGTGCCTTTTACCATTTAAAAATATTCAACTGTAAAGGGAATGGATAAATAAAAAATTAAGGAGGGGTGAATAAGAGTGAAAATTATGCTGGTTATAATACAATTGATTTTTCTTCTTTTTCTTCTTCTAATCCAGAGGCATAATCATTAATTGTAGCTGACTGGAACTGCTGCTAGACTATAAAATAATGCCACATAAACTTAAAATATTTGGGGTAGTGGAGAAACTACTTCACATTGTCCTTGGTGTGTTCTTGTTGGAAAACAATGTTATTACACCTTCACATGGAATTCTAGGGATTTGTGTGAGGCAGACTGAAAGCGCTTGTCAAAATTTTAGAGCTGTGTTGTGGTTGAGGACAGCTGTAGTTGTGGAATATTAGACGGCAGCACCACAAAGTGAAGAGGTGTTACTTGGGAGAAAGAATTGGAGTAATAACTGTATGTGATTAACTTGGACAGTTACTTGACATGAGCAGACCTTTGGTGTCCAGAGGATAGCTCAGTGGCTGGGAGTGCCTCCAGCACCATCAATCTCTGGTGCTGCCCAGTCACTGAGTGTGGTCCCATAGGCTCTGCCATTTATTCATGGCAGCTCTGTGGGCCATTTCTAACTGCACTGCAGCCAAGTGTATTGGAACACAACAGTTAAAAAGGTACAAAAAGTGCTCAGTGGGGATTGTAGCTGTGATACAAAGGCCAGAGCCTGAAATGCAATTCCTGTGTGTGAGTACCCCAGTGACCCCAGTGAGTACAACAACCAGAATGTGTTTGAATATCACAACAAAAGGGGTGCAACCCTTACTGAGTGAGTGAGTGAGTGAATGAAAAGTATAGCCAGGCATTTGTGTGACCATAGGTAATTGCACTAACAGTCATGAAAAGAAAGAAAAAGGGAGCTGGAGAGATAGTACAGTGGGTAAGGAGTTGGCCTTGCATGTGGCTGACTCAGGCTTAATCTCTGGAATACCATATGGTCTCTTGAGCACCACCAGGAGTGATACCTAAGTACAGAGCCAAAAATAAGCCCTGAACACCACTGGGCATGGCCTCCATCCCAAAAGAAAGAGAAAGAGAGAAGGAGAGAATGAGGAAGGAAGGAAGGAAGGAAGGAAGGAAGGAAGGAAGGAAGGAAGGAAGGAAGGAAGGAAGGAAGGAAGGAAGGAAGGAAGGAAGGAAGGAAGGAGGGAGGGAGGGAGGGAGGGAGGGAGGGAGGGAGGGAAGGAGGGAGGAGGGAGGGAAGGAGGGAGGAGGGAGGGAGGGAAGGAAGGAAGGAAGGAAGGAAGGAAGGAAGGAAGGAAGGAAGGAAGGAAGGAAGGAAGGAAGGAGGGAGGGAGGGAGGGAGGGAGGAAAGGAATGAAGGAAGGAAGGAAGGAAGGAAGGAAGGAAGGAAGGAAGGAAGGAAGGAAGGAAGGAAGGAAGGAAGGAAGGAAGGAAGGAAGAAAGGAAGGAAGGAGAGAGGGAAGGAAGGAAGGGAAGGAAGGAAGGAAGGAAGGAGAGAGGGAAGGGAAGGAAGGAAGGAAGGAAGGAAGGAAGGAAGGAAGGAAGGAAGGAAGGAAGGAAGGAAGGAAGGAGGGAGGGAGGGAGGGAGGGAGGAAAGGAATGAAGGAAGGAAGGAAGGAAGGAAGGAAGGAAGGAAGGAGAGAGGGAAGGGAAGGAAGGAAGGAAGGAAGGAAGGAAGGAAGGAAGGAAGGAAGGAAGGAAGGAAGGAAGGAAGGAAGGAAGGAAGGAAGGAAGGAAGGAAGGTGGGAGGGAGGGAGGGAAGGAAGGAGGGAAGGAGGAGAAAAGGAACACACTTGCTGACCTCTGAGTGGATCACTAGGTCAGGCTCTCCCACCCCAAGGAATGTATACAATAAATGTTATCTTTCATTCTTCTCCCTTCCCGAAGGAAAGGGAGAGTATTTGTGGTTCTGTAATGGCTCACCTTTTTAAGATAAAGATGTTTGTGTTTTACTGGTTATATCCCCATCTGAATTGAGAAATGTATCTTCTGTACAGAAATCATAATGTTGTCATCAATATTGTCATCAGGTACAAAAGCATCATTGAACAAATATTTGTTGAGCACCTAGTACATTCAAGGGTCTTTAATTATTTTTTAACTGAACAAAATGGAGGCCTGAGAGACAGTACAAAAGGTAGGAACTTTCCTTGCATGTGGCTGACCCGGGGACCATCTCCAGCATACTATATGGTCCTCCAAGCCTGCTGGGAGTGATTCCAGAGTACAGAGCCAGGAATCTGCATTCAGCCTTGAGAGCAGCTATGTCCTGAGCACCAATGGGTATGGCCCTCCTCTAAAACAACCCCCCCAAATAAGTTAAATAAACATATTTGTTTTCCCTTAAGGAATTTACATCTTAGTGTGAGTTGGCAATAAGTCTAATGATTAAGTGAAATAAGATAGAAAAATGAAGCACTATAGTAGGCTAAAGGGAATCAGGAATGCAGAGTTGTAACTTTAAGTGGAGTGATTAGAAGACTTCATTAGAGAGATAATATATAGGCAAAGACAATGGAGGTGAGAAAGCTGTGTGGCTATGGACAGGAAGACCATTTCTAGGAAAAGAGAACAGCCAATATGAAGCTGTCACAGTGATTCTTCTCACATGGCTCAGAGTCTTCTCCAACTAAGAGGTATGGCATGCCTCTCAGGGAGAGGAGACTGTTTCACATTGTGGAAGAGGGGCACAGAACTCTTTCCCCAGATTTGTATCTAGGGTTTATTGCCTCTAAAGCCTAAAACGTTTGTGACCTATATGATTTAGGAAGTGCCCAGTAACCAGCCTTATTCATATTTTACAGATCTTGCCTCCCTCCTTGAAATTTATAACAGCATACTAAATTATGAGCATTAATTTTCCCTCTAGATTAAGGAGTTTGGGAATGAATTATTGCTGCTCACCATCTATGTTCATCCATTATAAGATGGATGTACTATAAGAAAAATTGGATGGGGTGGAGGTGGTGGGAGGGATGCTGGGAACATTGGTGGGGGAGAATGGGCACTGGTAGAGGGATGGGTAAAAGATCATTGTATAACTGTAATGCGAACACGAAAGTTCGTAAGTTTGTAGCTATACCCCATGGTGATTCACTAATAAAAAAGAAAAGAAATTTGATGCTTCTCTATAAATTTAACACATAATACCATAGTATTGGAACTATACAGTAGATAAACAGTACCTCTGTCTTTGTGTTTCTTTGTATCTGTCTGTTGGTTTCTCTCTCTATCTCTGTCTCTACCTCTATCTCTCAATCTCTCTCATACACACAGAGACACACAGATACACACACACACACACACTTTATGTAGCCTTTCTTCTTTTTTGTTTGGTTTTGGGACTACACCCAGCAATGCTCATGGCTCTGCACTCAGGAATTACGCCTGGTAATATAGGATCATATAGGACCATATAGGATCCTGGCAATTGAACCCAGGTCAGCCATGTGCAAGACAAGTGCCTAGCCACTGAACTATCTCTCCAATCCCCTGATGTGGTCCTTTTGCCCCCAAATATATTCTTTGGATTAATAAAAAGAGCATCTCCCCAAAAATATATTCTTTAGTAATTGTCAAAGCACATGTGTTATATTTGTACTGTCATTATTTTTATTATAGTATTTTATCATAACCTTGTACAGTAAATAAGCATTATTATAATCCAGAGAAACCAAAGGTATTTATAAGAAACCAAAGGTATTCTTTAGAAGCTAAGAAGCCTGTACAAGAGCTCAAAGCTAATATATTCTAGATTAAGGCTTTGAATCCGGGGTAGAGATATAGCTCAGTTGTATAGCATGTCTTTCAATATGAGGTCCTGCATTTAATACTCACAGCTCCACAACCCACAGATGAAAAACTGTTCAAGTTCATGTACTCTGTCTCTATGACTGATAGAATGAACTACAATGCTGTGTTGCTTGACAAGAATCTCAGAAGTAGCATGAGAATACTGGAATAAGATGAGGCCTGGGTTTCATTTTTGTTTCTATCTCTTATGTGGCCATAGAAAGGATACTTAAATTTTGAGGCTCAAAGTCTATCTAATAGTATAGATACTAGTATACAGTATCTCTATGTCTCTATATATCTCTATAAATATACAGAGATACTAATAAGGTACTAGATGTAATAATATAGATAACGACTACTTTGCCAAATTGTCATAAAATATATGTGCCTGCCATATGGATTGCTATTGGATACATGATGTTTATTCCAATTTAACTGTTATCTCTGAGTCAAAACAGTCACAGGGGAAGAAACCAGTCCAGATTCAGACTTTTTCTTTTTTCCTTCATGTATCACTGTATCACTGTCATCCCATTGCTCATTGATTTGCTTGAGCCAGCACCAGTTTTGTCTCCATTGTGAGACTTGTTCTTACTGTTTTTGGCATATTAAATACACCACGGGTAGCTTGCCAGGCTCTGCCATGCGGGCGATATACTCTCGGTAGCTTGCTGGGCTCTATGAGAGGGGCGGAGGAATTGAACCCAGGTCAGTCACATGCAAGGCAAATGCCCTACCTGCTGTGCTATCGCTCCAGCCCTTTTTTCTTAACCAGGGATAATGGTAGTTGCCTGATGGCTTGTTCCTGGAATCAAGTGTAACCAGGCTAGAGAAAAGAAGAGAAGGGAGCCCAGGATCCTTCAGTACTTTGCATAACTTAGAAAATGAAGCCACTTACTTAATTTACACCAGAGCTTTTGGCATAGTGTAAAGCGATTCTCTGGAGGAAATAGACAAGAAAGCTAATGTCCCAAGGAGGGAGAAACAATTAGCCAATTCATGCAATAAGTTTGTAGTTACAATATGCTCTTTTGGGCAGAGATAGTAATATGTTCGTTTCAGTGATACTAAACCAAGAGAACCAATGTTCCTGGTGAAGTGTGGTTTCAGGATAGGTCAAGTCACAAATAGGAAAATTAGAACTCAGAGATGAATTGGAAAACAGAGATGTTTGGGATCCTCAGAGATTTACTCATGGGAATTTTGCAATAGCGATAGAAAATCCAGTCTCAGACAAGTAATGTCCTGAAATAGAAATATAAACAGGATCCTAATTAATAAGATTCAGGTAATTTTTCAGGAGATAATATGATGACAGAGCTAGGAGGAATTTTAAAGCTTGTTTATTCATGCTCCCCGCTATTTTATTTATTTGTTTATTTGGTAATTGTGGAACCTGGAAATCAAAAAAAGAAATACTATGGCCGGGCTGGTTGGACCATATGATGCAGTGAAATATTTCTCATTTTGATTTTAGTCTTGGATGAGGTGATGAGGCTTTGTGAGAAGCATAGTTTACAAGGCTTCTTAAAGCCACGGGACTTACTAAATTTAGAGTGGGTTCCTGCTTATGTGATTTTCCTTGTGTTTTCAATTATTTATACAAATATATTATTTATATACGTCTGGAACTTGTGCTTTTAGCACTCAATAAACAGGAATAATTTATAGGATTATGGAGTGCTTCCTGTCCTTACCTTTCAGAGCATGTTCTTTTGCATTGTTAATTAATTGTTATATTACAGCCTTGTGCAACTTCCTTTCCCAGCAGCTTTGTGATGATCCTAGCCAGAGAGAGCGATGCTAGGATCTGCCTTTGTCTTCATACTCAAATTCCAAAATTCAGGTTAATTTTCTTATTATAACGACAGATCTCATTCTTTTGACCCTGAAAGAGCCTCTAATCATTGGCAAAGACGAGTAAGGAGAGGCTGCTAAAATCTCAGGGCTGAGAGGAATAGAGATGTTACTGGTGCCCGCTTGAGTAAATCAACAAACAACTCGATGCCAGTGATACAGTGATCTTATTAGCCACCTCCCTAGCACAGATACCCAGAGGGTGGGGGCAGAGAGAGGGCCTCCATAGCCTGACCCAGCAGATTGAGATCCTTCGGTTGAGTAAGACTACATTGAAAAAAGGAGCACTTTTCAAATACTAAATAGAAGTTTCCTCTGCTTCTCTCCTCCTCCTTCTCCTCCTCCTCCTCTTCCCCTTCCTCCTACTTTTCTTCTCCCCTTTCCTCCTCCTCCTCCTCTTCCTCCTCTACCATTAATTTCCAGACAAAGTCTTTCCTCCTCCCTTTTATTCTTTTGCTGTCTTACATTGACTAAGGTTCCTATCATTGGGCATGTGACTATGGGTCTGGATTCTGCTACCAGACCTGATTCCTAGTATTTACCTCTTTACTGACTCTGCTCATGCCCAGATGTTTTCTTGTCTCATCCTCCTTGTTATCGATTCTCACATTGTCACGGACTTCTTCTCTGATTTAACAAAGCTTTCTTTTTTAGAATGTACAGGTAGCAAGACCCATTTGGGCCTCTTCGCTAGCCACTGGGGCTTCTCCACTTTGGGTTTTACTGGTGTGAATTGCTTAAACTCTGTGTTCTGAAGCTCAGGGTTTAGTAAGTCCTTAACTAGGTTGTTTCTGAAATGCTGCCCTGGTCAATTTATAGTGTCTCAGACTCAAGTGCTGGGGCAGGATGCTAGGCTTCAGGGACTTCCTTACAGATTTCGTCATGTGTGGCTTATTCAAACAAGACTAAGTAATTGAGTTTGTCCTGAACTTTGCCTTTGACCCCCATCTTCCTTTTAGACATGCCCCCAGATTTGCTAACTGGGCTTTGTCTTCTGTGGCCAGCTTTCCTGTATCTTTTTCTTATTGTGCTTGGGAATAGACTGAACAGCTTGGGAAGGAGAAGCTACTGGTGCAACCTTGCTAAGGTGCTGGATAAAATGGCAGCACTTGGGCTGGAAAGAGTGCAGTGAGCAAGGCTCTTCCTTTGCACATGGATAACTCAGGTTTGATCCCCGACACCCCATATGACCCTCTTCAAGACCACCAAGAGTGATCCTTGAGCTCAGAGTCAGGAGTAAGCTCCAAACATAGTTGGATATGAACTCTGCTACCCCAAAATAAAAGCACTGCACTGTAGCACTGTGGTCCCATTGTTCATCAATTTGCTCGAGTGGACACCAGTAATGTCTCCATTGTGAGACTTGTTGTTACTGTTTTTGACATATTGATTATGCCATGGGTAACTTGCCAGGCTCTGCCATGAGAGTGGGATACTTTCAGTAGTTTGCCAGGCTCTCTGAGAGGGATGGAGGAATTGAACGTGGATTGTCTACGTGCAACATGAACACCCTACCCGCTGTGCTATCACTTCAATCCACAATAAAACAAAACAAATATCCAAATGAAGCACCTTTGCTTTGGATTCATGATAATACACTGCAGGGCTGAATGATAGTTGCTGGAAAGAGCCCATACTCCATGTACCCTGAAGTGGTGCTTATATGTCACCACCTTACCTATCTATTAGACAAGGCTTTAATGGGCATCCACCATGATGGGGATGGGCAGCCTCTGCATCTGACATTATTCTTCATTATGTCCTCAGCTGTCCCCATGAGAACAGATGGCTTCTCCCTGGAGGATAAAACTCTCTAATCATAGTTTCTAGAAATATTGTGAAGCACAGAAACTTTCCCTCTGTAGAAAGAAAAGACAGATTTGCACACTCAGACAGGCTCGGGTTTTCGCTATTGTCACTCAAAGGTTTGAGGTCCTTAGCTGTGGCCTTGTCATTGCAGGATTTCTTCTTTCTCTTTGATGGAGCTACTGGGTGAGACTTCTGCTCTCAGATTCCAATCTAAAAGCAAGAAACAACCCTATCATAGAGATGGGTGATGAAAAGGATACAGAACAAATGTACCAGTGATGACACTGAAGGACCAGTACTATATCAACAACAAATTCTTAGGGGGAAAGGCCATGGAGCAAATTTCTTTTGCCTTGGAATTGTCAACAATTTGTTTTCTACTTCTAGGCTGGTAGAATAATTAATCATAGGAACAGGTGTCAGGATGCACTGTTAGAAAGATGGGTGGGTGAATAAGCTTTGGTAAAAGGTGTAGCGCTTTCTATAATTGATTTTATTTATGCTGGGAATTCTGAGAGTTTACCTGTCAGGGGCATAGACAACTACTCTAAAGGCTTAAGGAAGGGCATCTTAGGGCTGAGATTCTCCTAATTCTACAGGACTGCGTGGAGCTTCCCTCTTTGTGTTATTTGTTCTTTCAGGACACTTGGATGGAGAGATGCCAGATCCTAGTGCCCATGGGGCCAACTAGGTGGCCAGAGAACTCCACCCAGTCCTCACTGATTAGGCCAAGTAGGTAGTAGTTAACTGTGTGAAAGGTGAAGGAAAGGATTCTGAGAAAGATAAAAATGCCCTGGGGAAAAGAATTTCTTCAATTTATCTGGCTACAAACTGTGCATTACCTCTACACTAAAACCAAAACCAAAACCAAACAGACAAGAAACCCAACTCACCTTTTAGCATTGCCTTACATTTATTGAACAAGATGCAAAAGTTGGGATGAATATAAAGTAAATAGTCTTCCACCTATGTGTCACACTAATCCCACACCTTGAGTAAGCACAATCAAGAGTTTCTGGTTTATCTTCTCAAGAACATTTAATGCATGTATAACTAGTAAATTGTAAATAGGCTAGAATAAGTGAGGTTGAAGTCAGAAAAGTAGCTTCATTCTTCCTCTTACCTAAACCCTTCAACTCACCCTGCTGATCTCCCAGTAAAGTTCTTGAACATCTGGGCAGGTCCTCTATATTTTCCCAACAGATTATAGATGCTAAAACAATCTCTCACTTTAAAATGTATTTGAGGGGCTGAAGAAATAGTACATCAGAAGGGGCAGTTACCTTGTATGCAGCCAAACCAGTTCAATCTCTGGAACTGTCTATGGTTCCCTGGACATGGCTAGAAGTGATCCCTGAGCACAGAGCTAGAAGGAAGCCCCAAGCACCATCTAGGTGTGGGTCAAACAAACAGAAGAAATATATTTGAGGACCAGAGAGATATTAGAGTGACTAAAGTACTTGTTTGAAGTGCAGCCAGCCCAGGTTCCATCTCAGGCATTGCATATGGTTCCCTGAGCACCCTCAGGTGTGATTCTTGAACATGGTGCCAGGACTAAGGCCTGAACACTTCTGGATATAGACCAATTTTCCCCCTTCAATGTATTTAAAAGGTTCATCTAATTTAAATAAAAAGTACTTTTTCACATCTAGTTTATAACTTCTCCCCTTCTCCAAGCTTGGATCTGACTGGTTCAGACACTTTCAGGGAAAAAGAAGAATCTAAGCATGTCTGCTTCTCTCTCTACCTTCTTTCCATGCCCCACTGCCCCGCATTTGGGGTTGGACTCTGCAGCTGCTGCCCGTGCAGGGACTTCTCTGACTGGTTGAGAGCAGGAGAGAATCTGCTCCATGTTACCAAGTACTTAATGATCTGTGTCCTCTAGGTGGTTGGGGAGTCTCAGTAATATACTGAGTTTCAGTAAGTCCTAAAGAGATAATGTACACTGTTTAACTGATGAGAAACCAAGTCAATTTCTATTATTAATGTTGGAAGCCCAGCCAAGATTCTGATATAACAGGAGATCCACTTAAGCAACACACATAAGTCACTGTCACTGTCATCCCTTCGTTCATCGATTTGTTCGAGTGGGCACCAGTAAAGTCTCTCATTGTGAGACTTATTGTTACTGTTTTTGGCATATCCAAGATGTCATGGGTAGCTTGCCAGGCTCTGCCGTGCGGGCGCAATGCTCTCGGTAGCTTGCCAGGCTCTCCGAGAGGGACGGAGGAATCGAACACAGGTCAGCTACGTGAAAGGCGAATGCTCTACCGCTGTGCTATCGCTCCAGCCCAACACACATAAGTACATGTGAATATTTTATAGATCTTTTATTTTGGGGTGGGGTGCTCCCAGATGATGCTCAGAAGGTCTGGGGAGTCTCAGCTTTAGGTTCAGTGCCTTTGACTCAGTTTAAGGTCCCCAGTTTGCAATGTTGTTTCAGCCCTGCGGTACTGGGGATATCTGGGCCTCTCTGGCAGTGCTAGAGGTCTCCAGGGCTGCACTCAGCATTGACTTGAAGGACCATGTGCTACGAATTGAGGCTGAGCTGGGCTCCTGTTAGGAACGCACCCTGGCCCCCATAGATCTTTTATTTGTTCGTTTTGTTTTGGGAGCCACACCCAGCAATGCTCAGGGGTTACTCTTACCTCTGCACTCAGGAATTACTTCTGGTGGTGCTCAGGGGTCATATGAAATGCCTGGTCAGCTGTGTGCAATGCAAATACCCTGCACTATCACTCTGGGCCTATAGATCATTTCTTAATGACAAGTAGATGTTTACTATGCTTACTGTTCTGGAATTTCTTTTCTTAAGAACCTATCTTAGACAACCTATGTTGTCAGTACATACATATTCACTACAGTAATTTGCATTAGTTGACTATTCCTGATTTCTTTATGACAAATAAGGTTAAAGTGAACAGCCTATATGCGTCAGGAAGTTTATCTACAGACTTAATTCTTAGAAGGCTGACAGAGAGATAGCTCAGTGGACTGAGCTCATGCAAAGCATTCCTTAGTTCTATTCCCATCACTGCATTGACTCCTGAGCACTGCAAGTAGGACCCTGAGCACAGAGGTAGGAGCACCATGGATGTTATCTAAAAGCCAAAATAAATCAATAAATTTCTAGATGAGAAATCACTTTTAATTTGTTTGTTTATTTATGGCCATACCCAGTGGTACTTAAGATTTACTTCTGGGGGCTGGAGCTATAGCACAGCAGGTAGGGGCATTTGCCTTGCACGCGGCCGACCCGGCTTCGATTCCCAGCATCCCAAATGGTCCCCTGATTACCACCAGCAGTGATTCCTGAGTGCAGAGCCAGGAGTAACCCCTGTGCATCGCCAATTGTGACCCAAAAAGAAAAAAATTACTTCTGACTGTGTGCTCAAGGATCAATTCTAGTGGTGCTGAGGGTATGTGGTATCATGGATTAAACCAGACTTGATTATGCAAGGAAAGCACTGTGCTAAGGGTACTATCACTCCAGTTTCCAATTTTCACACCTTTAGAATGCCGACTACATATTAGTGAATGGAAACATTTAGAATTCTTCAGTCTACTATGCTAAAAATATCATTTTAGTTTATATTCCTTCAATTATAAGCATGGCGGAATGTCTTGCCATATCATTATTGGACTTCTGACATGTTTTGTCTGAATTGTCTTTTTTTCCCCTTCATTTTTGCTTTCATGATTTCCCTCTCCCCCTTCCTTCCTTTCCTTTTGCTGTTGTTGTTGCAGTGATAGGATGGAAGGTGGTGAGGGGAACCACATACACTTAACTGTGATGTTCATACATGCCCAAGATGCGTTGCGTGCCGGGGGTCGCAGACATTAGTTGCAGAACTCACGCACACTTGGTTGCTGTGCACCAGGCGTCACATACTTTGCTATGCACCATGCATCCCCCAAAGGCAGAGCTGCAGGGATTGCACTTGGATTGTGAAGCTGTGCCAGGGATCAAACTCAGACCTGAGGCCTGAAAGGTGAGTCTCTGTCATTGAACTATCCCAGGGTCCTTAATGTTAAATTTTTAAGAGCTTCTCATATGCTAAAGACACTTGCTGCTCTCTGATGTACAAAATAAATATATTGCTTCCAGTTCTTCTTGGATAGATTGTGTATATCTTTTCTTTTTTTCCATGTATAGAAGTGTTACAATACAAAGCATCCATCAGCTTTTTCTTTTGGGGTAACTGGACTTCATGACCTCTTCAGAAAGTCTCCAAGATTCTAAAAATAATAATTCATTTTCTTCCAGGGTTTTGATGGCATGCCTTTTCTTTCTTTCTTTTTATTTTTTACCTTTAAATTGTTCATCCCAGTGGAATATACTTTAGAATACAATGGAAGATTTTTTTGCAGCTAGAAAATCAAAATTTTACCTCCTGGGTCTTTCTAACTCCTTTTTGTCTTTTTTATGTAACTGGATTAAAATCAAGTAATCAGAGTTCTTTTCTGAACACATAAATTATTTTTGCACAAGAGCAAATAAAAATATTGCTTTTTGTTATGTCCTCTGTCCACTTTCCAGGAATATTAACCTGAATTTTTTTGACATTTGGTCTCTTGGACCAATGATTAGTTCTTTTCATGGCATTTCTAATTATTTTCAAGTCCAGTGGTGAAAGAGGCATGACTATTTGCTCCTCCCCATTTTACAGCGGATGCCAGGAGAGGGGAAGTAAGAGGCCCAAGGTCACAGAGCAATTTAGGGTGTCGAAATCCAAGGTTCTGAGCCTGCTGCAATAATCATCAGACAATATCATGCACAAAGCACAGGTAGAAAACATTCTTCTTCTGATTGCATCATTCACTAAATTACATAATCCGCAGCAAAAACAGCTAGAGGGCAGTGGGCAGGGTGAAGCTTAACCCATTGAAATGTGCAGATGTTTCAGCAAATTGGGAGAATGGCCTGCTCATGGCAATCATATATAATATTTGACAATATGAGTCAGACTTGGGCATCATTCAAGATTAATCTTATCCCCTTAATGAAATCGCTGATTGTTTTGACTTGTTCCTCTCTGCCTGTTCCAAGTTGCCTGACAGTGTATAACAGAGACAGTCTTGCTGCTCTGAAGATCTATTCTCAAATGCTGAATTACAGAGTCCATTAGGACATTCAGAAGATCTGTTTGGAGAGGCAGGAATCCAGTAAAGCTTCTAATTTTTCCACGATGACTGATGGATTTGGAGCACTCTTAAGGGGTGGCTGTATAATGCTAAGTGTTTAGCATGTGCCAGCTTTGTCACCTTACATGAACCCTGTAACTACCTTTTATACCTCACATTCACAGGCTGCCTCTGAGGGAAGGAGGATTTCTGACTTTGGAAGTTGGAAGAGACCAGAGGGAGGGTAGCTGGTGTGTTTGTAAGAGAGGTGGGAACCAAAGAAAACCTGCCTGTGTCTTAAGAACCTGGCAGATTTCCTGTTTCAGTTTCATAGGTCATTGGATTTCTCCCAGAAACGTTGTTTTGCAAAGGGCGTGCGGAGTCGGGCAGGCCCTCTGGTAAATGGGCTCTTCCTTTCCAGCGACACCCGAGCGGAGAGTTGAGCCCCAGGAAGCGCCCTGTGTCCAAAATGGTGAGAGAAGTCGGATATGGTCTCTGTCTGACCAGCTGCTATTTTCTCTAAACTCAAAGGGCTCTAAGGATTGGCTCCAGCAGCTCAGAAGACTAGGAGAATGTGTTTAATCCCGGGTGCCTGAAGTTCTTCGGTTGGCCTGTGGTTTATGTGGTCAGGGCTGACAGCTCCAGCTCCGCTGGAGTTACAAGCAGTGATTGTGCTTGTCATAGAAATGGTTCGTTCCTTGATGTGCTTTCAAGTGCTGTGTCCTATGAATCCTGTTGGCAAGAAAACCATCCTCCACCCTAGCACTTAGTTAATAAATACGACTTGAAAAGCAGCCAGAAATGCTTATGTTTGCTGTGTTGTTAGATTCCTTCTTGAAAGGGAAACACTCTTCAGAAAGGGATGCACAAAAGATTCTATTAATTAAGAGAACTTATAATGTCTCCCTATAGAGTAAAGAAAAAAATAATAGCCTACAATTGCACTTCCATTGGACTAAACTGACTGCTCTTGCTTCCAGCAAAGAAATTGCCACTCTGACCCTTGAGTTGTCTTTCTTATCCTCACACAGCGCACACACAACCATTCATTAATGTCAACAAGACTTATGAGTGCATATCCGGCGGGGTGGAGGCGAAGGGACAAGATCCCAAAGTCAACATCTTTGCAATACCTTCCAAGATGAAAATGATCAAAGTCCCATTACTCTTTCATGACTAACAGAAAACAAAGTAGAACATTCAGGACACAGGTTAAAGATGAAGCAGAAGATTAAAAACAACAACAACAACAATAACAACAAATTCCCACTGAATTGTGTTCACATATGCCACAGATTCTAAAACATTTCAAGTCAAATTTGTCCTTCGGTAAAGTAGGAAAAGTCATCAAATCTATCTCGAAAAAGAATTTTGATAAAAAAAAAATAGTAAGCTTCTAGAAAGTTCAAATTGAAAAGAGCAGCACCGTGGCAGAAACTTGGTACTAAAGATTATGAAAGACACAAGAAGGAGGAATCAGACTCGAAATCAGAAGAGATGAGTATTGAAAGGTGTTAGGGTGGAGTTTCATGCCTTGCGGAAATAGGAATTTCTAAGTTCTTTTTGGCCTTGCTGAGTCTGTAATTAGACTGGTGAGGCCTGCTAAAACCTAGTCTCAAATCTAAGAACAAAGCTCTTAGACCCTCATCTCATTCTGAGGGATAAGTACACTCCTTTTGTTTTGCTTCGGCTATTTGGACCACAACTGGAGGCCCAGCTGCTCGGGGATTGATTATTCCTGGCTCTGTGCTGAGGAGTGCTGAGGAGTGACCCCTGGAGGTGTTCCAGGATCACTCCTGTCTGTGCTCAAGGGACCATATACGGTGTAAGGGATTTGAACTGGGGTCAACTGCCTTACTCCCTGAGCTATCTTTTTGGCCCATCTACTTCTTTTGCCCCTGTGTTTTGAACTGTAGATTCTGTGTACCTTTGCAGATTTCTAAATATCCCACTCTTTTTCATTATGAGCCTGAGAGGCTGTGATCTATGCACTGAATTGGTGATCTATGTATGAAGTCAATCGATTTTGTACATAGTCAAGCTAAGAATTGCTTGGTTGAAAGGAGAGTCTGATAGGAACTGAGAGGCAGCAGGAAAGGGAGGTAGATCTACCTATTCTCAGTGTTCTTTTTGCCAGGTCATTAGTGGTTGTGTTCTAGAAATGATCACAACTCTTGTTGGAACCTTATTGTATATTACAGTTCTCCCTGGGATTCAACAGCTATGCTGACCCCTGCCATTAAGGTCTAGGAATGCGGCATCCCTTGCTGGTTAACCCAGAGATGCTTCGCCATTTTTTATTGACCTTTCTTAATTAGAAGGAGCAGGTTATCTGTTTTCTGCAACAGCGACATTTCCAGCAATTTACGCAACGGTACTTAGTAGCCCCAAACCTGGACTCAACAGTCACACTGAAGTACATAGGACCCCAGTAGAGTTACTTCTAAAGATAATGTTGTGAGCCCTGTTTGACTGGTCACTTTGCCCTGGGCTCTGCCTGTGCCCTCCTGCTATGTGAGCTGTGAAGTGGCAGCCTTGGCCTTTCTGATCTACTTAAATAATCCTACTTTGGCTCACTTAAGGAAATCCTCCTTCCAGGCTGGTATTGTGCCAAGCTCTTCACCATGACATCTCATTCAATCTTTACAATGGTCACTGTCATTTTACAATGAGAAAACTGAACCTCCAAAAAAGTGGATGAAGGTCACACAGCATGTAAGAATAGCAATTCAAAGCTTGTCCTGCCTTAAGCTGCTAAACTGTAGATGAGCTGATCTCTGGCTAGGTTCTCAGAGCTCCTATAATTGCATAACCATGGTTCTATATATTCTGGTGTGTCCTGCATCTTTGCTAAGCCGTGGAGTATTCAAGCTATTGAATTTACTCTCTAGGCTTCTATCCCCTGCTCCTCCCAGTCTGGAACTTAATTTCTGTCTTAGTCGGCTATGACTGCCATAACAAAACACAATAGAAATTCTATTTTCATATTTTGGAGTCTAAGAAGTTTAACATCAAGATGCTAACAAGACAGGTTGGACAAATGTACAGCAGTGTGGGGCTCTGTACTTGCATGCCACTGACATTGGTTTGATCTCTAGCACCACATATAGTTCCCCAACCACCAAGATCCATGAGCAGTCAGGAGTAAGCTCTGAGCACTGCAATGTATGGCCTTCAAAACAAAACAAAACAAAACAAAATAAAACAAAAAAACAAATAAAGAAACAAACTGCTGGCAAGATTTATTTTATTCTGAGGTTTTTTTTTTTTTTTTTTGGCTTTGTACATGTCTGGCATTCCCTAGTATGTTTACGTGACCTCTGGGACTTCAGGTCAGGGGAGAGAGAGAGAGAGAGAGAGGGGGGGGGGGAAGGGAGAGAGAGAGATACAGAGAGACACAGAGAGAAATATCAATCTTGTCTGTTCTTACCAAGGACAGCAATTCTATAGGATTAGAGTCTTACCCTTTAAAACCTCACTTAACCTTTATTACCTTCCCAATAGGTCTTATCTACACGTAGAATCATCCCGTGGCTAGTACTTAAGCAAATAAATTTTGGAGGAGGGTAAATCTTGGTTACAATCATAATCATCTTTCTCCCTAGGTATATGTACTTAGCATTGATTCCTGGTCTAATCTATCAAAAAATGGTAGAAAAATATTTCTTTCCTTCACTCTTAATAAGAAATATTAATATAATGTTAAAAATAGGCTAGGATTTGGAAATACCATTTAAATCAAATTCAGTTTCATTTCATAAAAAGATCTTTAGAGAAACCTTGTCCTATCCTAACTTTAAGTAGAAGAGCATCCTATCATAACTTTAGGTAGGATAACATTGCATCATCCTAGTAAGATGTGGTCCATGTCATACTTATTTGCTTTATGTTGAGTTTAATATTTCTGAAGTGGCCAAGATTAATTCTACAGTGTGAGAAGTGTGGAGATGAGAGCTGATAGCCATGAGCAAAAGCTAGCTGGAGGTACTTAATCAAGGCATGCTGTAGTGGGGAAAGAAATGTTTTGTCCTTCGACACACATTTATTTTTGTGATTTTTTTGGTCTTTTTCAGTCAAATCTGGCAATTCTCAGGGGTTAACTCCTGGCTCTGCACTAGGAGTTACTCCTGGCGATGCTTGGGAGATCATATATGGGATGTCAAGAATCAAACTCAGGTCAGCCTCATGCAAGGCAAACTCCCTACCCACTATACTATCACTCTGGCTGCTATGATTGTTTTTAACATCTTTTTTGTTTGTTTTTGGGTTATACTTGGCAATGCTCAGGGCTTACTCCTGGCTCTGCACCCAGAGATTACCCCTGGCAGTACTTGAGGTACCATATGGTGCAGCTGGCCATGTGCAAGGCGACTATACTTTTTGGGCCCCTTTGTGTTTTATTCGTGATAAATCATAAAGATGATAAAAAGTGGTAACCTAAGCAGTTTTCCTCTCTTTTCCTATCTCTGCCTACTCTTTATTCTTTTATATTTTATCAGTCTTTTGCTAACATCTCTCTCTAAATTTCTTTCAATAAAAACTAGTTTGCTTCACTAAAGAGAAAAAAATTTTTTTTCTCAGTTCTAACTTGAGAGAAAAAGAGATATGTAATCCCCATAACCTAGATTACAGAGGGTTCTTGAAACAAAGTTGGTTTTAGTTAATGAAGAATCTTTACACTTCAGGTTGTTTCAACTTCAAAATAATTGGCTAATCTGATAGATCACTTTCCAGAAGAGCCATTTATCTCTTGGCTTGAAGAAAGAAAGAAAAGAAAGAAAGAAAGAAAGAAAGAAAGAAAGAAAGAAAGAAAGAAAGAAAGAAAGAAAGAAAGAAAGAAAGAAAGAAAGGAAGAAAGAAAGAGAGAGAGAAAGAGAGAGAGAAAGAAAGGAAGAAAGAAAATTGCATTTCTTTAACATGTGGAGAAAAAAGAAATAATAGAGTGATTTGTCAGTTCTATGTATATACAAGTTAGCATATCGTATATGTCAGCCACAAAAGGTTTTGTCTTTTGCTGAATAATAGTGTATATTCTAGAAGAGAAATGGATAAACTTGTTGCCTGCTGGTTATGACATCAGAACAGGCAACCTGAGCCATTGGTATTCCTCCTAAGTCCCATATATATTTTGAACTGAGAGGATAATAGAAAAAAGGCAGAGTCTAGGACCTTGAATAATTACAGGTCAGTCTGGGGCAACTGAATTCTGAGATATGTGAGGCAAATTTTTTCCTGAGATACACTGATAAAACGATAACCCATCATGGTGTCTTGCCATTTCTGCTGTGGAAAATCACAGTCTGTTATTATTCTGATCTTTTTAGGAAGCAGTGTCCACACTCTCTCAGACCCCGCTTTTAGTTGATATCTCTCCAGGACACAGTTCTCTATAATTAACTTCAGACACTTAGGCTGAGTCTAAGCCCATTGTTTTTTGCTCTGTCTATAGTGAAACTGAAATTCAGCTAGACTGCATAGTGATTCTTGTCATTAAAATGTTCTCTTCCTTTATTGAATAAGCTGTCCCTCTCTGAGTTTTTAAAATAAAAAGAAAAAAGGGGAAGCAGGGATGGCTTTAGATTAAATGTCTTAGAAAGTTCCTTCTACCCTCTGAATTCTCTAGCTTTAATCTCTTGCTTACCTTTTTTTTGCATGAAGGACCCCAAGGAACACAAAACCAGAGGTGGTCTTTTTATTTTTAACTTGTGAGCAGATGTGAGTGGTTCTGTGACATAAAAACTCAAATGCTAATGCCATAGGAGAAATCATGACTTGGTATCATAAATACAGTCAACATGGTTAGAAAATTTGTAACTGTTATTTCTTCATACAAGCACAAAAATATTACAGGGAAGCAACTTTTGAGATACATTTTTTTCTTTTCTTATAAAATAAGAGTGTGGGGTAAGAGATTTCAGCTCTTTAATGTCGACCTTTATAACTTCCTTATTGAAATTTGTCAAGTTTCAAAGTTAATGTTTCCCTCTGGGAATTTCCTTGACAAGTGAAACAGTGTGAAACAGTTCTGCCTTATTCTAACAAGGTGGGAAACTCTCAAGAAGGGAGGCCTTTAAGCCAGACTTCTTCCTGGGACATCTGATTCTGCAATGCAGGACATGTAGGGGTCTTAAGGCAGGTGGGAATCTGATGGAAGCTCAAAGTCCATTGTGCATCTTCTAAAACTTGTCTTTGGCTTTGTTCAGAAATGATCTTGACTGAACTGTTACACCAGCGCAGATATCTTGAGAATCTTACGAGGTAGATGCAAAGGATAATGGGTCTATACAGTGAGTTACCTCTCTCTCTCCAAATCTCACTCATTCACCTGTAAAGTTAGAAGCATTCGTGATAAGTAATTTTATGCGTCAACTTGACCAGGCCACAGTACCAATATTTGCTCAAAAATTATTTTAGACATTTCTGTGAAGGTGTGTTTTTCAAATGAGATAAAAATTGAAGTTGGTAGATGTTAAATAAAGCATATTGCCCACTGTCATGTGGTTGGGTTTGATCCAGTCACTTGAGGGTCTTAATAGAAAAAAAGAACAAATTCTCACAGAGAAAGGATAATTCTGCCTGCAAACTGCCTTTGAAGTAATGGTGCCTCTCCTTTGGGTCTTCAATCTGCCAGCTTTCCCCAAAGATCTGAATTTGCAAAATTTCTACAGTTGTATGTGATTTCCTTGAATTCTCTCTCTCTCTCTTCTCTCCCCCCTCATAAACACACAAACACATTCACACACCTTAATACTTGTTATTTAAAAAAAAACAAAAACTTGTTATTGTCTTTCTGGAGAATCCTCACACTGACCAAATTTTAATATTGGTTCTTAAATTTCGATTAAACTCTTATTTGTGGAATGTTGTTATTCGCATTATATTTAATAAATTGGCATTATGGCTCTTTTTAGTTTGAGAGACTGATGTTGAATCCATTAGAGACTGATATGGAAATCACAGTCATAGGTGATATACCACTTGTATTTGCTTCATCTTCGTCTTCCATGTTATTGCCATGTTTAAAATTTGTATTATTTTCAAGGAAAAAGATCAAATGATTAATGTGTCCTATGAGTCATATGATTAAAAATATATTATTATTATTATTATTATTTAATCACACCTAGTAGTGCTAAGGGGCTTTTCTCAACTGAGTGCTTATGGGTGGCTCCTGGCTCATGGCTCACTGGACCATGTGATGCTGGGATTGCACCCAGATTTTCTGCCTCAAAAGCATGCACTGTAGCCATTTTTCAAACTCTTGGTACAACAGAATTATTTTAATGGGGACACATTTGAGAGTTAAGGGGAATGCTAGTAACGAGATCGTTGCATCTATAAGACCCTGTACCTCTTGTCCCTATATCTCTTTCTCTAACTCCTTGTACCCCTCTACTTACAACTCTTGTTTGCCTTGAGACCTTTGCACATAAGAATTCTAACTAGAATACAATTCCTATTTTGTAATTTCATCTTTAAAAAAATTTGGGGGGCGGGGTCATGATCCGATCTATGGTTTTCTCCTTGATTGACTGGAGCTTAACCAGGGCAGGGATGGTATCTGTGGTTCAATATTCAATGCCCTCTTCCCCCAAAATTTATTGAATTAATAAATAAATGAATAATAAACGTTCAAATCCCTTGAAATGTTGAAATATTATTTTCATTGGTTAGTAATAGCTGGCTAGTTCAGGGGTTATTATTATTATGCCCTTTGTGGCAGAGTGGCAAACTGATACTCAGCCTTAGGTTGGCCCAGGGCACTTTCAACACCAATCTTCTCTTTTATGGAAACTGTACAGATCAAAGACAAAAATATTTTTAAAAGCTTAAGTACTTTGATCTGTGGATTTAATTGCCTCATTTCTAAAAACACACCCAAGTTCTTGACACTACTAAGAGAAGGGAAAAATTTGTATTTTCAGTGGGAACTATAGACCTCGTGGAAAATCAGGGACCCATGATTCAGAAACATCAAGCATCAGAGGGAAACATAGCATTTGAAGGTGAGAATAGTGACTGGGGTTAAATAGACTAGGGGTTAAGGTGCTTGCCTTAAATGTTACTGACGCCCTCACCCCCCCCCCCCACATGGTCCCTAGAGTACTGCTAGGAATGGCCATAAACAAAGACTGTCTACAAGGTGAAAATTGTATGCAAAGAATTGAATCAAACCCAGGTCAGCCAAGTGCACAGCAAGTGCCTTACCTGCTATACTATCTCTCTAGCCCCAGGTTATAGACAGTGAAATAATGTCACGTAAAGGAATCAGTCTAAACATATATCTTTACATTTCATGAAAATGCAGATAAATAAGCTATGTACTATATATATATATATATATATACTATATATATTTTTTGGGGGGGTCACATCCGGCGTTGCATAGGGGTTACTCTTGGAATCACAGGAATTACTCATGGCGGTGCTCCGGGGACCATATGGGATGCTGGAAATCAAACCTTGGTCGGCTGCGTGCAAGGCAAATGCCCTACTTGCTGTGCTATCACTCCAGCACCTATATACTATTTTATACAATTCAAAGATGTTTTAGATATGCTTACAAAGAATCAAAACAATTGATTTTTAATTTATTCCTAAATAATACTACTAACCCTCTATCCTGGTTGTCAGGTAGATAATCCCATTTTATTTTAGAAATACAATTTTTAAGACTTGGGCAATGTTTCTTGGGTATCGTGTAATGAGCAGACAGCTTCAACCTTGCAAAAATCTAATCAAAACAGCCTCACAGTACTGTCTCCTGAATTTCAGACCCACAGGGCAGTTTCACAGCCAAGTCTGAAAGAGTTGAAAAAACAGGGTTAGATTGGAAATGCTGACACAGGCCCAGCAGAGAGAATGGCCTCACTATGTTGCTGTAACAATCTGTGAGAAAAATATGAATAATTTTTTTTGTGTGCATTAATCTTCGAGCTGCTTCTACGTGACTTGAGAATATGCCACCGAAACCAACATAACTTGGCCATGTAAATCGTGTGTACATTCCTAGTGAATAGGGCCCTTGATCACATTCCTACCAATTATGCTGTTCTCAAAAAGATCCGAACTAAGTCCTAACATGTTAAGAATGTTCAGGAAAAAAACAACGGTGGAGAATTTTGTGTCTCTGTTGTAAAAACAGAAGGAGAGGCTTAGGAGAACAGCCAGTTAAGACTTTTTCAGGCAACTTCTAACTAGGTCAAGTAAACTAACATATAATTTATTATTAAAGGAGCTTAAGAGTAACTTGATGCACTTGAGTTACTTTAGGAAAAAATCATTTTGGTAGTCCTTGGGCTGAGTAACATTTTGTTTTGGCTTTATTTTTTTATAACTATACTCTTACCTGCTGTCCTATAAGGTTGTGTTGCTGGTAGGCAGGAACTATGTCTTACTACTGTTTTAATCCCATAAACACTCAATAAACAGCTGTGAACATAGTCAATGCAAAATATACAAGAGTGGACTTCAGTGATAGCCAGTAACTGAAGACCAGTACAGTAAGAAAGCTAGGAAAAGGAGATATATTCTGGCAGATAAAATAGTGACAACTCTTTAAATTTATATATCCATCTGGGCCTAACACTCTACATGTAAGTTTTATTATTTGCCTCTTGAACACAGTCACTGTTAGGCTGGATGGACCAGGTTGTCTGTCAGACCAAATTGGTGGTGCTGTTTTCCCTTTGAAGAAATATTTGAGAGCCATAGTTTACCATGCAATCATCAACACAAAGGTGGTGCAATTTTGCAGATTTAACTTTTGAGTCCCAGTTTTTCCAGTTACTGGTTTTGTGACCTTGAGCACATTTCTTACCCTCTCCAAGGGAAATGGTCTAGACAAATTCTGAATCCCCATTGCCTTAGGGTGTTTCTTGTAGAGTGAGTAGCATGTGTTTGTGTGTGGGAGAACTCCGTTTATTTAAAGGGACCAGGACCAAGCCCATTGAAAGCGATAATTTATCTCTTGGGCATAGGAGGAAATCTTGAGAAGATTTGGAGTTTGGGCTACAACTTTGGTATTACCTAGTATCCTCATTTTAAGTGGTGAAGTAAGATAGAGACTGAAAATCACTAGACTCCTGGTCTGGAAGAGTTTCTTGTATTTGGAAGGCTTATCATTATTCCTGCATATGCGCAAATGCAGAGTCTCCTGTCTCCTGCCCCAATGCCACCGGGATACTAGGAGGGGGCAGGTTGGGTTTCTCTCCTCACCCCGAGCAGAGTCCTGGCAGCCGAAGACCTCCGGAACCTAGCCACAGCCATGCTCCAGGCCCCACTCCACGCACGGAAGAGCCTCATGCATGAAGGAACCAGCAGAGGAACCCAGGTGTGTGGAACCCATGGCTGAGATCTCCAAGCCTGCTCATATCGGCACTGGACCTCCTCCACCCAGATCCCCCTTTCTCCAATAGCTAGGCAGTCACACCCACAAACTGCCCTAGCACTGTGTAATCTCATCAACGGCCAAGATCTAGAGACTATAAAACAAAGCTCCTGAAAGCGCATAGCCGTGACCTCTTATTGTCTAGTTCTCCCTCTTAGAGAACCCAGCAAGCTACTGAGAGTATTCTGCCCACATGGCAGAGCCTGGCAAGCTCCCCGTGGTGTATCTGATGTGCCAAAAACAGTAACAATGATGGGTCTCATTCCCCTAAACCTGAAAGAGCCTCCAATGCAGCACTGTTGGGAAGGATGAGTAAAGAGAGGCTGCTAAAATCTCAGGGCTAAGACGAATAGAGACGTTATTGGCACCTGCTCGAGCAAATTGATGAACAACGGGATGAGAGTGATACAGTGATACAGTGATGCACTTGCATATATAGTCCTGAAACTCCATGACCAAGGTTACGGCTGGAAATCCCAGTAACTACTCTACAACCCCAAACCGTAAAAGAAGTGTGGAAATCCCCAAATGTTACTTCCTTCATGTTAACCGGGGAGAGGAAAAATTACCACAATGCCCTTCTAGGCTTTATAGGATTGGGGAAATGGAATTAGTGGACGTGTCTAAGAAGTTCGTGAGAGTTATTCTAAAACTGTGAGATTTCAGGCTTGGGAGTGGAGCTGCTCGGCAGAGCCCATGCTATGCTTGTTTCCTGGTACTGAAGAAAATATTTAGATCTTGGCATCTCGCATCCTAAACTTTCCTCTATGAAATTTAGTGTTTTCTTTATTCATACATTTTCTATTATACATATATATATACAAAGAAATATAAATATACAAATAAATATTTATATTTCTTTGTCACCAATGGCAAAGAAAAGGAGTGGCTGCTCCTGGGAAAGTACTGTTCTCATGTTTGTGGGCAGTTGAAAAAGAAGGCTTTGGAATGAGGCTTCCTAGCCCAGGCCATTGAATGGGTATGTAGTGGAAGCAGAAATCTTGGGATTTATTTTGTCTTTGTGTGGGGGGATGGCAAGGGTGGGAGGGCGGGGGTGGGATTGAAGGGACGGAGGATAGAGGGGAGGGTGGGGAGTGGTGTTCTCTTAAACAGTGCTCAAAGGCCCAGGAAGCCACTCCATTCTCTTCCAGCTGGGCCATATAGTATAATGCTTGGGCTCAGCAAGCACTGGACCCATGCTGCCTGAGCCCAGTGGTGGAGGGGGCCACTAGAAGCACGTCAACAAGAGTCAGAGCCTCGTGCGTGCAAAACATGTGTGTCTGAGCCTCACTGGTCTTCCCGGCCTAGAAACTTTGGGTGGGGGACAGGAAGAAGTCTCCTCTTGAGCATTGCTTTGGGACCCAAGGAATACTCCTGACAATACTGCACCTATCTGGGCTTGAGGGGACTCAGACCATGAGTGTAATGCTGCTCAGCCTACAGGTGCCCCTGGGGCCAGTGGAGTTGGAACCACCAAGGCTATACCAGGTAGTGCTGGGGGTTAGGGTGGGGTGGGATGATGTTGGGCATGAAACTTGGAATCTCATATATGTGCTTCATTTTTTTTTCTTGTATCTCCTATCCTGAATTATTGGGAATTTAGGTTTAAGTGACTAGATCCCTGCCAAGTCTTTGCAGAATTGGAAAGTAAGGAAGCTGAAAGTAAGGCAAAGTCTTCCCAGTTCACCCTGTTTGGATTGGGTCAGATCAGCTGACTCTGTGAAAGTAAGTCCACTTAAAAAAAGATTAATGGGAATTTTTATTGCGCAGGATGCAGCATTTTCTCAACACTGCATGATGGAGTGAATCATTTCACAGATTACTTGCCTAGCAGTAATGTAATGTGCCTCTTCCCTCCGGCTGCCCCAGTCATGGGACAAAGCTGGGATGCCCTACTGTGGCAAATTGATTTTCATGCTCCCCTTGCCCGTGACCTGTGGGAACTTCCTACTTAATCCAACCTTCTCTGCTCAGGCATCCCAGGGAATCCTAAAACAGGGGTGGGGATGGGGAGGTGTCTTAAGAAACATAGTTTTCCTTTCTATTAGACTTTATCTCTGTATCTGGCATGTTAGTGTTTCTTGAGCCAGCCACAGGCCACAGATTCAGACACTAGCCTTGTCTGACCTGTTTTGGTGCCTAAATATTTCATATGCCAGCACAGAATGCTTTTCTCTTTAAGTAAATGTGCCCATTTTCCTGTCACAGGAAACAGGAAAGATGATGGACATGATGTGCAGGCATCTTTCTCAGAGAAGTCTTCTCTCTTGCATCCCATGTCAGTCTGTTCTGACTAGCATGCCTCTTGAAGAGATACAACCTAAGAACCAACCCTCTTCCAGTCTGCTCACCTGATTTCCTTAAGGACAGCCTTAGCATCTCCTCCTTCAGGCTCTTTTCTCCAGCCTTTAGGAGATTCCTCCCAAAATAGAACCAGAAGGCTGGAGACATAGTATCAGGGTTAAAGTACTTGCCTTGCATGCAGCCATCCTTAGTTTGATCCCCAGCACTGGCATTGCATAAATCCCCCAGCACTGCTAATTGACACTCTTGAGTACAGAGCCAGGTATGGTTAAGAGAGCTAATAGATAAGCATTGATGGGTATATTTCTCCCCTTCCAACACCCCAACACTGCCCCCTGCCCCAAACAATAGCAGCAGCAACAACCACAAAAAACAGAGTCAGAAGATGTGGAGGTGGGCTGGGATGTGGACAACTAGCCTTTGTTATACTTGATTGAAAGGGGAGATACAGGCTGTCAAGATATAAAGTAAGAAAATTATTCATATATAATCATTGCCTTAATTCTGTTCCAGAGAAGACTTTTTGCTTTAAAAAATTAATAGACTTGTAAGAAAAGTTTTAAGTTTATAGAAAACTGAGCAGATGGGGCCAGAGAGATAGTATAGCAGTAGGTGCACCTTATATGGTCCCCTGAGCACAGCCAGGAGTGATACCTGAGTGCAGAGGCAGGAGGAAGTCCTGGGCATACCACTGGGTGTGGTCCGAAACAAACAAACAAACACAAAAGAAAAAAAGTAAACTGAGTAGATAATTGGAGTTCCCATATACGCCATCTCCCCATGCTGGAATTTTAAATGCTCAGTTTTGGAGCTTATAACTTCTGGAAGAAGAAATGCAATTTTGAAAGCAAAGACAACATTTCTAACCTGGTGAACTACTGAGAGATAGGTAGAGAAGTGAATAAAACCAGCATTTTAAAAATGGCTCTTATCATCTTGACCTATAAGATATTTATAAGGAAAAATTACTAAATGTACTTATTTAAGGGCATTTTCAATCTTTTAAATAAGAAGCACAGTGGAGAATGATTATTTTATTGCAGCCAGAGAGGTAACTCAAAGGGCTTGAGTGCATACTTTTTACATTGGAGTTTTGGATTTGATCCCCCAGAACCACCTGTTGACCTGAGCAGTGTCATGAGCAAGTCCCAGCAGTGAGCTAGGAGTCATCATCTGGTGTGGTCCAAAACCAAAGACCAAAAAGAAAAGAATGTTTATTTCATAGTTTAACAATTTTTAAAATGTAAAGAAGGATAAGGTACAGAGTAGTAGTATAATAATAACTAGAGATGTATGATTGCCTGTTTCTCTTCCAGTTGCTTTCTGCCCTGGGTTCCTATTCTAGTCCAGATCATTTGTCCAGAACCACAAATTGATTCTTAAAAGCTACCTGTGGTTGAAGTATAGGAGCAGAGTGAGAGCTCTATTAACTGTGTGTGGCTTCATCTTTCTGCAGCTAAATCCCTAAAGCCTTTCAAGGGCCAGGGAGTTTGAAGTCTTCTTTAATGATCTAGTAATGGTTGAAAAAGCTTGTTGAAAAGGTTGTAAATATTTGCTGATTGATTGTCAACAGAGAAAAAGGCTTTTACTTCACCAGAGCGGCTGAAAGGAACGCAAGAGAGGAAGCTTTTACACACCCATTCGATTTCAGCTTTTTAATTCTCAAGTTTTGAGGTCCCAGACATACATTTCAAGAATAGGCCTTATCTTTCACTTTCATAAAAGAAAAAAATTGAATAAAAACAGTTTTCTAAGCTTTCTCCATAACACAGGGAGATATACAAGTCATCAGTTATCAAGATGGATTAGGTAAAAACACAGCTCTTAATGGGAATGAACTTTTAGTTTCAATTCACTGAAGGGAGATGAAGTAGGTGGAGTAGGCAGCCGCTGATGTCGTGAGATGTGAACATTTCCAAAAGACTTGCCTGCATAAAAATATCTTTCCCCTGAGTCTACCCTAGATACTGAAAGGCAGCCAGCTATTGGAACTGCTCTCCTAGATACAGACACTGTCTTCATTAGGTGCATTAAACACACATCCATTCCTGTGAAAGGTAAGTGTTAACATGTTAGGACAGATTAAAGTATGTGTAAATGTTTTATTTAGAGATAGGTGTAGATTCGCATGTCATTGAGGAAAATAATATAGAGGTCCTACGTGCTGTCTCCCAGTTTATGTCCCTTGCACAACTTTAGTATAACAGGTAAACTAGGAAATTGACATGAACACAAATTATGACTCTATTCAGATTTATCCATTTTCACTTGTACTTCTTTACGTATGTATTTTAGTTCTATAGAATTTATCACATGCATTAGTAAAATGGGATACCACCAATGTCAAGATACAGAAGACATAAAGTTCACGATGATAGCTTCCTGCTATTCTTTTATTTATAGTCACCTTCCACTCTACAAATCTAGCACCTTTACCCATTGTACCCAATAATCTGTTATCTTTCTATCTATGTATATAGATATCTATGCATATATTTATATTTTAAGACTGTTATAGAGTGAATAGAATATGACCTTTCGAGATTGTCCTTTTCACTCAGCTTAATTCGCTTGAGATCCATTCAAAGAAATGTATCAGCAGTCAGTTGAGTGGGAAGAAACCAAATGACAGATCAGCTGTGAAAGTTTCTCAGCCAGGTCTACTGAGAACTCCAGAACAAAGGTTTATGGTTGAAAGAGTCCTGTGTTGGGTAGAAATAGCCCAGCTGTAGTTCCACCTCCATTGCTCAGTCATTCGTTGGAAATCACCAGAGACTAGTGTGGTCTCAGCACAAGCACTGCAGCCAATCAATGATATGGCAGCTGGAGGCTGTCAGTCAATGACATCCCTTGTGGCAGCTTCTTTACTGGCAAGAAGCCTAATGGGCACACTACTGTGACCGCCTTGACTAACTTAAAAAAATCTTTTATGGTATTGATGTTTTTGAAGAATAGTCTTTCCTTCTTATTTTTCAATAGAGCATTTTCCCCATTAAAATATGTTTAGAGTGTTCTTCATTTGGGGTTGGTCTGATGTTTAACCCAGTGATGTCCAGAAAAGTTTTTACTGACTCCTTCACTGATAACAACCTGTCTGCCTCTCTTTGAATTGGTGCTCTACAAAACACACTGCAGGAAACTGCACATACTGATGCTTTGGTGGGGATTGTCTTCCACCCTATTTTGTCTAAAGATCTTCTTTTTCCTTCAGAATGTATACTTACTGTTGTTCTAGATAGCCATCTTCTCTTGCCACAGCACAGAACTTGTCTCTCTATTCTCATGCTTACCATATAGTCCATCAGCCATAGATGTGTTTTGCTCTTCTCAGCTCATGTAAAAAATGCTCAATAATAAATGAAGAGGAGGGCTGCATTGTTTCCAAAGGATGATGTTTCTATTGATTCTAATAACATGGTCTAAAGTTTGTTTACTCAGAACCAAAATTTATTAGACAGTTTGTGAAATTCCAAGAAGCAAGAATATGTCGTACGTTCTTTATCCAGTTTTCCACCCACACCTGAGTTACCTCAGGGCTAACTCCTAGCTCTGTGCTCAGAATCTGCTCTTGGCAGGATTCTGGGGGACCATATTGGGTGCTGGAGATTGAATCTGGTAGACTGTATGCAAGGCAAGGATCCAAAGTCATATCCTTTTGCAGTCTGATATCAAAGTCTAATTAATGGAAATTTTGAAGGAATTCAGAATTTTAACAGCAGGTTACCTAGTTACTATGAATATAATCCTATGAAGATAACATTTGGAGGCAAATCTTTGGTAAGAATGACATTTTGAGTCCTTTAAGTTTAGGTACTGGATTCAGAATTGGAATAAAGTTTGTAAGGGTCCCAGGAATTTGACATCCCTACAAATTAATTTTCTTTAAATACTGAAGTGGCAGAGTCTCTTGCCGCCCCCCTCCCCTATGCCTGGCTGTCTTCACTGGAGCCACTCTGAGGGGGTGGGTTGAGTTTCCCTCCACGCCCCGAGCAGAGCCCCCACAGCCAAAGACCTCTGGAACCCAGCCACAGCCATGCTCAAGGCCCTTCTCCACACGTTTGGACGAGCCTCACACATGAAGGAACCGGCAGACGAACCCAGGTGTGTGGGACCTGGGGCTGAGATCTCCAAGCCTGCTCTGATCGGGCCTGGGCCTCTTCTGCCCAGATCCCCCATTTTCCAGTAGCTAGGCGGTCACACCCACAAACTGCCCCCGGCACTGTGTAATCCCATCAATGACCAACATCCAGAGACTATAAAACCAAGCTCCTGGAAGCGAATGTCACTGTGCAGCATCTTATAGCCTAGTTCTCCTTCTCGGAGAGCCTGGCAAGCTACTGAGAGTTTCCTGCTCACATGTGAGAGCCTGACAAACTCCCTGTAGCATATCCTTATGCCAAAACCAGTAACAATGATTGGTCTCATTCCCCTGACCCTGAAAGAGCCTCCAATGCAGCACCATTGGGAAGGACAAGTAAAGAGAGGTTTCTAAAACTCTCAGAGCTATATAACTGGACAACCACATGCAAAAGAATGGGCTTAGACCTCGACCTGGCACCATGCACAAAAGTCAGATCAAAATGGATTAAAGACCTCAACATCAGATCACAATACATAAGGTACATTGATGACAAAGTCAGCATAACCATCCACGATATTGATATCACCCTTTAAGATATTGTGAAGAATATCACGATTCTTCAATATCTTGAAGAAGCTGAAGGATTCTTAAAAGATGACATGCAACTGAGCAACCAAGTGGAAACAGATAAACAAATGGGACTATATTAAACTAAGAAGCTTCTAACTGCAAAAGATACAATGACCAGAATACAAAGGCAATCTACAGAATGGGAAAGGATATTCACCCAATACCCATCTGATAAGGGGTTTATATCAAGGGTATATAAGGCACTGGTTGAACTCTACAAGAAGAAAACATCCAGCCCCATCAGAAAATGGGGCGAAGAAATGAACAGAAACTTTCTCAAAGAAGAGAAACGAATGGCCAAAAGGCACATGAAAAATGCTCTTCATCAATAATCATCAGGGAGATGCAGATCAAAACAACTATGAGATACCACCTCACACCACAGAGACTGGCACACATCCAAAAGAACAAAAGCAACTGCTGTTGGAGAGGATGTGCGGAGAAAGAGACCCTTCTACACTGATGGTGGGAATGTTGACTTGTTCAGTCCTTTTGGAAAACAATATGGATGCTTCTCAAAAAATTAGAAATTGAGCTTCCATTTGACCCTGCAATACCACTTCTGGGAATATATCCCGGAGAAGCAAAATAGTATAGTCAAAATGACATCTGCACTTATATGTTCATCGCAGCACTATTTACAATAGCCAGAATCTAGAAAAAACCCGAGTGCCTGGTTGAGGAAACTTTGGTACATCTATACAATGTAATACTATGCAGCTGTTAGAAGAGATGAAGTCACAAACTTTGCATATAAGTGGATCAACATGAAAAGTGTCATGCTAAGTGAAATGAGTCAGAAAGAGAGGGACACACATAGAAAGATTGCGTTTCTCTGTGGAATATAAAATAAGAGAGTAGGAGACTAACACCCAAGAATAGTAGAAATAAGTACCAGGAGGTTGGCTCCATGGCTTGGGAGCCGGCCTCACATGCTGGGGGAAAAGACGGCTTGGATGGAGAAGGGAACACCAAGTAAAATGTGGTTGGAGGACCTGCTCGAGAAGGGAGATGCGTGCTGAAAGTAGACTATCGATTGAACACGATGTCCACTCAGTACCCCTATTGCAAACCACAACACCCAAAAGGAGAGAGAGAACAGGAGGGAATGCCCTGCCACAGAGGCGGGGTGGGATGGCAGGGGATGGGATTGGGGGGTGGGAGGGATACCGGGTTCATTGGAAGTGGAGAATGGGCACTGGTAGAGGAATGGGTTCTCAAATACTGTATGGTGGAAACACAAGCAAGAAAATGTGTAAAGCTGTAACTGTACCCTCATGGTGATTCACTAATAAAAAAAATTAAAAAAGAAATCTCAGGGCTAGAACAAATGGAGATGTTGCTGAGACCACTCTAGAAAAATCAATGATCAACCAGATGATGATGATGATGATGATGAAATATTTAAATATAAGGAAGAGTCTGAACATTAAAGGATACCGTCATATAAGAAAGGTCATTGGAGGGACAGGGTGTAGCTTAGTGCCCATGTGACCCATGGGTGAGTCCTTGGGTTTGCTTTCTAGCACCACATATACATAAAACCACTGGAAGCAATGCTCTTCCTATTTTTGGATTTTTTCCTGTTTTAGCTTTAAGCAATTTAGTGCTTCCAACTCAGGCATACTGCTTAGCAAATTAGAAACTCTCAAATTAGTTGACTTCTTTAAAAAAGATTTTTTTCTCAGAAAATGGGGGGCTTATTCATGCCTCTGGGTTAACTAGTACACCATTCTAGTACTTGCAAGTACCGTAAGTCAAAAATCTTACTCTTAAATTTCCAGTAAGTATAGTGTCCTCTTACATATGACATTAGCAGTAGAAGTTGATTTCTCCATAAAGTGGCCTGACTACTAGTCTTTTTATCTGATCCAGATTGATTTTCAGAGACAGTCCTTTACTCTTAAATTATGGATTTAAAACAATTTTTTTGCTTTGTTCTGCTTTGATTTTGCAGTACAGGTAATCAAACCCAAAGCCTCTTTCTTACGTGCAAGTTTATAGTAAGATATCCCAGTCCCTTGTGGGATAAAATTTGAAGGGAAATGGAAACCTCTGGCTATTTTCTACCAACTTGTCACTAATTTTAAACTCATTTAATTAAAAAAATTGCAGGCAATACTCATCATTGGTCAAAACAGACAGTCCAAATAAGTGAAAAGAATAAAAGCAATAGCACAGCGGGTAGGGCATTTGCCTTGCACACGGCTGACCCAGATTCGATTCCCAGCATCCCACATGGTCCCCTGAGCACCGCCAGGGGTGATTCCCGAATGCAGAGCCAGCAGTAACCCCTGTGCATCACCAGGTGTGACCCAAAAAGCAAAAAAAAAAAAAAAAAAAAGAAAGCTAAAGTAATCTCAAAAAACTTGGAAGAGATTTGTAAAATACATATATATATATATATCATATATATGTGGCACACAGCATCCCAGAAATACTCAGGGATTACTTTGACTCTGCACTCAGGAATTAGTCCTGGCAGTTCTTGGGGGACCATATGGGATGCCAGGGATCGAACCCAGGTTGGCCATGTGCAAGGCAAACACTCTACCCACTATACTATCACTCCAACCCCAATTAATTTTTCATTTGTCTTTCAGGAATTTCCAAAAGGAGACACTTTAAAAAAATACGTATGAAACATGTTTACAAAGACTAGATGGTTTTCTATATTTTTACTGAATCTTTTATATTTCATAATGTAGTAGCAAGAGATTTCTATGATAATAAATAATTTATTATTGCAAATATACTTGTATTGTTCCATTATATGGAGTATGGTATTTTATTGAATTGGTGTATTGAATAAAAACTATTATTAGATTAGGTATTTAGATTTTAGGTATTTAGATTATTTCTACATTTTTATTATGTGAGAAGCATGATAAGAAACATCTAGAGTACACACATCTTTATGTTCAAGTATTTATCTTTTATATTCAGAATCTCCTGTCCCCGCATCAGGCTGTCTTCACTGGGGCTCCCTTGGAGGGGGCAGGTTGAGTTCTCTCCTGGCCTCAAGCAGAGCCCCAGCAGCTAAAAACCTCCAGAACCCAGCCACAGCCATGCTCAAGGCTACTCTCCACATGCTCAGATGAGCTTCACCCATGAAGAAAACAACAGAGGAACCCAGGTATGCGGGACCCGTGGCTGAGATCTCCAAGCCTCCTCAGATTGGGACTGGGCCTCCTCCACCCAGATCCCCAGTTTTCCAGTAGCTTGACAGTCACACCCACAAACCACCCCCAGCACCATGTAATCTCATCAATGGCCAAGATCCAGAGATAATTAAACAAAGCTCCTGGAAGAGAGTGATGCAGAATCTCTCACGGCAGAGCCTGGTAAGCTACCTGTGGTGTATTTGATGTACCCAAAACAGTAACAATAATGGGCCTCATTCCCCTCAGCTTGAATGCGATGGGACAAACGGAGACTTAATGTCACCCACTCAAGCAAATCAATGAGCCTATTATAGAAATGTAAAGAGCATAGAACCTGAAAATCATTCTTACTTTCCCTTAGCTGTACAATTATTAGGAAGCTATTGCACACCACAGCATCTGGAACAGACTGTTATTTGAGCTTAAGAAAACAAAATGTCATATTTCTGGCAAGGAAATCAACCTGGGAGTCATGCTATAGTGATGACAAGTTGAGGGTGCCTGTAGGTGTACTTATAACCTAAATAATAACTGGTGGTTCTGATAACCCTAACTGTACTCTGGATCTGGGGATGCAGGTTGGTTTGGAATCATGCTCACCCTGCCCACAAGCAACATATTTCAGATTATCTATTCAAAATCTAAGAGAGGGCCATAGAGATTGTACAGGGGCTAAGCCTCTTGCCTTGCACACAGCCAACCTAGGTTCCATCCCTGGCACTACATCAGATGGTCCCCTTAGCCCTATCAGGAATGATCCCTGAACATAGATCCGGAAATAAGACCTAAGCATTGCCAGGCTTGGCCCCAAACCAAAAATAAAATAAATTCAAGAGAAAGATTGGTTTTAAAAACACAAAATCCCTGCATTTTATTTTTCACTAGAAGAGTAAAGATTTGTGGCCATTGATATTTTTCACAAATTACCACAGGAGTATTTCTTCTCCTCCACGCTCCTTCTTTCAGAAGTAGCTGCTTTGCCTTCAGGAGGTGGGGTTTGTTTCCCCTCCCCTGAACCTGGGTGGGCTCGTGACTTCCCCAAACCAGCAGAAGATGACAGAAGTGATACTGTGTGACTTCGGAGGCTAGGTCATAGGGAGGGTTCAGCTTCCGCCTTGCTCACTTGTTTTGCAGTCTCAGTCTTGTGAAGGAGCCTGGGTCACATGGGGAGACTCTGATGGATGTTCCAGTCCACAGTTCCTATTCCTTTTCCAGCTGACAGCTAGCAGGTACTGAAATCAAGTAAGCCTCCGGATGATTCTAGCTTCCAACCTTTCAGATAGCTAGAGAGGGACAAACATTCTCACTGTGCTCTGTCCAAATTTCTGGTGTACAGGATTCATGTGTATATTGAATAATCACTTGTACTAAGTTTTCTGGTAGTTTTAAATGTTGGTAGAGTAACAGAAATAAACTTATGGGCTAAATTCAATACTGTCATTCGTTGATTATTCAACAGATAGGTCAGCCTGCTTATTTCAAAGTACTCTGCTAGACCTGGGCAGCTTACAGAATAACAAATCTGCAAAATGTATTCTTTTGTCCTTGAAGAGTTCCGTATGGGAGTAGAGAAATTCAAACATGTAAGTGTAAAAAAGATGACTAATATGTGTTAAGTGCTAGATGAGATAATGAAGATGGCTTTAAAGGAACTGAGTTGAGGGAGAGCTCATAGTGGGTACAGCAGAGAGGCTGGGCTCCAAAGTGTGGCACCCCAGCACCCCATCCAATCAAAATACTGGGAACTGATCATCTGACTAAAGAAGATGAGGCTAACTCAGAGATTGGAGGAAGAATGTCAGGTACTTGGAGAGGAAGGGTGAAGGTAGTTTAAGCAAATTGGAAAACAGAGTCTGAACTTGGAGTACAGGGGTGTAGAGAACAGCTGGAACAGTGTCAATCCCTTATACGTATAATTGTGTCTCCTTTATAAGACATTTTCACAGATGCCATCCCTTTCCATTTTCATACCGACCCTGTGAAATCTGTGAGCTTATCTTTATATTGTGGATAAGGGCATTTAGGTCCAGTGGTCTCAAAGCTGCTTCAGTTACATTAGTAGTTACTGGTGAATGGGAAGGAAAAGAAAACTAATGATTAACAAGCACTGACCAAAAATTCAAGTATGTTGCTTATTTGTTTTCATAATTTATTTAGAGCCTCCTGAAATCTAATTTTGTTACACCATGGAGAAAATTGTTAATATTCTGAATGTATCAAAAAGAAAATGAGGGACAGAGATATTTAGAAACTTGTGTCAGTTCCTGCAGGTAGTGAATTAGACCAAAGGATAGACATTTTCAAATGTGATGGCAAGTTCAGCAAATTGCCTACATTCCTGTGGGATAGTCTCACTGCTTCTCTCCGCAGAGATTCCAACAAACCTCTCTTTCACACTGTCACAAAAACATCTAGATGTTCCCTGTCTAAAGCACTCAAGCCATTAATACGAGAATGACCAATGGGTTTAGCACCTTCAGAGAGGGCGGGGGTGGGGGGGAAGATCTCATTGCCAGCCTCAAAGAATTTCCAGTTGGTACAATGTGAAAGAGAAATCTGTTTCTCCATGTCCCTCTATCAGCTCGAGCACTGATGATTTACCAGTAGTTTAGCAACAAACTAGGAATATGGCCCTACAACGGGCTATGAAATTCCTCTGGACCTGAGTGTCCTCACATGTGAAATGAAAAGTTTGCTGAATGATCTTCTGGGTCTTGTCACCAGCTGGAATGCTTAATGATTCTGTATACCTAGAAGATATGAAATGGGAAACTTGCCTTCAAAAAATCGTTGCAGCCTTTATTCAGATATCTCTTTTGCAAAGTTAGTCTGTTTTGCTCACTAAGAGCAAAACCTCGTGACACAGAAGTGTGGGCCGTAATGTAGCAATGTTCTAAAACACCTGTGCTAGTAGACCCAACAGTGGTACCCTGAGAATTTCTACCAGTATTTAACAGATCACTGTGACCCTGCTTTCAAAAATGTGCACATAAAACTGCTCGATGTATTGAGGTAATTCCCCATCCTTTGCTGTTCTAGGTTTTCTTCTGCCTAAATTCATGTTCGTTTTTCAGTTGATGTTTTGAAATATTTCTTCTAGGTGAGATTGCTTTAATGAATAAGATCCAACAGTTTAAAAAACAGCAAATGGCACAGACATTTTTAATTGTTTAAAACTTATCACTAAAAAAAATATCTGTTTAGGGCCCAGAGTGATAGTTTAGGGATTGAGGAGCAGGCCTTGCATGTGGTTGACCCCGGTTTGGTCCCCAGCACCACGTGGTCCCTTGAGCACTGCGGAGTGCAGCCGTGAAGCTCCCTATTTCCATCTCTGCCTAGCACTGCTGGAATGGCTCAGCAATGCTGGCACCAATGCAGGTTTTGAGCACTGTCATGTCCTTGCATTGAGTCAAAAGCCCAATTTGGCAAAGGATCCCTGGGAGGGGCCCCAGGCCTCCTGAGTACCAATTGGAGGCAAAAATGAAAAAAAAAATTCTGTTGCAATTTGGATGTGATAAAGCAATAGAAATTATGATACTAATTGCTCTCTTCCACTTTCTCTCTGTGATAATTGCCACTGATAATTGCCACTTCCCAGGGAATCGGAGACTATGGGGATATTAGGTAGATTGCCCTCCTTGTCTATATTAAACCATTTGTAACAAATGAATATTCAGTAGCTAGTAGGCAAATAAATTTATGGCCTTAATTTTATTGCTTGGATTAAGTTTATGTTTTCAAAACTGTTCCTTAATTGCTATGGCCTTGTCTATTCGGGAAAGCCTGGCCAGTTAAAAGCTAGTACATAAGATCTAATGATAGGTAAACTTCCTGTTTCCAGAAGTTGACTTACTGCTTCTATTTTCTTGCATTTGTCAATTGACAGTTCTTAGTTAAATTTTAAATAGCTTAGTAACGATGTATTAACACAGAGCTCCACTGAGCAAATGACTGATAGATGCTTCACAAAGCCTCTGAGGCTATATTTCATATTTCATTTTTGTCTTCTACTTAGTAGTTCCGTCCTTAAAGAAGATGAAGTCTTTAGAGAACTCTTTTTACATAGATAGCCTTGAGTAATAATTATTTGCCACAAATGAGAAAAATTTAGTTTTAATTATAATCATTTTAGAATACTTACCAAGGGTGGAGTTCACACATGGTCACTGGAGGTCACATTCCTGCCACAGCGTTTGTATATCTCTCTCCCTCCCTTTCCTGTCCTTCCTTCCTTCCTTCCTTCCTTCCTTCCTTCCTTCCTTCCTTCCTTCCTTCCTTCCTTCCTTCCTTCCTTCCTTCCTTCCTTCCTTCCTTCCTTCTTCTTTCTTTCTTTCTTTCTTTCTTTCTTTCTTTCTTTCTTTCTTTCTTTCTTTCTTTCTTTCTTTCTTTCTTTCTTTCTTTCTTTCTTTCTTTCTTTCTTTCTTCTCTTTCTTTCTCTCCTTTCTCTCCTTTCTCTTCTTCCTTCCTTCCTTCCTTCCTGGTTCTGCCTTCAGGGATCACTCTTGGCAGGCTTGGGAAATCATGTAGGGTGCTAGGGATTGAACCTGAGTTGACTGTGTGCAAGGCAAACACCCTACCTGCTGTACTGTGGCTGCAGCCCCTCCTCCTTTGTTCTGTGGTGCTTCTGCACACCAGTGTTTGTAGGATCACTTACTGTGGCAACAACCAGAATCTCAGAGAGCAGAGCTGCAGGGACTATGACTGTCATGTGGGAGGCACTGGAGATTGAAATCACAGCTTCAGGTTTGCAAGGCAGATGCTTTTCCGTTAAGCCCTTCCTGGGCGCCAGTGCTATAATTTTTAAGGATCTACTAAGTACAGGTAGAAATGACCTAAACCAGCAATTGGATTCATCTTAAATAGTCGTTGAATCCAGGTGTGACCTGAAAAACAATACATTTGGCAATGCTCAGGGTTTACTCCTGGCTCTGTTCTCAGTAATCATTTTTGGCAGTGCTCAAGGGACCATATGGGATGCTGGAGATTGAACCTGGGTCAGCTGTGCACAAGGTAAGCAGCCTACCCTCTGTACTATCTCTCCAGTCCATAGAAGCATATTTGAAAAACAGACATTACAAGAGTAGTGTAATAAGTTTTAATACCTTTTGAGAATGCAACAATCCTTCAAACTACTGCTGACTGGTAATGATGACATTTCCCCGAAGTTAGAAATGGGTGAGCTTTTCTGTGGTAGAGTGACCTCTCACATTTGCTCCTACTAAGTTTTATTGTCCTGTTTCTTTATTGCGATTTCTTTGTTGGGGGTGGGGTGGGGAGAGCCCAAGTAGTGGTTTGAGGGTCCAAGAGCCACTCCTGGCCCTACTTAGCCAATAAACTGGAAGTTTAGTGTTAGGAATATCTATTTGGCCTTCAGTGAAGCTTTCCTTCCCTCCCTACACTTCTTAAATTTCTGTTGTCTTCATCAATACTTTAGTATCTAAGGTCTCCACTTTAGTATTTTGTGATTCTCAGGTTTGTCTTCCTAACATTTGTCTTTTTCACATTTTCTGAGATTAAAGTGATTCATAACCTGCATTCACACTTCTTTCTTCAGCTCAGCACACAATGCTGTAGGCATGAAGGATTGCCTCATCAAACTGGACCGAGTGCCAAGGAGGTTCATCGGGAAGTGAAATGGAGAGCCAGGGAGACCATATTTCATAGTGGCTGTGCTAATTCAGTATTTCCAGCAGTTCTATACTTTATATCAGAGATGGACAAAAGACAGTCTAGCTTTTCATTAACTTTCCCTGTTGATCAATTCAGACCTAGTTCCTCCCCCACTTCCTTTAAATAGTTATTTTCAAAATTGTTTACATGTCAGAATCATCTGGGGACTTTTAGAAAATTTTCATGTCCAGACTACACCCCTGACCAATTAAATCAGAATTTCTAGGAGAGAGGCCAAGCCATCAGTATTTCTTTTTTAAGTTCCCCAGGAGATTTCAATGTACAGCCAAGATTGAGAACCACTGTTTTAGATCAAACCATGTAAAATCTGATTACTAGAACCCCAGACTGGAAACAGATAAATAGATAAACATCCTGGAATGGGATTTCTTAATGGGCCCCACCAGTCATGCAAACTCCCTTCGGCTTCTGACTCTGCTTTTCCTGAGCTGTGTTAAAATGCAGTTGAGTGTAACAGTGGAGTGAAATGATAGTGGAGAACCGGAATGTGTTAGAAGACAAAGGAATGGCACCATTTTCACACACCTGCTGTTCACAGCTCCAGAGCTGCACCTCCACACCCCATGAATCCTTACTATTCAATTCTCACATGAAATGCCCTTTTTGGTTGGTGTTGGCAGGGTTTTTGGACCACACTATGTAGTGTTCAGGGGCTTTTCCGGGTTTGTGCTCAGAAGAGACCATTGTCAGTGCTCAAGGGACCATGTCATGTCAGGAATTTTGACCTGGTATTAGTCACATGCCAGGCAAACATTTAACCCTTGTATTATCTCTCTGACCCTCCAATGCCATTTCTTAACTGAGACCCTCTCTGACTTACTTCCATAATCTGTCAATGTTTAGAGCATTAGTATTTCCTCAAACCCTCATTGTTTTCCTTCTGTAGAACTCGTGATATAAAGGCATTTCAAAGACTGCTTGCTCAGAATATTTCCTCCTCCCCTCTAAATTCGTGTGTATGTGTTGGGGAAGGGGGGCAGGGTGGTGTGCCAGGGATGGGACCCAGGGCCTCACACATACCAGGTGACTACTTTACCACTAAGCTACATTCCCAGCCTTAGGATTTTAAGCTTAGTGATGGAGGAGACTGTATCTGCTTTATCCATTGTTGTCAAGCTGGCACCCATCACAGTGCATGCCACAAAAGCTTAGCAAATACTTGCTGAATTAAAAAAATGATGGTAAGCATTTGGGGATTGGTGTAGGAGAATGGCAGGATTTTGGGTCTCTCGGTGCCACAGTCTATCAACTGAAGTAATGCAGATTGGTGGGCACTCCCCAACATCCAGTGTTGACAAGTGATTCTCAGATACAGTCTGCTCATAAAAATAACTTGGATAAAGCATCCAAGTTATTTGTTGAAAGCCCAAATATCTCAGTCTCATCTTCAAGAGAGTTGGGTTTAATAGTGTGAGTGAGGTCAGAACCAGCAGTACATTTGCCAGCTGATTCTGATGCCCTGGGCCACAATCCAGTGTGTTACGAACAATTGCCTGAGCATTGCCTTGAAATGACTTTCAGAATTTTGTCAAGTTTGGTGTCTCTAGCCCCACAGTTCAGTTGTGTTTTGTCCTATGATGAAAGTGTGACTGCATCGTTACAGGTTTTTGTTTTGTTTTGTTTTGTTTTTTTGTTTCTGCAGGAGATGCTATTTTCCATAATAGTTCCTGAGAGCCAAGTCCCAAATACCATCCACTCTGGTTACTAATATGGCTGGCCAAGCCTTTGCTTTCCTAGAAAATAGCAGAGAAAAGTCAGCTTCCTAAATGCTTGCAAAATTTATCTATGGTGTCCATAGTCAATAGCCACGAGCTCTGTTGGACAGTATTAGTTACTTTTTTTTCTTTTTGCTTTTTGGGTCACACCTGGCGATGCACAAGGGTTACTCCTTGCTCACTTACTCAGGAACTACTCCTGGAGGTAGTAGCTCCTCCACAGCTCATGACTGGTGGGGCCCATTAAGAAATCCCATTCCATCCCCTGAGCACCGCCAGGAGTAATTCCTGAGTGCAGAGCCAGGTGTAACCCCTGTGCATCATCAGGTGTGACCCAAAAAGCAAAAAAAAAAAAAAAAAAAAAAAAAAAAGAAATCCCATTCCAGGATGTTTATCTATTTATCTGTTTCCAGTCTGGGGTTCTAGTAATCAGATTTTACATGGTTTGATCTACTCCTGGAGGATGCTGGGAATCGAACCCAGATTGACCGCATGCAAGGCAAATGCCCTATCCACTGTGCTATTGTGCCAGCCCCATTAGTTACATTTTTATGTACCCATATGTATTGTTGGGCTGGAGCAATAGCACAGCGGTAGGCCGTTCGCTTTTCACCTGTGTTCGATTCCTCCACCCCTCTCAAAGAGCCTGGCAAGCTACCGAGAGTATGGCACCCTCGGGGCAGAGCCTGGCAAGCTACCTGGGGCGTATTGCATATGCTAAAAACAGTAACAATAAGTCTCACAATGAGAGACGTTACTGGTGCCCACTTGAACAAATCGATGAGCAATGGGATGACAGTGTCAGTGACAGTGACATATGTATTGTCAGAGATAGTCATCATGAGAAATATTATATTAAGTAAAGTATTTATGACACTGCCTTCATGCTAAGAGAAGAGATATGAATTATACAACTTTAATTATTCAGAAGTTTCATATCTAGCAAACTCAATTAGTCATATGAGAGTGAAAAAGGAAGAAACAGGCAAAAGATAACTGAAAGAAGGGTAGTATAAAATCTTTACCACAAAGTTACATTCACAACCTTAGGATTTTGTGATGAAAAGCAAACTTTTTCTTCCATAGGATGATCCAGTTACTCAGACTATGTTTACCATTTATTTATTTTTGGTGCTGAGACCAAATCTGGGGCCTCATGCAGCAAGGAGAGTACTCGAGTGCTGAGATCCATTTCCTTTATTGTCACTTGACACATAATCTGACTGCTTTGAAGAATATTGATTTATATGTATAAAATGCAAAGACATCAGAGTCATTAACTGCATTAACACCTCTTGGACTGAAGTGAATACTTCTTTTAGTATTTACTGTTTATTTATTTATTTATTTATTTATTTATTTATTTATTTATTTATTTATTGGTGGTGTGTAGGGTTTATTCCTGGATCTGCACTCAGAGATCAGTCCTGGAGGGCTCGAGGGACCTTATGGGGTGGTGAGGGTAGAACTTGAGGTGGTTGTATACAAGGCAAACGCCTTACCTTCTGTACTATCACTCTGGCCCTTTAGGTGAAAACTTTTAATAGTAATTAAGATGAAAAAAAAAACCTCACACACGCACCAGCACACAAACACATTTGTTAAACTGGACTTGTTAGCCATGTGGACTACATGCATTTCTCATGTGCAATGCTGTGCAGTGTGGGCTATTTTATTATTTATGTAATCTGCAAACCATTCTTCTGTGTTCAAAATGAACCAGGAAAGGCAGAGAAAAGGACAGCATCAGATGATTAAATGAGAAATCTTTTTAAAAGCAATAAAACAGTAAATATACCCACTGAAAGAGAGCCAAGACACTAATGCTTTCTCCACAAACTAGCTTTGTGGATCTGAGCTTGTGATGAAGTTCTGCTTGGCAGCATATATAATAGTGGGACAATTTAAATAGATCATGTAATGTCTAACCTTTCTACATTCTAACTGTGCATTTTATCAGCTCAACTCTTCAATCAGGATTAGATTGTTTGGCTGATAGGAATCTGCAAAGAAATTAGTTCTGTGTTCCCTGTTCTTCACCCCAGACTCAAGCATAGACAGGGCAGAAAATTTCTTTTTTTTTTTTTTACACTTTTTTTTTTCTTTTTGGGTCACACCTGGCGATGCACAGGCGTTACTCCTGGCTTTGCACTCAGGAATTACTCCTGGCAGTGCTCAGGGGACCATATGGGATGCTGAGGATCGAACCGGGTCGGCCGCGTGCAAGGCAAACGCCCTACCCGCTGTGCTATCGCTCCAGCCCCCAGAAAATTTCTTTTCTAGATATTTACCAAGTATTGTACCCTTGCAAAGATGGGAGGTGCTATTATTTTGTTACTGTTTCATTCAATAACCTTCTACAGGTGAAGTTTTCTGCAGGACTTTGTTAGATTTGCCTTCCCCACCATCCAGTATATTCTCAGCTACAGAAATATTTTTGAATATTACACTTCTGCATCCATGTTGTTATGAAAAAAACTAATTTTATAGTTCAGTTCTTTTTGTTTTGTTTTGTTTTGCATGCATAACATGCAGAAGTGCTCAGGGATCAGTCCTGGGCGGACTTGAGGGACCATATGCAGTGCCAGGGGTCTAATCCAGGTGTGTAAGGCAAGCTCCCAACCTGCTGTCACTCCCAGTCCTACAGGTCAATTTTAAAAAATATTGTCCTTAAACTTACTTTTCTGTTTTATGTGAATTACAAATTTATTTATGATTTGGTTTCATATGTTCAATGTTCCAATACCAATCCCTTCACCTGTGTCCACTTTCCTCCACCAATGTCCAGAGTTTCTCTCCTGCCCACCTCCCCCTCCCCTGCAGTCTGCCTCTATAGCAGGCACTTTTCCCGTTTTTTCTTCTTAGGCCCTGTTTTTAACACTGTTACTGATAGGTATCATGCATATCACTTTAGTTCCTCCAGAGTGACCACTTCCCTCTATCATCGTCGTGATGGTCCTTTTCCTGATCTATCCCACCCACAGTGGCATTCCTACTAAGAACCAGTTCTCCTGCTCTTCATTTCTATTGCCTTTGGACATTAGTTTATTCCCCTACTATATTTCTTTATATCCTGCATATGAGTGAGATCATTCTGTTTTTGTCCCTCTCTCTTTGACTTATTTCACTTAGTATTATACTCTCCAGACTGTCCATGTATCAACAAATTGCATGACTTCATCTTTTCTTATGGCCAAGTTGTATTCTACTGCGCATATGTACCATAGCTTCTTTATCCAGTCATCTGCTCTTGGGCACATAAGTTGTTTCCAGATTTGGCTATTGTGAATAGGCTGCAATGACCGTAGGCATGAAATATCTGTTTTGCATTGTGTCTTGGGACACTTGGGGTCAATTCCCAGGATTGGAATTGTGGGTGATATGGAAGCTCAATTTTTAGTTTTTTTTTTTTAGGAATGCCCATATTGTCTTCCAAAAAGGCTGTCAACATTCCCACCTGCAGTGAAAGGGGTCCCTTTCCCCCACATTCTAGCCAACGCTGGTTGCTGTTGTCACTTTTGATGTGTTCCAGTCTCTCTGGTGTGAAGTGATATCTCACTGTTGTTTTGATTTGCATTTCCCTGATGATTAGTGATACAGAGCATTTTTTGAATACACCTTTTGGTCAACGATATTTTTTCTTTGAGGAAGTTTCTGTTCATCTACTCTCCCCATTTTTTAAAATAAGGTTAATTATTTTTTCTTGTAAACTTCTCCCAATGTTTTATGTATCTTGCACATTAACCTTTATTAGGTGAATGGGGAAACTTCTGTTTTCAAACTGATTTGGGGTCACCACATTTAATTCTTCCTCATCCTTGTGTCCATTCATTTATTCATGTGCTCCTTGCTTACATGGTGGTTTTAAAATATGTCCACAAATTCTTCCATAAAATTCCTTTCCAAAGTAGAATCAAATTCTCTGCCAGATGTAGGGACTTCTTTTTATGATTCGAATCTTCTGAAATGGCATCATACAAAGAGACCATTTCCATCTGTACTTTCTATACTGCCCTCCCTGGGGAGCTTCCTTGTTGCCACCTTGGAAGAAGCCCCTGGGAAAGGCACTGAGGTCTTGTCAACATCGAGCAGGAACTTGCCAGCAGGGGAAACATCTCCTATTAATGAGCATCTTCCAGCCCCCACAGATCTTCAGCTGACGGCACCCTAGGCTGATGTTTTGGACTTTAAGCACATGACATACCCCTAGCCAAACTACTCAGCTAAACTTCTACAAAATTCCTGACCATGGAAACTGTGAGAGATAGATGATGAGTGTTGCTTTTATAGCACTAATTTTGGGGGTAATTTGTTAAATAGCAATAGTCTTACCAAGGCAAAATAACTTTTCCTTTACTCTAATTACCATTATTTACTATGCATCTGACAGGTGTTAAATAGTCTGTTGGGTGGTGGAGTGGGAAATAGCCATTTTCTAATGGGTTTGGATTTTTTTCTTCTTATAAAGTTCTACCTGGGCTTTATATATCTTGGGTCTTAATAAACCCTGCCTTCAAGATGAACTATTTGTCAGAACCTAATCCACCAGGGTTTTATTCCCTTCTTAGGCAAAGGGAAACATCCCATTCAATACTCTTTAGCCTTCCTGCCTGTGCTAAAGAGGAGAAAGCACTGATACAACCCTGAGAGACATAGTGACATTCTTGCAGAGGTTTGCCAAAACATCTTATTTAATTTATTTTGTTTTTCAACTTCTCCTGGCAGTACTCCAGGATGACTCCTAACTGAGCTCACCGCCAGTCATACTTAGAGGACCAGGTGGGGTTCCAGGGTTTGAACCCCGGTTGACCACCTGCTGACAAGCGCCTTACCTAGTGTACTTGTTCCAGCCTTGAAAGATCTATCTGAAGTATGTTTCCATCCATCTTCCCCCACCGTCTCATCACCACAACACTAACCAACAGAACCTCTTTATATAAACAATGAAATTAATAGAGCACTGCACACAATATGTAAGATGCAATTTCTTAGAAAACCCCAACGGCCCTAGAAGAGACAAATCCATGTGAAAGTTTCAGATCTGACCCTTACAGCTACAGCAAACACTAACCCTTCAGCCAGACAAACACATGTATTAGACAATGATCAGTGATGAGAGGGAAAAAAGACAGGTAACAAGGATGGGGTATATGGTGGAGCGGGCAAGTTTGCAATTCAAAATGAGATGGTTAAGAAAGATCTTTTAAAAAAAAAAATTGAACCACCTTGAAATAACTACAGTTAAGAAGTTGTTCATGATTGGGTTTCAATCACACAATGTTCCAACACCTGTCCCTTCACCAGTGTACATTTCCCACCAACAATGTCCTCATATACCCCAGCCTGCCTCTGTGAAAGTCACTTTTCTTTTTTTTCTTACTCTCTGTCTCTCTCTCTCTCTGTCTTCTTTTGGGTATCATGGTTTTCAGTACAGGTACTGAAAGCTTATCATGTATATCCCTTTAGTTAGGAATGATCTTACAGGTGACATCTGTGCAAAGATTTGAAGACAGCAAGAAGATAACTGGGAGAATGCAAGGGAAGCTTCAGCAGAGGTATTGAGGTGGAAGTGTGCCTGGTGTACTAGACAAGACATTAGGGCGGGGGGAGGGGGTTGGGTAGCAGATTGGAGAATGCTGCAGAAGATAAGCCACCAGAGGGAGCAGGGACTAGAGTGTAACAAGGGAAGAAATCAGATCAGTGAGGTAAGGTTTGGGGTGAGGCATGTGTGACCTTGCCGGTTATAGTTAAGAGCAGGGTCTCACCAGCTCCAATGAAAATAAAACCTCAGGAGAGCTAGGAGTTGGGTCAGGCAGCTTTGGAAATATATTGATGGCTTGGGCCAGTGAAGGGGGAGTAGAGTGATATTAGAAATCATCACAATTTGGATACATTTGGGAAATAAAGCTGAAATATTTCTCCCCTGCCTTCCACACTGCTCGAGTATCTCAGTTTTATAATCCAAGGTCAAGGGTTTGTCAACATTCAATATTGACTACTCCTTTGGGCATTTTTTATTTTGCTTTTGTTTTTTAGGTCACACCCAGCAGTGCTCAGGGATTACAACTGCCTCTGTGCTTGGGGATCCCTCTTGGTGACTTTTGGAGCACCATATGTGGTACTGGGGATTGAACCTGTTGTAGTCATGTACAAGGCAATTGCTTGCCCACTGTACTATCTCTCTAACCCTAATCCTTTGTTTTGTTTCTATATATACTTCAGAGCCTCTTGGCCCCACACCTGGCTGTCTTTACCAGGGCTTCTTGGAGGGGTGCGGGTTGAGTTTCCTTCCCCGCCCCAAGCAGAGCTCCCACAGCTGAAGACCTCCGAAACCCAGCCACAGCCATGCTCAAGGCCACTCTCCACACACTCGGATGAGCCTCAAGCAGGAAGAAACCAGCACAGGAACCTGGGTGTGAACCTAGGACCTGGGGCTGAGATCTCCATGCCTGCTCGGATTGGGACTAGGCCTCCTCCACTCAGGTCCCCCATTTTCCAGTAGATAGGCAGTCACACCCACAAATTGCCTCAAGTGCCATGTAATCCCATCAATGGCCAAGACCCAGAGACTATAAAACAAAGGGAAGCGCATTCGCTGCAATGCGACCTCTTGTAGCCTAGTTCTCCCTCTTAGAGAACCCAGCAAGCTACTGAGAGTATCCTGCCCACACGGCAGTGCCTGGCAAGCTCCCTGTGGCATATTCGATATGCCAAAAACTGTAACAGTGATGGGTCTCATTCCCCTGACCCTGAAAGAGCCTCCAATGTGGCACCATTGGGAAGGACGGGTAAAGAGAGGCTGCTAAAATCTCAGGGCAAGGATGAATGGAGACATTACTGGTGCCTCTCAAGCAAATCGATGAACAATGGGATGAGAGTGATACAGTGATACAGTGAGATACTTAAGAATAATGAGATTATCTGTTAAGGTTTTTTTTCTTTTTGGGCTACACCCAGTGATGCACAGGGTTTACTCCTGGCTCATGCACTCAGGAATTACTTATGGCTTAAGGGACTGTATGGGATTCTGGGAATTGAACCCGGGTCGACCACGTGCAAGGCAAATGCCCTACCCGCTGTGCTAACACTCTAGCCCTGATTATCTGTTAATTGTTCCTCCCACCCTCCCCTGATATTTATTTCTCTTAACATGATACTCTTCAGTTCTATTCAAAATATAAGCAAATTGCAAGATTTCATCTTTTTTTGTGCTTGTTCAATATTTCAGTTTGTGCATACCACAACTTTATTCATCTGTTATTAGACAATTGAGTTGTTTTCATACCTATGCTATTATAAATAACACTGAAATAAACATATATCTTTTTAGGTTAATATTTTAGTGTTTAGCGGGTAGATGACAAAAAAGTACAAATTCTTGATCATATGGAAAAAGCTCTATTCTTACATTTTTGAGACATCTCCATACTGTCTTCCACAAAGGTTGGACCAGAAGACATTCCCCCTGATAGTGAATGAGGGTTCCTTTTTCACCATACTACTGCAACACTGTTTGGTTGTTTCTAGTCCTGTTTTTGGTGGTGGCGGGGAGAGGGCGGAACTCAGTGATGCTCAGTGGGTACTTCTGTTTCTGTACTCAGGAATTACTCTTGGTGGTTCTCAAACCCACCCGGGTTTGAATCCTCCATCCTCTCAGAGAACCCGGCAAGTAATATCTATATTCATCAAATTCACAGTCAACATCATACTCAGTGTTGAAAATCTTAAAGCTTTCTCTCTGAAATTAGACACAAGATAAGTATTTCCACTTTATTCACAATTATTCAATAGAGTTTTGAAAATTCTCTCTATACAAATCCCTGACCCTGAAAGAGCCTCCAATGCGGCATCGTTGTGAAGGACGAGTAAAGAGTGGCTTCTAAAATCTCAGGGCTAAGACGAATGGTGACATTACTGAGACCACTCGAGAAATTCAGCTACCAATGGGATGATAATGATGATGATAGAAATCAGGTAAGATAAAGAAATCAAAGGCATATAAATTGAGAATTAAGTTAAACTATCATTTTCTTCAGATGGTATAATAATATACATAAAACATCCTAATGACTTGACTAAAAAATTCTTAGAAATGTGCCTTTTTGCCATTTGTATTTCTTCCTTGAAAAAGTTTCCGTTCATTTCTTTGCCCCATTTTTTGATGGGGTTGGATGTTTTCTTCTTGTAGAGTTCAACCAGTGCCTTATATACCATTGATATCAACCCCTTATCAGATGGGTATTGGGTGAATATCCTTTTCCATTCTTTAGATTGCCTTTGTATTCAGGTCACTGTGTCTTTTGCTGTGCAGAAGCTTCTAAGTTTAATATAGTCCCATTTGTTTATTTCTGTTTCTACTTGATTGCTTAGTTCCATGTCATCTTTGAAGATACCTTTGACTTCAGTATCGTGTAGGATTTTTCCGACCTTATCTTCAATGTACCTTAGGGATTGTGGTCTGATGTTGAGGTCTTTAATCCATTTTGATCTGACTTTTGTGCATGGTGTCAGGTCGAGGCCTAAGCCCATTCTTTTGCATGTGGTTGACCAGTTATGCCAGCACATTTATTAAAGAGGCTTTCCTTGCTCCACTTCACATTTCTTGCTTCCTTATCAAAGATTAGGTGTTCATACAATTGGGGTGGTCTGTAGGGATATTCCACCCTGTTCCATTGGTCTGTGGCTCTGCTTTTGTTCCAGTACCATGCTGTTTTAATTGTTACCACTTTGTAGTAGAGTTTAAGGTTGGGGAGGGTGATGCCTCCCATCGTCTTTTTCCCAAGAATTGCTTTAGCTATTCGTAGGCATTTGTTGTTCTATATGAATTTCAGGATTGCTTGGTCTATTTCTTTGAAGAATTTCATGTGTATCCTTATGGGGATCGCATTGAATCTGTACAGTGCTTTAGGGAGTATTGCCATTTTGACAATGTTAAATCTTCCTATCCATGAGCAGGGAATATTTTTCCATTTCCTCATGTCTTCTTTTACTTTATGGAGTAGGGTTTTGTAGTTTTCTTTGTAGAGATCCTTAACCTCTTTAGTTAGGCTGATTCCGAAGTACTTGATCATCACTAATCATCAGGGAGATGCAGATCAAAACAACTATGAGATACCACCTAACACCACAGAGACTGTCACACATCCAAAAGAACAGAAGCAACCACCGTTGGCGTGGATATGGGGAGAAAGGGACCCTCCTACACTGCTAGTGGGAATGCTGACTAGCTCAACCCTTCTGAAAAACAATATGGTCGCTCCTCAAAAAATTAGAAATCGAGCTCCCATTTGACCCTGCAATACCACTTCTGGGAATATATCCCAGAGAGGCAAAAAGATATAGTTGAAATGACATCTGCACATGTATGTTCATGGCAGCACCTTTTACGGTAGCCAAAATCTGGAAAAAACCCGAATGCCCCAGAACAGATGACTGGCTAAAGAAACTATGGTACATCTACACAATGGAATACTATGCAGCTGTCAGAAAAGACGAAATCATGAAATTTGCATACAAGTGGATCAACATGGAAAGTATCATGCTAAGTGAAATGAATCAGAAAGAGAGATACAGACATAGAAGAATTGCACTCATCTGCGGAATATAAAACAACAGAATGGAGGACTAACATGCAAGAATAACAGAAATAAGTACCAGATTTGCTCCATGGCGTGGAGACCAGCCTCACATGCTGGGGGAAAGGGCATCTCAGATAGAGAAGGGAATACCAAGCAAAAATATGGTGGGAGGACCAGTGTGGGATGGGAGAGGCGTGCTTGGAGCAGACTATAGACCGAACACATTGGCCACCCAAGACCTCCATTACTATGCCCAAAGAGAGAGAAGGAACAGAGGGGAATGCCCTGCCAAAGAGGCGGGGTGGGAGGGGGATGGGGTGGCAGTGGGTGGGAGGGATGATGGGGTTATCAGCGGAGGATGGGCACTGGTGGAGGGATAGATACTCAAGCTGTATATGACTGAAACACAAGCACGAGAATATGTAAACCTGTATCTGTACCCCCACGGTGATTCATTAATAAAAAAATTCTTAGAAATGATAAATCAATATACCAAAGCAGAAGGTTACAAAATCAATACACAAAATATACTGTGCTTCTATGTGCAAATAACAACAAATCAAGAAAGTGACTCCATTTAAAATAGTGTTCAAAAACATAAAATACTTGGAAAGCAATTTAACAAAAGATATGAAAGACATGAAAAACTATAATTCACTATTGAAAGAAATAGAAGAGGAATTGAGAAAATGAAGCTGACAAATGTTGACAAGTTGGAAGACAAATGAAAGCATCATACTTGACACGAGTCTAAGCAAAAAGGGAAAGACTAAATGAAGGGCAAGTCTGTGATGGTAAAGATAAAGCATTAGGTTAAATATGCCCATTAGACAAACATATGGAGCTCTTAATTTGTTTGGTTTTGTTTTTAGGTCATACCTGACAGTGCTTCCTCGCTTTTCTCAGTTCTGTGATAGAGGGTTGCTACTAATGGTGTTCAGGGAATCATATGGAGCAAGGGGTTAAAGCCAGGGTTCACACATGCAAAGCATGAGTTCCAGCTCCAGCCCTTTAAGCCATCTCCCAGTCTTCAAAGTTTCTTTTATTTTGATTTGTAGTGCCTGATTGCACTTGGTACATATAGGATACAAGGGGTTTGACCATTTGCTTATAAGGTTGCAAGCTCTTAGTGGACAGGCTGAGCATACAAGTGGGCATTTGGGTCAGATGTGGGAGAGGCCTGGGTTGGAGCCATCAGTTCGTAGATAAAACTTTAAGTAATGAGGACCAAGACCATCCCTAAAAGTCTCTCTCTCTCTCTCTCTCTCTCTCTCTCTCTCTCTCTCTCTCTCTCTCTCCCTTACACACACACGTGCACACACACATATGAAAAAGAGATGAGTGCTAAGAACTGAATCCTGGGGGAACCCAGTATTAAGATGTTGATGAAATAAACCAAGTTGAGCAAAGAATACTAGGGAAGAGGAGGAAAACCAAGAGAATGTAGTATCCTGGAAGACAAGTTACTAAACTCTTTCCAGAAGTAGAAAATGAATAATGGTGTTCAAAACTGAGCATTAGATTAACAATGTGGAAGCCATTTGGAATCTAGAAGAACTGGATCAAAAGGAATTCTAGATGAAATGGTAGAGTAGGGGTTAGCGATCTGAGCAGAGATAACTTTTTAAAGGAATTGCTGTAAAGAAGAACGGAAGTATGATGTTACCCCTTAACCATGATTTGCCTCTTTTTTGGTTTTTCTATTCACAGTTTCAATTATCCATGGATAATTATGGTCCCAAACTATTAAATGGAAAATTCCACAAATCAACAATTGAGACTTTTTTTAAAAAAAAAATCTCGAGCTTGGGTGTTAGTCTCCCATTCTGTTACTTTATATTCCACAAATGAGTGCAATCTTTCTATGTCTGTCCCTCTCTTTCTGACTCATTTCACTTAACATGATACTTTCTTTTTTTTTTTTTTTTTCTTTTTGGGTCACACCTGGCGATGCACAGGGGTTACTCCTGGCTCTGCACTCAGGAATTACCCCTGGCTGTGCTCAGGGGACCATATGGGATGCTGGGATTTGAACCCGGGTCGATCGCGTGCAAGGCAAACGCCCTACCCGCTGTGCTATCTCTCCAGCCCCTTAACATGATACTTTCTATGTTGCTCCACCTATATGCAAATTTTATGATTTCATCTTTTCTAACAGTTGCATAGTATTCCATTGTGTAGATGTACCAAAGTTTCTTTAACTAGCCATCTGTTCTAGGGAACTCGGGTTTTTTTCAGGATTATGTCTATTGTAAACAGTGCTGTAATGAACTTGTAAGTGCAGGAGGGCCCACTTAGGATGGGAGAGGTGGGCTGAAAGTAGACTATAGACCGAACATGATGGCCACTTAATACCTCTACTGCAAACCACAACACCCAAAAGGAGAGAGAGAGAAAAAGAGAATACCCTTCCACAAAGGGTGGGGTGGGGGGAGGTAACGAGGTGGTGGTGGTGGGAGTGATGCAGGGACCATTGGTGATGGAAAATGGCACTGGTGGAGGGATGGGTACTTGACCATTGTATGACTGAAACACAAGCACGAAAGTTTGTAAGTCTGTAACGGTACCCCCACAGTGATTCACTAATAAAAAATTTATTTAATAAATCTCGAGCTGTTCTGAGAAATGTGATGAATCTTAGGCAATGTAGCTTAAACTGGGCAAACCTGAAGCATCTCTTCTTCCAGTGTTTCCATTCTGAACACTCTGACTTAGTGACTTAGTAATCCTCTCCATTATCAGATGGACAATTATGGTCCTACAGTGCTTGTGTTCAAGGAACCCAAATTTTACTTCAAATAGTAAATGAGAAAAAATCCAGGATATATAGGGTTCAGCACTATGAAGTTTCAGGCATCCACAGGGATCTTGTAAATAAGTCTCCTCAGATAAAAGGGAATAGCTATAAGCTTATAAGTGGATTTGAGGTAGCCAGATGCAAGAAGTACCATTTTTTTAAATGTTGATGTAATAACCCAGCAAAGAAGGGAAGAGAAGGGGGGAAGAGGATGAATTTCTGAAACATTGTTTTCGAATAAAAGGACTGAGATATAGCAAGTAAGTAGAGTCAGCCCTAGATAGGAACATGGACAGTTCATCCCTGGTAACAGGAGAGAAGACAGCATATAGGGTCCAGATGCTGGTGGGCGGGTGGAGGTGTTAGTGGGAACTTGTGGAAGTTCTCTACTGATTTGTTTCTATTTTCTCAGTGAAATTGCAATAAGGTCAAGAGCAGAGAGTGAAGATGGGGGAGGAGGTGTTGGAAGTTTGAGAAGAGAAAATAAAGAATCTAAGTCTAGGAGAGTAGGATTGTAATTGGACTGGGGGAAATGTACTGTGATTTCTGGCCACCTGTGAATAGTTGTGAATGTCCTTAATTTAAGGGGGAATGGTCTGATTAAGAGTGACAGTTCTGTAAATGAGAACACCAAACTTGCTTTTTGATATTTAGCCACCAGCTACTAAAAGAATAAAGATACTATCAATTTGTGTGACATCAACAACAGTTCACTCTTTATTTGGTGTTAGAAAACTGGGGAGTGGTCTCTGGTTAATTGAATATTTTAGATAATTAGGTCTCTTGTCTGATATCTATTTTTATGAATTAAGAGAAATTAAAAAACTAAGTTGTGGGGAGACATGCCACACCTCTCCTCACAGCATGCGTCAGCTTTCCACTCCCCATCCACACCCCGAACTCCTGATGGACACACCACTGAACAAGCTGCATCAACTTTGTCTTATCGTTGTGCTACATAGCGACCACAAGTGGGAACCTCTTCTCCCTTTGCAAAACTGACCACAGATGTAGAGACTAGCCATCCTTCACATTAATAAATGTGAATGAGCCCAGGCCTGCAAGAACTAGTAGCAGGTTGATTCTCCTCAAGCCATCCCTTCTCTGGGCTCTGAGCAGAAGGTCTAGAATACTCACAGCACTACCGGCTTATCTGCATGAGATGCTGCAGGAAGTAACCACCAGCACTTCCTCCTGGTAATGACCTGGCTCTAGTGTCCTACAGCATCCTCCCCACCGGAAGCACTCATACCAACCTGGGCAGACACCACCATGCGCAGTACAGGGGTCTCTGGACTTTTGGGGAAGAACAGAGCTGGTTAGAGACTTAGGGTGTAATCATGGCCATTTGGGAAATCTAAGTCCAGAATCGCTCTGGGTTGCAGATGTACAGCCCCAGAAACTATAGGGAAAGGCCAGAGGAAACTGACACAAAAATTAGATGTCAATTTAGAGAGAGAGCGGGGAGGCAGGCAGGAAGGAAGGAAGGAAGGAAGGAAGGAAGGAAGGAAGGAAGGAAGGAAGGAAGGAAGGAAGGAAGGAAGGAAGGAAGGGAGGAAGGAAGGAAGGAAAGAAGGAAGGAAGGGAGGGAGGGAGGGAGAAAGAGAAGGAGGGAGGGAGGAAGGAGGGAGGGAGGGAGGAAGGAGGCAGGAAGGAAGGAAGGAAGGAAGGAAGGAAGGAAGGAAGGAAGGAAGGAAGGAAGGAGGGAGGGAGGGAGGGAGGGAGGGAGGGAGGGAGGGAGGGAAGGAAGGAAGGAAGGAAGGAAGGAAGGAAGGAAGGAAGGAAGGAAGGAAGGAAGGAAGGAAGGAAGCCTGGAGGGAGGAAGAGAGAGGAGGGGGGAGGAAGGAAGGAAAGTAGGAAGGAAGGGAGGAAAGAGGGAGAAAAGTTTTTCCACATGACCACAGGGAAAACTCATACTAGGAAGCAAGGATGTGAGATTTCCTGTCAAATTTCAGGTCTGGAGCAGTGAAGGATGGAAAAGGCTGCAATGGGCCTGGTCAGTTATAAAAAGCCAATGCAACGTATCCCAGAGTTCTCCTACCTCGACCCCCAGCTTGTCCCAGCTGTCTTTACTACTCTGGACTCTGCAGATGGTGTCTGCTTGTTCTTTGATGGAACTAGTGCTACTACAGGGGGCAAGACATTTCCCACCATTTTTATAAAAATTGGCAATGGATAAATAAAAAGACCTGCAGTAAGAAAACAGCCCAAGTGGAACTGACCCTGTGAAAATAGGAATTACTGTGAAGCAACAACTTTTTTGGGAGTGGGGAGACTTTGGGGTGTCAGGGGTTACTCCTGGCTCTGCATTCAGGATTATTCCTGCCCATGCTTGGGGGACCACATGGGATGCCAGAGATTGAATGCTGGTTGACTGCATGCATGGCAAATGCCCTACCCCGTCTGCTATCTGGTCACTGAATCAAAAAATTTTAGCACACCTCCATAACACTTAAAATTATGACAAATCAATATATTGTTTGGAAGATTATTTTCTTTAAATTAAAAAAATTAGTCACTGTGAGGTATAATACTATGATCAATAAAATTTTATGTTGCAAAAAACTAAGTTGCATATTATATAAGAAATTTAAAATAATAACTAAGAATCGAATAACATTTCAGTGCCATTCTTATGAGAGTAACACTTACTGTATATACCCAGAAAGAAATCTGATCAAGATTTTTCTACAGTTTGGAATCTAGATACAGTATTGTGATAATTTTCAAAAAGATATAAAAATGAAAAGGGATGTGCTTATATGTGCTTATAAGCAGCACATATTCACAAAATATAATAGGAGAAAGTTCAGAAATACACACCGTGTCTTGGTTTACCTCTGATAGCATTAGTGTTGCATTTTTCTCTTATTAGTTGTCGTTCTCTTGAACAATGAAGCAACAAAGAGATTTTGTGGAATCCTAAATCTTTGGAAATGCCAACACTAATGTCAGTGAGGGTCTGATTATCTAGACTTGTTCCATCTTTGATTGCTACAAGATAGAATTATTTCTCCCTCCTACTTATGTTTTCTAGTAGCTCCAATTCTTTTTATACTTGAGAATCTGCTTTACATTATTCACTTATTTTTTAAAATAACTCTGATTATATAAGCAGCACATATTCACTGAATATAACTTGGAAAATTATGAAAAGGTAGAGAAGAAAATCCAAGAACATCTATTACTTCACCACTCAGAGATGAACACAATAACAAGACTTTTAATCAAATATTTTAATTCTTCTGTATGTTTATTTATAAAACTTGTATCACTATATATCTTATATTCTTAGTTCAATTCTATTGTTCCTCCAATGTCTTGGAAAATACAAGTTTTAATGACTACATTTAGTCTATTATGTGCATACCCTATAACCATTAGGACATTTGATCAATTATTATACTTTCCTGATGTTTTAAGTTTTATATGTATTGTTTATTGATATTAATAGAATTTGTTTATAGTTCTGACTCTTTTTGTTTGTTTTTTGGATCACACCCATGATGCTCAGGAATTGCTCCTGGCGGTGCTTGGGGGACCACAAAGATTGCCAGGGATCAAACCCAGGTCAGCCTTGTGTAAGGAAAATGCCATACCACTGTACTATCACTCCAGTACCTCTTTTCTTATTTCTTGCTATTGATTTTCTTTTCTTTTTTTTCTTTCTTTCTTATTCTTTTTTTTTTTGTGTGTGCCACACCCTGTGATACTCCTGGTGCAGTGTTAAGAGGGTCATTCATGGCATGCTTGGTAGACTTTGTGGTACTGGGGCTCGAACCAGAGATTTCCTTAAGCAAAGCTCAGCACTTTGAGTTCTCTTCCTGGCCTTGTTACCTCTTTTTGTGGTGCTCCTGGGAATTGAACCCAGTTCTCATATCCAAAGAAAATGCTCTACCACTGAACCACAAACATGACACTCATATGATTCCCCTCTTTTCTAAGGTTTTATTTTGGAGAACTTCCCAAGTCGTGCTTGTAGAGCCTGGTTGTCTTTTCCAGTGACAGTCAGCCAATCCAGCTAACAGTCCAGTGTTAGTAACCAAGGATGTGGTGTTGTTCAGGTCCTATGGTGCCAGAAATCACCAAGGTTATCTGAGTAGTACTAAGAGGCATCCAGAGTTATACCTGGAGATGCTTGGGGACCATATGAGGCCAGTGATTGAATCCAGGTCATGTGCCTTAATGCTCCACTAGTTTTCTGGCCCCTTTATTTTCTTAATATTGATTCCTTTAAAAAATTACGGGTCAGATTTCATTTAAAATTTAATTTTTATTGTTTTACATGGGTTTCCAAATTTTTTGGGGGGTCACACCAGGCAGTGCACAGGGGTTACTCCTGGCTCTGCACTCAGGAATTGCTTCTGGTGGTGCTCAGTACCCTGAGTACCCTCAGTACCATATGGGATGCTGGGAATCGAACCCGGGTTGGCCGCATGCAAGGCAAACGCTCTACCCGCTGTGCTATTGCTCCAGCCCCCCCACATATGTTTTAGTGTTAAAATTTCACACCTTTTCAAAATATAAGCTACCCCACTGCACCTACCAGGTGGTCAAACATTTACAGATGAGGATATATAGTTTAGCTGCCCTCCTAAATTTCCATACTTGCATTGGTTTCATTGAAGCCCTGAGCATTCCATCAATCTTAGGAACACTATTCACACACCTGAGTTGTGAGTGGTGAGCACTACTTGACTTGGGTTTAGTTCTTTGTTGGAGTTTTTTTGGTTTCATTTTGGGTGTGTTCAAGGGTTATTCCTGACTCTCTGCTCTATACTCAGGAGTGGGCCCTTGCCATGTTCAGGGAAGCATATTCGATGCTGGAGATCAAACCAAGGCCAGAATGACTGCATGCATGTCAAGTGCCTTCCCTGCTGTACTGTTAGTTTTTGTTTTCTGGTGTTGGTGATATGAACACCTGGCAATGCTCATGGGTTACTCCTGGCTTTGTGCTCAGGAATTATTCCTAGTGTTGCACAGGGGTCCATATGGGATGCCAGGGATTGAACCCAGGTCAGCCACAAGCAAGGCAAATGTCCTACCTGCTACAATGTCGCTCCAGCTCCAAAAGGGATTATTTCGGGTGACTTTTGTTTATTTGTTTTTTGGGCCATACCTAGCTGTATTCAGTGCTTACGCATGGCTCTGCATTCATGAATCACTTTTAGTGGTGCTCAGGAGACCACATGGGGTGCTGGGGAACAAACTCTGGTCAGCTCTAACTGCTGTATTGTTGCTCTGGCCCATCACTCTTAATTCTTAAATAAGCTGTTTCTTTAGTTTCCCCCAAGTCATTCTGATAATTGTCTGTCACACCAAGGAGAGAGACTCTGTGCTACTGCCAGAGGTAGATTTCTATTCCTCTGACCTTGTTCCTCTGTTATGTTCTTTTCCCCCCTTCTTTTCTTTTCTTTTTTTTTGTTTTTGTTTTGGTTTTTGGGTCATACCTGGCAGTCTTCAGAGTTCATTCCTGGCTTTGTGCTTGGGGGTTACTTCTGGTGGGGTTCAGGAGATCAAATGAGGTGCCAGGGCATGAACCCAGGTCAACCGTGTGCAAGCAGTTCCCTATGTGCTGATAACTATAGACCCCTTGTTTCTTTCTTAAGAAGAACCTTAGTTCCTCTGTCCCAGTGGCGTTCCAGGCTGCATACAGGGCCCTTCTAGTCTGCACCAGCCATCTGTCCTAGTAGTCTCAAAAAGTCACATGTAATGATATTTTATTTTCAAAAAGCAGTACTCATTTGTACCTCCAAAGCATTTGCACATTTTCACTGTCCATGTTTCTCTCTGCAATGCCAGCCATTTCTCAAGATGCAGGAAAGGTCTCCTTAGGTAGTCCATCCTGTCTTCCAAGGCTGAGACAGTTGTGCCTGGCACCTTCCAAGCTGCCGCCCAATCCACTGTGCCCCACGTTCTGGCTCTATTCCCCACGTGCAGCAAAGATCTGCTTACCTTGAGTTCCTCCCTATAAGACCCTCAGGAATCTTGTCTGATTTATTTTTGCCTTCAGTTCTTATTCCATTACATAGTTGACAATCAATAATCCTTATTGACTCAACGGCTAAAAGCAGTGAATTGGTTTGTGTATTCGTTGTTATCTGGCTCAGAGGAGCTGGATTTCTGGGGTAACGTTAACTAGACTGCAGGGTCTCGCAAGCAAACTTCCCAGAGGTAGTATCAAAGATACTTTATGCCAAGTGAGCTTTGATCACGCGTTTCTGTTTATTCTTTCACCTCACTCTATTGTTTGTCTTAACTGTGCTCTGTAGTTCATTCTCCCCCATGTGCCAGTCTATTGATTGTATTTAGACTTTTCCCATGTGACAAAGGTCAGTTGCGTGAGTGGTTAATGGCTGAATTTCCTTTCTTTTCCCCTTTGTCCTTGCACTGTTCCCACAGAACACCCAAGCTCTGAACAGTCCCTAATGCTTTGTACAGACTGGAGAAATGGTCGGAATAGTGTTCCCTCCTTGGGAACTCACTGTCATATATATGTATATATGTTCTCTGTTACTGATTTAGTTTTCAGCCTAATGTTCTTATGTGTGCCCTATAAGTCACCTCTGTCCTTTGTTAAACAAGACAGAATATAACTACATACATAAATCAATGCATAGATGCAGAAGCCTATGCTGGTTCCCATTGTGGCAGACCTCAAGCTCTCAGAAGGCCCTGCTTGCTGCCTACCTGTGTGTATATGGGGGCCTCTTTCCGTACAGCCTTTTTGCATTTTCTGTTCTCCATTTAGTAATATGACCTTAGATTTTACTTAAAAGAGAGCTGCCATAAGATCAGAGAGAAAGAGCGAGTGAGAGAGAGAGAGAGTATAGGGTTAAGGGTTGCATGTGGTCAGTCCTGGCTTGATCCCTCCTACCACTTTTGGTCTTTGGGGTCCAGAGATAACCCCTAAATACAGAGGCAGGGATAACTACTGAACACTCACAGGAATGGCCCCCAAACAAACAAAAAACAATAGCAACAACAACAAAAAGATGCTCTCTGAGGTGTTTCTAACCTCACCCTCACACCGTAGCCTCTCTGTCAGGCCAGTCTAGTTATTAGTTGCCTGGGCATGGTGGGAGAGGGGGTATACTGCCCACACCCCCACAGAACAGGGGATGTCAGCAACAGCTTTGTTCCCCAGTTTCTGTAGCTCCCGCTTCTCTGCACTTCTAGACTTGCTCACACTTCTAGACTTGCTAACCACCTACTTCTCTTTGCTTTCTCGAAGGTGACTAAATTTCTGACTCAAAGCCTCATTCTGCTCATGTGTTTTCTGAAGCATGCACTTCTTTCTTTCCTATGGTTTCAAGGAACTTCTATGGTAATGGGTCTAAAGAACGAGGAGAGTGAGAAAAGCAGCCAATGTTCTCTAGGCCATTGGTGTCTGTGGTGCCTCAGACTTTGCTGGCCTATCTAGAAACAACACCCCACTCTCAGGTCTCAAGACCTTTTGAGGTGCTGGTGAAAGGCAGGGCCCCAACTCCACTCTAGGAATAGTTATCTACTTGTGGCCTTTTCTCTTTTCCCGCCTCCAATCCCTGATTGAGGCAGTGTGCAATTTAAGTAATATATGTCTCTCTTCATTTCTCTTCAAGAAACAGATTTTTTTTTTTTGATGTCTTACTTAATTTTTTTGGACTGGAGTGATAGCACAGTGGGTAGGGCATTTGCCTTGTATACAGCCGACCTGGCTTAGATTCCTCTGTCCCTCTCAAAGAGCTTGGCAAGCTACTGAGAGTATGCCACCCGCAAGGCAGAGCCTGGCAAGCCACCCGTGGTGTATTCGATATGCCAAAAACAGTAACAAAAAGTCTCACAATGGAGACATTACTGGTGCCTGCTCGAGTAAATTGATGAACAACAGGAGGACAGTGCTACAGTGCTATTTAATTTTACGTGTGTGTGTGTGTGTGTGTGTGTGTGTGGTGTGGTGTGGTATATGTGTGGTTTTGACCACACTCAGCTGTGCTCAGGGCCTACTCCTACCTGTGCATTCAGGATCATTCCAGACAGGGCTCAGGGGACCATTCCGGGTGCTGGGGATCCAACGGGTATGCTGCATGCAAGACAAACGTCTTCTTTGCTGTCCTACCTCTCCAGCCCAAAGAAACATGTTTTTTTTTTTTTTTTACCAGAAATTCTTGTTAGATTTTCTTAAGGGCTTAAGTGCTTTTGGAGCAATAGTAAGAGACCAAGAAGGAGAGAGCTCAAGGGACTAGAGTATCTTCTCTGACACAAGAGTCCCTGAACACAGGGCACTGAAAACTGAAATTTTTCCCTGACCTTCAACCCCAGCTGGCCCCAAGGCCAAGAAGACTTTAAATGTCAGCAGGGAAAACTCTTACAATAATATCTGAAGTGGTCTCCCCTCCAGAGTAAATAAAATTTAAAGTAATTGAACAAAGCAATTTCTGATTTTTCTATACGAACCCCCAATGCTTCACCATCAGCCTGTATCCTTTGTCTTCTTTCTGTTTTTGTCAGCCTTTTACCTGCTGTTCTAACATTGCCTTCCTCCATTCTGTTGAAAATAGTTTCCTAATCACCATCCTTACTGTTTTCAATTGCTTCCTCTTTTCCTCCTGATTGCCTTTTCGCTTTCCAGCCTCTCCCCCATTTCTGTGTGATTTGACTAGTGGCATACACTGAGTCAGACACTTCTTTTTTTTTTTTCAAGAAATTAAGATCAGGTAAGGATCAGAGTAAGTCAATAAGCAAGGGCTTCCCTCAAATCTGTTGCTTCCGTGTGTGTGTGTGTGTGTGTGTGTGTGTGTGTGTGTGTGTGTGTTTAAGGCCCTGGCTTCTTAGCCAATGTTCAGTTTCTTTACTTTTAAATTTTTTGGGGGGAGTGAAGGAGGGATACCTCCCAAGTGATGCTTTGGGGACCCAGGGCCTTTCTTAGTTAACTGGTTAGAATGGTTGAATGCTAGGGCTTAACATGGGGTATTACCTGGGCCTGTGGATGGTGGGGACCACCAGAGCCACATGCAGTGGTACTTGGAGGGACATGTGGTATTTAGAGGGCTATGTTAAAAGTTGTCAGGTAATATAAAACATGATCCCTAATCGCAGGTTTGCTCTAATTTTTAGTTTCTATTTCACCATCCATTCATCATTGTCATTGCTCCTGGAGAGACTTGGGGGAGTCACACACTTGTTTGCAGAGCTCCAACAGAGTGGGTTGCAGTATGCCGGAGTGTAGGATAACATTGGGGTTGTCCTTTTAGCTTTGTCGCAGGAAACGTAGTTTACCTTAAAGCAAAGTCCTTATGTATGAACACAGGAAGACAGTTAATATTATGCTTTGTAACTTGGGAGCTGATTGACTCCAATAATATTTACTCCTGGGCATTTGCTTTCTCAACTCAGTTGTCCTTAGTTCCTAGCACCCCAAAAGCAGCATCCCAATGAGGGACAGAATGGACTCAGGGCAAGCTGTGAGCTACCCTGGTATCAAAATGAGCCAGGCCAAAGTGCCACAATACTCAACTATAAGTTGAGAGCATGGTCATAGACAAATGCTGTCATGATCCCAAAGTAATCACGAGACGAGGACCCTGCTAGGGTTAGGAAGACTAACCTGGCCTAAGGACTGTAGTCTGGAATATACAGTGAATGTCCTCAGGAAGAACAAAACTTTAAGTTTGATATATCTCTTACTGTATTCATACAGAATGACATTGCTAGAAATATTAGAAGTATTTTTACTACAACTATTTAAGTGGATTACTAGCTGAGGAAAGAAGAAAGGAACACACCCTGGATGGGATCCTGCCCTTAAGCGGATCTCCTGGTAATCTGAAGTAATCTCTTTAGATGAGATTTTGTTAATTTCCTGGATGAGTGGTCTTACCCTTCTTTGTTGATTTGTTAATGTTCAGCCCACCTTTGTGTCACCACCCTATGTGATTGCTATAAAACTAAGACTGTAAAAGGAAGGGGGAGAAGACACAGAGGCAGAGCACAAAGTGAAAGAGTATCAGGGAGTCATCGGAGCCAAAAGCAGGGGAAAGTGAGAGTCAGAAGTGAGAGCAAGTGGGGCTCCAGAGACTGAAGCAGAAAGGCTCCGGAGAGAGAGATCAGAAGAAGAGAGATCGGAAGAGACCAGAGGAGAGACGACAGAGACAGAGTCAGATATAGAGAGACAGAAGGGAGCACAGCAGCACACACAGAAGCAGAGCACAAAGGAGGAGCCATCCCAATCTGGTCCATACACAGAAGCTTGAGAGCACCGAACATGAGCGGCGAGAGGGGGGGGGGAGAGAGAGAGAAGGAGAGAGAGAGGGAGAGAGAGAGAGAGGAGAGAGAGATTGAGAGAGGAGAGAGAGAGAAAGAGAGAGAGGAGAGAGGAGAGAGAGCCACCCCAAGAGCCCTTGAATACACATCCCTCAAGCACAAGGGTAGTTCTTTACACCAGAGATTCCATACTGGTGGCTCTGGGGAACAGTGACAGCAGTGCCACTGAGGTCCCTCAACATGGGAGGTGGTGCCAGGAATCAAACTTGCTGCCTCACTCTTGCAAGACAGGTGCTCTGTTCCTAAACTGGCCTTTCACAGATTCTTTTGAAATTTTCTCTTCTACTACACTTCTAAGAATCAGCCACACATTTCTTCTTCCAGAGTTTGCTTTTAGAGACATTCTGTCTGTTTGGATGAATCCTAAAACTGTTTCTTCCAGTTGGCTGAAAAATTCTCTTAACTCTGGCCTCTACACTTCCTCGTGTTTTGGTCAGTGCCTACTCACTCTGTCTAAAGCATCACTTCACCACCATTGCTGTGTCCTAACTGTCCAGCCATTTGCCATGTCTAAACAGCTTGTTCTCTTGGGTCTCTTTATTTAGTTTTTCCTTTTCTAGTTCTCCCTGTCAATTGACTCAAATCATTACATATAATATCACTACATACTTGGCTCATTATCATTTTTGGAGAATAGGCTTCTCTCCTAAAGAGATACAATAAACTAGAAACTTGTCTGCTTACTACGAACTTTTTTAGCACAATAGGTAGGGCGTTCGCCTTGTATGAAACTGACCCGGGTTTGATTCCTCCGCCCCTCTCGGAGAGCTCGGCAAGCTACTTAAAGTATCTTGCCCAGCATGGCAGAGCCTGGCAAGCTCCCTGCGATGTATATGATATGCCAAAAATAGTAACAATTAGTCTCACAATAGAGACGCTACTGGTGCCCGCTCGAGCAAATTGATGAGCAATGGGATGACAATGACAGTGAAACTTTCAAAAGTAGTGCATCTGTAATAACTTTTGAATTATGAATATAGAAATTACTATGCTGTACAACTTAAACAAACACAACATGTCAATTATATCTTATTTTTTTTTACTTTTTGGGTCACAACCAGTGATGCACAGGGGTCACTCCTGGCTCTGCACTCAGGAATCACCCCTGCCGGTGCTCAGGGGACTGTATGGGATCCTGGGAATTGAATCGGGTCGGCTGCCTGCAAGGCAAATGCCCTACCCGCTGTGCTTTCGCTCCAGCCCCATTTATATCTTAATACATCTATCCTGCCTTTTCCTCACTTCAAATCCTTTATTGTCTTCTCTTTGACAATAGGATTAAGCTTTTATTCTCTACTCAGCATTCAGTACCCCATAGAGTCCAAAATTATAATTTTTACTCTTCTTTCAAAAAAGACCCTTCCAAATAGCACACACTATAGCATATACCTTGTGTTGCTCAGATACCAGGTATATTGCCTAATTGCTTTTGCTGGTACTTGTTTGCTTGTTTGTCTATTTTTTAAGTAAAGCATATTATTATCTATTGCTCCTTGTAGAGATCTTAGTCATATTCATAAAAATTCTCAAAAGTTTCATTCTATGAAATTGTTTGGGATTCCCTAACTAGATACTGTGTTTCCCACCTTTGATTTCCCAGACCAGAAGGGTGTGGTTGTTATCTTGAATTTTATGGCTATTTTATAGTCTCTTATCTCTTTGTTAATTTCAATGTCCTTAGAGAAGGTGACTTTTCCTCCACATGTTGTGGGTCTAATAGTGTCTATATATGTGGAAGGACCAGTACCTATGTTCTTTCTTAAGTGGCAGAACTCCTGTTTTTTTCCCCCTTCCTTTCATTTTTTTTTTCTCCAAGTGATAATGTGCCTAGCTAAAAATACTTACTCTCAAAATTCCCTTATAGTCAGGTGGCTCAGTGAGTCAGCTCTCTACCAGGAGATGAAAGGCAAGATTTCTGCTGCTCTGGATCTAGGCCCTATGCTCCTTGTTGCTTTGTTCTTCAGGCTAGAATGTGGATCTAGTCTTATTGTTAATAGGTAATAAACTTCAGGGTGAAGATGAGCACATTGATTACCTCAATAAATATTTATTGGAATGCTGGATTTCACCTATAGATGCTTCAAAGAGTGATAGAGGAGAGGGAAAAAAATCCGGATCCCTATATAGCATCATTAAAATACTGAGATTCCTTTCATTGCTTTTCTTCATGAACCTTTTTTTATTAAGCTATTTTAATTCAGTTCTTTTATTATATATATGCATATATATATATGTTCTTTTGTCAAGACCATGCCTTCCAGAGGTGTTGGATATAGTTCTATATGTTTTTATATGTGGGAGGGGCAGTGATTGTGGCTTAATAGGCTGGTATATATGCTTTGCATGCATGAGCTTTAGGCTCTATTCCTAGCAATATGGCAACCCCTAAACTAACTAAACCAGGATCAGTCTGCTGGGTATGCTCACCCCTCCAAAAATGTCTTCTTACATATATGTATTAATTATAATTCTATTATTACTTATACTGCCATTATTAATTATATTTTGACAGAAATGATATAAGTATGTTTTACTATTATGCATTAATTTTAATCATACTGTTGCAAAGTTCATACTTCTCAGAAATGTTTTTATCTTCTTGTTCCATTTGTTACTCAGATTTGTTAAAGTGTTGTTTTATTTGAATTTGACTCTCTTGTTTTACACATTTTGAAGCCATGTGATGAAATGCAAAGCAATGTTTGCAGTCTGTTGAATTGTTACTGCCATCAATAAGGAATATCTTCTTCATTTTCTAGCCATTTTAAAAAGAGTATCTTGATCTGATATTGTTATGACAGCACTGATTTTCTTCTGTTTTTCTTTTTAATTTTTATTTTATTGAATCACCGTGACAAAAGTTACAAAGCTTTCAGTTTTAAGTCTCAGTCATATAATGATCAAACCCCCATGATTTTCTTCTATTTTTTAAAAATATGAATTGATGATGATATGTTTGGGCTACACCTTACGGTGCTCAGAGCTTGCTCTGATCGCTACAATCAGGGATTGTTCCTGGCAGCGCTTCGGAGACTGTATGCAGATGCAGTGCTAAAGATCAAATCGGGGTCAGTTGTGTGCAAAGCAAGTGCTTTACCTCCTGTCCTATTTCTCTGGATCTTCTTTATCTTCTCTTTTTTAAAATGGACCTACATTGATTTTCCATAGGTTTATAAAATTGTAAAGCTCTGGGAATATAACTTCATTCTTCTATGTGTATAGATCTCTCCCCAGTTACTGGCTCTCATGCTAACAAAATTACCGCCCATTTCCTCCATGACCTTCCTAGTTTCCTTTGGTAACACCATGTTTTTCATGAATCTGAGAGTTATTTTTGTTTTTTTTGCCATTTTTTTTTACTTCAGTTATTTATATTCCACATCTGAGTGAAACCATCTGGTAATTGTCTTTCACTTCCTGATTTATTTTGCTTAGCACGATCACCTCAAGTTCTATACATATTGTTGCAAAAGACATAATTTAATCATTTCAAATAGTTTAGTTGTATTCCACTAACTATATATACCAGAGCTTCTTTCTCTCGTCATCCTCAATAGGCAATTAGGTTGATCCCATATTTTGGCTATTGTCAATAATATTCTTATTGTCTCAAATATATTCAAGAATTAGTGTTTCTGTATCCTTCATATTAATGCTTCATGGAAGATCCTTGGATTATCTGGTATTTAAATTTTGAGTTTTTAAAGTATTACCTTATCATTTTTCATAGTGGTTACACCAAGTTACATTCTCATCAATTGCACATAAAAATTCCTTTTTTCTCCTCACTTTCCCCAACATTTATTGTTTTCAATATTTTTTATATAAGTTATTACCCCAACTGTTATTTCTGACTTTGGTTTGGATTTGTATATCCTAATAATAAGTGAAGTTAGCTAACACTTTTCATATTTGTGTCTTCTTTGAAGAAATGTTTATTCATATCTTTTGCCCATTTTTTTGTTTGTTTGTTTGTTTCATTTTTTGGCCACACCAATAATGTTAAGGGCTTATGTTCAGGGGACCATATACAGTGACGGGGCAGTAGGCAAAATGCTTTGCCTACTCTACTATCTCTTTGGCCCTTGACACTACTTTTTTTGCAGTGAACACTCACACAATGGTGCTGGTAGACGTTGGGACACTCCTGTCAGTGCTTGGGGGCCACGAAGTGAACACATCTATATGTTTTTGGGGCCACAAATGCTGCACATCAGTAGTGCTCAGGGGACCATATGTTGCCAGGGATCAAACTCAAATATCCCATGCATTAAATATGTACTCTATCACTTGAGAAATCTCTCTAGCATCTTGCTTATTTTTTTGGTTAATTTGGTCAATTGGGTTAATATCTTTTTCAGTTGAATTGTCTGAGTTCTTTATACATTTTTGTACATCGACTCCTTGTTGGATACATGGTATATGAGTATATTTTCCCCAATTAGTAGATTGCCTTTTTATTTTAAAAAAATTATTGTTTTTGTTTTGGGGGCTGGAGCAATAGTACAGCAGGTAGGGTGTTTGCCTTATATGTGGCTGACCCGGGTTCAATACCAGCATCCCGTATGGTCCCCCAAGCACCAGTGGGAGTAATTCCTGAGTGCAGAGCCAGGAGTAACCCCTGAGCATTGCTGAGTGTGACCCAAAAAGCAAAAAAAAAAAAAAAAGCAAAAAGCTCATTCATATCAAACCATCTTTAGGGCTGGAGCAATAATAGCACAGCAGGTAGGGCATTTGCCTTGCATGCCGCTGACCTGGGTTCGATTCATCCACCCCTTTCGGAGAGCCTGGCAAGCTACCGAGAGTATCCCGTCCTCAAGGCAGAGTCTGGCAAGCTACTCGTGGTGTATTCAATATGCCAAAAACAATAACAACAAGTCTCACAATGGAGACGTTACTGGTGCCCGCTTGAGCAAATTGATGAGCAGTGGGATGACCACGACAGTGATACAGTAATATATTACATGAAAAAAAAGGAATGTTTAATGAGAAAGAAAGACAAATGAAAATTTTATATTTTGTAATATATGCAATAGTAGCCACACATAGTATATTGGAAAGTTTATAGGAGAAAACTTCTATCTGGAATACCCACCTACTTCTTTTACCTATGCTGTTGATGAATCATATGTCCTAGTTAAAGGAACATTTTAGTTTGGACTCTTAGAATGTCTATTAGACAGGTCAACCAAATATGCTTCTCTCTATAAAAAGGAAGGCACTCTAAGTATTTTAAACTGTTAGAGATTTAAATAGGGATTCAAGTGCTCATAAACTTGAGAGTTAGAATGATGGGCTCGATTGAGAGTCTCCAATACTGATTCACAGAATGTTCCCTATAAAAACAAGCTATTATCTTGTCACACTCAGAGGGTGTAATCAAGAGGTCCATGGAACCTAATGAATTAAAAAACATCACAGCACTGTAACTGAAACCAGAACTCAGGAAATTGAAGTCACGTAGCCACTGTTTCCAACAATACCCATGAAACTGAAAACCTGGTACTAGAAGGCAGAAGTACTCATATTTGCACGATTTTCTTTGCCCCCAGGAAGCAAGTATTAGGATGTTTGATTTGGAATATGTTTCCTTATTCACTTATATATTCTGATCTTTGAGTGGTTGTATCTGATCAATAAAGCTGAATTTGTACCCAGGATCCTAGCTAAAAGGGAGCTTGGAAAATGTCATATTTATCCCATTTGGCTTTGCCCTATGAACAAGGGTGTTAAAGGAGGTGATGGGGATGAACACAGTATGCAGATTAATCATCAAGTATACCAGATGGAGATGAGGTGGGAAGAGGAAAGTCAGATGCAGAGATCAGTATGTGAAAAGAGGCAAAAGATCACAGAATTAAAGGGAACTTCTGGGGTGACTGAATAGGAAAAACAACAATTTATGAGTCAGGAAGACAATGTCATCTGGCAGAGGTTTCCAAACTTCTTTGGCTACCAAAAAGCTAACCACTCAGTGCTACCTTCTTTAAATGAATGAACAGAAATTGCACCCCAGAAATTGTACTGGAAGCTAATACTACCCCCCACTCTGGATTGTTCCACTATCAGTGGGGTAGTGGAGGGTGAGGCATTTTTTGATTTAGATAATCCCTGAGAGATTGAGAATTAATTGGAAAAACGTGGTGGGAAAGAGCAATACTAAAAGCTGACAGATAAATTAAGAAGTTATTTCATAAATCTCAGATTATCGCATTAATCTAAATGAGAGGTGTTGTTGGTCTGAACAAAGCTTTCAGAGATGGAAGTGGAAAGTTAGAGACAATTTTGGGAGTTAGTTAAAATATTCTAATCATTTGCATCACATAATTTTCTTGTCGAATGGGGATTGTTTTCTCTGCAATGACTACTTTGTTCTAGCCGCTTTCTTCCTTTTTTTCTTCTTTCATTATGAGACAGAACCGATTATTCTAGCCCCTGATGAATATCTATTTACACAGCATCTGCAGACCTTGTGATCAATGCTGTTTGTAGCCCCATGCAGTTTCATCTGTTGGTTGTCTTCCCAGTAAGAAAGGTAATGCTTAAAGAGCAGAGATCTTTTTTCTACTTGATTTAACAGGATGTAACATTTGAGAATTCTAAGGCACATAAAGTTAATAGCTACATTTCCAGGAACAGTTCCATATCGAAATATAAAGGTTCAAAGCCCATGTTTCAAAACCAATGACCTGACTCAGAACTCTTCCCTACATAGAGATCTAAAAGAGTAGATCTAAGGAACGATTTTAGGGCACTTAGACTGCACGGGGATGCTAACTCTCCCCAAGGGGCAGCATGAGGTACCTGCACTTTGTCTTAAGCCAGTACAAGGGACTTATTAAGTGTATTCTCTGAACTTGATGTGAAATTGGGAAACAGAGAGGACAAGTGTTTTCCTCTTATTTGAGGAATAAAAAAGGCATCAGACAGGCTGGTTTGCTTCAGATGGATGAAGCTGAGTAGAGTGCATTACTTAGATCAAGGGATTCACGGAAGAACCAAAGTCCTCAGTCCTGGGGCTCTTTCTAAGAATCCACAAAAATAACTCTAAGAGACTCTAGTATTATTCACCAGAGGGTGTAGGACCATTTTATGATAGTACTAATTAAGTGAGAGTTTTCCTGCTCACTAGAATCTCTCCACCTTCCTCTTAACACCCTTTGACCTTGGACTAAAGGACCCAAACCAGATTTGCAAAACAAAGAGGTACAAAGAAGAATTTCCCCTACCTTACTCCACCTACTTTCCTGGCGTCCTACCTATCAAGTGTTTTATAGGAGGAGAAGAGGGAGAAGTTTTAATTACATATCTGGTTTGAAGTTTTGATGATTGCATGTAATTGGATAGTCTTAATTATGAATTTAAGACTGTGTTTGCAACTTGAAAGAACAGGTGAATTTTTCATTACCTCAGTGATCAGAGGAATTGTGGAACTTTTGAGTTTTGTCCATGTCAGGGAACAAATGTTTCCCATCAATTAACATTTAAAGGAAGAGTGTGCAATAATATAAAGTTGTCTGGTGTTTATACCCTATCAGTCCAGTTTGGTGAACTACTGCATAAAGTTTTCCACTTCCAGAGGGCCTACTGAGGATAGTGAGATAGTAGGCTATGTGATTGGTTAAAAGAATATTCTGCTACATCTTAGCTTTGTGGCCTTTTACATTACATCTTAATTTATGCAAATGCAGATTTATTAATGAGAAATTAAATGATATATAATATTTGCAGGTTTTTTTGTTTTTTGCTTTTTTTTTTGGGGTCACACCCAGTGATGCTCAGGGGTCACTCCTGGCTCTGAACTCAGGAATTATCCCTGGCCATGCTCAGGGGTCCATATGGGATGCTGGGAATTGAACCTGGGTCGGTTGCATGCAAGGCAAACACCCTCCCCGCTGTGCTATCACTCCAGCCCCCAATATTTGCAAGTTTTTGACTTCAAAGTATTATTGGGAAGATCAGATATAGTCACACATTTTATTTAAAAAAAATTTTTTTTTGCTTTTTTTGGGGGGCACACCGGTCATACACTGGAGTTACTGCTGGTTTTGCACTCAGGAATTACTCCTGGCAGTTCTGGGGGACCATATGGGATGCTGGGGATCAAACCTGGGTTGGCTGTGTGCAAGGCAAACGCCCTACCTGCTGTGCTATCACTCCAGCCCTACTTTTTAAATTAAAAAATTATTTATTGAATCACCATGAGATATAGTTACTAAGCTTTCATGTTTGAGTTAAAATCACATAATGATCAAACATCCATCCCTCCATGAGTGCACATTCCCCACCACCAACATCCCCAGTATACCCGCCCTTTCCCACCCTCCCACTGCCTCCACAGCAGACAATATTCCCCATACTTTATCTCTACTTTTGGGCATTATGGTTTGTAATATAGATATTGAGAGGTCATCATGTTTGGTCCTTTATCTACTTTCAACACACATCTCCCATCCCACCATCCCAACCGATTCCTCCAACCATCATTTTCTTAATGCTCCCTCCTCTATTCCAGCTGACTTCTCCCCCGAAGGCTTCCAACTGTGGAGCAATCTTCCTGGCCCTCGTGTCTACTGTCTTTGGGTGTCAGTCTCATGTTATGTTATTTTATACTCCACAAATGAGTGCAGTCAAAACTACGCACTTTAAAAGATTCCTAAATTCTGGTAGGTACTCAAACCAATGAAATACTTGGCCTGGAGAGATGGAACAACAGGTTAGGTATACTGCCTTGCATGCAAGTGACCAACTCAGCTTTGATCTCCTGCATTACTCCTAAGCACTGCCAGGAATGATCCCTGAGCACAGAGTCAGGAGTAAATCCTGAGCACATCCAGGTGTGAACTGAAGCCATCTTTCCCCAAATCAGCAAAACACCTGATGATTCATGCACCTTGACTGTGATAGAACTTTGAAAGCTCACAAAATCTTTCACTGTTGTCCTTGAATTCAGCCATTCCCAACCTACAGCTAAATCACGACTAATGTTAAAGAAAAATGTATCCAGAGAAAGATATTTCCAGATTCTCCAGTGGCTTTTTCCTTCTCCTAGCACCACCAGTGTAATCTGTTCTGTCTTAGAATCTGCAATGCCTTATCACCACTTATGAGAGCCATTGACAATTCAGCGCTAATGAAAGTTTTCTTCCTCCATTAGTTTTTCAGCACCTTCTCCAACATGGGTATTGAATTACTTACTGGCCAATTACGTGGAAACTAAAGTGAGCTCAAGAGAATCACTGAATTACTAAGAAAACCATTTACAGAGGCATGTAATGCCAAAGAAAGGTGGATTATAAAATGTCTTCTTTATTTTTAATTTAATTTTTTTTTTTTGCAGGAAGGCTAGGAAAGTAGAAAGAAACATGAGGAAGAGGCTGGGGGACAACTTGATTTGTCAACACAAGGAAAGATATCAGCATCTGTCTGATAGATCGTGTCTGCCCATGGTTATGGCCTGGGATTGCCTTTTCAAAGCCACTTAAAATTAGCTGCCTCTAGCTGAAAATAGTTCTTGTAGAGTTTGAATGTGGCAATGATAGTTGTACCAGGAGTAAAATCAGAGGCATTTGTGGATAAAATGGCACATGAAGTTTAAAGGCCTCTTGAATTTAGTTGGAAACTATTTTCTTTATCTTACTCAGTGTATTTCAAATGTATATCTTCCATTTCTTGAAATTAATGAAATTAATGATAGTCTTCTCCCCCTTCCCCCACACCAATCTGTCTGCTTTTTCTCTGGTGAGTGGGGCCCTTTTAAAACATGTGAACGCCTTTGTCATTACCTCCTAGGAACTTAGTCTCTAAAATGAATTCTGTATTCTTAGACCAATGAGGAAGTTGGGTACTCTATGGAACTGAGTAGACTGGGAAATGGAAATGATGGCGAGCAAACTAATGAATCATCCTGTGTTTAGATGTTCGACTGTGTTAGAATGTATTAAAATGTGTATATGGTGGGGGGTGCAGTACTTGAGAACTATTTTAGTTGGTGGAGAAATGATATGTTATATAAAGTCAACAGAGGAAACATTTTAACTATGATATTTAAAAATTTTAATAATAATGAAGAAAAGAACTAAAAATAAGTTAATTCTGCACCTAGGGAAAGAGGGGGAGGAAGAACTAAATTATAGTGTTTCATCTTTTATTAGGGACACTCAGTGATACTGTATAAGGTTGACAAGAAACTCAAGCATAAGTTTTTTGATCATAATTTTAAATTTATGCTGCAGTGCTGGACACCAAACTCTTCACACATCAGGGTATGCTCTCTACCTCTGAACTCCACCCAGGACCCTGAAAAGTACTTTTTTTTTTTTTTGCTTTTTGGTTCACACCGGGCATTGCACAGGGGTTACTCCTGGCTCATGCACTCAGGAATTACTCCTGGCGGTGCTCGGGGGACCATATGAGATGCTGGGAATTGAACCCAGGTCGGCCACATGCAAGGCAACGTCCTACCCTCTGTGCTATCGATTCAGCCCCTGCAAAGTACTTGTTATAGCACTTTTGGTAGTATTTTTGTGTAGAATCCTGCAGGTCTCCCTTGAGAAATAAAGTGGGGTCAAAGGATGCCATGGAATAAAGCAAATGAGGAAGGGGACATGGGGGGTGAAGGGTGTTCTGCTTTTTCCTCTCTTGTTCCTCTAGAGAAATTATGCTTTTTGGATTATATTGGAAACACTTTTTTTCCAGTCTCAAAGATTAAATCCAAAACATGACACATACAGGCAATTGTCCTACCACTGTATGATGTCTCCAGTCCAATAGTGAAATATTTTGTTGAAAAGAAATTTTATTGCTTACTTTAAAATATTTGGGGAAAAGTATCCTGGGACAAAGTGCATCTGTTAAAATAATGTAAATTGAAAACCTGGGTTGGATATATAGTACAGTAAAAAACTTACCTTACAACTGACCTTAGTTTGATCCCCCACACCACGTATGTTCCCTGGAGAACCACTGGAAGTGACTCCTGAGCACAGAGTTAGGAGTAAGCTCTGAGCACTGCTGGATATGCTCCCAAACTAAAAATAAAACAAAGAAAAGAAGCAAAACCCCTAACTTCTGGCAGGGTCAAATTACTATTTTTTTTCCAAACAAAGGGATTTTTATTTTTATTTTTTTGCTTTTCTGGATCATATCTGGTGATGCTAGGGATTACTCCTGGCTCTGTACTAAGGAATAAATCCTGGCCGAGCTTGGGGGACCATGTGGGATGCTGGGGATAGAACTGGGGTTGGCCATATGCCAGGCAAACCCCCTTCCCACTATACTATTACTCTGGCCTCAACAATGGGATTTCTCTAATAGAATACACATCCCTAGGCTCTCTCCTTTGAGAATAAGATCCTCTTCAGTATACATGAGTTCCTCAGAAGTCATAGTTTCCCAGCTGATCAGATCAGAGCTCACTGATCCAAGAGTAAAAAGCTCACAGAAATTTTGTGATTTTAAATTTGTGTTCTTTATTCCTAGAGTCTGGGATCTGAATTAACTTGGACTCTGAGTTGTGACTGGCTTTGTCATTTTTCAGGGTGACAGTAAAGAGGTAAGAGGTGAAGAGGCTTAAAGATTCCTAGAGAGAAAATATTTCTGTTCCTTTGCATTTCATAGTCCCAATTTATGAAAGAATGAAAAAACCATTGGATTTCATCAGCCTTGGTCTTTCCAGTAAAACTTACTTTATGTGTGTCAAATACCCAGTGTATTTCTTTTTCTTGGAATCTAAAGAAAGAAAAGAAAAGAAAAAAGATTTTGATTAACATACAGAAATAAACAGAGAATTGTAGGGAGAAACACTAGAATGATTTGAAGGTGAATTGAGCAGTAAGTTTCATTAAGAGAAAATCCTTCAACAACAGAGGCTAAGAGGGTATAGCCCTGAAATGCCTGTGAAGTGATCCACTGGCTGGAGCCCAACACAATTGCTCAGATGAAGCAAAACCCAAAAAAAGGAATCAAAAACATGGAGAGAAAAATAAGACTCTACTTTCATAAGGACAGAGACCCTGCTAGTGGATTTGGGGTTAGAAATGAAGAGAATCAACAATTGAGGACAATTGCAATTGTAGGTAGAGGTAGATGAAAGAGGTGAAAGGAAGGGAAGCTAAAAATGATTAGCGTAGACTGAGTAATGCTTGAAATTTTTTTTCACTTGTCTTCCCGTTGATCTTCGATTTCTTGAGCGGGCACCAGTAATGTCTCCATTTGTCCCTATCGCATGCTAGTGTGGCCCAATGATATCTGCTCACTCCAAGAACAGGAAGAGCCTCAAACCATTCATTCAGAGTTTTGACAAAGAAGCCTGATCATCTCGTTGGTGGGCAGCCATGCGGTCTTTTGATGTTCCATGGAATCCACTCGGTAACAGTCCAGCGGTGGTCTCTGAATTGCATTGCATGTCCGGCCCATCTTGAAATGATCAAAGTAATTGCACCTAAAAAAATCTTCGGAAGGCTCAGTGATGTGGCACAAGTGGTAGAGCACATGCCTTGCGTATGCAGCATCCTGGGTTTGATCCCTGGCAGTACACCCTCTTCCTCCACTGCTGAGTGTGGCCCTGGTGGTGGTTCGAAATACTTACTGCCAGGAAGTGGTCTGCTGGTCCTCACAGTTTAACATTTAAAAATTAACTTAGTGGGTGAGAAGGTATTCAAAGAGCTAGTGTATGTGTGCTTTGCATGTGGGAGGTACCTATTACTACATGGTTCACCAAGTATTGCTGGGATCAACCGCCAGGCACTGAGTATAGTCAGTGTGCCCCAAAACTGTAAATAAAAACTAAAATAAAAAAAAAACACCCATAAATCCCTCTCTGTCTCTGTCTCTGTCTCTCTCTCCCTCTCTCAGCTTTTTGAGTCACACCCGGCAATGCATAGGGCTTACTCCTGGAAGTTCTCAGGGGACCATATGGGATGCTGGGAATTAAACCCGGGTTGGCTGCATGAAAGGCAAATGCCCTACCCTCTGTGCTATCGCTCCAGCTCCACAAATATCTCTTAAACTAAATTGTTAGTGGTTTTCATCATGACATTCTTATAAAGCACAGTGAAAAGAAAGGTTGGTAAGTCAGATTGCCAAGTTTATCTAGTTCCACAAACTCAATTTATTGGAACCATCCGCAGCTCCCAAGTTTTATCCCCAAGGTCATCAATGTTCTTGGCAGAAGGGTTCTCTGGTTAACAGGCTGTACTTAGGAGGTGCTGCAGTGATAGATGGCAACATTTTGCTTCCTCTGAAGAAACATTCACGTGAGCAACTTGACTTATGACGGGGAGCAGATGTGTATAATAAAGAGGAAAAGTATATAGGCTCAAAATATTTTCAGGAGTCCTTGTGAAGAGTGGTACTGCCATATAATACCAACTACTGAGAATTTCTTTTATCTTCTTAGACAAAATTTTTGTTTGTTTATAGTGACGGAGTAGATGCTGGATGTGTGGTCTTGCCATTCCCTCCCATCTGACTCCTTTTCACGAATTTTATTTTATTTTTATAAAGCTGCTCACAATAATTTATTGCATTAAATATTCCAACACCAGTCCCACCACCATTACTTTTTCCCCACCACCATATTTTGAATATTTCCACCCCAACCCCCAAAGCCTGCTCCCAAAGCAGGAAGGACCTAAATAATTTATTTTGTATTGCTTGTTATGAATATTCCGCTAGAAGTGATCCAAAAAATGTGTCCTTAGAGGAAAGTCATCTGACTTCTTTTATTATCTTTTGAGGAAAGAAGGGCAGATTTCCTTACTTCCTCTTGAGAAGGAGGAAACACATTCAAAGAAGTTAAGTGACTTGCCCGACAAAGTCACACAGAAAGAAAATATTTGTGGAGAGCCACATCCCCAATGCTTAAATGCAGTGCTTATTTCAGTGTTTATTAAGCAGAAAACTCGTTTTATTCTCCAGTAGCTAACAACATGTTGTATGCTTAAAGAACTGGCACCTGGAACTGTGTTTGCTTTTCTTAGCAGTATTATTTTCCAATTTTAACCCCCAACCAAACCACAGGCTCTATGGAAAGAGGTTGTATATGACACATTCACATACCCTAATTACATTTCTTATCACATACCTTCAATAAGTCACATTAGAAGCCCATGGGAAAGTGGTGCTTTACCCTCCACCCTGAATCATTAACATTTATTTATTTTTCATTTTTTTACATTTTTATTGAATCAGTGGAGATAGACCCTTACGAAGCTGTTTATGATTAGGTTTCAGTCATACAGTATTTCAACACCCATCCCTCCACCAGTGTACATTTTTCAGTGACCAGTGTCCCTAGGTTCCCTCCCATCACTCCCCACCCCCACCCCTTGCCTGTCTCAAGGCCATGCACTTTGCTCTCTCTCTCTCTCTCTCTTTCTCTCTCTTTCTCTCTCTTTCTGGACATTGCGGTCTGCAGTATTGGAATATTGATACTGAAAGATTATCAAGGATATCCCTTCACCTACTTTTAACATTCAGATCTTGTCCAGGGTGATCATTCCCTCCTATTATTGTCATACTGGTCTCTTCTCTATCTTATTTACCCTCAGTCCCCCACACACTTGTGGTTAGTTCTAACCATTGACCAGTTCTCTTAGCCCCTGCTTTCTTTGGGCATGGATATTAGTCTTCTACTATATGTTATTTTTATATATCACAAATGAATGCAATCATTCTATATCTGTTCCTCTCCTTCTGACTCATTTCATTCAGCATGATACTCTTCATGTCCATCCATTTATAGGAAAATTTCATGACTTCACTTTTCCTAACAGCTGCATTAGTATTTCATTGTGTAGATGTGCCTTAGTTTCTTTATCCATTCATCTGTTCTTGGGCACTCAGCTTGTTTCCAGATTCTGGCTTTGGTGAATAGTGCTGCAGTGAACATAGAAGTGCAGGAGGTGCTTCTGCTGTGTGTTTTTGGGCCTCTAGGAGTAGGATTGCTGGGTTAAATGGGATCTCAATTTCTTGTTTTTTTGAGAAACATCCATACTGTCGCCATTCCCACCAACAATGAAGGAAAGTCCCTTTCTCCCCACATCCACGCCAGCACTGGTTGCTCTTGTTCTTTTGATGTGGACCAGTCTCTGTGGTGAGAGATAATATCTCATTGTTGTTTTGATCTGCATCTCCCTGGTGATTAGTAGTGAATAAGAACATTTTTTCCTGTGCCTTTTGGCCATTCAAATTTCTTCTTTGAGAAAGTTTTTGTTCATTTCATCACCCCATTTTCTGATGGGATTGTGCATTTTTTTTCTTGTAGAGTTCAACCAGTGCCTTATATATCTTTGATATTAACCCCTTATCAGAAGGGTATTGGGTGAATATCCTTTCCCATTCCATTTGCTGTCTTTGTATCCTGGTCACCGTTTTGAGGTTCAGAAGGCTCTTAGTTTAAGATAGTCCTATTTGTTTATCTCTGCTTACACTTGCTTGGTCAGTGGCATTTCGTCTTTGAAGACACCTTTAGCTTCAATATAATGGAATTTTGCCAACCTTTTCTTCAATGTACCTTATGGATTCTAGTTTGATGTTGAGGTCTTTAATCTATAATCCATTTTGATCTGACTATTGTGCATGGTACTAGATAGAGGTCTGAGCCCATTTCTTTTCTTTTCTTTTCTCTTTTCTTTTCTTTTCTTTTCTTTTCTTTTCTTTTCTTTTCTTTTCTTTTCTTTTCTTGTCTTTTCTTTTCTTTTCTTTTCTTTTTCTCTCCTCTTCTCTTCTCTTCTCTTCTCTTCTCTTCTCTTCTCTTCTCTTCTCTTCTCTTCTCTTCTCTTCTCTTCTCTTCTCTTTTTATTTTCTTTTTTTTTATGGTCATGCCATTTCTAAAAACTCTTATTCCCTAACCCAATTTTTTTCTTTCTTTTTTTTTAAATGAATCACTGTGGGGTACAGTTACAGACTTACAAACTTTCGTGCTTTCCTTTCAGTCATACAATGATTGAGTACCCATCCCCTCACCAGTGTCTGTTCTCCACCACCAATGATCTCGCTATCCCTTTCACCACTCCCACCCTATCTCCCTCCACTCCCCCTCTGTGGCAGGGTATTCCCTTTTGCTGTCTCTCTCTCTCCTTATGTCTAACCCAAATTCTTGAGACACTACATAGCAGTGTAGCTTTGTCAATCAAGTATCAAAGTTTTATCACTCCATAAACACATTCAGAAAAAACATTGTTTTTAAAAATGTAGATATATAGTTAAACACATTTTTATTATTTAAAAATTATAAACACAATGCACATTTTAACTAGTTGATAATACTTCCTTTTAAATCTGTAGATTTACAGAATTTTGTTAATATCCTATACTAATATCATTTGCAAAGGTAATGTTAAAGAAAGAGTTCAACCTTGGGAAAAACTTTACTTCTGACGAGAAGAAAAGAAACTCTTGATATTTTCCTATTAGACTGTTTAGTGAATATTAAATATTCACTAAAATAGTACACATCTATTTATTTTAAAGTATTTGTCTTTTTTACCTGAAAGTGTGTTTTCTTTTGAAATAAATAAGATTTCTCTTATTGTTTTGCTAATCAGTGCTTCTGTTCAGCAAACGCTTTGAGAGTATAGGTGGTGTTAGAGAATGATGCAACTTAATGGATAAGCATTCTGTAGAATTGCAATAAGGTACTATACTATACTTAATTTTTTTCTATGGTGCCATGATTCTTCCCAGGAGGAGATTTGCATCACTATCCATCGTAACAAGAATAGATTGTAATTTTTAATTATGTAACGAAGGCCATTATTAGATAGTGGCTTTTACACATGGTTGCCAGGACTAAAATATACTTGATTTCATTTGTCCTCAAGTAACAGGGATTAATACTCGATGCTAGAGCTTTCACTGATGTGAGCCATAGTCAACATGCCTAAGAATAATCTCACCTAAGTTTTCTTTATCACAGTCTCATTATCTCAGCTACCTACCAATTTCTCCACTCTTGGAAGCCAACACTATTGAAAGTCAGCTGCACATTGAAATCACCTAAAGGAATGTTACAGCACAAGAGAACTGGACTCAGTTGGTCAGTGGTGTGGTACTCCAAAATTTAGAACCCATGTCTTAGGGGTCTTCATGCTATGGGAGGGGAATCTGGTTAGTTCTGTGTTATTCCTCATTGTCCTTGTCCTTGGGACTCCCTGAAAGAATTACTTCCAGGACATGAAACTATGCAAATGCATAATTTCTCACTCTTAGTGGAGATTAATTTTGTTTTCCTATCAGGCTTTCTCATTGCTCAGTTTCACCTCCCCAGTGAAATAATAAAGTGTTGTATTAAGAGTAGACAGTCTAAGAGGATCGTCATATCACAAGTTTGGAAGTCTTTGAATAATAACTTCAGTGATGGATTGTAAGGAAGTAGGAACACTCTGATAGTGTTGATCGGGTTCTTAACTCTCTTGACTCCTTGACTCTCATTCTTTTCCCTTTGCGTTCCTTCCTTCAAGAAGAGGAACCCTAGGGCTCCCTTCTAGTTTCTTATTATGACATCTTCCTTCCTTGCCTTTATTTTAGTTTCTCTCTCTTTAAGATGTCTTTCTCCTCCACCTGATGGATTTTCACTCATTCTTAAAAGTTTATCTCACCTATCATTTCATCATGCAACTTTCTCAAACAGCTGTTCCTATTAGAGAAAGAAATGATAGGGTATTTGTACTTGCTGACACCTAATCTTGAATATTGTTTAAGAACAGCTCTTACCAAATTGTATTACCATTAATTATTTTTACAAAGTTGTGGTTTTGGATAGATCAACCCAACAAACATTTACTTAGTGGCCATAGACGACAGGTCTTGGGTTAAACAGCACTTAAATAAATCCGATTCTTTGTGCCTTCCTTGCACACTTGGAGTTGACACTATACTGTGGCAAAATAACTTGTCATTCCAACATAGATACTATAATATATGTGTGTGTATATACATACATATATATATATATACACAAAACTTATACACACAATGGTAGAGAACTTTGCAGTAGTTAGGACTGTTGCCAATGACTGTATGGAGAACGTAAAGGATGAAGAATAAGAACAAAATTTTCCATCCAATAAATGGAGGATCATAGGAAGTATGGTTTGAGCTAGGGAATCTCCTGCACAAAGGTAAACCAATCTTACATAGCACGTCAAAGGAAATACTGTGAGGAAAGAGAAAGGTGTAATTTAAGATAGAAACATTTCATTTCTGGTTTTGGGAATGGTCCTTGGTTGTTAAGGGAAGCTGGATTAGTGAAATAAGCAGGAAACCTTTGTCAAAATGCCTCATAAAAATGTTCCTTTATGAGTACAGTTGGAAACAATATTCTGGCCAAGACCAACTGTTGGTCACTTACAGAACTATTATTGTTATTATGTTATGAACACATAGAACCTTTAAAATTTTTGTGCTACCTCTGAAAGGCTGGACACATTCCTATAATTTCAAGTATAAATCCCCAGGTGCAAGAGGAAGAATTTGGATTCAATAGAATTGGCTTTGAACCTTTTATTTGTTAAGCAGCTAAGAAAGGTACTTTCATCTGAAATCCATTTCTTTGGAAAATGAGGATAAAAAATATAGATAGATCACATGGTTTTGTAGATGATTAAGATAGTGCATGTAAATTACAGGGACTACCACTTTAAAAGAATCCAGTAAATGTTGGTTTCCCTCTACACACTTTCAAAAAAAAACTGAAGTACATGCAGAGTCAGAAAAAAAAATGCCAGAAGGGTTTTTGGAGCACATATCAGCTGCTAGTGCCTGCTTTGATCTGATAAGTGCTATCATTCTACAGTGTGCTGAGCTTGTCCAGGCAACTGAAGAGTTACTCTTCGATTAATCCCAATTCGCTCTCTCAATATAGGCGGAAGATACTTGGGTTCAATTCTAGAGTATGCGGGTGAGCAGCCTCCCCAGTCATCCTCCTCCTGAACTGGCTAGAGTAGATCTTATGCTTTCTGTCATTTTTCAACATCACACAAGGCCTCCTAGAGAAGAGGAAGAGCTAGTTTCATGCGCATTTCAGTAAATATCTCAGAATATATCTGGGCAGAGAGCAAGAACTTGTAAAATGAAAGAGGAAGGGTTCTTTGATTCATGTCTGGATCTTCCCCCAATCCTCAGCAATCTGTTCCTGTTTAAAACAAAAAGCAAAACATGTTTCCTCAAACTGGTTTAAGAGAATAGTGATGACTAAGGCAGTATATTTATTTCAGTTGTCACAAGAGTCAAGGATTCCTGGATGTTAAAAAAAAATCCCCTGAAAATACTGTGGTTTCCTTCCTATGGATTCTTGGGGGGAAATTTTCTTTCTTGGATGTTAAGATGTAAGGGAGAGCTAGGGAGAAAGCTCAGAGGGCTGAAGCCCAGTCTTGTATGTGCCCTGTGTTCAGAGACTTACCTTCTCCCCAGCACCAGCAGGTGTAGCCTTGATGGTGACTGGGCTCTACGGGATGTGGCCCTGGTTGCTCTGGCATCACTGGTTCCCTGAAGCAGGGCACAGTTAGACCAAGTGCAGCAAGGTGTGATCCCCAGGCACCTGATCAGTACTTTGGAGGCCCCTATCAAAAGATTCCAGGGAAACAAGTTTTCAATTCTTTCCAAAATTTCAAGGAAATTTTTCTTGTTTAAAAGGTTCATTGGACTGGGAGTTTCCTGCCCACATGGGAGAGCCTTGCAAGGTCCCCATTGTATATTAATATGCCAAAACCAGTAACAAGCTGGGTCTTATTCCCCTGACCCTGAAAGAGCCTCCAGTATGGCATCATTGGGAAGGATGAGTAGAGAGAGGCTTCTAAAATATCAGGGCTCCAGACTGTGAACTAAGCTTTTGCCCCATGCTGGCTAAGGGGGGAAATAACCTTCTTCCTTGGTTTTTCTTCCCCCTGGGAAGAAGCGGTGTGGTGTCCGCCATATTATGGGACTTTTAAACAGGTATGAACTTTGGTGGCGTGGGAAAAAAAAATGTGTTTTGAACTTGAAACAGTGGGATGCTTGGACAGTCTCGGGCCGGGGCCAATACTGGCTCGCGCTCCGCAGAGATTCGACCCGGGTGGCCAGGCTTTTGCACGGCCGCTTTGCTGCTGAACCACCAAGAACCAGAGCCAGCTACATTACTTCTAGTCCCAGCAAGTGCTTGCAGCCATGTCTCCAGACTATGAACTAAGCTTTTGCTCCATGCTGCCCCAGGAAGGTAAATGATGCAATTTCCAACTTAAATCTCCCTGGACTTAATTACTAAAATACAGAAATCCTAAACCGCATGGCTGCTACTGTGGCCGCGGGACTTTATATCTCTTCATTCTCATCAGTGGAAAACTAATTATCAAATGTTTCCTTGTCAATAGGGCCGTATTTTTGGGGGATAAACTCCAACAAGAATAGTGAGTTCTGTGTTGAAACTCCAACAACAATAGTGAGTTTTGTGTTGAAAGATGGAATGTAATCAAGGTAAAGAGAAAATGAAGTGAAATTTATCAGTTATGCAGGTGGAGGTGGAGGGGTTGGGCAGTGGGGGGGTGGGAGGTATACTGGTTTTTTTTTTGGTGGTGGAATATGGGCACTGGTGAAAGGACGGGTGTTTGAGCATTGTATAACTGAGACATAAGCCTGAGAACTTTGTAACTTTCCACATGGTGATTCAATAAAATAAATTTAAAAAAATAAAACAAAATATCAGGGCTTGGGGAAACGACCCCTCTGCTCCTTAAATACTATGATCTAGGAGGTCTACTAACCCATTTTAGCATCCCACAGCTTCTTATAGAAATGCATCTAGACTGTGAACTGAGCTGAAATATCAGAAATCCAAAACCCCGTGGCTGCGACAGCTCACATAATCTTCATTCTCAGCAGTGGAAAACAAATTATCAAATTATGCCTTTTCAGCAGCTTTGATTGTTGGGGGAAAATTCCAAATAATAATAGTGAGTTCTCTGTTGAAATATTGAATGTATTCAAGGTATAGAGAGAATAAAGCGAAGATCATTAACCACTCAGGTGGGGGGTGTGGGAGGGGGTTCTATTGGGATTCTTGGTGGTGGAAAATGTGCACTGCTGAAGGGATGGGGGTTTAATCATTATATGACTGAGACTTAAACCTGAAATCTTCGTAACTTTTTTCACGGTGATTCAATAAAATAAAAAATTTAAAAATTATATTAAATTAAATTAAGAAAAAAATTTAAAAAAATAAAAGGTTAATTGGAAAAGTTTATTAAAGGACCAGAGAGATATTACAAGGTAGGACACTTATCCTGCATGTTGTCGCCCCAGATTCAATCTCTGGCACCACATATGGTCCCCTGAGTTCTGCCAGGAGTAAGCTCTGAGCAGTGTTATCTGTGCTCCCCCTACCAAAAATCAAAACAAAACAAGATAAACACTTATTGAGAAGAACACAGGTAGATCTAAAGTTGACTGAACAGGTTTTAAAAAATTATTAAAGGGACAAATGGAAATTACATGGATTTATTCAATAAACAACCATTGGACATCTATTATATATCAGAGATTATTACACAATTTTGAGTTAACAAAGTTGAACAACATACATATGACTCCTGACATTTTCCCCCCTCTTGCCTTCCCTCTGTTGATGCTGTTGTTGGGAGGATTGGGGTTGTGTGCATGCTTGGTTGTGGTGCTTGTATACTAGGTTATCGAGCTGTGCTCACAAGGCTGGCCCTATTTTAGTTGCATTGCTTGCCCATTAGCTTGCTGGGGGTTGCACTCCTAGCCACGGTCCCTCAGAGTTGCAGTGTTTACAACTGTACGTGGTGGTGTTTCCATCTGGCTGCAAGTGTACCAAAAGTTGCTTGTGTAGCCAGGGAACTTGGACAGCAGAGCAGCTAGGCAGAAACAACAGGGCTGCTGGATCATACTTAGCACATCAGGTGTCACCAGGGATCACTTTCTACTTGTAAGGCTTGCGGTTTAACTACTGAGCCATCTCTTGGCCCCTTCCTCATATTTCTCAGTATCCCTGGGCACTACACACAAATAAGCATAACATTTCGATCGAATGCAGGGATGACCCTCACAGTAGAAATGCAGAGTGATTCTGGGAGGACTTGGAGACCCAAAGGCTGAGCAGAATTTAGCAAGATGAAAATTGTTATGGGTAGGGATAGCGTTCTTGACAGAGAAAACTGTCTGAGAGTTGGAAGAAAGTGCAGGTTTACTGAATTAAACTTTTTTTGATGCATGTGGATCAGAAAATAATCTGGAAATGAGGTTGTCAGTTTACCCATTATCTTCTTGATCGTAGCTTGATGATGCTGAAAGGTGTGACCTTAGGATGGAAGGTAAGGTCTAATTATCTCTGAATTTTAAACTCAAGTTGTATGCTCCAAGCACAGAATGAAAAAGTTTTCTGGAATATAATTTGGCCCCCAAACTTTGAAGATCAGCAATCTCTGTTCCCAAGAGCCAGAAATCCAACTCTGCCCCTGCCTTTCACCTTACATTTGTATTTGCTGCTCCCATTTCCTCCCTCCGACTGGCTTATCATCTCAGCATTCAAGATGCTTAATATTTATTGAGTTCCCAAATTAAAATAGTTTCTGACCAGTTTTTCTTTTTTTCTTTTTTTTCCTTTTTGCTTTTTGGATCACACCCAGCGATGCACAGGGGTTACTCCTGGCTCTGCACTCAGGAATTACCCCTGGCGGTGCTCAGGGGACCATATGGGATGCTGGGAATCAAACCCCGATCAGCCACGTGCAAAGCAAACACTATACCCAATGTGCTATTGCTCCACGCCTCCCCCCCGAATTTTTCTTATGTAATAGCCTTACCTTTATTTGTTTGTTTGTTTGTTTTCTATATTGCACATATGATTTCTGAAATATTTTGTTTCCTTGTTTATTGATTACCTCTTCCACTAAGATGTAAGCAAGTACTTGTCTTATTATTTTTTTAATATAAGCAAAAGGGCCAGAGTACAATGCTTTGTATATTGCAGCCTGGGTTTGATTTCTGGCAATGAATGGTCCCTCAACATGGCTAGGAGTGATTCCCAAACACTGAGCTGGGCTAAATTCCTAAGCCCCACTTGGTGAGGCCCCCAAACAAAATAGGAAACCTAAAAAGTAAAACAGTGCCAGGAACATAATATGACTCTCTCTTTCTCCCTTGCTCTCTCCCAATCTCCCACTATATGTATAAATATATATGTGTGTGTATATATACACATATATGTTTAAATAAATAATAAGTAGGACTTGGACCAGTTAGACCATTGATCTTTCTGTTACCCTGGTACCTCTTGAATTTTAGTGAATATATGCATTTCATCCTTGCTAAAATGCAAGTTTTGAGAATGTCTTGAATTCTGAGATTCTGCATCCCTGACCAGATCTCAGGTGTGGCCAACGTGGTCTGAGGACCACAACCCAAGTATCTCATTGCAGCTGTGCTCCTGAAATAAATATTTGTTTCATCTTGGCCAGTAACACTTTTATGGGCCACTTAAACCCATATGGTTTGGTATTGGATTTATTTTTCTTAGCAGGGAATGGAGAGTTAAGTTGCATTGCGTTCAACATTTTATTGTACATTTTGAATACAAAGGTAAGTTGATTTTGTAGTAAGTTCACCATCTAGACTCTCCCAATGACATTGTACTATTTTTGCTTTATACATTTTGATCCAAATCTCATCTTTCTATCCAACCTCAATCCATAATGTACTTAATACATTTCAAAGTGAATTGTAAATAATACTGGACTTCTTCCAAAATACTTCTAACATGAATTTTAAAAAGTGACTCTCTTACTGATTTGTGACCAAACTGTGGAGGTTTTTAAGAGTATTAATTATGAAGTGACCTATATGTCAGTTCTACCCAAATTCTTGTCCTTGGTTTTTTCCTTGAAGAAGACACTGAAGTGATTGCTCTTGAAAGTGATTAATTGTATTTCATACCTTTTTAAGGCATTCCACTATAATCACTGTCACTGTATCACTGTCACCCCATTGCTCATCGATTTGCTCGAGCGGGCACCAGTAACTTTTCCATTGTGAGACTTGTTACTGTTTCTGGCATATCGAATATGCCACAGGTAGCTTGCCAGGATCTGCCGTGGGGGTAGAATACTCTTGGTATCTTGCCAGGCTCTCCGAGAGGGGCAGAGGAATCGAACCTGGGTTGGTTGCATACAAGGCAAACGCCCTACACACTGTGCTATCACTCCAGCCCTCCCACTATAATACTAAATACAAACCAAGTTTGTTTATGAGAATAATTGAAATTATCTTGAAAAGTTTTAAAAGTTTAGAATATAAGAAAAGTCCCTTTCTCCCCACATCTGCACTAGCACTGGTTGTTCTTATTCTTTTTGATGTGTGCCAGTCTCTGTGGTAAGATATGATATCTCATTTTGCATCTCCCTGATTGTTAGAGATGCAGAGCATTTTTTCATGTGCCTTTTGGCCGTTCTTTGAGGAAGTTTCTGTTCATTTCTTCTCCCCATTTTTTGATGGGGTTGGTTGGAGTTTTTTCTTATAAAGTTCTAACAGTACCTTATATGTCTTGGATATTACCCTCTTATCTGATGGGTATTGGGTAAATAATTTTTCCCATTCTGTGGACTCTCTCTGTATCTTGGTCACTATTTCTTCTGAGGTGCAGAAGCTTCTTAGCTCAATATAGTCCTATATGTTTATCTTTGCTTCCACTTTGCTTGGTCAGTGTTTTTTCATCTTTAAAGTTGCCTTTAGCTTTAGTATCATGAAGTATTCTGCCTACATTTTCCTCCATGTACCTTATGGATTAAGATATGATATTGAGGTCCTTAATTCATTTTGATCTGACTTTTGTGCCTGGTGTTAGAGAGAGGTCTGACTTTCTTTTTTTTCTTTTTTTGCATGTAGCTGTCCAGTTTTCCCAGCACCACTTGCTAAAGAGGCTTTCCTTGCTCCACATCACATTTCTTGATCCTTTGTCAAAGACTAAATAATCATATATTTGAGGGTCTGTGTCAGTATATTCAACTCTATTCCATTGGTCCACAGGCTGTCTCTATTCCAATACCATGCTGTTTTAATTACTACTGCTTTGTAGTACAGTTTAAAGTTAGGGAAGATAATGCCGACCATCTTTTTCCCCTCAAGGATTGCTTTAGCTATTCATTGGGGGTAGGGGGTGTTATTGTTCCATATGAATTTCAGAAGGGTTTTATCTATTCCTTTGAAAAATGGCATTTTATCTGTACAATGCTTTGGGGAGTATCGCCCTTTTGATGATGTTAATCCTTCCAATCCATGAACAGAGGAAATGTTTCCATTTCCTCGTGTCCTCTTTTATTTCAGGAACCATTTTTTTTAGTTTTTTATTTAATCACTGTGAGATAGACCCTTACAATGATGTTCATGATTAGATTTCAGTCATACAGTACTCCAACACCCATCCCTCCACCAGTGTACATTTCCCAGCACCAGTGTCCCTAACTGGAACCACTTTTTAACATTATTATATCCCAGGGCCTAGTATAGCTTCTGTCACAGAACAAAATGATAATCAGTTACTGAAAAGGTGGTGGAATGAATGAATGGATAGTGTAATGGATATTTTGTTTGTTTGTTTCTGGGTTACACCTGATAGCACTCAGGTCCTGTTTTTGCACTCAGAGATCAGTCCTCATGGACTTGGGGGACCATATGGGGTGTTGGGATAGAACCCAGGCCAACCATCTGCAAGGAAAGTGCTTTATCTGCTGAACTATGAACTATTGCTCCAGCCTTATAACACTTTTTCTACTCATCTTTGGTGTCAGTTCTTGCCAAGTTCATCCCTATAGGCAATAGAGTCTTTGCTATAAAAATGTTAATGTCATTTGGGAGCAGATCATTCTTTGTTATAAAAACTGTCTTATGCATTGTAGCTTGTTCCACAGTAGCTCAGGATTCTGTTAACTAGATACCAGTGACAATATTTTTTTTAGTTTTGACAATCAAAAATATCTTTATACATTTTTGTCACTTCGGGGACAAAATTGCTCTTGAGAGTTAAAAGAATTGAAACCCTACAACTTAGGGCCACTGAGCTGATAAGAATCACGCCTTAATATATGAATCAGAAGAATATTTTATTACCTAGGATTCAGGTTAGATTTCAGAAATAGTCTTTGGCTGTAGGCTTAAAATACCTGGAATTAACCCTGATTGCTTCCTAGATCAGCATTTATGCCAGATCCCCTTGCACATACCCAGTCTTCATTGGTAATTCTTGGAACTTCTGGTCTATAGTCTATGCTGTAATTCATTCACCATCCCAATTCCCAATTCTTTGTTTAAGGAATAAATTCCTTGTCACTTTGACTCTGTGCAGGGCATAAAACATTACTGTCTAAGCTTCTACTTAAATCTAGTTCTAATATCCTTTAGCTGAACACTGATTTCTCTTGGTGTTTTTGCCATTAGTAATTCTTGTTATATTTCCCTTCCCTCAAACAGGTCCATGAACATTTCCACTAATGTGGATTTGACTTAAGATTTCTAAATCTCATGAGATAACATAACTCATATTATTGACTACTTTCTTTGGAGTTATCTTCACCTTTTGCTTAATTTCTCTTACCCAGGATCATCAGTTCCAATATATATGCTCAGGGATCTCTCCTGGCCAAATCAGGGGACTATATGGGCTGCAGGAGATGGAACCCAGGTCAGGAGCATGCAAGGCATGTGCCCTACCAATTTTACTATCACTCTGGCCCCAACCAACCTCTTACCTTTTCTTGCCCAGTTATTGACGGTTCTAATTGTCAGTCATAACAGTTCATTTCCCCTAGTCATATTAGAATTCCTATTCACCAAGGACCGAATGTTCAAGAACTTCAGAGTAATCTTTTTAGTAGGCTTGGCTTTTCTGGTCCTAATCAGATTCTCCTGCATTCAGAGCCTTTGTGTTTTTTGTTTTGTTTTGTTTTTGTTTTTTTACTGCTACTTACCACATAGAGCAGCTAAAGAAAGACTCATCATTCAAACTAAGTGGCACCAACAAAACTCTTTGTTTCCTCCTGTATCATTTTACATCACTTCTCTGTATCATTTTACATCAATTCTGTTGTATGTTTTTCTGTTACCTGTTTCATCATTCTATTCTCTAATGGCTATTTCAAGTACATTTCATTCTAAGTCCCCCAGCTTGCTTTACCACTGGAGAGACAGCAACAATAATATCATTCTTCTTTCAGTGAAATCAAAGTGATTTTTCCATATCATCTTAACATGTCCATTCACCACCTCCCCCCGTTTTTGTGGGGCAAGATTGGGAGAAATCCAGCTGTGCTCAGGGCTTACTCATGGCTCTGTGATTAGGGATTACTTCTGGCAGGGTTAGGACTATATAGGGCCCCTTAGAGGGGGTGGGTTGAGTCTCCCTCCATACCCCGAGCAGAGCCCCGGCAGCCAAAGACCTCCAGAACCCAGCCACAGTCATTCTCAAGGCCACTTTCCACATGCTTAAATGATCCTCAGGCATGAAGGAACCGGCAGAGGAACCCAGGTCTGTGGGACTTGGGGGTGAGATCTCCAAGCCTGCTCAGATTGGAACTGGGCCTCTTCCTCCTAGATCCACCATTTTCTAGTGGGTAGGCAGTCACACCCACCAACTACCCTCAGAGCTGTGTAATCCCATCCAACATCCAGAGACTATAAAACCAAGCTTCTGGAAGAGATCGACGCAGAGTCTCTTGCCCCCAGCCTGGCTGTCTTCACCGGGGCCCCTTGGAGGGGTTGGGTTGAGTCTCACTCCCCACCCTGAGCAGAGCCCCGGCAGCCGAAGACCTCTGGAACCCAGCCACAGTCGTGCTCTTATAGTCTCTTATAGCCTAGTTCTTCCTCTTGGAGAAACTGGCAAGCTACTGAGAGCTTCCTGCCCGCACAGGAGAGACTGGCAACCTTCCCATGGTGTATTCATAGGCCAAATACAGTAACAATGATGGGTCTCATTCTCCTGACCCTGAAAGAGCCTCTAATGCAGCACCGTTGGGAAGGATGAGTAAAGAGAGGCTGCTAAAATCTCAGGGCTCGGACGAATGGAGACATTACTGGGCCTGCTCAAGCAAATCGACGATCAACGGGATGATATTGATAGTGATAGTGGCATGGGGTGCTGGGGATTCAACTGGTGTCAACCTCCTATAAAGCAAGCCCCTATATGCTGTACTAACTCTCCAGCCCCTTGTGTCCATTTTTCTTACCTACATCTAATTCTTTCATCAGGGTTCAGTTAAGAAGTGCTCTTTTGCATCTCTTGCTTATGAATTACTATTTTGGGCCTCTTTACCAGCTGAAAATCTGTATTTGACTTAGATTTGTGTCTTTATATCATAATCTGTGAGCAAAGTCTAATTTTCTTTCCATGCCTCTGGTTGCAAAGTTGACAAAAGAGATTTTTTTCTGACCTTGAAGCTTCCTTTGCTGAGCATTAATATACGAACACACGACTTCAGTGAAGCTGGGAGTCTAGAAAGAATGATAATACATGTGTATATCAACTTGATACAGGACCCAATATGCTTTGCCTCTCTGATGGGGAGTACAGCTGATTCCTTTCACAGGGGCTTGTTAATCTTGGAATTGCCATTTAGGTGCTCACCATTCTGCCTGTTTTTGTGTCGTTATCTCCAAATAAGCCCATTTTGTAGTTAGAATAACTAATTGCTTCTGTTTGTGGTCAACATTAAAAAGGAGGGAAAAGACAAAATATTGTTTTTATTAAATCAGTAGATAGCAGTTTATTGGCCTTTTCTCTCTTGATACCTCAAGTAGGCTGCCGACATAAGCACAAACTGAACTACCAAAATGTGTCATCTATTGATACATTAAAGTTGTGCTTGACTCTTATTTGGTCCCAGTTACCTCTTTATTTCAAAGAGCCACATTTCTAGCATAGTTTGTCTTGTCTGTCTAATTACCTCCATGCCTGATTTGCTTCCCCCTCCCCCACTTTAATCACTCATCACTTTTCTCCAGTACTTACGATTAGAAGTTCTTTAGCACATGATCTAATGTCGAGGTCTTTAATCCATTTTGATCTGACTTTTGTGCATGGTGTCAGGTCAAGGTATAAGCCCATTTTTTTTGCATGTCGTTGTCCAGTTGTGCCAGCAACATTTGTTAAAGAAGCTTTCCTTGCTCCACTTCACATCTCTTGCTCCCTTATCAAAGATTAGATTATCATACATTTGGGGTTGTGTGTAGGGATATTCCACCCTGTTCCATTGGTCTGCGGCTCTGCCTTTGTTCCAGTACCATGCTGTAAGGTACATTGAAGACAAGATCAGCAAAACCCTCCACGATATTGAAGATAAAGGTATCTTAAAAGGTGACACGGAACTAAGCAATCTAGTAAAAACAGAGATCAACAAATGGGACTACATTAAACTAAAAAGCTTCTGCACCGCAAAAGATACAGTGACCAGAATACAAAGACTATCCACAGAATGGGAAAGGATATTTACACAATACCCATCAGATAAGGGGTTGAAATCAATGGTATATAAAGCACTGGTTGAACTCTACAAGAAGAAAACATCCAACCCCATCAAAAAATGGGGCAAAGAAATGAACAGAAAATTTACCAAGGAAGAAATACGAATGGCCAAAAGGCACATGAAAAAGTGCTCTACATCACTAATCATCAGAGAGATGCAGATCAAAACAACCACGAGATACCACCTCACACCACAGAGACTAGCACACATCCAAAAGAACAAAAGCAACCGCTGTTGGAGAGGATGTGGGGAGAAAGGGACCCTTCTACACTGCTGGTGGGAATGCCGACTGGTTCAGCCATTCTGGAAAACAATATGGACGATTCTCAAAAAACTAGAGGTTGAGCTCCCATTTGACCCAGCAATACCACTGCTGGGAATATATCCCAGAGAGGCAAAAAAGTATAGTCGAAACGACATCTGCACTTATATGTTCATCGCAGCACTGTTTATAATAGCCAGAATCTGGAAAAAACCCGAATGCCCTAGAGCGGATGACTGGTTGAGGAAACTTTGGTACATCTATACAATGGAATACTATGCAGATGTTAGAAAAAAGGAGATCATGAATTTTGCATATAAGTGGATCGGCATGGAAAGTTTCATGCTGAGTGAAATGAGTCAGAAAGAGAGAGACAGACATAGAAAGATTGCACTCATCTGTGGTATATAGAATAACAGAGTGGGAGACTAACACCCAAGAATTGTAGAAATAAGTACCAGGAGGTTGACTCCATGGTTTGGAGGCTGGCCTCACATTCTGGGGAAAGGGCAACTCAGAGAAGGGATCACCAACTATAATGTAGTCTAAGGCCATGCGGGGGAAGGGTGTTGCGGGCTGAAATAGGGCTAGAGACTGAGCACAGTGGCCACTCAACACCTTTATTGCAAACCACAACAGCTAATTAGAGAGATAACAGAAGGGAATGCCCTGCCACAGTGGCAGGGTGGGGTGGGGGGAGATGGGATTGGGGGTGGGTGGGAGGGATGCTGGGTTTACTGGTGATGGAGAATGGGCACTGGTGAAGGGATGGGTTCCCGAACTTTGTATGAGGGAAGCATGAGCACAAAAGTGTATAAATCTGTAACTGTACCCTCACGGTGATTCACTAATTAAAAATAAATAAATTTAAAATAAAAAAAAGAAGTTCTTTAGCACATGAAAGGGCTTTTCTAGCAAAATCATTTTCCACCAATTAGCTCTTATAATGCAGTTCTTAAGAAAATGGTAGAAACTTTATTTTTTGCAACTACCCACAGAAAAATCAGTGTGAATTTGCTTGTACTGTGAGCAAATATTCAGCTCCTCAACTAAATGGTTTGATTTAATTCACTTTTCCAGACATCTTTCTTTCTCTCTTCCTTCCTTCCTTCCTTCCTCCCTTCCTTCCTTCCTTCCTTCCTTCCTTCCTTCCTTCCTTCCTTCCTTCCTTCCTTCCTTCCTTCCTTCCTTTCTCTTTCTTTCTTTCTTTCTTTCTTTCTTTCTTTCTTTCTTTCTTTCTTTCTTTCTTTCTTTCTTTCTTTCTTTCTTTCTTTCTTTCTTTCTTTCTTTCTCTCTCTTTCTCTCTCTCTTTCTTTCTTTCTTTCTTTCTTTCTCTCTTTCTTTCTCTCTCTCTTTCTTTCTCTCTCTCTTTCTTTCTCTCTCTCTTTCTTTCTCTCTCTCTTTCTTTCTCTCTTTCTTTCTTTCTCTCTTTCTTTCTTTCTTTCTTTCTTTCTTTCTTTCTTTCTTTCTTTCTTTCTTTCTTTCTTTCTTTCTTTCTTTCTTTCTTTCTTTCTTTCTTTCTCTCTCTTTCTTTCTTTCTCTTTCTCTCTCTCTTTCTTTCTTTCTTTTTCTCTCTCTTTCTGTTTCTTTCTTTCTCTTTCTTTCTATCTCTCTCTTTCTTTCTCTTTCTCTCTCTTTCTTTCTTTCTTTCTTTCTCTCTCTTTCTTTCTTTTTCTCTTTCTTTCTTTCTTTCTTTCTTTTTCTTTCTTTCTTTCTTTCTTTCTTTCTTTCTTTCTTTCTTTCTTTCTTTCTTTCTTTCTTTCTTTCTTTCTTTCTTTCTTTCTTTCTTTCTTTCTTTCTTTCTTTCTTTCTTTCTTTCTTCCTTCCTTCCTTCCTTTCTTTCTTCTTTCTTTTTGAGTGAATCAGAATTGTTCAACTGTTTGGGCAGGGCTCAGTATTGAGGGTGCTAATTCATGTATGTTGCAGTATAAATCAGTAAACTCCTCATTATTCCAGTGGTATTCCTTGCCACGCACATGTTCAGGATCTTCACTATTTGATTAAGAGATGATCTGCCCATGGGTTTCGGTAAGATGACTAAGATATTTCTAACATTTTGAGGAGATGATATGAAATGGCATTAAGAATAGTGTATTGAAGTTCAGTACATCTTGGATTTAGATCTCTATCTGAACTGAAATCATCCTTACTATCTCTGGGTCTCCAAAATAGACAAAGCCATCATGAAGAAAAAAAAAATTTTTAAAAAGGAATTGGGAGATAGTACATTTCCTGACTTTATACTTTAAAGTATAGGAATGAAAACAGCATGGTACTGGAATAAGGACAGGCTGCCAGACCTATGAATTAGAGTTGAAATTCCAATGATAAGCCCTCATATACAGGGACGAAGGGTTTATCATGATATGGAGCAAGAAACCTCTTGAACAAGTAGTGAGAAAATTGGATAACCACTTGTTTAAAAAAAATAGAAGCTGGATCCGTATCTCACATAATACAAAAAATTAATTCAAAGTGGGTCAAATACCTGAGAGATTAGATCAGAAATCACAAAATAAACTGAGGAAACATAGGCAGAGCTTTTTAGATCTGAACCTCAAAGGTTATTTCAACAACCTGATTCCACTGGCAAAGAAACCAAAAGCAAAGGTAAGGTAGTGGGTATATAAAAGTAAAAGAGGGTTTGCCTCCAAACAAACAAATTTGCATGTACCAAAAAAAGTTTCTGCATGGCAAAAGAAACTCTGTCTCAGAACTAGAGAATTAGTACAGGGATTAATTCTCTTTCCTTGCAGATGGCCAGTCCCTGATTGATCTTTGACACTGCTTATAGATCCCCTTGCACCACCACAACTGACCCCTGGGAACTGAGTCATAATTAAGCCCTGAGCCCCCACCCCTGAAAGAAAACAAAACAAGACAAAAAAAGGTTAAAATAAAATGACACTCTTCAAAGTGGAAGAATATAATCATACACAATACATCAGATAAAGGATTAACATCCAAATTTTATAAAGCACTCACAAAGCTCAGCAACATAACAACCAGTAATCCCATCAAGAATAATGGGCAGTAGAGATAAATAGACATTTTCTTGACATATAGATGACTAATAAGCATAGAAAAATGTTAATTATCAGTTAGTATCAGAGAAAATAAAAATGACAATAAGGGATCTCTTTACACAAGTGAGAACTGCATATATCCAAAAATTCTTAAAATAAAAAGTGTTGATGAATACTGAGATTGTGATAAAAAGGAATTCTCATCACTGTTGTTGAGAATGTCATCTGGTCCAACCTGTATGTAATAAAATAGATTTTCCAAAAAAAGCAATAATGGAGTTCCCATTTGATCCAACTATCTGCTTCTAGATATCTATCCCCCAACACAAAAACATTAATTTGTACAGCTATATGCACACCTTTGTAATTAATTTGCAAAGCTATATATCTGTTGCAGTTTTTAGTATAATAACTAGGATATGGACACAACCCAAATGTCTAATGATTGATGAATGAATAAAGAGCGTGTGTTTATAGACACAATGGAATATTATACAGCCACAAAGAGCATGCAGTTTGCAGCAGTTTGAATGGAATCAGAGGGCATCAGGTTGAGTAAAACAAGCCAGAGGCAGAGAGACAATTATAGGATGATCTCACATATATGGTATAGGGAAACAAGTAAAAAGCATGGGCAATATCGGCTGATAATAAACTTTGGGCTCTGTATTACAGACTTGAGAGTGCTAGGTTGGTGGAGGGTTGGGTTTACAAGCTATGAGGTTGACTCAAGGGTCTGGAGCACATGGTTGATAGTTAAGGGCTATAACAGTACCCACCAAAACCATAACTCAATCAGCAAATATTGGGAGATGAGTATAATGGAAGGAAGGTTAGATCAGAAGTGACGGGATAGGTGTCATGAGCACTTCAGTGGCAGAGATGTGGATCAACTTTGTACATCATTTCTATAAATTTCAACATGTTTTGCAACACTAAAATATTTTTATTCTATACTAATAAAAAATAAAAATATTTTGCATATGGTTTATTTTCTAAAATAAATTAAGTTTCTTTTATAATAAAGATTTTGTGGATCATCTATTTCTAGGACAACCTTTAAAGGAATATTATAAATTTTTTTCTTCTTATTGCTTTATAATTTCAAATTAAGAAACTTGCCATTTTTTTCTAAATTTATTTTTAAGGCAATCTAAAGGTCCAATAAATTTAGAAATATGTGTCCTAATTTTTTTCTTATAGTATCTGAGCTTCAAAATTATAAAGATTACACAAAATCTTATACCCCCGAAAGCATATGGAAGCTAGATTTAGAGAATCAATTCAAGGCCATCTTAAGTAAGGCAATATTTGAAGGGAAATTGGCTGAGAAGTCTTGTGAATTGTAGAGAAATGCCAGTCCTTAAATGGAAAGTGCATTTTAAGTTTCAAATAAACTTAAAAAACAAAAACATTTCAGAGTGAAACTGTAGAATAGCAAGGATAAAAAAAAACCTCAGAATTTCCTAAAGCCAGAAATATTACCTAGTAAGAACATTAAATTGTCACTAAACTTCTCATTTATAACAACAGATCCCAGAAGACAATGAAGTAAATATTTTCTAAGTCCTGAGGGCAGTGACAGACAACCTACAATCTCATTTTCAGCTAAATAACAGTACAATGATGAAGGTAAGTGAAAGACATGTTCAGGCACATATCCTTTCTATAAGGGCAAATATAGTAAGACGAAAAGAATGTTCAAAGGGGATTTTAGGGAGCATAGAAATGAAAAGATTTGGCAAATTTAGAAAGAACAATTTTAATGCTAAAAATTAAACTGTTAATTTGTGTTTAAAAAGCAAAATCCAGATATCAATGATTGCATGGGGCTGGGATACATTCTAATATTCTAGTATCATTCTCAATCATTTAGACTTCGTTAAAAAAGCACATAACCACTTTCATTTAATATTGAAAAGAAGGAATATGAACCTTTGCATTCTCAACACCTATCCTCTGAAATTGGGTTTTTACTTCTTAGTGTTGCATCCTACTTACTTTACCACTACAGAGAGCTCATGGGCAAGAAATACCAAGTAGTATGTTGCAATTTAGGGACTGTTGTCTATGCTTATAATAATTCACTGTCACTGTCACTGTCATCACATTGCTCATCGATTTGTTCGAGTGGGCACCAGTAGCGTCTTCATTGTGAGATTTGTTGTTATGTGTTTGGCATATCAGATACACCATGGGTAGCTTGCCAGGCTTTGCTGTGTGGGTGAGATACTCTCGGTAGCTTGTCACCCCGGGAGGGGCGGAAGAATTGAACCCGGGTCAGTTTTGTACAAGGCAAACGCCCAACTACTGTGCTATCGCTCCAGTCCACTTATAATAATTACAGAGGTATTTTGAATTTTTACATTTTTTTCATAATGGGAAAAAGGAGGATTTCGAGCAATTAGTTGTTAGGGACACATCTTGAAGTTAAATTGAAATTGTTTCATTTGCTGGTAGCTAAATCTGACTTCAAAAAGAGCCTTATGAAATATTCGATATTTACAAAAATTCTAAATTTAATTGCTATAGTTTCTCAGCTAACTACTGCTCTTGAAAAATCAAGAAATCAATGTAGAGTATGGTCTGTACTTATTATAAGACTTAAATTCTCAGTTTGTTTGTGGGGAATGGGGATTGGGTCATACCTGGCAGTGTTCAGAACTTACCCCTAGCTCTGTGGTTATGGATCACTCATACAGTGCTGGGGGCACAATATGTGGTGCCAAGGATTGAACTGCAGTTGGCCTCTTGAAAGGCAAATGGCCAAATTCCTGTACTGTCTCTTTGATCCTTAAATTCTCAGCATAATCTGTTATTTTCTTTATTAGTAGCTGCTCTCTCTTCAGGAATTATTAGTAATTAAAATTTTTTATGTTTTATTTATTTTTATTTATATTTATTTATTTATTTTTTTGCTTTTTGGGTCACACCTGGTGTTGCACAGGGGTTACTCCTGGCTTTGCACTCAGGAATTACTCCTGGCAGTGCTCAGGGGACCGTATGGGATGCTGGGAATCGAACCCGGGTTGGCCGCGTGCAAAGCAAATGCCCTACCCGCTGTGCTATTGCTCCAGCCCCAATTTTTAAACTTTTAATGCTATGATTTACAAAGTTTTTCATAATATAGTTGCTTTAGCCATTCAATGTTCCAACACCAATCCTACCACCAGTGTTTGACTTTCCCTCCACTAATGTCCCAGTTTTCTCCCCACCCCACCCCCACCCCAAGCCCTCTTAGCAGGCACAAACAGATTTACTTCATTTTTTGGTACAACAAAATGGCAAGTAAAATTATTAAAAAAATCAAAATCAAAATGAATTTGTGACCATCATTATATTTCACAACGGTGTTACTAAAGCCGTCGTCTGAGCATTTACTGAACTGGTTGGTGCCTGTTTAACCTTCAATGTTAGTGTTTCTGCTCGTTGACCTTTGTGGTCTTCTACACAGCACTCGCATCAAATTTGTTGTGGTACCACTGGGTTGTCAGTACTGTAAAATTTGGAGATGTTGCATGGCCATACATGCTTGTTCCATGAGCTATGAAGCTGGGATGATTTGGTGGCTTGGCAGGTTGATATGGTTCAGTGGCAGAGCTGGGCGATAGAGTGAGGGCTGCTGGACCTTCCAGCAGGGGAGAGTTGTGGGCCAAATTTGACAACCCCTGTTCCAAGGAAGCCCCAGAGTTCTCATTCTGTAGCCAGTCCATCTAGGATGATTCATCGGCTTGGTGTTCTTTTTTGAGATCAGCTGTGAAGCTGGGCCATTTCTAGGTATGGGTGGGGGCTGCTGGATCTTCCTGCAGATGGGGAATCTGCCTGCCCCCATTCTAAGGAGGCCTCAGAGGTCTCAGTCAGTTTAGTTCTCTGGTCTACCTTGAACTATTCCATGACATGGCATTATTCTTTATTCTGATTAATATTTTTATAAGACTCCTTGTTTTTCTTTTCCTTCCTTTCTTCCTTTCCTTCCTTTCTTCCTTTCCTTCTTTCCTTCTTTTCTTCTTTCTTTCCTTCTTTCTTTCTTTCTTTCTTTCTTTCTTTCTTTCTTTCTTTCTTTCTTTCTTTCTTTCTTTCTTTCTTTCTTTCTTTCTTTCTTTCTTTCTTTCTCTCTCTTTCCCTTCCTTCCTTCCTTCCTTCCTTCCTTCCTTCCTTCCTTCCTTCCTTCCTTCCTTCCTTCCTTCCTTCCTTCCTTCCTTCCTTCTTTCTTTCTTTCCTTCCTTTCTTCCTTCCCTTTTTAATGTAGGAGTACTGCTATTTATTCAGCTATTGATTAAGCTGACTAAAGCTGGCATGAACTCTACATTACCTTTTTAAAAAAAATTTTTTTATTAGTGAATCACCGTGGGCATACCATTACAGACTTATAAACTTTCATGCTTCCGTTTCAGTCATACAATGATCCAGTATCCATCCCTCCACCAGTGCCCGTTTTCCACCGCCAATGGTCCCTGCATCCCTCCCATCACCCCCACTTTGTTCTGCCCCACCACTCCGTCTTTGTGACAGGGCATTCCCTTTTGCTCTTTCTCTCCTTTTGGGTGTTGTGGTTTGCAGTAGAGGTATTAAATGACCATCATGTTCAGTTTATAGTCTACTTTCAGCCCACCTCTCCCATCCCGAGCGGGCCCTCATAGCACCCTTTACTTGGTGGTCCCTTCTCTATCTGAGCTGCCTTTTCCCCCAGCATGTGAGGCTGGCTTCTAAGCTGTGGAGTAATCCTCCTGGTACTTATATCTGCTGTTCTTGGGTGCTAGTCTCCCATTCTGTTACTTTACATTCCACAAATAAGTGCAATCTTTCTATGTCTGTGCCTCTCTTTCTGACTCTTTTCATTTAACATGATACTTACCATGTTACTCCATCTATATGCAAATTTCATGACTTCATAATATTCCATTGTGTAGATGTACCAAAGTTTCTTTAACTAGTCATCTGTTCTTGGGCACTTGGGTTTTTTCCAGATTCTGTCCATAGTAAACAGTGCTGCAATGAACATATAACTGCATATGTCATTTCTACTATACTTTTTGCATCTCCAGGATATATTCCCAACAGTGGTATTGCTGGGTCAAATGGGAGCTCAATTTCTAATTTTTTGAGAAGTGTCCATACTATTTTCCAAAGGGGTGAGCAATTCGGCATTCCCACCAGCAGTCTGTGCGTGGTTGACCTTATCTTCAGTGCATCGTGGTCTGTAAATGTAGTTGATACAATTTCTATCTTCCTGATTCTATTGAGGTATGTTTTGTGGCCCAGCACATGGTCTATTTTGGAAAATGTTTTGTGTGCACTGGAAAAAAGTGTATTCTTTCTTTTTGGGATGCAAAGCCCTGTATAGATCTATTAGCCCTCTATCTTCTATCTCTTCCTTCAAAGCCAGTGTTTCCTTGCTGAGTTTTAATCTTGTAAATCTATCTAGAGATGATAGGGCAGTGTTGAAGTCTCCAACTACTATTGTGTTGTTAGCAATATCCTTGTTAAAATCTGTTTGCAGTTGTTTTAAGTATTTAGCTGTTCCCCCATTAGGTACCTACACGTTTAGGAGTGTGATGTCTTTCTGCTGTACATATCCCTTGACTAGTAAAAATTGGCCTTCACTGGCCTTTTTAATGTTTTCAACCTGAAATCTATGTTGTCAGATACTGACTGCATGGCCACCCCAGCTTTTATGAGGGAGTTGTTTGCTTATAGGATTGTTTTCCATCCTTTGACTTTGAGTCAGTGTTTGCTCTGACTGTTCAGTTGTGTTTCTTGTAAGCAGCAGAATGTTGGGTTTAGTTTCCAAATCCATTTTGCCACTCTGTGTCTCTTAATTAGTGCATTTAGGTTATTGACATTGAGGGAGATTATTGTCATCGGTTTTGTGCCATCTTTCTGTAGGGATTTGTTGTGCTCATAGGGTTTTTTTCCTTGTCTTACAGTAGCCCCTTTAGTCCTTCTTTTAAGTTTGGTTTTGAGTCTATGAAGTTCCTGAGCTGTTGTTTATCCATGAAATAGTGATTGTTCCTTCAAGTTTGAGAGAGAGTTTAGCCGGATAAATATTCTTGGTGAGGCGTTTATTTAATTGAGTTTTTTTCACTATATCTCCCCCCACCCCCCGCTGTTGTCTTTGAGCTTGGAGGGTTTCCTCTGAAAGGTCTGCTGTAAATCTAAGGGGAGCTCCTTTGTATGTAATTTCCTTTTTTGACCTTGCTGCTTGCAGTTTTGTGTCTCTATCTGTGGCATCCATCATTTTGACTATGATATGTCTTGGAGTCTTTTTACTAGGGTCTCTTTTAGCTGGCACTCTTTGGGTTTCTTGGATCTGTATGCCTGCATTCTCCAGCTCTGGGAACTTTTCAGCAATGATATTTTTAACTGTGACTTTTACATTGGGGTTGTCTCCCTGTCCTTCTGGTACTCCGATGATTCTAATGTTGTTCCTCTTGAAATCATCCCCTAGGTCTCTGATTCACCTAAGGTCTTTGTGAGTTCTTTTCCCATTGCTTGTTGTTGCCTGCAAGCTTCCTTTAATTCATCTTCATGCTCACTGATTCTGTCTTCGGCTTTGTACGTTTTACTATTGAGAGCACCCACTGAGTTTTTAATCTCATCTATATAATTCTTAATTTGTGACACTTCATTTTGCAGCTTTTTTATTTCTGCTCTCATTTCTTCCTGTATTTTCTCGGCTGTCCATTCCATTGTTTCTTTCATGTCCTCCTTTAATTTCCTGGATGTCTGTTGAGCTATTTCTTTGAGTTTATTGATCATTTTTAATATTCCATCTCTAAATTCTTTATCAGAGAGATCATATTCATGAGTAATGCTTGTTGAGGCACCTGGACTGTTTTCATCTTCTTCTTCTGGTGGGATTTTCGTTGTTTCTTCATGTTTTTGTAGTAGTGTGGTCGTGGAACCTTCCAGTTCACTATCAGTATTGCCCTCTTCCTCTCATGCGCTCCTCAGTGGCTTAGGTGAGGTCTCTAGTGAAGCTTTGGAGGATGTGTTATTTTATATTGGATTTGTAGAGCTTCTAGTAATGACAGTATTATGGTACAATTGGAATACTCTACTGGACTATTGTCCTAATGTGTTTGAGATGGCCAGGATAATATCCATAGAATGATGGAAATGAAGATGTGATTTCTGAGTGCCAGGAAAGGGGAAAATAACTGACCATGCAAAATAGGCCATGCCCACTTTAGCAGAGGCCATGCTCACTACAGCAATGTGGGTGGGGTGCCAGGTGGAGGGAGCAGAAACCTTGGAAAGGGAGAAAACCTGGAGCGGCATTGGAGGGTGCCTCAGGGGTGGATGGGTTGTTGGCTCAGGGTCTGAGGAGATGCCTGAGGTGTGGGCGTGGGGGAAGTGGCAACGCAGATTCGATTACTGACCTGGGAAAGGGAGAAAACCAGGGGTGGCATTGGAGGGTGGCTCATGGGCGAATGGCATGGTGCTCAGGCTCTACATTACTTTTTTTTTAAAAAAAATTCTTTTTTATTATTTGTGAGGTAGATCAGTACAAAGCTGTTCATGATTGGGTTTCAGTCATACAATGATCCAACATCCATCCCTCCACCAATGTAATTTCCCACCATCAATGTTCCCTGTGTCCCTCAAACCATCCTCCACCCCCCACCCCTCAGCCTGCCTCTATGGCAGGCAATTTTCTTCTCTCTCTCTCTCTCTCTCTCTCTCTCTCTCTCTCTCACCCCTCCTTCTGTACATTATGATTTGAAATACAGGTACTAAGAAGTCGCCCTGTTTGTTCAGAGTGTTTAGTTATTTTATTGGGAAGGTATGACTAAAGTAGCTTTTTAACTGGGTAGCAACTTTGGGGTGTGGATGTTACTGCCAAGGCTTCTGGAAGTATAGAGAGGTGAGGGTAGGTAGCCCATTGCAACTTGGAGAAAGCCCGGAGACTTCAATCACAAAACCTGCATACCCAAATTTTCAACAAATTATTTCTCAGTGAGGTCCATCCTGAGAATGTGGAGTTTGGCTGGGGTCATGGTGGAGATTTTGGGTTGTGGAAGCAAGCGACTGTGGGGGACTCTGCTTGGTCAGGCACCAGGCTGACCCACCACCCTCCAATTTACCCTGGTTTGTTAAGCCTGGCTTTTGATATCTTTCAAGATTTATTTATGGGTCTCTGAAGCAAGACCAATAAATAAGCTTGTATCACTGAGCTGGAGGTGTTTTTTGGGTGTTACTTTCACATATCTAACTTTTGACCATTTAATTTCTCGAGATAATTCTTGGTCCCAAGTTGTTGGGGTCTGGCCAGAGGCACAGCAGCAATTTTGTGATATCAGGAAATCTGATGGCACCATCAGGCTACTGATGCATTCACCCCATGGGTCCAGGTTGACCACCTGTTGACAGCACCACACCCTTGCTCTTTTGCTTGAACTCAGGAAGCTGGAGTTTGAATTTATAAATTGACCTTAAGTCAGATTGTATGTCATTGAGTTATATGTATCAGTACTCCCAGGAATCTCCTAATCTAAACTTCCATTATATAAGAGATGACACTGAGGGTCAAAGAGGAAATGTAACTTTCCCACATCCTTAGGACTCATTAGTGACAAAGAGATTTGGCCAGAAGCCTAGATAATTTGTGGATTGTTTACTCTCAGAGATTTTCATAACATGTCCAAGGAAGAATGACCTTTTCACCAGTTAGGCAAAAGAGTTGTTTGACTAGTTCAATAGTTAATACACATTGTTAAAATCTGTGACATTCGAGTGTTAAATAAGTATCAGTAAAAATTTAGTGTAATAATATATTGATTAGTTTGTTGTGAAATGTGGCTTCTCTCCACACTAGCTAATTCACAGGAAAAAAAATGGAAATTCTTGAACTCAGCCTGTTTTGATTACAATTGTGTAAAATACTATTTGCTATTATTATTTTAAAATTAAAGAATGTTGGGACCAGGAAGAGAGTTCAAAGGACTAGAATGCCTGCTTCACAAGCAGGAAGTTTAGGTTTAATTCCTGGCATCTGAATAGTTTCCTGGGCCCTTCTAGGAATAACCCCTGAGCACCAAGCCTGAAGTTATCCCTGAGCATCACTGGGTGTTGCCCCCAAACAAACAGAAATTAATTATGAGCTCTTTCATATATAAAAAAGTTAAATAAAAATATGCAGACACTTGTGTTCTACCACCAGTTTTCACACATTTAGTTTAAATTAATGATTTTTAGTTTTATTTGTGTTAGTACAGCCTATCACTGAGTAAAGATGGGTAGGGAAGGAAAAGAGCAACTGACAGCCAAATTCCTTAGACTCCCAAGGGGGCTGACTACAAAAATTATCCTCAGCACAGCAATAACGCAGCAGTCACAATGGGGGAGGACTTGTAGAAGTGCACCAAAGTCAATGAAAGAAAATAATTACTCGGAAGATTCTACCAGTCCTAACCAGCTCTGTGAACACTCAGAAAATGACTTTAGATGAATACATGAAAAGTACAATTGACAATACTGTAAATCCTGGTATCTCAATAAAAATGGTTAGAAAGATATTAAAGCAAAATGTCATGCTATCTTGATGTTCAAGTTAATAGCAAACATGGTAATCCAATATTCATTATCAAAACCCCAATTTTACTTACTCTGTTTTGTGAAGTCTTGTTTGAAACTGGGATTTCCAACAAGGGATTGGAAAACTGCTGCATTGATTCTTGAGTCTATGAGGCTCATTATGTTAGGACTCAGAAAACCAAGAATCTGAAGATGATTGTGTTTTTTTAAAGTAAAGTAGTTTTATATTTTTAGGTAAGGGACTAATTCTAAGAGAATGTGGGCTTGACCAGACAAAGAGAGCAGGAAGGAAAGAAATACAGAGAGAAAAAAGAAGAAAAGCAAAAAAAAAAAATGTAAAGAAACTCACATCCTGAGGAAGATCACAGTAGCACATTGTGAAGTAAAGAAGAAATTAACACACCTCAAACTGAGATGTGGGTGACTATACTGAAGTACTTATTCTACTCATGTTATCCCAAGTAATAGTTTTTAATTTAATAGCCACAAATCATTAAAAGAATAGGCACACAATAGTTCATTGTGACTAGCACTTATATATAAATGTGCATGCATAGACACATACATATTAATTCTATTTCAAAGGGTATTATATTTTCAAACTTTGAGTGTTTCTTCTCAGGAACTTTTTTTCTATCTTTTTCTCTCTTTCTTTCTTTCTTTCTTTCTTTCTTTCTTTCTTTCTTTCTTTCTTTCTTTCTTTCTTTCTTTCTTTCTTTCTTTCTTTCTTTCTCTTTCTTTCTTTCTTTCTTTCTTTCTTTCTTTCTTTCTTTCTTTCTTTCTTTTTCTCTCTCTCTTTCTTTCTCTCTCTCTTTCTTTCTTTCTTTCTTTCTTTCTTTCTTTCTTTCTTTCTTTCTTTCTTTCTTTCTTTCTTTCTTTCTTTCTCTCTCTCTCTTTCTTTCTCTTTCTTTCTTTCTTTCTTTCTTTCTTTCTTTCTTTCTTTCTTTCTTTCTTTCTTTCTTTCTTTCTTTCTTTCTCTCTCTCTCTTTCTTTCTCTTTCTTTCTTTCTTTCTTTCTTTCTTTCTTTCTTTCTTTCTTTCTTTCTTTCTTTCTTTCTTTCTTTCTTTCTTTCTCTCTCTCTCTCTTTCTTTTTCTTTCTTTCTTTCTTTCTTTCTTTCTTTCTTTCTTTCTTTCTTTCTTTCTTTCTTTCTTTCTTTCTTTCTTTCTTTCTTTCTTTCTTTCTTTCTTTCTTTCTTTCTCTCCTTCCTTCCTTCCTTCCTTCCTTCCTTCCTTCCTTCCTTCCTTCCTTCCTTCCTTCCTTCCTTCCTTCCTTCCTTCCTTCCTTCCTTGCTTCCTTCCTTGCTTCCTTCCTTGTGGTGTTTGGAAGTGACTCCCAACTTTTTGCTCAGGGGTCTCTTCTGTGGTGTTCAGGGAAGCTTTCAGTACTGGGACTCAAACCATGTTCTTAAACTGTTGAACTATTTCTCCATCTTATGGGACTTTTATATTTTAAGTGTAACATCTTGTATGACTCCTGTTATAAACAGGGAAAAGCATTAAAGGAAAAGAAAAATGATAAATTAGCAAGCAAAATATGTCAATAAACTAAAACATATAAAATATATGAATGATTAAAGAAATTTTAATTAATGAAAGAACTGTAATTTACAAAGTGATTGAAAGTTGAGTTTTAGGCATATAATATTCTAGCCCTAATCCTACCACCAGTCTCAACTTCCCTCCAAACTATAATCACCAGACTTTAAAATGTGCCTGTCAAGGTGGTAGGCTAGAGCAATATTGTGGAGGAAAATTAACACTGGTTGTAAAAGCTCAATAACCATTGGAAGTGGTGATGTCCACAGCAAATAAGGCTCTACAGAAAGTGTCATCTTTATATATGAGTAGCCTAAAAAAATTGATGGTCACTAATGGCTATTCAGAAAAACACCACCAAAAAGGCAACAACACTAATTGCCATGTCTGTTTTGGATGTGAGGAGGGTTCTATGTATTTATCCAGGACTACAGCCATCATTAAAATAAATGCCATTTCTAAAAACAGATAGAAAGGAAAAACACAAGCCAATTAGGTTGGAAGGGACTTTTTCAAGTTAGAGGGTCAGAAAAAAGTATAGGTTATAAATGAATAAGAAGGGTAAGACAAAAGAACAAAATGTAGGCTTCTAGAGTTAGATGGAACCTAATGATCTCATCATGATTTTTATTAGTCAGGATAAGAGAAATTATACTGTAATAATAAACTTAGAGATGTCTTTGGCTTTCTGTCACAAACATTTACTTTTTAATCACCTATGTCTAATTTGTGTTGGCAAATTCATTGATTCTGTGATTTATATTCTGTGCTCTTTATAGTTCATGCTATTGCCACAGCTTCCCAGTTGAATAGAGCTGGAAGTGGAGGGTGCACAAGGGCCTCTCCCAGAAGTGACACATGACTTGTATCCACACTTCATTGGCCAGAACTCAGGCACATGATTCCAACTCAGCATCAGCTGGGAAATGCAGTTTTTCTGTGAAACACTGAGGCAAACATGTAATTACTCCCAGGCCACTATGATGTACCATATTCTCAATTTTTGGCATCACAATTGCCCCTAAGTCACTTACCATTTACTTTAAACCAAGTCACCAAAAACCTGAGAGGGGGCAGAGTGGTACAGTGGGTACCTCTGATAGGGCACAGTGGGTAGGGTGTTTGCCTTGCACGTGACCTACCCGGGTTAGATCCCCCATCCCCTGAGCACCACCAGAAATAATTCCTGAGTGCAGAGCCAGGAGTAACCCCTGAGCATCGCTGGCTGTGACCCAAAAAGCTAACAAAACAAAACAAAAAAGCCCAAAGCCAAAAATTGAGATACCAATTTGAGGAATAAAGATATTTTTTTTTCTCGAAAGTGTATCAAAATGGATATATAGCTTAGTAAATGTTTGAGCCAAACTAAAATCACATCCCATATCAGTTAACAGTAGAGTTAGAAAAAAGAATCCGGCTCTCTTCTGTTAGACTGAGAACACTGAGGCCCAGCATGATGACCCAAGTCCCCTACATCACACAAGAAGTTGAAAGGCAAAGTCAGAATTAGAGTCTGGGTTTCCTTTCCACGACCATGTTTTCAACCCGGATGTGGGCATTAGAGAAACAAACTGAGTCACTGCAATTAAGGCAATAAGAAAGAACATAAGCACCAAGTACAAATATCTCAGAGGAGGAAAAGACACCACTAGAAAAAGCAATGACGTGGCAAGCCCTATGGGGTCTCTCGGAAAAGGGCTCCCACACATACCGGCCACTGTGGATTGCATGGCTGGATAACGGCTTCCAGAGGGCTGTTTTTATGGCTTACTAAGATGCACTGATGAATATTCTGGGGTCCTTGAGAACCACCATGAGAGGAGAGATAAGTAAATGGGTCTGGGAGAGTCATGGGGACGGCAAGCCAAGCCAGGCTCAATTTGGGGAGACATAGCAGGCGCAGTATGGGGATTCTGAAGATCACTGCCCTCTCTGTGCTTGGCCACATGCCCTCAGGAGCATCCTGCCTACCACACAGTTCTCTTTGCTGCAAGAAAAATAACCCAAAAGATTTGGTTAGACAACCTGTGGAGGTTTGCTAAAAATTTCTCAATGTCTTAGACAGCAGTTTTGAAAACAAACGTCTGCTCAGGGAGAATTGCAATAGATGCCCGGCAGCTTTAATTCTACTCTTCAGTCAGAGGATTTGGCCCTGGAGGAGATTTAGAGGTCACTAGCTGAAGTAGTGGCACGTTTCTTTTTTTAATCCTTGAAAATGTGTTCTTCAAAGTAAGTGTTTCAGACACAAACTTACTAAATGCAACTGATTGCAGCAGAACTCTGATTGGAGAAGTGTCTTTGCCCACACTCAGACTGCTAAAACAAACTACTGTAGAGTGTGGGACTGTTACCATAGACATTCATTTTTCACAGTATGGAAGCTGGGAAATCCCGGATTAGGGTGCAACCTAATCCGGTTTTTGTGAGAAATGTCCTGGCTTGCAGACTGCCACTCTGCTGTTTCTTCACATAGCAAAGGGAGTGAGCTCTGGCCCCCTCTTAGAGAATCTGCCTTAATGGCAGAGATCTCCTAAACCTAATTATATTCCCCAAATACCACTTTTAAATATCATCCTAATAGGGATTAGATATTCGGCACATGATTGGGGGCTGGGGTTCATAAATATTCAGTGCTTAGCCCTAAAAAAGAGTTCTGGAAGTATGCTTGGCTACCGTTCCAACCCTCCTCTACGCCTCCAGAATATAAAATGCCCCTTCAGCCAATCTGACACCTTCATTTTTGGAATGCAGATAGGAGGCCTAGAAGGATTGTGGAGATTTCTAAGACCTCCCAGTTAGGTTTGAGTAGAGTAAGAACTAGACTTAGAGACCTTGACTTATGTTTGAACCTTTATATGAGACAATTACGTTAAGAGGCCAGGATACTATAATTTATTCACATAAGTCTGTAAAGTCAAAACTTTTCATAGGTCTAAGAATATGGCTCAGTGGAACAGCACGTGCCTCACAAGTAGGAGGCCCTGGGTCCAACTACTGGAACTAATACACCAAATTATTATTTTATTCTAGGCACCGTGGTTTACAAAACTGCTGATGATAGGACTTCATGCATAAAACATTCCAGTATCATACCGTCCCTCAAGAATGTGCTTCCCCCACCACTATCCCAGTTTCCCCCTTCCTAACTCCCTTTCCCAGGTTTGATCCTTAGCATCCCCTATGATCTCCTGAGCATTGCCACGAATAATTCCTGAGTTCAGAGCTGACCAGGAGTAATCCAATGTACTGCTGGGTGTGGCCCCCCCCAAAAAGAGACAGTGAATACGTTATTATACCCCCAAATTTTCTTTCTTTCTTCTTTTTTTTTTTTTTGGCTTTTTGGGTCACACCTGGCCATGCAAAGGGATTTCTCCTGGCTCTGCACTTAGGAATTACTCCTGGCGGTGCTCAGGGGGCTGTATGGGATGCTGGGAATCATTGCCCAAGTGCAAGGCAAACGCCCTACCTGCTGTACTATGGCTCCAGCCCCCTCCCCCACCATTTTCTTATATTCTTTGTAATCTCCTTTAATATCCTCCAATTTCTTCATTTTTTATTTGTAGGGTGGGTGCACATCCAACAGAGCTCAGGGCTTACTTCTGCCTCTGTGCTCTGAGATCATCCTTGATATGCTGCTCTGGGGATCCATATAAGCTGCCAGAAATCAAACCCAGGTCAACTGTGTGCAAGGCAAGTAAGTGCCCTACCCACTGTACTATCACCCAAAACTTCAATTCCAAGACAACCATTTTTAGTTATATATTTCTACTACACGTATTTTTACTTAAAGAAATTTGTCTACATGGATTCAGACTGTGCACTGTTTTTCCTCTCTAGTTAACTTTTAGCATAACTTTAGATTTATTTGAATTGTATATATATATGTATATATATGAATGGTTCATCCAATTTTAAGCTGAGCATTATTTTATAAATGACAAAAACATTAATCTATTTCATTTTTTGGGCCATACCCGGTGATGCTCAGGAGTTATTTCTGTCTCTGCTATCAGGGATCATTCCTGGCAGACTCAGACTCTGGGGTGCTGGGAATTGAAAACTGGGTTGGCTGTGTTAAGGGAAATAACCTACCTGCTGTACTAAAATCTCTGACCCTAGTATTACTGCTTCTTTGCTGTTGATTTGGGGATCACACTGCAGTGTCCAGGGGCTACTCCCAGCCCTGTGCTTAGGATGTTATTCCCAGGTGTTCAAGAGACCATGTGGTACTGCAGATTACACCCAGGTCTTCTGCTTGCAAAGCAGGCATTCTAGCCCGTTGAACTTTCTCACTGGTTTACATTTATGTCACCAATTTATTTTCAGTTCATTTTAATTGATAGGGGAGTGTATAGACCAAAGTTATTTTATTTATTTTTTAAGTTATTTTATTTCTTATGTATGAGAGGTCTATTGTTCAAGCATCAGTTATATAAAAATACTGCCTTTGCCTATAGAACTGCCTTTAAACCTTGGTTTAAAATTTAAAAAATTGGTTGTCCATCCAAGTTTGGATTTATTTCTGTATTCTCTACTCTGATTCACTGATGTCTTTGCTTATTTCTATATCCATATGGCACAATCTTGATTACTATAACTTTAGGGAAAGTCTTAAAAAGAAAATGTAAGAACTTTAATTTTATTCTTTTAAACATAGATTTTTGGGGACAAGAGAGATAGTACAGCATACAGAGCGCTTGCCTTGCATGTGGCCGACCTGGATTCCATCCCCAACAGCCAAATGATCTCCCGGTGCTGCCAGGAGGAGTAATCTTTGAATGCAGAGTCAAGGGTGTCTCAAGAACTGCTAGGTGTGTCCCCAAAGTCAAATCAAACTAAAAAAAACCCCACAACCCAAACAAACAAACAAAAACCCCAAACCAAACATGACAATAAAAGAGAATCAAGTATTTTTCACAAACTAAGTTCAGAACCTAGTGGTGCTTTCTAAAACGATCAATTTGATGTCGAAACAGACAAAGCAGAGACTTTATATAGGATTTTGTATACCTTAATAATGGGAGGATACAAATACTTTATAAATCTCCTGTCTCAGAAGCTGAGGAAACAGTGTTCGATATATCTATGAACAAAAATTTCCTTCAGTATCAGTATAACTTATATTTTTGACTGGAATTTGTGGCCTTGATTTTGTTGATATTTTCAGCAACTTCAATCTTTGATACAATTGCAGATGCATACCAAAATGGCAAAAAACTGGATTTGTTGTTTTGGTTTAACATTGTAGAATTTCAAATTTGATTTAATGCTTCAAATATATATTGTTTTTCCATACATTTAATGAATATGTTCTGGGCATATCAGATGTGAACAGAATGTAGCATTTGCCTTGAAAGAATTCATTTCTACTGAGATAGCTGAATATTGATTCAACAATAGTATACATTTTGATAGTGCTTTTATAGTTAACTATTTAACAAACTTCTTTTTCCTCTCTCCCTCCCCCTTCCTCCCTCCTTCCCTCCCCCTTCCTCCCTCCTTCCCTCCCTCCTTCCTTCCTTCCTTCCTTCCTTCCTTCCTTCCTTCCTTCCTTCCTTCCTTCCTTCCTTCCTTCCTTCCTTCCTTCCTTCCTTCCTTCCTTCCTTCCTTCTTCCTTCCTTCCTTCCTTCCTTCCTTCCTTCCTTCCTTCCTTCCTTCCTTCCTTCCTTCCTTCCTTCCTTCCTTCCTTCCTTCCTCATCTTTCTGTGCCCAAGGCCTACATCTGGCTCTGTGCCCAGGGAATATTCTTGGTGGTGCTGGTAACTTCATTGGTGCCAGGGCTTGATCCTGGGTCAGCTAAGAGGAAGCACCTTAATCCCTATATGATCTCCCCAGCCTTGACAAACTACTTTTAAATAAATTATCTTAATTGGCCTTCTTAGTAGCATTATGAGTGCAATATTATTAGTCCATTCTATGGACAGGCAATTAGAGTAAAAATAATACCCATTATTTATCTGAAGATATGTACTATATTAACATCATCCTCTATCTTCAATCTGTCTATAAGTTGTAGCCTCTATCTTCAATCGATTGCCAAGTTGTAAGTAGCATGATTGTACCACCAAAATGTCTCTGCAATTTTGTTTCCCTCACTACATCTACCACCACTGCCTTAATTGAAATAAGCACATCCTTTCTTGCCTGGGCTATTTCAATAATCTGCTAATTGGTCTCCTTGCCTACAAGTTCTGCCCACTCCAATCTGCCACCAGAACTATCTTTCAAAAACAGAAATGATTATGCTACTCAGCTCAAAATCCTCTGCTGACTCCTCTAGTTATCAAGATAAGTTTCCAATGCCACAGCATGGCACAAAGGCATTTCACAAGGCTTCTCCACTTAACCCTCCTAGCAACAGTTCTCAGTGCTCACCAATTTTGTCTTGGATACCACTACACATACAGACCAGACCCCATCGCTCAAGTCAAATTGTACTAATCATAGAACTTCAAGCCTCCGAACCTCTATCTGATGAACTTTTCATTCTTTTAGATCAAGCTTAAATGTTTCCTATCCGGAGAAAGTTCCAGGACCAAGGTGGTCTTATTTAATTGCTACTTGGTTTGTGATCCTGGATCTCTTTGTATCTTTTATTATGCCATTTATTGCTTTGTTGTATAGAGAGAATTTTTATATTTATCTTATGGTGCAATGCTAGAAACTTTCTGGAGAGATAAGATGACATTTAAATGATCTTGAGAGAATTCTGGATTCTAGTACTAATAGTGAGGAACTTTGCTCAAGTTGCCAGGTAGGTCTAGAGGATGCTCAGTGAATCTGAATCTCAGATAAATAATTGATAGGCTAGTGTATGTCCCAAGTATTGAATGAAATAAATTAACATATTTTAAAATCTGAAACTCAGATTTAAATGGTCCTCTGGTATTTTTCTTTGCCAACCATGGGATTTCTAAGCCTTGTGAGCTTAAAAAAATCAAAATATAAAAAAGAATTCCTTTATTCCCCAACTTCCCTGACGATTAAGCACAGCCATATTTGCAACATCTAGTAAAAAGCGAACCTCCAATTCCTGCCCCACCCTCATGGAGCTTCCCGTTTAGTGAAGTCACTAAAGCTATTTCTTTAGAATCTGCAGTTAGAGGTTTAAAGTTGTACGTTTTTGATCAACATTGACAAAATAAGCTGCATGTGTAAAGGCACATCTGAGGGCTCATTTTATGAAAGAAAATAAATCTGATGTTTTCTCAGTTGCCTGATATCAAGACTATATTGAAAAAGTCCCCAAAAGCTTAATTGAAAAGAGCTTGGTTGCACTTTTAATTTAAAAAAATTAAAAATATTTAATAACATTGGGATTAGTCTAAACTTGGTCAATTGCTTCACATTTCTGTACTTCCTTTTTGAAGTGTGCACGGGAAGCAAAGGGGCAGGAGAAGGTAAGCAAGCGTCTCTTGCTTGATGAAATGACTGTCCAGCTAAATGTGTAACTTCATAATATGTACTCAGATGACGGCAGAGGCAAAAGTCAGGTCAGGCACATTACCAAGTTTTCAGTTCTTGTTGCAGAATGCACAAACCTGGAATTGGAGCCAGGCGATTGCAAAAAAAAAAAAAAAAAGATTCCAGATCTGCATGGTAACAATTTAGACTGACTTCCACTCCTGCTTGAAATTTCGCAGCAGAGGAAGTTCTTTTCCTGGCTGTCTGCCCTCACTCCGCCTCCCCCATCCCTCAGTACCTCAGGCCTCTCACTCCCCACATCTGTTTCCAAGCCATGGAGCATAGGGTCACAGCATGGCGCAATAAGCAGCATTAGTAGGCAGCATGAATCAGTGGTAAACCTTTGATTTTAATTCTGGGCCTCTCCTAGGGAGGAAGTGTGGTCTAGTGGTTAACCCACTGAAAAAATGCAGCTAGGAGGCAAAATTCCTGGTCCTCTCCTTGTCTTTTTGCTATTCTTGTGGGGGCCCATCCTGCCCATCAAACATCCATTTTTGTTTATTTTCTAACTCTTGCTGACTGTTTCCCCCCCCCTCCGCCCTAAATGCGCTTAATCATATAAATTATTTGGGAAACTTGTTACATGATTTTTGGGTCCCATTCCAGGACATTTGAAAGAAAGTTCTTGAAACCTCTGCATTTAAATAAGTCCTATGGATAAGTCCGTTTCCATTTTTGTTTGTTTGTTCTCCCCTTCCCTCCACCTTGTCATTCCCAGTGGTCTTGGTGTTGGTGAACCAACTGTTGCTGGGGCTTGAACCTGGGACACCCACATGCAAAACATGTATCCATGTCCTTTGAGCATCTCTGAGCCCTGCGTAAGTCTTTTAAATCAGACCCACCTCAACTCTTTGCTGGTTACACAGCATGTCAGAGAGCATGAAAGGAAACCACAGCAAGAGAACTGGGGTGAAAAGAGCACAGTTAGCATAAGGTTGGCTTTTGTGAACTCATGTGGAAAGAGCAACTGGTTTTCCTGGGCACATGTGGCTCTATGTCATGACCTTGGTAGTTCAGATGACCTTTCCTGATCACATTTTCATCATAAAAAAATAAAAAGTGATTAGATCATATCTTTCAGTTAGTTGTATGAGTGAGTAAATTTTTTCTGTGATTTCACAGAAATGTCAATATGGACCCTGGAAATCTCTTTTCCTGAAAATGACAGTGGGTGCAGTCCCAGGGGTGTGGGCTGGTTTGTTTGGGGTTGTGGGCAGACAATGGAAACAAGTGGTTGCCTAGAGGTTTGGGCCATGGCCTCAAGGAGAGTTTTTTATGCTCCCCCTGCCTCGCCCCCCTTGAGGCTGTGCAGCTGGCCTACTTATGCAAAGCCTTGGGCTCCTCTTTCCTTTCTAAAAGCATTTCTGACTCGGAGCAGTCCCCTGAGGAGCAGAGATTCATCGTTTTGTGGGAGAACTTGCACATGCTTTCCTGAAATTAAAAAAAAAAAAAAGAAAGGAGGGAGGGATTGAAAGGGCTGGGGTAGATTAGTGAGTGAGCTCTGTTGCCAAAGAGCTGAGTCTCCCATGGATGACTGACATAGACCCATCACATCATTTAGCGGTAACCGTGCCCAGCAAAAGGTTTTGTCCCACTTCCACAGTGTCTAACAAGTGTGTTTTTGCTAGTAGACTGGACACCCGCCTACTCATCTGTCTCTGGAGTGTTTGGGCTCTCTTCCACCCCAGAACAAGTGGGGGAGGGGGCTGGGAGGAGTGAGCCTTGGAAGTCACCAGTGAGTCATGGTTGTAGGAAAATGATGTCTTAGGAAGCCAACGCAGAACTAGCTTCCTAGAAACATCATGACAGGTCCCATAAAGCCCACGTTTGGTTCTAATTATAACATGCCCGCATTGGAGCATTTTCACAATTTTCCCATGGTAACAAAAGGGTTTCTGAGGAAGAGGGCTTTGACTCAAGTGGGTTCTGTACTTCTAATCGTGGGAGCTGCTTGGACTTTCAAAAAAACATTATAATAATTATTATTTTTTGCTATTTTTACATAGGAGATATAATTGGCTTAAGTATGCTTATTAACACATCTGTGAGCTGGAGTTCTGCACGTTGAACCATAGACAAAGGTCAAAATTAGTTTCATAAAACTTAAAAGAGATGTTTTTAGGGCCCAAATGAATAACATTTAAAAAAGTCAGGAAAAAAATCACTTCAATAAGTAGATTTCTTAAATAAGTGCTTCAACTTCAACTTGAAATAAATGACAAGCTAAAAAAATGAACAATTATTTAAAAACCAACTTTGAAATAATATTACAAATGTCTTATATTTCCATTGTCTACAATTTCTGATGGGCTGGAGCAATAGCGCAGTGGATAGTGCGTTTGCCTTGCATGCGGTTGACCTGGGTTCGAGTCCTCTGCCCCTCTCAGAGAGCCCGGAAAGCTACCAAGAGTATCTCGCCCGCACGGCAGAGCCTGCAAGCTACTCGTGGTGTAATCAATATGCCAAAAACAGTAACAACAAGTCTTAAGATGAAGACATTACTGGTGCCCGCTCAAACAAATCGATGAGCAAGGAGATGACAGTGACAGTGACAATTTCTGATGCTGTTAAGACCAAGCAAGAGCCTTGCCTGTGAATGAGGTAAATCCCCAGCTTGTGCCTTTGACCAAGTTCAGGAGCTGGAGAAATAGAAAGGTGAGCAAGTTGCTTTTCTTGCATGTGGCTAACCCAGACACCTAATATGGTCCCTCAAGCATGCGCAGGAGTTATCTTTGAGGGCAGGGCCAGGAGTTTGCCCAGAACATAGCTGGGTGTGGCCCACAACCCCTTTCCCCCAAAAAAGAGAAAAAACAAGTTTAATTTGAGTGTGATTTGATCAGCTATGAGATACTATTTTACTTTTATCAAAAAATCTTTGAAAATTGCTAATTCTGGAAGAAAATGTGTTAATTTTAAACTGCATCCCAGATCTTGAGCATTTTAGGTAAGAGAACATTTTATTTTTATTGATTCATTCATTCCCACTCTAATTATTTAGATACCAGAGATATTAGTCAGAGCCCAGAGGCCAAAGAGGAAACTCTCTCTCTCTCTCTCCCTCCCTCCCCCTTCCTCTCTCTCTCTCTCTCTCTCTCTCTCTCTCTCTCTCCCTCTCTCCTCTCTCTCTCTCTCTCTCTCTCTCTCCTCTCTCTCTCTCTCTCTCTCTCTCTCTCTCTCTCTTTTTCTCTGTCTCTCTCCAGTAAAACAGATTCCAGCCTAGGATCACTAAATGTTGGGGAGATCAGGAAGTTAGGGGGATTTCCCAGGCTCCCTAGGAATTGGAACTGAGAATAACCCATGCTTTTGAGTGGAGCTGGTGGAGCTGGCTGGAATGAATTACCATTTTTTGGTGTGTTTTTTTTTTAAATCTGTAAAAGTTGCATATATTTGGCTTTTAGAAAAGGAAGAGAAGAGCTGCCTATCCATTTTGCACATTATTAGTAAAGTTGGTGTGTTTTTTAAACCCTACACAGGAAGTCAGGATGATCAGAAAACATGTTGGCAATGTTTTGAAATTTTCTAAAATGTAAAAAATTTGTATCCTGTATAAATACTAAGGACCCTAGGAGTATAACTACTTTGGAAATTATTTAAATGTGTGCATTATTCCTTTGGTACTCATCTTAGTTTCTTTGGATTTTTTTAAAGTTTAAAATAACTAAAAAATCAAGTTATTTTAAGTTTATTTTTATATAAATGGAGCAATACAAACATATACACATTTTCTTCTCCATCTTAAGTTTATTTTCTTTCTTGGGGCACAATATGAAACAAAGAGAGCAACAATGTTTTCTTAAAGAGTTCAAAGGTATTGTGGATATCACAATTACTGATCAATCAGTGACATCCTGAAAAGCAGACTATAAGAGTTGATAGTTCTTCTATCATTTAAAGCTTACTAACTTACCTGAAGCCAAGGTCTGTTTTAAATCTTAAAAAAAAAAAAAACCCTTACCATTACTATTGTAAACCTCACAAAAACCTTTCTACATTACAGATGGCAAAATCAAGGGACAGAGAAGTTCTATGACTTGCCCTAGGTCAGTACCTAGTAAACAGAAGACCTGGAATATACCTCGAGCAATGTCTCTTGAGTCTGTGTTCTTAGTCACTACCATGTTGTGACTTTGAAAAATAATGAAGAACACTTATCAGTAAACATCTGATGGGTATGTGCTTGGAAGGAGAGAGAGAGAGAGTTCCCCAAATCTTGAAACTTGGCTACTAAGTCAAATAAGCATGTACTACAGAATGGCAAGAGGCATATGCTTCTTGTATCAGTATGATACAGATCTTTGGTATGACTAGAGTACCTGCAATCTATAAGATACTATTAGAATGAATTGTAATAGGATTAAGACCTTTAGCTCAAATGTCTTCTTAGGAAAGAAAGACAACCCAATACTGAGCATGTGCTTTGTATGAGAGAGGCCTGGTTTGATTCCTAACACCATATGGTCCCCCCCTTACCCCTTGGTCAGCAAAGAGCCAGAAATAGCTCCTAAATACCATGGGGTGTGGGAAAAAATTAACCAACCAAACAAATTTTTAAAAAAAGCAAATGTGTTTATCAACTAAAATATTGTACATATGAAATGCTACAAAGATACATTTCTGCCCTATAAATAATTTGTGGCTTGATAAAATAATTGTTTATATTTGACAAACCTGCATTGAAAAACATATATATATATATATATGTCATAAATCATGGGCACATAAAGAAACATAAGGCATAATATTGCTTTCAAGGTTGTAGCCCAAATGGGTAGATGACTCTCCATAGGGTGTGGGAGTTGGCACAGGAGACCTTTTTTAGAAAAGATGCTGTAAGAGCCACTGGTGGGGCTCCTAGCCCAGGCCGATAACTCCAGGATGGCTTCTCCAAGAACATGATATCATACTCAAAGTGCTTTATAATTTCTGTTTTTCTTTCTTTTTTTGGGGGGGAGAGGATTTTGGGGTCACACCCAGTGCTGCACAGGGGTTACTTCTGGCTCATGCACTCAGGAAGTGCTCGGGGACCACATAGGATGCTGGGAATCGAACCTGGGTCAGCTACGTGTAAGGCGAGTGCTATTGCACTAGCCCAATATAATCCCTGTTTTTCATTTCCTATCTCATCCACATTGTGTACTAGCCTTAAGAATGTCATCATTGCTTTCCAATCATATGCCTTTCTTTACAGTTACCTCCTAGGGCAAATACTGGGATCAGTGTAAACAAATATGGCCAAAAAACCTTAAACCAATTTTTTCCGGAACTTTCTCTTACAATTGAGCTTATGTTGACTTGTCTTCTTATCTGTTTAAAGAATCTAATTTTGCTTTCTTGCTTAGTTCTCATCACTCTACTAACAATGCTCTTGAATTTATGCCTTCTTTTTGACTTTTAAAATTATGTTTAATCAAGTCTCTATCTTAAGACATATTTTCATCCCTTATTTATCACACGCTCTTCATGTGCCCTATTTCAGACATGTTTTCCACAATTTCCAGTAGGAATTAGAGCCTGGCAAGGAGACAGAACTTGGTGTTAGGTGCTCAAGAATTAGAGGTAAGGGGTTGGACCAATTGCACAGCGGCTAGGGCATTTGCCTTGCACACGGCAGAGGCCAACCCGGGTTCGATTCCCAGCATCCCATATGGTCCCCTAAGCACTTCCAGGAGTAATTCCTGAGTGCACGAGTCAGGAGTAACTCTTGTGCATCGCCTCATATGACCCAAAAAGCAAACAAACAGAAACAACAACAAAAAAACCAATAGCAAAAAAGAATAGAGCTAGGATATATAGAAATCTTACTGCTCTCCCATAACCAGTTAAAACTCCTGGAAGTATTCTCAAAATCTTTAACCATTAAATATTGTTACTTGTGTGCGTGTGTGTGTGTGTGTGTATGTGTGTAAGAGAGAGGGGGAGAGAGAGAGAAAGAGAGAGATAGAGAAAGAGAGAGAGAGTGAGAGACAGAGACACTTAAAAAAAAAGAGTTTTAGATTCAAGGCGACAATTTTACTTGATAGTTAGGTGCATTTCCTTACTTTTAAATCAAAATTAAATGATGCATTGAAGAAGCAAGATGATCCCAGGTTACTATGACCAGATGCCTTAAACTCATTGGAAAATCTGCTGTAAAGTCGAAAATAGGTGTGTTTATTCAAAGTCTCTCAAAGTGCTACATAATAAATTTGATCAGAAGACTTGAAGGACAAGCCCAGGGCCAAGTGGAGGCAAGATTAGGAAATGGTAGAGGTGTGTAGAATCTTTCACACACACACATTTTATATTCTTATGCTGTGTTCTGAAAATGTTTTCTGCAAAAGCTTGAAAGAAGGAAATTGTCCTGATTGCACAGACAGTCCCACTCTAAAAGCATTTCCCTGCTACAAATAACCATCTATTTCCTCAAAATAGAAAAACTGAAGAGCATTTCCTCAGTGCACCAATCAATTTTTTTCTAAGTGCCAGCATGCTAAATTGCCATTCCTTCTTTTCCTGTTCTTGAACCAACTTCATCACTCTGCTCGTGCCTTTTCTGCAGTCACTATCTTCCTACCCAGTAACAGAAGCAAAATTCACACTGTGTATGGAGAGAGACATCGTTAAAACTCAGCGTCAGCAGACATATGAGAAGCAATCATACTCACTTGAAATGTATGCCCTTTTCTCCAGCTTTATAATTTTATAGGATTCATAAACAATTAAGAGGACCATTTTGAAACAGTATCTGAGGCAGTTTATAAACTGAAGACTGAAGTGTAGCATTTCTCAGACTCTTTTCAGAAATCTTTTGCATCAAAACTTGAACAATGGTGCTTACTTAAAATGATAATTTCTGGGTCACAAAGATTTACTGAGTAACATTCAAACCAAAGAAATCAGAAGTGTTTAACAAAAACTTTATATGACCAGATGGGTCACAGGGGAGCCTTTTCTCTAGAAATCTGCTTGAAACAGGCAAGGAATGTGTTGTAGTTAAGTAAAATCACACCTGGCTTCAAGTAAACGGGTGGAAACTTTATGACTAGTGGCTGCATTATAAGGAAGAAGAGAGAGTAGTGTGATGTTTAAAAAGAATAAATAGAAAAGGAACACTTTGTGGTAGGAAGAAAAGAGGGCAGCCCTTTTATGGTTTCAGTGACACCACAACACTATAGATTGCCTTTCTTTTGCTCCCCAGGGAGAAAGCAGTGAAAGCCATGATAAATAAACCACCTGTGGTCGTGACCCAGTAAAGTATGACCTTCTGCTAAAAGATAAGCAAACTTCATATTGAACAAAATCAATAGTATTTTGTTTTTACCCCAAGATTTAGTGTATGTTGATGGCCATTAGTCAGTCGGGAAAAAAAACAGGGACAAATGAAATGGTGGCTTTCAAATTAGTGTGTCCTCTGCACATGTTTGAACACCAGAATTTTTGGTTCCATTTTTGTTTGTTTGGGGGCCAGACCCAGTGCTACTCAAGGTCTATTCCTGGCTTCGTGCTTGGCATTCACTCCCGGCTGTGTTTAAGGAATCATGTGGTACACAGGATTCAATCCAGGTCCCGGTATACAAAGCATGTGCACAGTCCTTTGAGCTCTCTCTCTCTCTGGCCTCTGGAACAGTAGACCTTTTAACAGCTCCTCTGAAGCAAATGAAACACTTGGAAAGACCAAGAGCATATCTCAGTGTCCTATAAAAAGCCCCCATAATTAAACTCTTCTCCCCTGACTAACCTTAGTTCTCTTGCATTCTGTGAGAAGATCCAATATCTCTGCCTTTTCTGGGTTTTTAATATACTTACCACACCGATGTAATTTTGATATATTTTTTGATATTATTTTATCTCGGGAGATTTCTTTAGGATCAGCTTGACATCACACAATGCTCCTTACCTGTTAAGCAAAGTGACAAGTGACATCTGATAGTTATCACTATCATATTATATAGACTTAGTACTATGTAAACTAATTTTTTTCTCAGGGTAGGGATCAAACTCAACACATCATAACATCATGCATGTAAGTGCTCTACTTTTTTTTTTAATTTTTTTTTATTAGTTTATTTTTAATTAGAGAGTCATCGTGAGGGTACAGTTACAGATCCATACATCTTTGTGCCCATGTTTCCCCCATACAAAGTTTGATAACCCATCCCTTCACCAGTGCCCATTCTCCACCACCAGTAAACCCAACGTCCCTCCCCCCCTCCCCAGTCCCGTCTCCCCCCACCCCACCCTGCCACTATGGCAGGGAATTCCCTTTTGTTCTCTCTCTCTGATTAGGTGTTGTGGTTTGCAATAAAGGTGTTGAGTGGCCATTGTGTTCAGTCTCTAGTCTGTATTCGGCCCGCATCACCCTTCCCCCACATGACCTCCAACCACATTTTACTTGGTGGTCCCTTCCCTGAGTTACCCAGAATGAGAGACCAGCCTCCAAGCCATGGAAACAATCTCCTGGTACTTATTTCTACTATTCTTGGGCGTTAGTCTTATAGTCTATTATTCTATATTCCACAGATGAGTGCAATCTTTCTATGTCTGTCTACTTTTTTTTTTTAATTGGAGCGATAGCATAGTGGGTAGGGCATTTGCCTTGCATGCAGCTGACCTGGGTTTGATTCTTCCCTCCTTCTTGTAGAGCCCGGCAAGTTACCGAGAGTATCCCACCTGCACAGAAGAGCCTGCAAGATACCCCTGGCATATTCAATATGCCCAAAACAGTAAAAATGTAACAACAACAAGTCTCACAATGGAAATGTTACTGGTACCTGCTTGAGCAAGTTGATGAACAACTGGATGACAGTGCTACAATTCTTTCTTTCTTTTCTTTTCTTTCTTTCTTTTTTTTTTTTTTTGCTCTACCATGGAGTCACATCCCTGGCCCCTCATTTGAACTTTTAAAAGTTCAGTAGGAGTGAGTGAGGTTATAATTCTACAATATCGATGAAAACATTATGTTAACTAATAAGAAGTCAAAAAATACAAAACGCTACACATTGTATGAGTCCACTTATACGAAATGTTCAGAATAAGTAAATCAATAGAAACAGAAAGTAGATTAGTGGTTGCCAAGAGCTGGAGGAAGGGGGGAATGAGAAGTGGCTGCTAATGGACATGAGGTTTCTTTTTGGGGTGATGAAAATGTTCTAAAATTAGATAGTCATGATGGCTTTAAGTGGATACACTTTTAAAAACCCACAGAATTGTACACTATAAAATGGTGAGTTTTATAGTAGGGGAGTGATACCTCAAAACTCATCGTTTATTATTTTTTTTGAAAAAAGTAATTTTTAAAAGATGTTTTGAGACACTCTTGTGAAAATGTTGCTAGACTGAAATGAAGTTAAAATTAAGAAATTATCAAATGATAAAGTTGATGAAGTGCTGCTCTGCCTTTACTCATTTGTTCATTCTGTTAGTAAACAGAATGCATTGTCTGTTAATCTCAGGTAATGATGATAAATGCGTAAACAAAAGTTCATAAACACATATGAACCCTCTTCTCCTGGAGTTTATTATCTAGTGGAAAAGACTCATTACAAAGAAATCCCAAAGAATATGCTTTAAAATGATGTGTATATAACTTTATGTATATAATTTTACTTCCTTCCAGCACTCAGTTCTTGTCCAGAGTGATCATTTCCAGTTATCACTGTCATAACGCTCACTTTTCTGTCCTAACTGAATTTCCCACAACTTGTGACAAGCATCTACCATGCACTGGTCTTCTAGCCCTCATAACTACTATCTTTGGGTGTTATTCTCATACTATGTTTGGAGAAGAACCCAGTGCTCAAAGGAGGTCAAGTGATACACATGATAACTTTTTAGTAACAGTATTGCAAACCATAATGCCTAGAGAGAAGGAGGGGGGGTGAGTGAGAGAGAGAGAGAGAGAGAGAGAGAGAGAGAGAGACAGACAGACAGACAGACAGACAGACAGACAGACAGACAGACAGACAGAGAAGAAAAGTGACTGCCATAGAGGCAGACTTTGGGGAGGGAAACTTAGGACATTGTTGGCAGGAAATATGTACACTGGTGAAGGAATGAGTACTGGAATATTGTATGATTGAAATCCAGTCATGAACAAATTTGTAACTGTGTCTCTCATGGTGATTCAATTTAAAAAAATTTTTAAAAATTGAAAAAAATCTTACCATCAGGTCTACATGTGTCCAACCTGGATTTGATCCCAGGAACCACAATATGGTCCTGAGCCCTCCAGCAGTGATCCCTGAGTACTGAGCCAGGAGTAAGTCTTTGATCTGTGCATCGACAACCCTCTCCCCCCCCCCCCCCGAAAAAAAATCTTACCACATACTGGATCTTTTTAAATGCATCCACCTGAAACAATGGGTACACTTAAACCTTTACTTCCAATACAACACAAAAGTTGGGGGTCATGTATTATCATAGTACTTAATGTATCATGCTCAATATTGTTTTGGGGCCACACCTATTTGTGATCAGGGATCACTCCTGGCTCCTGGATCTGTGCTCAAATTTTGCTGTAGGTGGCACTGGGGATCAAATTGGGGTTGGCTACATGCAAGGCAAGTAACTTAACCCTTATGCTATCTATCTGGTTCCCAGTTAAGATTATTGAAGATGCTTTGAAACCTCCCTTAAAAGTCTGTAAACAGATGCCAGATTTGTTTTTATTTTCTGCCGAGTAGACTTTTGGAAGTCGACTCTGAAAACTGATCATGGACTCTTCACCCCATGCTGAGAATTCCATGTCTATGTAAAGAAAACCTTGCAAATACTTTTTTTTCATTAATCCAAACTATTGTTGATAATTCAGTATTTGCTGAGATGCTAACTTTTAAATTGTATTCACACAGGCTGTTTGTCAATGAACACCCCCTAGCACCAACTGCATCAGTTCCAAGAGTGGACTCTATCACATCTCTCTGGAATATGACCGTTCCTTAGGCAAAGCAGGATCATGTGGAATTTTTATAAAGTATTCAATCCCCACTTCCCATGAAACAGGAAACTTTCCTTAATAAGTGGCCTCCAATGTTCTTTCTACTTATGCTTTAATGAGCAGTTCTCCAAATAAACCTTCAAGTAGAACCTGAGATATTTTCCAAATACAAGTGCTCTAACCTACTGGCGCACACACAGACTCAATGTACTGCATGGATTCAGAGAATTTAGGCCGGCACTGAGCTTTTGGTCTGAATTCTCCACAAAGAAGCCTCAATGTTTTTACTTTGTTGACCATAAGTGATATATTTAGTTATTTAAAAGGGTGGTCAATCTGCCAGGGAAAATATCCTGAAGAAAATGAAGCAGGCAATTATGTAGGGCAGACCTAGGAGTTAGTGTGGATGGGCCTTGTTTTAAAACAGATTTCTAACTCAGTCAAAAGTCTCATGTCCATGTGTTTTTCTGGAGAGAAACTTCCAAGGCAGCAATGTGAAAACTAACAGACTTGATGAAGGGGTGGGGAACCATCTGGTTTGCTCACAAGCAGAATTGCTCTTTTTATCAGAATTATTTTCAGATTTTCGTGTGGGGGAGGAGTTGACCAGCTTGAGCATCATGCCTGTGTTATTAACCCTCTCCTTAAAGAACTTTATTCAAAATCATCCTAATAAAAACATGGGAGATTTTTTCCTTTTTGCTAGAATATGGCAGAATCTCCTCCCCCAGTGCCAGGCTGTCTTCACCCGGGCCTCCTGGGGGGAGGGGATTGAGTTTCCCTCCCCACCCCAAGCAGAACCCCGGCAGTTGAAAACCTCCAGAACCCAGATATAGCCATACTCAATGCCACTCTCCACATGCTTGGATGAGCCTCACCCATGAGGGAACCAACAGAGGAACCCAGGTATGTGAGACCCATGGCTGAGATCGCCAATTCTGCTTGGATCGGGACTGGGCCTCCTCCACCCATATCCTCAGTTTTTCCAGCACCTTGGCAGTCACACCCACAAACTGTCCCTGGTGCTATGTAACCTCATCAACGGCCAAGATCCAGAAACAATAAAACAAAGCTCCCAGAAGAGAGCGATGCAGAATCTCACACGGCAAAAACCCAGCAAAAATGTATCAGAACCTAAATTAAATGCAGAATGCTGCATGGGACCAGACTGAGAAAGTTTGCCTTTCTCATTCTTCCACCACCTCCCAAGAGATTCTCTGTTGTGGAACAAGGAAGAGTAGACAACTTGAAAATATGATCCCAAGGCAAGGTAGAGTAGAGCAGACTGAGAAAATTGAGAACTTTGCTCTGGAAAGAGGGACAAGTAAGCCAAAAACTGGTGTCCTGGCCTTCAACGCTGTTCTCACAAAACGTGATGTGGATGCAAGCACTAACCAGAGCAAGATAGTCAGGACTTGTACCTACAGAGAGTGGACAACGTGACTACAGGCCTGCAGGGAACCACAGGTTTTGAGCCTTTTAAAGGAAAGGAGTGATAAGAGGGCAAATTTTGCGAGTCCAAGTCAAGGGCATAGCAGTGATGGATTGAGTGAAATCTGTCTGCCTCAATCTAAACAGAACCAGCCCCTTCTCAATATACATCTGACTGATTGCAGGCTAAGGAATAAATGCCTAAAGTCAGAACAGCTCTGACTTTAAAGACAGACGAGAGAGAGCACAACTTTTCAGAGACCTTCCATTGCTTGCTGTGCCTATGCTTAGCCCTTGTTGAACAGCTGGAGTCCAGACTTATTTAAGGTCGGACTACAGATTACCTTCCATGTTGATTTGAGTCCAACAATACAGAAACTTCAAGACACCAGCAAATGCAAATACCCTAGTAGATATCAGATCTTACTGGTATTGCAGGTTTTACTTGGGCCTCCTGATCATGAAACCCCATTAATTGACCAAGCTTATTGGGATACTAACACCACAGCCACAGTCAGACACTGGCAGCTGTGAACTCTGGGGTACACCACTATCCTGTGCATCCTTCTTTTTTTTAAAAAAAATTATTGAATCACCATGAAATAGTTACAAAGCTTTCATGTTTGGGTTACAATCACACAATGATCAAACACCCATCCCTCCACCAGTTATTCTGTGCATTCTTAAGAACACAACTAATGCAGTTAACAGTTTTGTAACTGCAAATTTCTAGTAGTGGTCCAGAACAACACAAATTAAAGAGTCAAATCTCTGGGTATAATTAATGAGTATAAACCCCATTCTGTCACAAAAACTTGCCCCTACTTCTATCCCTCTCATGATACACAGGACACAATTAAGAAGCAGAGGAATTCACCTGCATTAATAGACAAAATAAATCTGTGAAACCAAGCAGACAAGGGTTCTCTAATCTCCCTGACAAAGACTTAAAGTGACTTGAAGATTAAGAAGTTTACTGAATTGAGAAAAGCTATCGAAGAAAGCTTCAATAAAAAAGAACACATGAGAAAAGTTTAATCAGAAATCACTGAAGAACAAAGTAGATGAACTTAAAATCACCCAATAGATGGACTCAGCAGCTAAATGTTAGGAACCAAGGAACATATCATTGTACGTGAGTAAAAATAGAGAAAACCACCAATAAACCCAGAAATATAAGCAAAACAAACCCAAGTAGAAGAATACCAACACATAGTTTAATTAAAATTTCAAAGAGAAAGATAGCAATAGAATCTTGAAAGCATCAAGAACAAAGGAAAAACTCACATCTAAGGGAACCCCCATAAGACTCATTATAACTCTATCAAATGAAATTCAATAGGCCAGAACAGAATGGTATGATATAGTTAGATGCAGAATGAAATAGACATCAAACCAAGAATACTCTACCCAGCTATATTACCTCTCAAACTTAAAGGACTGGTACTAAACTTTATAAACAATTCAAGAAGTAAATGATGACTAATCCAGTTTGACAAATAGTGCTAAATTGTTTTCTATGAAAAGCAAAGAAAAATATCTTAGAAGTTGTTAAATACTAAAAACATAATATGTGGGAAAGGAGGAAAATAATAATGATCTCTCATAATAAACTTGAGGTTCACTTGTTTTGAATTTAATAGGGGATATAAACTCAGCTTCTTAGAGGTAAACTTAATGATAATCTCAATACAAATATACTTAGAAGACACAAACATGAAGAAAAAAATGAAACCTGACTGACCAGTAACAGACAGGTGTTACAGTACAGAGAAAGAAAATAAAAAGGAACAAAATCTTCATAAATACCCATAACCCGCAATAAAAAAGTGACAATAAATTCCTTTATTCCTTCAATAATTTCTCTGTTAATGGCTTCAACTTACCAATGAAAGGCATAGAATATCTGGATAGACCAGTAAACTGAACCCAATCTTCTCTTTCTTACAAGAGACACAGCTGTCATGATAAACACAGGCTCTCCGGTGAATGCAGGATCACCAGATATCAAGAGACAAAGTAAATGTCATAAAAATAATAAAGATATTATATATCAAGTTTCTTTTCAGAACACAGTGTCTTGAAGGTAAAAATACACTATAAAAAGAAAATGAGGAAAAATGGAAATAGAGACTAAACATACTGGCAAATCACTATTGGGCCAAAAAGGAAATCAAAGAAGAAATAAAAACATTCCCTCAGAGAAACAAGAATGAAGATATGAGTTGTATGAACCAATGAAACACAGCATAAGCTAAACTTATTTCATGCCCACAAAACTTCTTGAAACAATAAGTCTATAGGTAATGTGGGTGGTCACAAAAACACACAAAAATCTGTTGCATTTTTCTATGCAAATAATGACACTGAAGCAAAAGGAATTTTAAAAAAATATCAGTTACAACTATATCCAAAACAAGTTTAGTGCCTAGAAATCTACTTAACAAAGGAGATGAGAGACTTGTTTATTGAAAACTGTGGATCACTACTAAAATAAAAAGAGGCACAAGGATATGGAAGAAGGTTCTTGTTATGAATGGAAAGAGTTAATGTTCTTAAAATGACCATCCTATTTGAAACACTACACAGATTCTATGTAAATCTATGAAAATTACCATGGTATTCTTTATGGCCATAGAACAAATACTATTAAGTTGTGTGTGGAACCATAAACCTACCTGAAAAGCCAAAACAATTCTTTTTTTGTTGTTGCTTGTTTGTTTTGTTCCAGGGTAATGCCCTGCAATATTCAGGGTTTACTTCTGGCTCTGTACTCAGGAATTATTCCTGAAGGCCCAGAGTACCATAGGGGTGTCAGGGATTGAACCCTGGTCATCACTGTGCAGGACAAGTGTCCTCTCTATGGTACTAGCATTCTGGCCCACCAAGCCAAAGCAATTCTGAGGAAAATGGAGATAGGAGAAATTACATGTCCTGAACTTAGAGTCCCAAGAGAATGCCCTTATCTCAGCTATATTGCAAAGCTATTGTAATAAAAAATACTGTGAATTATAATAAAGGCAGATTCTCAACCCTATGGAATAAAATTGAAATAGAATTAAGTGCTCATGTATATGGATGATTAATTTACCTAAGCGGAGAAAGAGAAGCCTCTTCCATGAACGGTGCTGTGAAAACTAGTTTGCCACATGCAGAAAAATGAAACTTGGCTACTCCCTCAAACCAAACACAAAATGGCAACTCAAAATGGATTATAGAACTAGATGTCATACCAGAATCCATAAAATATATGGCAGAAAACATAGTTAGCATTTTCCATCTATTAACTTAAGAGGTATCTTCAATGGCTTGATTACATTGTCAAATAGAGTAAAAGCAAAAACCCTAAAAAACAACAATGGGATGACATCAAACCAAAAAACTTCTTTAAAATAAATGATAGCTAAAATTAAAAGACATCCTACTGAATGGGAGAAAATATTTGTATAGTATACATTTAACTAGCATAAAGCTAACATCTAAGATATGTATAAGGCAGTCACAAAACTCAACAACAGAAAAACACTTAAAAATTGGGAGAGACGATAAATTAGCACTCTTTTAAAATGACACATAGATGGTCAACAGGCATATAAAAATGTGTTCATATCATCACTGATTATCAAGAAATGAAAATCAAAATTATAATGAGTTATTTCCTTATATCAAGGTGAGAATACCTTATATCAAAAGGACTAGAACAACCATACTAATGGGGATTTGTTGAAAAAAGGAACCCTCATTCACTTTTGGTGGGAATGCCATCTGGTTCAGCCTCTGCGAAAATAATATGAAGACTTCTCAAAAAATTGAAAATAGAACTACCATATGATCCCAATTCTACTTTATGGCATCTATCCCGAGAACATAAAATAAGTAACTTGAAAAGATATATATCTACCTATATTTATTGTAGCACTGTTTACATTAGTCAAGGAATGGAAATATCCAAGAGTCTAACAACAGGTAAGTGGATAAAGAAATTTTACAGCGGATGGAGAGATAGTACAGAAAGTAGGGTGCATGCCTTGCATGCAGTTGATCTGAGTTTGATCCCAAGCACCGTGTATGATCCTCCTAGAGTGCTAGGAGTGATCCCTGAGCAACAAGCCAGGAGTAAGTCCTAAGTACCACCCAGTGTGGTCTACTCCCCCCCACAAAGAAATTGTGATATAATATATACAATGGAATACTTTAGGACACAATTATAAGATGAAATTCTATTTTTTGCTACAACATGAATGAATTTGGAGGGTGTTGTATTAAGCAAAGTGAGTTAGAAGGGTAGGGACTGGACCTCACACATATTTAAAATATAAGGAAACCAAGCAAGGGTATAGACAATGGCCAGTGAAAACAAACTCTGAAACTATGCTAACAGAACTGAGATTAGAGGCCAGGGATGTGCTTCAGAGCTGGAGCGTTTTCCTTACCTATGTGATGCTTTGAATTCTATCACAGGCATTGCAAAAGAAAATTAAAAGTTTTGTCATCTGGGGAGAGGGGTAAGGAAGGGAGGGGCAGATGAGAACAGACCCGGGGCAATGTTGGAGGGATACTGACATTCTGGTGGTGGGTGTAAAGCAGTAAACTTGTATTCCTAAAATATTAATGTAAATGCTGATATAAACTATGATATCGCCAAGAAAAAAAAAGACACAAAAACCCAAGTAAATACAAAAGACACCTGGCACAGCGAAGAAGATATGCCTAGGCTGGGGAAAGGTATTCATCAGCCACTGTCTCTGGCACCAAAACTAAAATCCCCAAGAGACTGCCTTTATCTCAGCTCTAACTTTCCATTCAGATGAAAAAAAAAAAAATTGGTTCCAATAAGGTGACTTGAAGTCTCTTCTAAATTGACAGGTTGTCTTTGGAGCCAAAGCCTCTATGTTCTTCACATCTTCCAACCAAGAGAGGTGAAAGAGACATTTGGAACAGGAGTCACATAACTGCCTGTTGCAGCTGAAGAAATTACATCCAACATTACTCTGATGGCCACTCCATATTTCATTGCATACTCGTTGCTACCACAAAATTAGATATTCTGGAGTATTCCAGTATTCCATGCAACCTAATCTTGCACCAGTCTAGTGATAAATGATTTTTAAAGGAATACCAGTAAAATTTTTAAAAATTCAAATAATTATTACAACCTCAATTTTTTTTGCAAAAAAAATATGGCATAAAATTGTCACAGTTTTATGGTGAGAAATGGGTACTTGTTCCATTTTGGTTTGTTTTAATTGCAAATAACACTTCCTTCTTAGAATTTTGAACATTTAACATACACTGAGAGCAGCTTGCCTGTAGGTTTCTACTGAATATTTAAAAAAAAAAAGCATTAGCGGTAGAAAGCTGAGTTTATTTTTCTTGCTTTTTCTGCCACCCTGCCTCCCACTGCCCCCTGGGAATCTTCAATATATACTCTTTCTTATTTTGAACTAAATGAAAGGACAGGTTTCATTTCCTGCCTAATTGGAAAAAGTTTCCACAGGAATGTCTAGTCATCTTGGAAAGGGTCCCTCAAACATAGCTATACTTGGAACTGGGATGTGGCTCAACTGTAGAACATTATCCTTGCATGTGTGAGGCTCTGGGTTTGATTCCCAGCATAGAGTGGGGGAAAAGTGGGAGTAATTTCGGAATTAGTAGAAGAACAAATTAAAAGTGGCAGTCACTAGCTATGATTCTAAGCACAAACATTTTTTCACTTCCATATTAAGGAAAAAATCAGAAGGGAAAAGGAGGCCCAGGTTGTTGCTAGAAAGTTACCTTCAAAGGAAACACTGAGCATTGTGAAGCATAGACTGAGGACTGGACCGTATGTGATAAGCCTGTATGTGATGACACTATATGGTGGTTGTTTTTGCTTCTTTTCTTTTTTGCTTTTTGGGTCACACCCGGCGATGCTCAGGGGTTACTCCTGGCTCTGCACTCAGGAATCACTCCTGGTGGTGCTCAGGGGGACCATATGGGATGCTGGGGATTGAACCTAGGTTGGCCGCGTGCAAGGCAAATGCTCTACCCACTGTGCTATCGCTCCAGCCCCTATGGGGGTTGTTTTTGAAGGGCTTCCTTTTAAGGTTGGAGAGATAGTACAGTTGATAGGGCACTTGCCTTGCACAAGGCCTACCCAAGTTCAATACTCAGTACCCCATATGATTCCCTGGACCCCACTGGGAGTGATCTCTGAGTGCAGAGCCAAGAGTAAGCCCTGGGCACCTCCAAGTGTAGCCTCTAGCACTGTCATGCCGTTGCTCATCGATTGCTCGAGTGGGCACCAGTCATGTCTCCATTGTGAGACTTGTTATTACTGTTTGATATTTGATATGTTATTACATATCAAATACGCCACAGGTAGTTTGCCAGGCTCTCCGAGAGGGACGGAGGAATAGAAAAAACTAAAATCATAAGCAAATTAAAATAAATAAATAAAAGGCTTACATTCAATTTACTTATGATTAAAATTAGTCTTCTTGGTGGAGAAATACATTAAATTATTATCTTTCTTCTTAAGAGGGAATTATAGGGGCTGGTGCGATAGCACAGAGGGAAGGGCATTTGCCTTGCATGCGGCTGACCTGGGTTTGATACCTGGCATCCTGTATGGTCCCCTGAGCACTGCCAGGAGTAATTCCTGAGTGCATGAGCTAGAAATAACCTCTGTGCATTGCCAGGTGTGACTCAAAAAGCAAAAAAAAAAAAAAAAAAAGGGAATTATACTAAAAATACTTTGAAGGAAATCTTTGAATGTTGCCACATTAGGTTCCAAAGATAAAAAAAAAAAAAAGAAAAACATACATTATGTTTAAAATTCTGGTTCTAATTTGAATAAATAGCTTGTCTATCCAAAAATAAAGTTTTTCTTTTTCTCCCCTCCCCGCCCCCAATGCCAGGGACTGGTTCTCTTTATCTCTGAAACATACTCCCACTTCCCTAAGGCTGTTTTTTTTTTAATTTTATTTTTACCTCCAAATTTATTTCCCAGAAAAAAGGAAGTCACCTTTGATACACATCCTAATGACATCATCTTTTGGTCTTCTCCCAATACCTGAACCGGGATCAACACATTGTTAGGGATGGATTGGCATGAAATGATTTAAAGTGAATGTTTGCTGTTTGAGATGTTTATAAAGGTTATCTGCCAGAGCGGCTTTTAAAAAAGAGATAGAGGTGTTAATTACTGATTTATAATTATTCTTGAAGTTATTATTCCTAAGTGCAAGGTGGTGTAAGTTTAGTTCTACATGCAAGAGGACCACACAGTTAGAGGTCCTCTTGCATGTAGGACCTCTTGCAAACCTCTGCCATGCCAGGTATCAATGGCATGACCCTACTCTGGCTCCAGGCAGCACTGTGGGTGGCTATTATCTTTTTTGTGGGCTGGAGAGATAGTACAACTGGTAAAACACATACCTTGCGTATGGCAGACTCCAGTTTGATCCCTGGTACCCTGAACATGTGGTCTCTGAACACACAGCCAGGAGAGTGCCTGCTTGTGCCTCTACCCCACCCACCACACCCAAATATGTCAGAACAGATGACTTAGAAGAAAGTGACAATGGTGCTTCTGAAAAACCTGAATTAGTCAAAAAATGACACTGGTGAGGAATGGCATTGTTTTATGAATCAATAATATTTAAATACAGTATTATTAAAAGCAATGCATTTTATAATTATGATTAAGAACACATACCTAAGTAGTTAACTAAACATTTTGGTAGATATTTGACTTATTTGTCTGCATCCCTAAACCATAAATGTGTGTATCTTTGCAGCCAAAAGAAACTTCATATAATTAGATATGGCAGGTAAATAGATTATAGAGCTATAAATTCTTTGGAGGCCCAGAGGCGATTGCAAGGGAAAGGGGGATGAGGCGTGGGAGTGGAGGAACTTCACAAATGAAGCAACTAAATGATTAGTAAGTTCACACGATCACAAAGTTGGTGAGAGAAGTGGATTAGACATAGGCACAGATTCTTACCCTTATGATAGATCATTCTTTTATCAGCAGCTTACCTTCTGGAAACTACCAAATCCAAGAATGCAGAAAAGAAAGAAAAATGTTCACAAAATATCACTTTAAGGGAGTAACATCCGTAGGAGAAACTGCACCTCTCCCCTGCCCCAACACACCTTTTCATTCTTGAGAGATACAACCAATTACTGACCTCTTTCTAAAGATTCAGCCTCAACTGACTAGAATTAGCTCTTGAGAAATTTAGAAAAGCTCCATGCCCCAGGCATTGGTCTGCTTCAGGAGAGTGTCAGGTATTACTAAGTGTGCTGGCCTCCTCCACTCTGCGGGCCAAAGAGTAATATTTAAAAAGTCATCTATGGGGGCTAGAGCAGTAGCACAGTGTGTAGGGCATTTGCCTTGCACTCGGCCAAACCGGTTCGATTCCCAGCATCCCATATGGTTCCTGGAGCACCGCTAGGAGTAATTCCTGAGTGCATGAGCCAGGAGTAAACCCTGTGCATCACGGGGTGTGACCATGGAGAAAGAAAAAGTCATATGTGGGAACACTTCTACAATAAATTATTGACAATATCAAAACTGTGACATTGGGAGCTTGGTTTATAAATTCTTGACAACCCGTAATTCACAGCAAGAGTGTGCTAAAAGTTTTGTGAGCAACATGGGGATGGTAAACTCCACTGAGTGTGAGAGAAAATCATCTCCAGAGGAAACCAGGCATTACATAAGACTTGTGTGAGGCTAAATTCTGATCTTTTAATGAATTCCAAAGCCCTCTAGCTTTGACTGTGAGTACTTCTAACTTATCAGTGATGGAAGAAGTCAAAGGAACCCCTTGAATGTTGTCTTCTTCCAATAATATCCTGTTCTCAACACAAAAGTGTTGTGGAAAGTGGTGCAGGAATTCGGAGACCTAGCCTACATTAGTTCAGGGATGGAGGGGAACAGGTCTAGTGCTCTATAGTGTGATCACACACACACACACACACACACACACACATACAGAGAAGGAGTGTGAACTGAGTCTCAGAAAAAGTGCATCTTGGCATAGGCAGGTTTTGAGTAGTAGTCTTATTTTTATAAAGACTTCACAAACAGTTCAGGTTTCAGGAATTTCAGGTGGGATGAAAAGTGATGGGATAAGAAGTAGTAGGTGATCATATGGACATTATTTTCAGTTAAAAGTGCTAATTCTACACTAAATGAACTCTAGAGAGAATTTTATATCTCTGATACTTCCTTCTTTTTTAATTAAAAAACTTTTTTTCTTAATAATGTAGGAGTCTAGTACTTCTTTTGTGTGTTTTCTTACACAGTACACTTTGATCTATCTGAAGAAATTTCTATTATTAAATAAATCTTGCATCTTATTATGGCAATTTCTTTCCCCTTCTTCCTCCTCCGTCTCCTTCTTCATTTTTGGGCCACACTGACTGGTGCTCAGGGTCTACTCCAGGGAAGGAACTTCCTTCATCCAAAGCATGCTCCAGCCTTGTTAATGACTGCCCTGGGCCCTCATTGTGCCAATTTCTATGAAACAGCTGCAATGAAAAAAAAAGGTATTGTTTTTCTTAATCAAAGCAAATTAGAGACCTTTACAATGAACACTTTTGCATTCATTTTCTGTAGTTGCATAACAAATTACTGTAACATAGCAGCTTAAAACAATTCACATTCTACTAATTCATAGACCCAAGGAGATCTTGGTGACTCTCAACTCTTCAGCCAAGGACCAGTAGGAATGACTATGATTCCCTATACCTCAGCACTACTGGGGAAACATTTTAGCATAAAATACTATATAAGGTGGATTTGCTTATGTCCATCATTATTCACTTCATTGGATACAAGAATATTAATAAGAAAATTTGCACTCCTTTTCTCTACTGAACAGTTCATGACTGGATAGCTTTGAGGAATAGAAACCAGAGCAAAGTTTTTCATCATCCACCCTCATTTAAAGAGAGCTTTAGAATTTCCAAAATTCATGTTTATGTACTGTCTCATTACTTAAACAATCTCACTTCACTTTTGATATTCACGCTCAAAATTACAAAGTAAGTTAGAGACAGAAATGGAATTGGAATTAGTTATGGTATTGTGATATGTTTAAGACACTTCCTCTTAGGATAGAGAACTAAAGTAGAGCTAGAATACATCTATTTTGAATTGGGAAACCCATTCCACAAACTTTAGTGGCAAAGTAGAAATTCATATTGTGGAAACTCAGACTTGATAGATAAATAGAAGTTTCCATTTTCTTATATTTACTCTCATAATGGAGATGGTCTTACAAGAGATTTCGAGAAAAAAAGCCACCTAATTATATTGCTCAAAGAATTTTTGGTTTTAAATATGCAAATGTCAATGCCAAAAAGAATACAAATATTTCTTGTCTTCAGAAGCACTTCATTCCTTGATTCTGGGTGCAGGAGCTAATGCGTCCTGCTCCTGTTTTATCCTAGTCATTTAGGGTCAACCCATATACCCACATCTGCTTTGTCTATTTTGGATATGATGTCAAGATCCTTACAATTGCATGTGTTGGTTTGGGACTGTGCCTGCTAGTGAAATTCTATACAGTTTTATTTCTTTTGTTTGAAATTTGTTTATGGTCCTTTCTAGAAGAGGGGCTGGAGTTGAATAGAGGAAGTTATATCAGACCTTTGGTTTTGTTGACTAGATCATTGTAGGCTACAAAATAAACTGTCCCTTACGAAGTAGTACAACTTAATACTAGCAGATAGTAGGTGCTCTTTCTTCTCAGATCACTTGAAAAGAGAAAGACTGAGATCTTCAGCAACCTTTCCTGCCAGAGGGCACACATGCTAGAAATTAAGTTAAGCCATCCTCTAATTTATATAAATAATCAAGGAATGGCAATCGACTTTGTTCACAGACCAATTTAAATCTATTAACATATGTAAACTTTGTGCAACAAAAGCACATCTGCTTCATAGATGTGCTGTCAGCATCTTTCTGATTTCAAACCCACGCAGGATTTTGCTCCCTGGATTGGAGACAAACACTATTAAAAGTAGATGGTCTGGAAGGCTTAGGATAATCAGGCAGGTAATGAAGTTTTCCTGAAAAAATTCTATTCACTACAGTTAAGTTCAAGGAAGTGGAAATTACTTTAGCTTGCAATAGCTCATTAATTTAAATCTCCAATTATAGAGGTCTTTCCTATGTGATTCTTAATTAAAACTCATGATTAATTCATGGGACTGATAAGGGAATGGTAGCTCTTGTTTTGCTTTTGAATGAAGTTTTGGATATATGCAATGACACTTGCATATGAACATCCTGGCAATGATTTGGGGGCAAAGTGGTCACTATATTTAACAACAAATGAAGTGACTTCTGATCTTGATTCTCTGCCAGACTCTCAAGATACCTTTCTGTTTAGAAGCTTATAATGGAACATTGATGAAAAAAATCAAATGCAATAAATCATTTATCCCATGTGAAGAAATATATCCCGGCTAAGTTCTATCTGACACAGTTTTTGGCTAACCAGTCTTCAAGATCAAACTCAAGGTTAGATCTTGAGTTTTATCCTTTGGACTAAACCTCTTTCTAAAAAAATACAAAATTACTGATTTATAAATATGTATGTTAATTTTATTGTTTTTATTAGCTAATGCAAATTTAGAGGCTGTTTTATACATACTTATTTAACCTAACTTGGAAATGGTCTCATTTAATTTTATATCAATTCTGTGATGTGATGTAGGTATTCTAATTATTTTTATTTTAAAGATTAAACATATTGGGAACCTCTGGATTTAGGGAAGAAGGCTTAGTCAGGTTTCCCATGCCCAAGTTTTTCTCCAGGGCAGGAGAAATTTTCGTAAACCCTTAAATTACAGACAGGTTGGAGCTATAGCACAGTGGGTAGGGTATTTGCCTTGCATGTGGCCATCCCGGGTTTGATTCCTCCATCCCTCTTGGAGAGCCTGGTAAGCTACCAAGAGTATCCCGCCTGCACAGCAGAGCCTGGCAAGCTGCCCATGTTGTATTCAATATGCCAAAAACAGTAACAACAAGTCTCACAATGGAGATGTTACTGGTGCCCGCTCGAGCAAATTGATGAGCGTCGTGACGACAGTACTAATATAAACAGTGCTAATTAACCATTATTGGTGTGTTTGGCGTTATGAGGAAAGCAGAGATAACCTAGACAGAATCCCTCAGAAATAGGCATCTATATAGAATGGGGCACATTTCTGACCTTCTCCATCAAGCAGAGGCTCAATTAGAGCCCTCCTTCCAGTTACATAAGGAAATCTTCCATACATCCTAAATTCCATGTCAATAGCATTATGAGAGAGCAAGGAAGACTCTAGACAGAACAATCCATTTCTTTAAACATTTAAAGAGAAAAATTAAGGGATTTAGAAGCTAGGGGATTAGTAAGCATCATACAGGAACATATTTGAGGACTTCTTGGAGCAGAGGATAAAATGTTCAGTCAGGATGTCACTCTAGATCCAGGGTAGGAGAAATTTTCATGAGCCCCCAAATTGGGGGTAGTTACTATAGGGAACACACATACATCTTTTAATTCTAAGGTAGTCTTTTGGGAAAGAGAGTGGCTTCCAAATGGTGCTTGTAAGGCCTGGGGAACCCTTCTGTTAAAACTTTGGTCAACTGGGTCAACTGGACTAGTAGTTTAATGTGAGTCCAGAGGATGAGGTGCTGCCTTAGGCCTTGCTATGAAGGCTAACACTAAGGCTGATCCAATGGTGCGATCCAGGTTGGCCACCTGCAAGGCAAGCACCTGAACTCCTGTACTATCTCTCCAAGCCCCCAGGCTATCTCTTAAAGCAGCATCCTGGAAAATGCACCATCAAAATGAGGGCATGAAAGTCAGAAATGGGTTTCAGAGAAGTGGGACTCAACTTGTAAGTAAAAACCAAGGGAATTTCCAGGATGGTGGGGATGGAAAGTCCCAGGAGGATAGCTGTTGAGTAGATCTAGAGAGCAAAACATCCAGGTGGGAGTAAGAGGGGAGAAGGACTCAGAAAAATGGATGCTTGGGGGCAGAAGGAGTTATGGAATCTCTGATGTTTAGGTTATATTGAGAGGCGTTTCACAACTGTCAGATAATTTGGCACGTATTAGTGAGAAGTATATAGAAAACCAAAATAAAGATAATTATTAATTCTAGAAAAAATTCAAATGTTTTACAAGAAATAGAAGGCAATTAAAATTCTTTGCTTGTCTTCTGGGAATGATATTTATGCAATAATAAATATGTAACCACTGAAGACTAAATTAATAAAAAAAAAACTCAATATTGGGAGGATGGGAAATAGGTGGGTGTATGTGTTTGGTAAGGGGTTTATATAAGAGAATTAAATTCTGTCTTCTCTCATAGGAAGCCAGAAATTTATATAGAAAGGAGAAAAACTGTGATATAACAGTATATGAGGATATGAAGCAATAAGAGGAAAATAGCTTCATGGGCTGAAGCCTGTGCTTGGCATGCTGGGTTTGATCCCTGGCACCACATCTCCTCCTCTCCTTCCCCCAAGGAGAGACCCCTGACACAGAGCTTAAAGTAGTCTCTGAACATCACCAAGTGTGACCATGCCTCCTATCCCCCCACCCAAAAAAAAAAGCAGAGGAAATGGTTGAAGGAGTTGAAAGTGGTTATCTCCCTGGCAGAGGTGATACAGATGAACACCGATACTGCTATCATTACACCTCTGCTACTATTTGATGTTCTATACGACCTGCTACACATACATATATTTTCTAGAAATAGAATTTTCTTCAAACAGAATGAAGAGCAGATAAGAACTGCTGAGGCAGTATAGGGAAAACACACACACACACACACACACACACACACACACACACAGCAAGGTTTGTATTGGAGGGGGAAAGAGGGTGGTTCTAGTAAGTGACCGAAAGCAAAGCACAAATTTCCTCTCCTCCCAGGGTGTTTAAACAAAGTTCAGTTCATAGGTGTGTGCCAGTTCATCAAAGGCAGAGACCGATGACTTTGACTCTGGGACAAATGGCTGCCTAGGGGGTCAGAGGAGAAGCAAGTCTGAATGGAAGGTGAAGGTTCTTACTGAAAGGCTTACTCATTTCCATACTCAGACGGTAGGTAAGCTTGTGAGTAAATAGCATCTCCAGGGACTGTGATAACAGTTATGCAGACTCTGTGAATCAAATTTCATGTGATGGATGTGTGGCAAAAATGTCTATGAGAATAGTCTAACTGTTGAAAACTGCAGAGTAAAACTTGCAACCTCCTGCTCATTATTCAAGACTCGTTAAATTCTCAGAAATATATAATTGAATATAATTAACAGCTCTGACAGTTTTTCTTCATATTGGAATGGCTTTACTGCCTTTCAAACAATTAAAATTCTGTGTTATTTCAACTCAAGCTGAAAAAACCCTTCAGAGAGTCTCATGAGGGCTCCAGTCCTGAGACGGGAGTGCAAAAGAATGGCACATCCATGGAGGCATCTTGCTCATTTTCAGAGTTAAACATATTCTCTTAAATTTTTCACAACTGGAGCTTTTATGCAGTTCAGTTAGTTATATGTCTATGAATATAAATAAATACATAAATATCCACGTATTTATGCGTTACATTTGTTAAATGTATCCAACAAATATACATATATGTATATGTAAATATATGTCACTGTCACTGTTGTCCCATTGTTCATCAATTTTCTTGAGTGGGCACCAGTAACGTCTCCACTGTGAGACTTGTTGTTACTGTTTTCGCATATCAAATATGCCATGGGTAGCTTGCCAGGCTCTGCCACGTAGGTGGGATACACTCAGTAGCTTGCCAGACTCTCTGAGAGGGACAGAGGAATCGAGCCTGGATTGTAAGGCAAACGCCCTACCCACTGTGCTATATATGTGTGTATGTGTGTGTGTGTGTGTGTCTAACAAAAACAGAGACAGAAATATACTGAGACACAGTCAAATAACAGTTTAACTCTGTTATATGGACAGGTGCTGGTCCATAGGTGCAAACAGGTTAAAAACCACAGGCTTACCACCTTGGTTATAAGTGCCGGTCAAAGGACTTGTATGCAGTCATCAGGTATAAAAAGGTTCTAAAGGGCAAGTCAGAACTCTAGGAAAAACAGCTTACAGTCATTTACACAGAGCTTGTTAGTAGAGGATTTCAAATGAGAGAAAGTATTGGATAAGAGACCAGGGTATGAGACACTGAATTCTATTCCATTACTGAATTTAAAAAAAAAATGGAGAAGCTTTATAACATAGTTTGAAGTTGAGGAAAAAGAAGCCCCCCATATGTTTTCCTAGGATTGCTTTGACTGTTTGATTGTGGGGCTGTGGGTGGGGTGGTGGAGTTTATTACTCCATATAATTTCAACAGTGTTTGAGCCATGTCTTTAAAAAACGTCATGAACTTTTTTCCTTTTTGAATATTTTAATTTTATTTCCCATAGATGATTTCCCCTTCCCTTCCCTCTATTGCTATCTTCATAGCAGTTACCTGAGGTCCCCACACATTTGGATATGGGTCTTGCACGCTTGGTCATAGTGCTCCTGGGGGTTGCCTGTCTGATTGTGGTGCATACCAGGGTCACGGTCTTCATTTGTTGGCACTTCAGTTCCCTTAGAGTCCCTCTCATTTCTTTAGGTGTGCACACTGGGGGTTGTCATAGCACCTGATGCTGGATAACATTGGGTGTCCTTGCTCCTCCTGCAGGGAGCTTAGGTTTGTTCAGTTATCCCCACAGTATTGACCCTGACACACACCCAATTCCACCAAGCACTAATAATCCTATATTGCCTTTCTCTTTCCTTTATGTCACTTGCATGGTTTAGCAATGTCCTTTTTGTATAGACACAGGAAGATAGTCATGCTATACTTTGTAACATAGGAGTTAATTGACTCCAAATAATATTTACTCCTGTGCATCCGTAATATTTACCTGACTTAAACCTCAGTTTTCATTACTTCCTAACACCCCCAAAAGGAGGACCCTGACAAAGGGACTGGATGGACCCAGGGAAAGCTGCAAGCTATCCTGGCATTGAAACAAGACAAGCTAAGCGCCACAAGTATAATAAGTTAAGAGGATGGTCATTTCAAATGAGAATTTGAAATGGACAGATTCTGTCAGGATCCAAAAAGTAGTAACTTAACAAGGACCCTGCTGGGGTTAGGAAATACTAACCTGGCCTGAGGACTGAAGTCTGAGATGTCTCCAGGAAGAGCCAACCTTTAAGATTAATATATCTCTTACTTGTTCATACAAAATGACTAGAATTATTATAAGAAGTAAATTTACTATGATTGTTTAAATGGATTATTAGCTGAGGAAAGGAGAAAGCAATACACCCTAGATGAAATCCCGCCCTTGCGCGGATGTCCTAGTAATCTGGAGTGCTGAACCCTCAGATGAGATTTTATCCTTGAGTTAATCTCCTAGAAATTCCCCTTTAGGAGTGGCTTTACCTCTGTTCATTATTATGACAATGTTTAACCCCACCTATGTGTACCCCACCCTTCGTGATTGCTATATAACTATGCTATAAGGGGAAAGGAACTTTGGGACTTTGAGATCTTTAAGGACCAGAGGATCTGTGAGGAGTAGAAGGAGGACTAGATGTCTATGATGTCTGGAAGTAGAGGACTATGAGACTATGATGAGATGAGGAAGAAGATATAACGAAGGAAAGGACAAGGAGACTAGGATGGTGAAACTATGATGACTTGGACTACTACCAAAACTCTGACTACAGTTGTGCTGTAAAGGGAGAGATCGAACTACTCTGGGGAGGATAGAGAAATAAAACCAACTGCTGACCAGCCTGGGGTCCAGACCCAGTTTCTTTGTTCTCCCATCCTTAATCCGTTCATCACAATCATCCGGCCTGGTGGAATGGTTCTTGGCCACCCAATCTCTCGAATTGCCCATGTGCCCCTACAGTTTTTCTTGGAAACTCACAATCTAGGACATGACTGCTGTGCTCACACATCCACAGTGGTGATACTGGAAGTTTCCTAGTGGTATGGCAGAAACTGCACCCTATATTGTGATGCTGGTTGTCCCCGTGGGGGTATCCTGGGATTGGGGCATGTGGGGAGCTCCACATACTGTCAAGTGCATTTTTTATACCAACTGCATTGAATCTGTATAAGACTTCGGGCAAGATTGTAATTTTGACAGTATTAATCCTTCCATTCTATGAATAGGGCATATGTTTTCATTTCCTTGTGTCCTTGTATATTTCTGTTAGCAGTGATTTATGGTTTTCATTGTAGAAGTCTTTCACCTCTTTTATTAAGCTGATTCCCAAGTACTTGATTTTTCTGAGGCGCGATTATGAATGGGGTTTTAATTTTTCCTCTCTCTTTAATTTTATTATTTGAATATAGAAAAATCGTAGATTTCTGCACATTGGCTTTGAAACCTGACACTTTACTATGCAAGTATACTCTTTCTATGAGCTTCTTTGTATATTCTTTAAGATTTTCTAAGTATGGTTTTATGTGATTTACAAATAGTAAGAGTTTAATTTCTGATCTGGATACCCTTAATATCTCTTTATTACCTACTTGCAAAGACTTCCAATATATTGAATAGTGGTAGTGAGTGGGCAACATTGTTTTTTTGCCCAGTCTTAGATAAAGCTATAGTAATAAAATAATCTGATACCGGAATAAGGGCAGACTCTCAGGCTAAAGAATAGAAATGGGAGTATAGAGACAGATCATCAAGCATATAAAGAACTTCTTTAGTAAGGAAGCAACCAGTAGAACAAGTCTCTTCGACATATGGTGTTGGGAAAACTGGCTGGTCATATGCCAAAAAAAAAAAAACCAGACCCCTTTCTAACACCATGCTCTAAATTCAAATAAAAATGGATGGAAGAGAACTCAATGACCACCATGCTCACGCCGCTCTCCACAACCTCAGACAAGCCTCACCCATGAATGAATATGCAGAAAAACCCAGGTATGTGGGACCTGTGACTGAAATCTCCAAGCTTGATGGGAGCAGGAATGGGTCTCCTCTTCCTATCTTTCCAGTTTACCAGTAGCTTGGCAGTCACACCCACAAACTGCTCCTGGTAACATATCATCTCATCAATGGCCACGATCCAAAGACTCAGAAATAAAGGTCCTGGAAGAGAGCAACATAAAGCATCCAGACTCCATGCCAGACTGTCTTCACTGGGGCAACTCTGAGGAGGTCCAGGTAAGTTTCGGTTTCTGCCCCAGCAGAGCCCTGGCAGCCAAAAGCCTCCAGAACTCAATCACTGCCATGCTTACAGCCACTCTCCACAGAGCCTCACCCACGAGTGAATCTCTGTATAATCATTCTAAGTTTTAGAATTCCTGGAGTGTGCAGCCCTCTCATATCCTACACCACTGTTGTATCAAGAGTAGCAAATACAAGGGTTTAATGGCTCCAGAATGAAATATACAGCAATCTTCACACACTTTCATCTAAGGAAACTTTATTGGACGATTTTTAGCAGATTATTCATAATAAACAAAACAAAATTAATTATTTCAGTTCTGCTTTAGGAGGAATGGTTTGGGATTTGGGCAGAAACATTTGAAATATTGTGGTGGGAAGCTGCAATGGTGGTGGGATTAGTGTTTGAATATTAAATGTAATAAATTATTGCGAACAACTTTATAAAAATAAAATTAAACTTAAAAATGAGTTGAAAAGAACTGAGGGTTCAGCACTTAGATTACTAGGAGATCTGCTCAAGGGCGAGACTCCATATAGAGTGTATTGCTTTCTCCTTTCCTCTGCTAGTAATACATTTAAACAATCATAGCAAATTTACTTCTTATAATAATTCTAGTCATTTTGTATGAACATAGTAAGGGATATACTAAGCTTAAAGGTTGGCTCTTCCTGAGAACATCTTGCTTTATATCCCAGACTATATTCCTCAGGCGAGGTTGTTCTTTCCTAACCCCAGCAGGATCCTTACTCAGTTACTTTTTTTTGGGTCATGACAGAATTTGTCCATGACCATCCTCTTAATTTCTTATGGCACTTAGCTTGTCTCGTTTCAATGCCAGGGTAGCTTATAGCTTGCCCTGGGTCCATCCAGTCCCTTTGTCAGGACCCTCCTTTTGGGGGTGTCAGGAAGTAAGTGTAACTGAGGTTTGAGTCAGGTAAATATGATGGATGTCCAGGAATAAATATTATTTGGAGTCAATTAACTCCCATGCTACAAAAGCAGAGCATGAGCTGTCTTCCTGTGTCTATACAAAAAGGACATTGCTAAAGCTTGCAAGTGACATAAAGGAAAGAGAAAAGCAATATAGGATTATTAGTGCTTGACAGAATTGGGTGCGCAGCAGGGGCCCTTTTGTGGGGGTAACTGAATAAACCTAAGCTCCCCGAGGGAGAAGCAAGGATAACCCATTGTTATTCAACAGAAGACCTTGATATCAGACCTGAAAACAAAGGTGGAATACTTTATGACATTTTATCTAAGTGGTATCTTCAATGATTCAATGCCACTGACCAAGCACACTGACCAAGCAAATTGAAGCAAAGATAAACAAATGGGACTATCAAACTAAGAAGCTTCTGAACTGTATGTCTATATATATATGTGTGTGTGTGCATGTATATATATATATATATATATATATATATATATATACAGAATAAAAAGACATCAATAGGTTGGGGGAAAATTTTGCTATTTCTCATCTACGATATAAAGCACTAAAGGACATTTAGTGCAAAGGCACCAGAAACTCAAAACTTGTTTTGGCAGCAAGTTTACTACCAGGGACATGGGGAATGGGGATGCTGGGTTGATGGAGGGAAGGCAACACTCTTGCTGGAGTGTGTGGTGCTGGTATGCCATATGCATGAAATCCTATTCTTAACAATTTTGTAAAACATGTCCCTAAAGTAATTTTTTAATTTGGAGAAATGTGAAAATACTTTGATATCATGGGATTGGGATTATGATGAAAATGAATGAAATATTTTGTGCCCAAATTCCTGAAAGATGTTCCCAGATTTTTCCATCCACCCTCCCTTGCTCCTTCCTTTCCTCTCTTCCTCCCTCCCTCCCTTCCTTCCATCTGATATATGTTAAGTAGGGACTTTATCTCTGAGCTATATATTATATGTAAAGTTCTTTCTGTCATTGCATTTTCTAAACCATTTTACTCAAGAAAAGTAAAATTGGGGCTGAGGCGATAGCACAGTGGATAGGGCATTCGCCTTGCACGTGGTCAACCCGGATTTGATTTCCATTATCCCTTATGGTCCCCAGAGCACCACCAGGAGTAATTTCTCAGTGCATACGCCAGGAATAACCCCTGTGCATCGCTGGGTGTGACCCAAAAAGCAAAAAAGAAAACAAAGAAAAAAAAAGTAAAATGATATATTCCAGTGATTAGTGCTACACTTATTATGTATATTTCAAGTGAACATAAGACCAAAATCATTAGGATAGAAGGGTAATAATAATCTTTGAGTGAGAGGTTATAAGTAAAGCATTATTTATTTATTTATTTATTTATTTATTTATTTTGCTTTTTGGGTCACACCCAGCAATACACCGGATTACTCCTGGTTCTGCACTCAGGAATTACTCCTGGCGTTGCTCAGGGGACCATATGGGATGCTGGGAATCAAACCCTGGTTTGCCATATGTAAGGCAAACACCCTACCTGCTGTGCTATTGCTCCAGCCCCCAAAGCATCCTTTTTAATAGTAAACTCTTTGACTGACTATTCTAAATCTTTTCAATAATAATGTAGACTATATGTAAGGAAAGAAATGTGTGGTAGGCATGACAGATATTACATTTCCCTGATTCATTATCAGCCTTTGAAAATAGGAACCCACTTTCCTTTGATAACGAGATTTGTCCTGGGGAATACAAGAAATCTCTTTTATATCTGATTGATCCAGCCTAGTTCAAAAGCTCCACTCAGCAGTTCTAATGGGAAGGGGTGGGTTGGGGAGGGTTCCGTCTCAGGTGTAGCTGGTTTGCTGAGCATCTGCTTTTTGATAGTGTTGGTGGTGGTCAAAAGCTTATTGATTTCCATCAGAGGAAATGAGTTAGCAGGCTTCAAGATGTTCTCTTTCTATGTTTAATGCCTTTTCACTACCACTCTTGCATGAATTCCCAGAGCAGAGCTCAATAAGGTCATGTGCATTGTTACTAGGGTTATTATTTTGAAAGCACATTGGAATTTAAGTGACACTAAAATGCCCAGTTTAGCAGAAGTCTGTTTGAATTCCCTGGGGACTCGTTTTGTGGGTGACTATAAGGTAAATTAACTCACTTTTGATATTTCAATGACTTTAGAGACTCCCATAATTGTCACTCAAATAGCATGAAAGAGTGAATAAAACTCCCAATATGCAACCTGATCCAGAGCTTAACACCAGAGGTAAAACACTAACTACAAGCCCAAATAAGATGCAGATTTGCTTGATCTCTCTCCTCAATGAATATTCCCCTAAGAGATATGATACAATTCTGATCTCCCATTACTCAAGATATTATTTTAAGAGTATATGTTATCTTAGAAGAAATAGCATATTACAGCTGGAGATTAGCATACGGGAAAGAGACTCAGAGAACAGCAGGGATGCATGTGAAGGGATATTGCCAGTTCATAGGGAAGACCAAGTCTCCAGACCCTTCCACTTGTGCTGATTTTTTCACTACACCAGAAATGATCTTGATAGCATAGTGAACTTTTTCTCCAAGAAGGAACTCTGAAGAATATTTAATGATTTCCCATCTTAATGGAAATCAACTAGGAAAAGAAAGAATTCCCAAAGGTTTAACTTAATATTTTTTCCATTGGTCAATCCATTGACCTTTCAATTTAGAAAAAAAAACCTTTACAATGAAAGGGTAACTGCTGTCTTTTTAGCTTTATCAGGGGGTAAAGTCTCAGAGGCCATGTTTACATGTGGTCCTTAGATAATGCCATTTCATTTAACACAATTTCATTGTGTTGTTGATATGGGGAGAAAGAACCTATTAGGCTGGATCCACAACTCTGGAGTTTGCATATTTTCCCATGTCAGCTTTTGTTTTATTCTGGGTATTACTATCTCTTTGTATATCTCAAAGACATGTTAGGTTCCTTGTGTTCATGTCTGAATTGTCCTCGTCTGAGCAAGCAAGAGTATGTGTGTGTGTGTGTGTGTGTGTGTGTGTGTGTGTGTGTGTGTGTGTGTGTAAAAGCATCATGAGGTGGAAGGAAGGAGTCTTTTCCAGGATTGGGACCTGTGTTTTGCACTGAGTTTCCAGGGTATAATTCAACCATCTATGATCCTGTACTAGATTATGTGAGTTAGAAAGTAAATGAATGACTACTTAGAAATTATTGTTCAATACTGTTTTTCCCCATTGCATTTTTGTTTAGAAATGTGGTGGTAGTTTGTGGCCTGAAGTATGCCCTGGAAACTTTATGCATGTCACTTAGCCTACGGTAACATTTTCTTGTTTGTTTGTTTAAAATCAGTGTCTAAAAATGTATCCAAGCACTAAGTGAAAAGGTGTGAAGTGATATATCTCTCTACTCCCTCCATCAGAAAGATAGAGGTAGCCTACCCACAGTGGTCTAAAATGATTACTTCCTGGGATATTGCATTGAGGTTTCAGTCTAAATCTGTTAGTTGAGAGGTGAGCTTATATAGTTTTTGCCTGGAAAAACAAAGAAGAAAGTGCTTCTGCTGAGAGATTGGAGAAAGGCAAAAATAAACCATAAACAGGGATAAAGGCAAAAGGCTATATATGAAGACAGAGTGGGAAGGGAGAAAGCCAGATAAAGAAGATGAACAAGAGGAAGAGTAAAAGAGGAGTGACAGGAGTAAGAAGGGAGAGAAAGGAGGGGTAGAGAAAGAAGGGAGACAAAGAGAAGAGAGAGCAAGGAGTTGAGCAAGAGTAGGAAAGGAGGAAGGGATGAGGGAGAATAGGAAAATGTGGAAGGAAGGGGGATAAAAGATGGAGAGGGAAGGAGAAAGAGATAGGGAGAAAGATTTCACTGCTGTAGGTGCTGAGAACTTTCTAGTGTCTTACTCCTTATAAGGTCTTTTCTTCTAATTTTGGGATTCGTGAGATAGTGTTATAATAATTCCCCTTTTCATTAAGGTGTTATAAATGTACCTCTGTTATTTATAACCAATGAGACATGTATTTTTAAAATCTGCTTTAATATATTTATTAAACTTTTATCAGGGAGCTCAAGTTTATACTTTTTGGTATCAGAATATTTTATTAAATTCCATTGAGGTCAATGTTTGGGCTTCTAATAAAGAACTACAGATTTCCTTAAAACTATGGTATCAAATCTATCCTGATTTAGGTCTCAGTCTGGAATTTTAATAGCTAGATCATTAACACAGTTGATGCAAGGAGTTCAACCCTGCACTTGCCTGTGTCTCTGGGCAGCACCTGGGCAGATGTGTCTATCTGGCTAGTGCTTTCTGCACAGGAGCAGCAGGTCCATGCACAAGATGCATGGCATGTTTGTCAGCGTGCAGATTGTTAAAACATGCCAGGAGACCAGAAACTGGGAGCACCTGTAAAGGCAATTGGAGGCCACCCCAAGAGCCTCTGTCCCTCTTGGAGAGCCTGGCAGGCTACCTAGTGTATTCCACCGCACAACGTAGCCTGGCAAGCTAGTTGTGACATATTTGACATGCCAAAAACAGTAATAGAATCAACAACGTGCTCTTCGTATTCCTGGAGTGACCAGATGCCATTGGGCTGCACTGGCACGCAGCAGGGATGAACGAAGGTATTACTGGTGCCTGCTTGAGTGATTGATGAACAACAGGATGATAGTGATAGTGATAGTGATAGGTCATTAACATTTGGTTTTTCTCTGGAAATCTCATGTAAATGTACTTGGACATTTAGACTATTATCCGCTTGCTCTAAGGAAGATTATTTAGTCTGTGTCTATATAATTCCAAATTGTGCTAAACCAAAAACATTTTGTAACATTTTTGTTCACTTTCAGGAGTGGCATTGCATTGTCTTTTATGAGAGTGGCATCATTTCTGTTTTTTGTGATAGCAAAGATATTTAGAGATTTAGGTTTAGGTGAATATGTGAAGTCCAATATTGAGAATTAAATTCAGTATTGACAGTGGAGCTACAGCAGTTACAGAAATGGGTATTTTTGCTGTATTGTAGAGAAAGTAAAGTGTCTGTTCAAAATGAAAGCCAAGAGTGTGTGATACTGTGGACACTAAAATATATGTATATATATGTTTATTGTGGGCATTTCCCTATTTTATGAGGCTACTGTCATCATATTTTCCACATTGTTTTTTCAAGATTTCTATCAGAAAAACAGAGCTGTCTATTCTAGGTCAGGTAAACTATGTCCTGTCCACAAGCACAAAATGCAAGTTGTTGGTTCTTAGCATTCCAGACTTAAAATACCAGTCTTAGAAGAGAAGCTTCTGGAAGCTAACATTCCTCTGAGTTTTAAGAGTCAATACCATTAAAGATGAAGAGGGGGCAGAATGCATAGGTTTTTGTCTCTTGCCTTGCAAGACTGGCCTAATGGAATTTCGAGTGACTACTGGGAAGGTTCTCAAGATTCAGAGCAAAACATTAGCAATTAAAAATATATATATAAGCAGCATGATTTCCAAAGTTATCCATATTTAGGTTTTAGACATACCGTGTTCCAGCACCAACTCCAGTATCTTCTTCCCTCCACCAGGGTTCCCAGGTTCCCCCACCTCTCGCCAACCATCCCCAGCCTCTCACCTTGACAGGAACATTTTCTTATTTTGGATGTTGAAGTTTGGTTCTCTTGTTTTCAGTGTTGGTGACTCTGTGGTTTGGATATTTATCTATACCACTCCCTTAAACACTGATATATACAGATTCCCTAGACCCCTGCCCCCTGTTGCTTCCTGTCTCTCTTCTTCCCCCCTCAATTTTTTTTCTTCTCTGCCCTTCTCTTCTCTATACTCTGGGCCAAGGGTGATTTAGGCATTCCCCTTTTTTTTTTTTTTTTTGCTTTTTGGGTCACACCCAGCGATGCTCAGGGGTTACTCCTGGCTTTGCACTCAGGAATTGCTCCTGGCAGTGCTTGGGGGACCATATGGGATGCCGGGGATCGAACCCAGGTCGGCCGTGTGCAAGGCAAACGCCCTACCCGCTGTGCTATCGCTCCGGCCCAGGCATTCCCCCTTTCAACCATGAGTGAATTTTTTTTTTTCAGTGAATCACCATGAGGTACAGTTACAAACTTACAAACTTTCATGCTTGCATTTCAATCACACAATGGTCAAGTATCAATCCCTCCACCAGTGCCCATTTTCCACCACCAATGGTCCCAGCATCCCTCCCACCATCCCCACTTCGTCTCCCCACCCCCTACTCCGCCACTGTGGCAGGGCATTCCCCTTTGCTCTCTATCTCCTTTTTGGTGTTGTGGTCTGCAATAGAGGTATTAAGTAGCTATCATGTTCAGTCTATAGTCTGCTTTTAGGGTGTGTCTCCCATCCCAAGCAAATCCTCATAGCACCATTTATTTGGTTATCCATTTTCTAACTGAACTGCCTTTTCCCCCAGTATGTGAAGCCGGCTTCTAAACTGTGGAGTAATCCTCCTAGTACTTATCTTTAATAATCTTGGGTGTTAGTCTCCCATTCTGTTACTTTATATTCCACAAATGAGTGCAATCTTTCTATGTCAGTCCCTCTCTTTCTGACTCATTTCACTTAACATGATACTTTCCATGTTGATCCATCTATATGCAAATTTCATGACTTCATCTTTTCTAACAGCTGCATAGTATTCCATTGTGTAGATGTACCAAAGTTTCTTTAGCCAGTCATCTATTCTTGGGCACTCAGCTTTTTTCCAGATTCTGGCTATTGTAAACAGTGCTGCAATGAACATACAAGTGCAGATGTCATTCCTACTATACTTTTTTGCCTCTCCGGGACATATTCCCAGAAGTGGTATTGGTGGGTCAAATAAGAGTTCAATTTCTAATCTTTTGAGAATCTTCTATATTGTTTTCCAAAACTGCCGAATCAGTTGGCATTCCAAGCAGGGAAGAAACCCCAATGTTTTAAAAAGTGAGGTAGTTACTGATCTGTCCCATTTCTTTGGAAGAAACTCAGGAAGTTTCTCTTAACCTAAAATACCTTCCTCACAAACAACATACCTGTACTTCCATAATTAGAGATTTTGTTTTTGCTTAAATAATTGCCCCCATTAACACATAAATAGCCCTGGGATTCTAACTATGAAGTAAATATCTAGCTAACCCACTAATTCTGCTCAAAAAAGCCCTCACTCCCCCCCCCCCATCTCTCATATCTGTGGGGGTGTTTTGGGACTAGGGACAATGAGATTGAGAACTGCCTCTATTATCCATTAGTTTGACTTTCTGCAATTGTTTCCTTCAGTTACAGCTAAAGAAGATGGGATATTAAGGAACTAAACATTTGGATGGAAATGGAAGGAAGAAGGTAAAATTTTGATGTTGAAAGAGTAATATTGAAGTAGTGTTTCAAAGACTCTTTCTTTGGGAAAGGCAAGGGTGAATGCTGGACTTCCTCCCAAAGCTGGTGGATATCAGTGTGAAGGACTCCAGGGTAGGGATCTGGAGGTTCCATTTCCTCCTGCAGCAGGAGGATGCAGAGACTTAGAGGAGGCGTGAAAGATCTGAAGATAAGTTTAAGGTACTTAGCAACCTTGCCTGGGGTTCTTCCTGCTTCTAGGTAAATGGAAAGGAAAGATTATTAGAGAGCTGACACAGATTTGTTCTGCCCTTGAAAATTATTTTTCCTTCCTGGGTAGGGCATGCAGATCTCTAAAGAGGGAGCAAGCTGGACCCTCTGAAACAAATGGTTTTGATATTTGCTAATTGAAATCACCCGTCTAAACCAAATTGCATTTTCTCAGTATCTTCTTCCTGAATCTGGCCTCACTGCTGCTGAGGCTGAGTAAGGGGTCCTTGAGCTGGATGAACAATGGATTTGAAAGATGCTGTAATGCAAATCTCTGTGACTGGTCTTGGCAGATGGGTGTTACCCCAAGGGTGGTCCTGCTGCGGGTACACATATTTTCTGCAGCAGGACTTCAAAGAAGCCTCAGAAAATAGTGAGCATGTGAGAATCTATGGGGTCAATGAACAAATGTCAAAATAGTCATTTAAGAGCTTCTAAACTAATGACAACTAACAACTAATTCTCTATAGTGAGTCAGTGAGTCCTAATTTAGAGTTGGTCATTCGAATCAACTTAAAAACCTTAAAATAAGAAAGGTATGGCTATGAGAAATGAAGAAATAAAAGGTAAAAATGTAAGAAGGAAATATCTCTCTCCTTTCTCCTACCCCAAAATCTTGATTCTTAAAAACTTATTTACTGTTTTTTCAAAATTTTCCTATTTATAGAATAGAATAATAGATGCTTTTTACTATATAAATAATATCATGTGAAGCTCGGCCCAAATATATGGAAAGCGGCCTGGAGTGTGGTGGCAGTTGGGTTGTGGAGGTCGGCTGCAGGGCTGGGTCCCTTGGGGCCGAGAGGCCTCTCACCTGCCCCCCTCTAGGGTGCCCTGAGTGAAAACAGCCTGGTGCAGAGTCCAGTGGCATGGTTATGGGAACCTCATTTTATGCTCCCTTCCGAGAGAGCAGCTCTGAGTTCTGGATGGTGGCCGATGAGGAGATTATCTGGCGCTCTCAGGAGATGAGCTTGACCCCTGGGTCACCAGAAACTGGGGAAAGCAGGCAGAGGATCTCTGCTCCCAGATCCCGTTGAGCCCAGAGTCTAGGGTCACAAATTTCTGCATTACCTGGGCTCCGTGGGACTTCACTCATGCATTAGGCTCGGTTCGGCCTGAGTGTGTGGAAAATGGCCTGGAGCGTGGCAGCAGTTGGGTTGTGGAGGTCGGCTGCCAGGGCTGGGTCCTTGGGGGAGGGGAGGGCTCTTACCCACTCCCCTCTGGGGAGCCCCAAGTGAACATATTCCTGGACTGTGCGGCTGCAAAAGCGGTCTCATGACACATCATAAGACACTCCCTACTCATTTTCCATAATTACTACACCATATTTTACGGGTTCAGGCAGTAGGCAACAAATCATAGAGGGAAAAATCTGTCACTGTCATTCTGTTGCTCATCGATTTGTTTGAGCGGGCACCAGTAACGTCTCTCATTGAGAGACTTATTGTTACTGTTTTTGGCATATCCAATATGCTACGGGTAGCTTGCCAGGCTCTGCCGTGCAGGCGCGATACTCTCGGTAGCTTGCTGGGCTCTTCGAGAGGGGTGGAGGAATCAAACACGGGTCAGCCTCGTGAAAGGTGAAAGCCCTACAGCTGTGCTATCGCTCCAGCCCTTAGAGGGATATATATATATGCCAAAAACAGTAACAATGACGGTCCTCATTCCTCTGAGCCTGAAAAAGCCCCCAATATGCCATTGGGCTACACTAGCACTCAACAAGGATGAATGGAGACACTACTGGCGCCTGCTTGAGCAAATGGATGAACAATGGGATAACAATGATACAGTGAAATGATATCATGCCCTTCATACTATTCTGCATCTTAATTTTCACTTCATCAACAGGTCTATTTTGTCCTTTTAACATTCCATAGTCAGAACTTAAGAGGGCTCATGCAGCTTTATTTTTCTTTTCATGCTGGAGATGTGTGGGTGAAATTAAGTTATTAGTTCTTTAACTTCACTTAAAGTGCTTATTAGAACAAAGATTGCTGGCCGCACCCTGCCCCCTCCTCACAAAGTGTCTGATTCAGCAACTTTTTCAAAGAAGTTTTAATAAGAAAAATACATTTGGTGACTGGAAATATAACTCGGTGACTGGAAATATAACTCAGCGACAAAAGATTTGCCTTGCATGTGTGAGGCCCTGGGTTTCTCCCCAGCACTGCAAAACAAAAGAACCAGCAAACATATGCATTTCTTCATTCTATCTGTATTTTCAGGAAGGCATCAGAAAGCTAGGTGACGAGCGAGGTGAAACCACACTCGTGAGTTAAAACGATTATTTCACCATGGCAGAGCATGGGCCTATGTGTTTTTACACGGCCTACATGCTCTAATTCAGTCCTTCTTCTCATTTTCTTTTTTTCTTTAACAAAACAAAAGAAAGTTGTTCTAAGTAAGGGCTGATTTACTCAATGGTGAGGAAGTGAGTGAGGAGTCTTTCAACTTCCCCCTTGTACCAACTCCACTCCCAAGCTCTATTTGTATTCTTTTGTAATTCTTTGAGTAGTTTCTTCATGTGACAAGCATTTCACTACTTTTTTTTTTACCTGTGCTCCCACTCATTTCCAATCTCTTGCTTCTTGTTTTAAGAGAGCACTCTTAAATAGTTGAGCTCTTTAGTCCATGAAGAAATGGACCGAGATAAGCTGTTAGAGAGACTGCTTTATAGGCTGTTTGAATCCAGAGGGATTAAACAGAATGACCTCACTGAAAAAGAAACCACACTTAATAGCTTTAAATGGGACTGCTCTTAACTGGGTCACCCTAAGCCACTGCATACACTTCTTATTTCAAGTGAATGTGTTGGTTTGGGCCAGAATGACTTCTCAGTGAAATAGTTCAAATGCCTTTGTCTTTCAGAGATGAACCAACACCTTACAATATAAGCAGAAAAAGGAAATGTGTAATTAGTTGTCTGATACTGTGTCCCAAACTCAGTCTATTGGAGGGATATCTCGGTAAACTGATCATCTTTCTCTGCTTCTCTCATCAGGGGAAATGAAAAATTCCTGGAACACAGATCTTGAGATTAGAGATTCCATCATGTTTCAACTATGTTTATCCTGAATTAGGGATCTCAGCTGGATGAACACAGAATAACGAAAACTAGTCTTTTAAGTTATGAAAGACCAGATTTTCACTCATGGGGCCATTGAATAATAATATCATGCAAGAATTTTTCACGTAACTTGGGACACTGAAATACTTAAAGAGTTTTAACTTTTTGATAGCTTTACTCTGAAATGGAAACAATTTTGTTAATATCAGCATAAGGAACTCTGGGATATGTCTCAAAATATGTCCTTCACATTTGTACCAAACTACGATGTAGAGAAGTAGTTTTATCAAAGACTGATTCCATGAATGTCACCGACTTTCATGGCTGTTCTCTCTGTCTTCTAAAAGGGAAACAGATTTTTGCCAACATTAGGAAGTCTTTCTTATTAATAGTCATTGCTTAGAACTTTTTCCCTAGCCAGATTGCTGACTCAATACTTCTTGTTTTAGAAAAAGGAAGTAGCTGAAAGGCACCTGTTAATGAGACGAAAGTATTATACAATATGTATACGATTGTGTAAGAGCTCAATCTATCCTTGCAGTGAATACAAGAGTCATCATACATAAATATGAAACTCTAACCATTTTCTTAAATTATACATACATTTACCCTTTAGTATGGTTTTGTAAAACACTTTAGTATGTTTTTGTAAATTTTCGCCTTAAGTTTCTGGTTAAAAAAAAAAAGGAACTGTTTTCGAGTGACCATTCACAGTAATGAAGAGACTTATTTCCCTTCGGTTTTTTGATAATTAAGATGACATAATTGGGGGTCAAACAGATGGTACAATAGGTAAGATGTTTGCCTTGTACAGGGCTGACCCCAGTTTGATCTCCAGCACTGCATATGATCCCCCAAGTGTCACCTCTGAGCACAGTGCCAGAAACAAGCCCCGAGGGTGATCTAAATTATTAAGTTGAATATATCAATTTAGTTACAAAGTTCTGTGGCGTTACCTCAAGTTGTATGCTGAAGAGATAACTAGAGAATGTTGTAAGATGAGAGTCACTCCAGCTCCAACCTGTGCCTGACCACAGCCTTGTGTAACTAAGGAAGGCAAGGCCTGTGGCCTTAAAGAAAGGTTTCTAGCTAAAATATCAGAAATCCAAAATCAAGAGCTCACATATTCTTCATTCTCAGCAATGGAAAACGAATTATCAAATGATGCCTTTTTAGCAGGTTTGATTGTTGGGGGATAATTCTAAATAATAATAGTTTTCTGTCGAAATATTGAATTTATTCAAAGTATAGAGAGAATAAAGTGAAGATCATTAGCTACACAGGTGGGGGTGGGTGGGAGGGCAGTATACTGGGGTTCTTGGTGGTGGAACATGTGCACTGGTGAAGGGATGGGGGTCTGATCATTGAGTGACTAAGACTTAAACCTGAAAGCTTTGTAACTTTTTTCATGGCGATTCAATAAAAAAAAAATATTTTTTTTTTAAAAAGAAAGGTTTCAAACAATGTAGGTGTCTTCACATTTTGTCTATTTCGGTAAGCATATTATCAAACACATTTATTGAATTCTTGTTGCATGCTAGACGTGGGCTAAAGGTTGGAAATACACTCTTGGAAAAAAAAAACCATAAAAATACAGACGCCAGAGCAATAATACAATGGGTAGGGCATTTGCCTTGCATGTGGCTAACCTGGGTTCAATCCCTGGAAGCTTATTTGGCCCAAAAAAGAAGAAAAAGGTAATAAAACAAAAAGGTAAAGCATAAAGAGGTAGAGTAGGAAAATTCTCTACTAAAGGTAAGAACAGAGAACTATAGGAATGGAGGAAGCAATGACTAATGGTCTGTGGTCCAGAGAGACTTTACTCAGAGGAACTGACTTAAAAACACATTTTTGTGGTATGACATCAACCAGCTTCCTGTATTCTAATTCCTGATTGTCCCAACTTTTGTTTCTGATCATTTTACTTGGTCTGTTCCCCTGAAGATTATATTCTGTTCATACTCTATATGTCTGTATATTCCTAGAACCTGCTTGGAACCTAAGAGATGCTCAGTCAATGTTTAACTGAAATGTCTCTGTCTCTGAATTTCCTAAGTTCACAATCTTATTCGTTTATGTGTAAAACAGACTTTTTGTTGTTTTTGTATTTATTTATTTATTTAATTTTATAAGGTAGTTCACAATATTTGATTACATTTCATATCCAAACACCAATCCCACCACCATGAGACCTTCCTACCACCAAATTTGGGATGTTTCTATCCCAAGTCCCAATCCGTGTCCCAAAGCACAACCAAAATAATATATGTTATATTGTCTGTTTTGAAAAACCGCTGAAAATGCTACAAAAAAGTATCCAGAGAGGAAACAGTGTGAAGTTTGTTCTATTTTGGCAGGGGCCATTAAGATATTCTTTAGGATATCACTAATATGTTGTTAAAGGTTGAGTGATATGAGCTTTCATGTATATATCTGAAAATATGTAAATATGCATATATGTATATATTTCCCTCTATGACTTATTGCCTACTATTTGAGCCCTATCAAATGTGGTGTAGTGCTGATGGAAAATAGCTAGGGAGTGTCTTATAATGTGTCGGTCCAGGAATATGTTCACTCGTGCGTGAGGCTAGGCCCGAACATGTGGGGAATGGCCTTGAGCATGGCAGCGGTTGAGTTTTGAAGGTTTTCGGCTGCCAGGGCTGGATACCTTGGGGCGGGGAGGGCTCTCACCCACCCCCATTGTTGTTTTTTTAAACCCCATATTTCTCCTTAGTTTAAGCATTGACAATAAATTATATTCTGGATCTATACGTATCCAATAAATCATGGGATCCTGGTACTCTGTTTTCTCCTACAGAAAACCAGCACACTAGACCAATTGCTTCATTCATGCAGGTCTGTGGGTTTATCATTTAATATCCAAGGAATTATGTTCATGGAAAAAAACATTATAAATAGAATTATAAACAAATAAGCTAGTAAACACAATTTTTCAAAAAAGATGCCAAGTTGCATGTTGAATATTCTTGTAATTTCCAGGGATTCTTAGATAACTTCTAAATTAGATGATCTACTTATTCACTCCATGGTGGTAGTCTAATCCTTTATCATGGGAACTTGTTTGGGTGGAGTTTCAAGAAACACTGAATTTGATCACATTGCTTTATGAACTAATCCTTACAAATAGCTCTAGATTAGATTGGGATGCTCCTGTTGAACCCCAATCTAGTTTAAGAATAGCACATTCTATTTAATGCCAAAGTTGAAGGCATATGCCAGGTTAAAGAGGATTAAGTTCCTTGAAGGAGTAAAACAAATACATCACTGTTGTATTTAGGGCTTATTGAACACACACACTTTATTATGCACTGTGATATTTCCTAATCTTCTAGTCCCTTTAATCTAGACTGATTAATACCAGCAATTTCCATAGTATGTATTTCTGATAGTTTCTGAAAATTCAAAGTAAAATTCCTATTATTGTCTATCCTTCTTAAGATTCAAGTATATTGTTTATGCATCTTGTATGTGTGCCATTCTTTCTAAATATTTCTTTTCTGTCTGCTAGAACATAAATTATTTCAGGCACAGAATTGTTGGCTGCTATCTCCCCAGAATCTAGTGAGGAACCAGGTATACATAGGTACTCAATAAATGTATGTATGTTGTTTGTATCTGCCTGCCAAGTTATTAACCGTGGAGATCTGAGCCTTTTAATTTATTCCTTCATAGAAAACTCATTTCAGATTAATATATCCTGAACAGATGATGAGCACTGGTATTTATTGTTAGTTTCCTAGCTATGGAAGCAGTGAAAAAAAGAAATGGTCAATGAGTTGCAAATCTTATTAACTGAAATGTCTATAGCGTGCTTCTACTATGACTCTGGAACTGACCCTGTGACTTGCTTTGCCAGTAGGCCATTAGCAAACACAAAATAAGCAGAGACTTGATAGATCAGTTATGCATTAAGCCTTGCCCTTCTGGAGTAATGCTGCTGGTGAACAAGCCCAGGCTAACCTTACTGAAAAGGAAAAACCATATGGATAAAGAGAGAACTTGGAAAGAGAACATCCCTGTCATCCTTAGCCTTTCCAACTCTACTACCTGAATCTCCACACATGTGTGATATCATCCAGGAAAATCCAGTCCCATACAGCATGAGAACTAACTGTAGGTGTGTGAATAAGACCCACCCTTTTTTATGTGGAGAGAAAAAATGACCCAGATGAGTGCAGCTCAAGTGGCCAATCAACAGAATAATGAACAAATAACTGTGAAACAAAGTCTTTGAACTGTGAAACAAAGCCTTTGAATGGTTTGCTATACTACCATGAAAATTTCACAGTTATTATGAAGAACTGAGATTATTAATGTATTATCTAATTTAACTACTTAAAGCATATTTTGTTATCTCTGCCTTTTAGATAGATAGGCAACCTGTCCTGAAGAGAGAAAAATAATATTCTCCAAATTGTTTTCCAGAAGGGCTGAACCAGTCGGCATTCCCACCAGCAGTGAAGAAGGGTCCCTTTCTCCCCACATCCTCCTTTTTTTTTTTTTTTTTGCTTTTTGGGTCACACCCAGCGATGCTCAGGGGTTACTCCTGGCTTTGCACTCAGGAATTTCTCCTGGTGGTGCTTGGGGGACCATATGGGATGCCGAGGATCGAACCCGGGTCGGCCGCGTGCAAGGCAAACGCCCTTTAGATATTGAATTCCCATTTGACCCAGCAATACCACTGCTGGGAATATATCCCAGAGAGGCAAAAAAGTACAATCGAAACAATATCTGCACATGTATGTTCATCGCAGCACTGTTTACAATAGCCAGAATCTGGAAAAAACCCGAATGCCCCAGAACGGATGACTGGTTGAGGAAACTTTGGTACATCTATACAATGGAATACTATGCAGCTGTTAGAAAAAAGGAGGTCAAGAATTTTGTAGTCAAGTGGATGGGCATGAAAAGTTTCATGCTGAGTGAAATGAGTCAGAAAGAGAGAGACAGACATAGAAAGATTGCACTCATCTATGGTATATAGAATAACAGAGTGGGAGACTAACACCCAAGAACTGTAGAAATAAGTACCAGGAGGTTGACTCCATGGCTTCGAGGCTGGCCTCACGTTCCGGGGAAAGGTCAACTCAGAGAAGCGATCACCAACTACATTGTAGTCGAAGGCCATGTGGGGGAAGGGAGTTGCGGGCTGAATGAGGGCTAGAGACTGAGCACAGCGGCCACTCAACACCTTTATTGCAAACCACAACAGCTAATTAGAGAGAGAAAACAGAAGGGAATGCCTTGCCACAGTGGCAGGGTGGGGTGGGGGGGAGATGGGATTGGGGAGGGTGGGAGGGACACTGGGTTTACGGGTGGTGGAGAATGGGCACTGGTGAAGGGATGGGTTCCCAAACTTTGTATGAGGGAAGTATAAGCACAAAAGTGTATAAATCTGTAACTGTACCCTCACGGTGATTCTCTAATTAAAAATAAATACATTAAAAAAAAATAATATTCTCAAGCTGACATAGATAGTAATGAGGGAGTTCAGATGCAAACCTAGGTCGGCCTGTTTCTGGAGTCTGGTTCTTAACTATTATTAGCTTTGGTGATGACACTTGTCAACTTGGTCTATCTAAAGTCTATGTCCCACTGTTTTATTACATGGAAAAATTTTAGACTTGATTCTCATTTTCTACCACCTGCCTCCATTTTTTTTTTTTTTAAATCCTATGCTGGTCGTTAAACCTAGGGCCTCACACATGCAATGGGTGTGTTCTCCTGCTAAGCCAAAACCTAAGCCCTTTATTTTTCTCTTTGTGGGGCTTTTGCTTGTTACAACAAAAGATAATCAGTTATTTTACACGAGATTCTTTTGTACAAATTGACATCATGCATTTAAACAATTTTCCTTCTAAGTGATGCTAAGATTTTGCGAGGCAGAATACAAAGAGTTAGTCTTCTATTATTTTTGCAATGTTTTTTCTTTTAATGTATTTAGTAGTCTTTAACTGTATTTAGGGATCAACTCCTGGCAGGCACAGGTGAATCATAGAGGGTGTCAGGGATCAAACAGGGATCGGCTGTGTGCAATGCAAGTGCCCTACATGCTGTACTATCGCTCCAGCCCTTCAAGTGGGATATTGAAAAATAAGTAGAATTATGCCAATACTAATACCATGTTTTATTATTTATAAAAATATTAAATATTTATATCTTAATGTCTTCAATGTACCTAATACTAGTAACATAAATTGTGTTTTAGAAAGACCAAGCAGTCTTGCCTTATTATTTTAGTTTTTTTTTTTAACATCTTTGAGAAAATAAAAAAGTTGGGATTGGTCATCTTTCCAAAATACATGCAGTGGGGGGAGGGTAACTTGATATTCTATCAACATAAGAATTTTCATTTTGAAAACCAGGAAGTTGTTTCAAGGTCTATGTGGGGGCATTTCCTCAGCTTCCTTATCAGAAAAGAACACAAGCTTTTTCCTAAGACTATTACTAATCTTCGAAATAAGAAACTTCCTTACTTAAGAGATTTTAGCAAATAAGTGTAGTATTTAATTTCAAATTACAGGATCTGTCAGGGATAAAACCAAAGCCATCATTCTTAAAACTGTGGTGGTGATAGAAATCTTTGTAAAATTATCTCTCACTGGGGAGCAATTGATCAATAGAAGTCAGCTAGTGCAGAAAAGATATTATTTGGGACTTTCCCCAGTGTGGGAAAGGCAAGGTTTCTGAAAGTCAGTGGGAGAGCTATTGGCATTTGGCAATGACTATTAAAAAGAAATATTGTATATGCCATTGTTTCTTCCAATGTAGTGCATTATAAGAACATAGAAGGTGGGTTTTTACAGTCTGGGAAATACTGACATGTGACATGAGTGTTGTTAGATCACTTTTATAGTCTCAGAAACTGTGAGGATATTTGAAGTCTTATTACTCAACCTTGTTCCTAAACTTATAGTTTTCTTCATAGACCTCTGATCATCTTCAACCACTTTCATGTAAAAGGAAATCAACAACCAAGTAGCCTATGCTATCTTTGGAGGATTTCTTCTCTTTCTTTTCTTTGTTTTTTTTTGGGCCACACTGCTAATGTTCAGGGTTTACTACTGGCTCTCCACTCAGCAATCATTCCTGGCAGGCTCCAGGGGCCATATGAGGTGCTGGTGATATTACCCGGGTTTGCCACATATAAAGCAAGCTCCCTACCTTCTGTATTATGTCTTTGGACTGAGAGTCTCTTTTCTTCTAAATTTACTTCCTCTAATGAACTCAAACATTGGCTATATCTGCTATTTGGAGTGATTTAATTTTTTTATTTTAAATTATTAATTTTTTTTTAATGAATCACCATGAGATACTGTCACAAAGCTTTCATGATTAGGTTTCAGTCATACAATGTTCCAACACCTGTCCCTACCCCATTGTAGATTTCCCACCACCAGTATCCCCAGTATCCTTCAGGTCACCCCCAAACCCCCTCTCACCCCACCTGCCCCTATGACAGACACTTTTCCTCTCTCTCTCTCTCTCTCCCCCCTCTCTCCCCCCACCTCTGTGGTTCCAGGTCTCATGCGTGCAAGCCATGTTTTTCACCCCTGAGCTGAATTTCTGATCTGTAAATTCACTTTAAAAGACTCAAATCCAGTTCACATTTTTCATCTTAGAGAAAGGAACATTGCTTTATTTTATTATGCATACAATGATACATGATAACACTTAATATACATGGTTTCATGTAAACTGTTTCCTGCTTTTTTTCTTCATTCCTTGAAATTTTTACAGTATAACAGTCCATATCAATCTGTAGTTCAAAAAATATGTAAGAATGCTAGCCAGTTGGATATTACAGTAAAACCTGTAGTTTAAATCTGGTTAAAAGGACCTTTAATAAGAAAGCAGGATTTTCAGGGAAAAGAAGCAAAGATTCATATGACCTTTTGACAACCCTGGTGAGAAGTAGCTGTGACATATTCTACCTTGCAGTTTCAGTGTCAGGGAATCAGTAGCACCTTAAAAATAACCACAACAGGATAAAGGAGGGGAGGAAAAAATAAACACTGCTAACAAAATAGTTTATTAAGGAAGGAAGTCAAATGAAGCACACGGAACCAGTCATGTGCAGAATAAATATAGAAAAGCACATTTCCAGAGACACGCTAGGAAAAAGCCCAACCCAAATCTACTGAAAGGAATCCAAGGATAGAAATAATAGCTAAGTAGACTGAGATATTATCTATTGTTCAGAAGAAGCTCACATGAAAGGGTAAATGTTAAAAAATAGAGCGGAACACAAAGTGGTAGAAGAAGCCATTTGACCATTACACGCCTATGTAGTAGTAGTTAAAGCTTGTAAAATTCAAAAGAGTAGGGAACATTCCATTATGATTTCTAAGGCGGGTGATTTAGAGAGATTTTTGAAAAGGATGTTTTACTACAATTAGTTGTTTTTACTATATTTCTGCAAATTTTTGCCACAGCAGACAAGAACAGAATTTAAAAGTTTAAGGAACAACAATTTATTTGGCTAATCTTGCATTGCTTCCCCCCACCCGTCCGCCCCGCAGGGGTGGGGTGAGTGATAAGTACAAATACAGATATCTTTGAGCCACCGTTTATAAAGATTATGTAATTATTTATATAATATTTCAAATACATATTGGCTTTCACACTCTTTTGGACAAAGGTTACTGGACCTTTCCTGCATAGAACCAACTAGTACATGCTTAGAGTTTTAGGGTCATATGGTCTCTGTTCAGGCAAACTAAGTTTGCCCTCCTAACAATAATGCAGTCATAAGCAATGAGCATATGAGTGAACATGACTGGGTTCCAATAAAACTTTATCTACAAAAACAAAGGGGAGGCTGAATTTTCCTCATGGGTTGATGGGCACTGACTTCACTTTATTATTATTCTATCTTTTTTTTTTAAATGTAGGAGCACTGCTATTTATTCAGCCATTAATTAAGTTGATTGAATTGGGCATGAACTCCACATTACTTTTTTATGGTTTTTTTTTTGGTTTTTGGGTCACACCCAGTGATACACAGGGGTTACTCCTGGCTCATCACTCAGAAATTACTCCTGGCGGTTCTCGGGGACCATATGGGATGCTGGGATTCGAACCTGGGTCTGCCTCATGCAAGGCAAACACCTTACCCGCTGTGCTATTCCTCCAGACCCTTACTTTTTATTTAAATTCAGAATGTTAATTTTATTTTATGATAGTTATTATTATTATTCTTTAATCCAGCCCTGGCCTGGAGAGATAGCACAGCAGTAGGGCGTTTGCCTTGCACATGCCGACCCGGGTTCTATTCCTTCGCCCCTCTCAGAGAGCCTGGAAAACTACTGAGAGTATCTCGCCCGCACGGCAGAGCCTGGCAAGCTACCCGTGGTGTATTCTACATGCCAAAAACAATAACAACAAGTCTCACAATGGAGACGTTACTGGTGCCCGCTCGAGCAAATCGATGGATGAGCCATGGGATGACAGTGACAGATTTTTTAATCACTGTGAGATACAAAGCTTTCCTGTTTGAGTTTCAGTCATACAGTGATTGATCACCCAACCCTCCACCAGTGCACATCTTCCACCACCAAAACCCTCAGTACCCCCTCATCCTACCCGTCCCCCTGCCTTTATGGCAGACAATATCCCCCATACTCTCTTTTGTATTGCTTGTTATGAATAGCATAAGATGTCGTCCGGCTGCAAGAGCAGCCACATGCTCCTGGGACTCCAAAATTCCAGATAATTAGGGTCTGGAGAAATCTCTGCAGCGAGCTGCTCTGTTCAGAGGTTCTTTTGTGTGTCTCTAGATCATGGCTGTCACTGGGCTTAGGTCGCAGCCCGAGACAGTTTGTGGATATGACCTCCAGGGTCCCATGGGGGATAGAGGGATGAGAAGAACCGGCCCATCGCCTATCCCTTGAGGCCATGGAGTTTGCCGTCATTGAGCCCATGTACCTGCAGTTATTGGGTTCTGGATGTTGGCGGCTGCTGGGTTTTTAGGGGCAGGTGGAGGGAGTGCCCCTGTCTGAGGCACCCCCATGAAGTTGTCCTGGCTTAAAGTCCAAAGACATCTCTGTAGCAAGCTGCTCGTTTCGGAGATTCTTTTGTGTGTCTTTGGATCATGGTCACTGAGTAGTTTTTTCCTCTTTTTTTTTTTGTGTCAATGCTTTTGTTTATTGAGTTTCATTGGCTTCTTATGTTATTTTCCCATCTAATTTGGTGTGCTCCTACTGGATTGTCAGTGTTGTAGAATTCAGAGGAATCACATGGTCACAAATGCAGCCACATGCTTCAAAAACTTCAGGATCTTTAAGTGGGCCATGAGTTTACATGGAGATAGTCGTGAGATGTTAGTGTGGCTTCCAAGGTTTCCAGAATCATGGGGGTGGGGAATGGAGAAGGCTACCTGCCCTAACTCAGAGAAGATCCCAGAGTTCTCAGCCTATAGACCATGTGCCTGGAATTTTCAGCAGTTTGGCATCTTTACAGAGCTTAGTTATGAGGCAGTGGAGTCAGGCCATTAGCATGGCAGCAATTGTGGGGGTGTGAGTCCAGCTGCCAGGGTTTTGGCAAGGTGTATACTTGGCCATCCCCCCTCCCAAGGACACCCCGGAGTTTCCAGCCAAGTGTACCTGTGCATTTTGTGACTAGTTTATCTCTTCTGAGATTTAATCATGAATCTGTAAAGTTGAACTGATGGATGAGCTTGCATGGCAGCAGAAGTGGGATGTGGCATGGCTGTCAGAGTTTCCGGAAGTGCAGGGCAGGACTGGGGGTGGTAGTGGTGATGGTATTATACTTAAAATATTTAAAAAATATTATTTGCTTTTGGAGTCACAGATAGCTGTGTTCAGAGCCTATTCCTGTCTTAGTGCCTGATGGTTAATCTCAGCAGAGTTTGCAGAAGGTACTAGGGATCTGCCCTTTTTCCCCAGAAAAAGCTTCAATGTTCTACACATACAATTATTTAATTTACTTCTTACAAGTTAACAATTCCACTTTAATATGGGTTTCTACACTCCCTGTTTACTGAAATTTAACTTGGGGGAATCTAAGTTCCCAAATCATAAATATTTGATATTCAGGTATCATGAATGATGTTCTAATCTAGAGAACTCCCATTCACTCCCTGTGAACTTCAGGGATTGGTATCTCCCTTCAGAGACTTTAGGGATCTACCTAGTTAAGGTTACTTGTTCAGTTCCACAGAATAACTCTGGGGTGGAGTTTTGAGATAAAAAGAATCAAAAGGATTGAATTGCTATCCTTATGTTTATGAAGTGTTCAAGGGCTAAAATGTCACTGATTTGGAGTAGGTAAACTCATCATTTCTTCCTTGGGATTAGAGTATGATCGCTAGGAACAACAATTTAAAGCTTGACAAGCCAAGTTTTGATGTTTATCTCTTGAAAATCTCCTTGTTTCTTCAAAACTAACTTTTTTTTTGTTTACACTACAGCTGGACAATTAGATTTGTTTCTACTAGCTTCCTTCTTTTTTTCTTTTTCTTTCCAAAAAAGATCAGTTTTTTCTCTTGTCCACCTTTTTACTTTAATACAGTCTGCTTTGTGTGTAAAGAGAGACTTTACGAACTGTGCCTTTTTGATGGTGATGGCTGGGGTGGGCGGGGAGAGCAGGGGCAGGGTGCACACCTGATGGAGGATAACTTTTGGCTTTATGCTCAGGTGTCACTCCTGGTGGGACGCTGGGGGATCTTATGAGGTGCCAGGGATGAAACCTAGGCTGATCTCCTGCAAAGCAAGCTGTACTATCTCTCTGGTTTTAGCACTTTTTTTTTTTTTTTTGGTTTGGGGGCTGCATCCAGTGGTGCTCAGTTCTTTCTCCTGTTTCTGCACTCAGGATCACTCCTGGTGGACTCAGGAGACCGTATGAGATGCCATAGATAGAATAGGTCAGACATATGCAAGGCAAGCACCCTACTTGCTGTACTATGCCACCCCCTATATTTTTAAGTCTTGACTGGAATTTAGTGTGTGTGCAGAATAAATACCTAGCAAATATTTCTGAGAAGTCTCCTCGAAGCTTTATATCTCCACCATTAATAAATATACATTTTGGGGGAGTGACTGACCAATTAATATTCAGCAACATACTAATAATCCTATACGTATACCCCATATAATTTCTATATCACTACTTTTGATTCTCTCCACACGTTCGGATGAGCTTCATGCATGGGGGAGCTGGCGGAAGAACCCAGGTGTGCGGGACCCTGGACCAAGATCTCCAAGGCTGCTCAGATTGGGACTGGGCCTCTACCACCCAGATACCCCATTTTCCAGTAGCTAGGAAGTCACACCCAGTAATCCCATCAATGGCCAACATCCACAGACTATAAAACCAAGCTTCCGGACATCTTATAGCCTAGTTCTCCCTCTTGGAGAACCTGACAAGTTACTGAGAGTCTATTGCACATTTAGGAAAGCCTGAAAATCTCTCCGTGGTGTATTAATATCCAAAATACAGCAACAGATATATACATACCTCTCAGAGAGCCTGGCACGCTACCGAGAGTATCGTGCCCACACAGCAGAGCCTGGCAAGCTATCCGTGGCGTATTCGATATGCCAAAAACAGTAACAATAGGTCTCATTCCCCTGACCCTGAAAGAGCCTCCAGTCATTAGGAAAGACTAATTAGGAGAGGCTGCTAAAACCTCAGGGTTGAGTGTAATAGAGACGTTACTTGTGCCAGCTCAACTAAATCCACTATGACAGTGATACAGTGATACTTTTGATACTCATAGAAAAGCTTTTTTCTTTAGCTTCTTTAAGATATTCCTCTCTTAAAATGTTTTTCAATCCTAAAACAATAATATTAATGTTCTTTCTATGAAAATATACTTACTGGTCTTAGTAGACAAAAACTTTTTAAAAAACACAAAAAACAAAAGAAAAATTGTAAAATGGGCTTTTGGCATATGAAATACAACGAATAGAGAGATATTTAGAAATTTCCTCATTTATCATCATTTCCTTTCTCTCCTTCGTTTTTGTTTTTGGATCATACCATGTTGTGCTCAGGGCTTCCTCCTGGCTGTGTTCAGGGATCACTCCTGGCAATGCTCAAGGGACCCTGTGAAGTTCCAGGGATTGAACCTGGGTCAACTTTGTGCAAAACAAGTTACTTAGTCACTGTACTATTTCTCCAATCACCTTCATTTTTTTCCTTTTCTTATATCATTGACTATTTGATTCCATTTGGTCAAATTCCTTGCACAGTACAGATGTAAAAAGTTGCATTTTGGTTTCTGTGCTTTCAGAAATATCATATTTGAAGGGTTTTCTTTTTCAGGAATGTTCTCCTTTAAATAAAATAATGGGGGCTGGAGTGATAGCACAGCGGGTAGGGCGTTTGCCTTGCACACGGCCAACCCGGGTTCGATTCCCAGCATCCCATATGGTCCCCTGAGCACCGCCAGGGGTAATTCCTGAGTGCAAGCCAGGAATAACCCCTGTGTATCACCGGGTGTGACCCAAAAAGCAAAAATAAATAAATAAATAAATAGATAGATAGATAGATAGATAGATAAATAAATAAATAATGTAGAAAATCCAAAATCACAAAAGAGGACGGCTTTTCACCTGAGAGCATACTTACATTGCAAGAACATACTCACATTGCTAACGAAATTTCTGAAAAGTAAGTTGTCCTCTCCTCTTGTCTCTGGCACTAGACATTTCTTTACCGACAGTCTTTTTAAAATTATTATTATTGAATCACTATGAGATAGACCCTTACAAAGCTGTTCATGACTAGATTTCAGTCATACAGTATCCCAACACCCATCCTTCCGCCAGAGATACTGTCTTCTAAAATGTGCCCTGGAAGAGGACGTTGCATAAAGAAAGCCTGGTTAAACTATTCAAAGAGAGTGTCAGGTTAGAGAGATAATACAGTAGGTAAGGCTCTTGCCTTGCACATGGCAGACCTGGGTTCGATCCCTGGCTCCCCATATGTTCCCCAAGCCTGCCAGGGGTGATCCCTGAGTGCTAAACCAGGAATAAACCCTGATCACCACTGGTTATGACCCTTACAATAAATTAAACAAACACAAAGAGAGTGTCAGTGAAGATTAGCCTATTAAGATGCTTAAAAGCAATAGCGCGATTAGAAGGAAAAACTATTTATTTTCCACTTCTCTGTCAGAAACCTAAATATGTTATGAAAAAAAGACCTGGTGTTTTCAGCTTCTCTGCTTCCACACCTGGATTCCGACTTCTTAGTTTATTGATGGTATTTGGGTACTGGTTTTGTGTGTAAGTAAAATAATAAATAACTTAGATGTTAATGCTCTAGGGTAGCTTACTCCTCACAGCAAAACAGAAAGTGCATGTTTTTACATGTAACATTATCTGTGCAAATGGAGACTAGATCAAATAAGATTTCCCATCCAAGTTTACAAAACTCTGCACCCTGTAATTTTCTCGACCACTACAATTTGATTCAAAGTTATATATTTGAAAATTCTTCAAAAAAAGGAGTGTTCCATTTTATCATTCTCTTTTCTACAAAATAATCTGTTTTAAAGGAAATTAGCATTTATATGATTAACGGGGAAAGAAGTAATTCACGGAAAATAATTATTTTTACTAATAAATAGTCCACTGTAATTAGACCAATATTTTAGTTATATCCAGATATAAATTATCTCATAAAATGAAGAACTTTGAAGAATAAATGATGTATCATTCTTTGTTCTGTTTTCCTGGTACCTGTATTGAGCCCAGGGCCTCACACTTATAAGGCAGGAACTCTACTGCTGAGCTAGATCCCCAGGTCAGGAACACATAATTTAAAATGGGTTAAAAGGAAATGTAACTAAAAACTGAAACACCTAAAATAAAAAGAAAAGAGAAATACAGTACTCCCAAAGAGAATTGCTTCCTTTTCTGTTGCTTCTAACTGATGGGTAACTGGGTGTCTCTGAATGTAATATTTCTCATAGTGTCTTTGTTTTCTGGCACCAGCAGCTTTGAGGTCATGTTAAGCTCAATTAAAAAAAAAATCAAACAAACTTGCCCTTCTTCTCCTAGCAATCTGTCTGATGTTAATTTGATTGAGTGGTCTAATAATTAATTGTATTCTCCTTGGTGTGTGGGAGTGAGGGAATGCAGATATGTGGAAAGTCGGTCTCAGGAGACTGTGGAAAACCTTGGAACCAATGTTTGGAGCTTACAGGGAAGTGATCCAAGCCTGAGGAATGCCAAGGAATTGGCCCTACAGGAAAAGCCAGGAGTGAGAACACAACAATAGAGGCAGGAGGTTCTCAATTAGACCATCCTTTTTGGTCTTTGGCTGGAATGAATCCCAGGATATAGCTTGACTCGAAGTCTGCTCATGTTAAAGTTTAGCTAGAGTACAGGTTAGCACAGAGTCAGCAAAGTTCCTCAGTGGTTTGCTGGAAGAGTCTCCTTTTCACCTGGATTTTTAACAAATAGAGGAAAATACAAAGATCAGATGGATAGTAAAAACATGAACTTGGTGAAAAGAACAAGTTGCAGAGAACAACTGGGTTTCCTAATAACCAGTCTCAAAATTAACAAGGCATTCCAATTTTCTAATTACTGTCTCTAAAACATACCTGACCTCAAGATTAGCACAGTTCCTATTGCTTGTGAACCTTTGCTCCTCATGAGACATTTACCCACAAATGAAAACAACTGGAGCAGAACCAAGCTTGTGGTTCATTAACATGGTTCTGAACAAAGACATATTTAGTTGCCTGCTCAGATTAACAATTATCTCTCTCCTCCCCTACATTTACCACGTAGCTACTTGAATTTTGTCAACATTGGTACATTGCATATTTGAAAGTTGATAAGAACTTAAGAGATCTTATTGCCGCTGAGATAACATCAAAAAAGATGCCATCACAAGGAAATATTAGAAACTGTATAGAGCTATATGATTATTGACTAAATGAGATCATAATTTTGCAATACAGAGAAATTATAACTGTAAAGCTAGGTTACATATTACATATAGTATTACACTGTATATTGAATCATTGCGTATTTAAATAGCCTCATATACAATATTTGGTTATGTGAGAATTATATTACAATGAACCACAATATTGCTCCTTGCTTCAACAAATGCCCTATCAAATGTTGAAGAAAAAGAAAATGGTAAGGGGGTGACAATCTACCCAAGTAGGGTAAAATAGAGATTTATTAGGAAGATCTAAATTTATCAGACACTATTCAGATGGTAGAGTGGTAGTCTCAGAAGCAGAAACTGGGTTTGAGAACAAAGGAGAAAATATTAAATTATTAATCCCGTTGGTAGGTTTGAACCCTTATGTTCTGATTCAGTTTTCTCTATCTCTCAGCAGAATTTTTGTTTTGAGATTTAGTCCTGGGCTGAGATGATATTTAATTTGAAACCTTAAAATAATCCCAGGCTCTGACTCATGCAGGTGCTTAAGAAATGCTTGTTAAAGAAATAGATTTTCCCTTTTGGACCGCAAGTGATTTTCAGGAATGTGGGAGTGATGGGATATTTACATAGGCTTATATTGTTGTTGGTTTGTTTCAATGATGTGGCCTGTCTTCCCACATGGTTTGGGTTTGAGGAACTCATTTCCTGTTTCTTTTCAACGATTTCTTGCTCTGAAACCATTTGGCTCTGAAGCACCCCCTGCAACTTCAGTTCCCTCTAGGAGGTCTCAGAAGGCTTCCCCGCAGGCCTGGTGGTAGGCAGGACACTGCATTGTTTGCTTAACCGCCTGGGTGGCTCCCTGTGTAGAAGGGAGGAAGCTACAAGAACACCCTGGGGATCCAAAATGTGGCCTCCACATCCAGGCAACTGGGGCTGGCTCCTGCACAACCAAGGCTGAGAACTTCTGTAAGAGCAGCTGCAGCAGCCTTCCTAGCAAACATTCTTGTCAAATGTGTTTCTTGCTCCACTTGAAGTTTTTCAAGTTTATTGTAAAGGAAAATAGCCACGTTCTAAAATTTGGGAAGATTAAAGGAGACAGTTGTTCCTATATCTTCAAACATGGATACTTTTTTTTTTTTGGTATTCTTCATAATAATAGTTCTTTCTGTCTTAAGCCTCTTTTTTTCCTCTTTGGATTACACCCAGAAGTCTTTAGGGGTTACTCTGACTCTATACTTAGGAATTACTCCGGCCAGTGCTTGGGGAAACGTTTGGGATGTGGGGGATCAAACACAGCCTCGGCCAAGTGGAAGGCAAATGCCCTACCGGCTGTTGTATCACTCCAGCCCTTTATCTTAACCTCTTAAGATATGTCTTCTTTTTTTGACTGTATTTTAAGAGCTGATCCCTGTTACAATGTAGTTTGGTAACTCTTACTTAAAATCAGACCATTCCTATATATTTCATTATTTACTAAACAGGGACCATTTTTTCGTCTCTTGTTTTTTGTTGTTGTCTCAGTCATGGTGATCTGACCAAGAATCCCACAGTTTGTTGCAGTGCTGACCGGGAATCTCATACCTTGTTAAAGAGCAGGGAATCCTACCCCGGGATCACATCCAGTAGAAAGATGCTGGGGATCAAACTCAAGTCTTCAGGCCTGCCAGACAAGGCCCCTGATCACTGAACTACCCCCAAGCTTCTAAGTGTGGATCTTAAGAGGCAGATAATTGCTCTTTGAACAAACGAGGTTTGAAGTTCAAGAACCCAGTTATATGTAGTTGTGGTTGTTTTTCAACCCAATCCTCATCTGCCTTCACTGAGCTAACTCAACATTATGAGATCTTTGTAACAATCCACTTATGAATCCACTTTGTTAAATCCACTTATGAATTTAAAAATTATTTTTTCCCCTAGCTTACCTTGTTGAGAATACAGTTTTAGGGCTAGAGAAAAAATTCAATGGGCTTGAGTCTATGTTTTGTTGTGTGCAGGACTAGGCTCTACCTCTGGTACCACATGTCCCCCGAGCACTGCCAGGAGCAACCCCAAAGCCCCAAGCTGGAATTTGCCTTTGAGTACTGCTGACTGTATCTTTAAAGCCAGACCAAATACAAAAGAATATACACATAATATACAAAGTATGTGTTAACTATGTTACTAGGAAACTTCTAGTTAATAGCAACTCTTAGCAGTTAAATTAGGAAGAATAGATATTAAAAGTTATATATGTAAAACTCTATCATGAACAGTGTTGGAAATCATGGTGCCTAAAATTAAACATGTAAGTAAATAAAAAAATTAAAACAAAATAACCTACAATCAAAGTTATATTCAGATCTGTAACTGCTCAGTATTGGCACCACTAGTCCCACTGTTGTTCTAGGGTTAACCTTGTCTGGAAAAGAGATTCTTGAATTTGCTTCCACTGTTGTCTGTGATGCCCATGGACCAGAAAATTATCACAAAGGCTTGTGATTAAGGTTTTTTCCACTTACATGTACACAATGGAATACTATGCAGCTACTAGGAGAGATGAAGTCATGAAATTTGCTTATAAATGGATCGATATGGAAAGTATCATGCTAAGTGAAATGAGTCAGAAAGAGAGGGAGAGACATAGAAGGACTGCACTCATTTGTGGAGTATAGAATAACATCACATGAAGCTGACACCCAAGGACAGTAGATACAAGGGCCAGGAGGATTGCCCCATAGCTGGAAGCCTGCTTCATGAGGAGAGGGGAGAAGGCAAATGGAATAAATAGAGAAGGGATCACTAAGAAAATGATGGCTGGAGGAATCAGTCAGGATGGGAAATGTGTGCCGAAAGTGGATAATGGATCAAGCATGATGACTTCTCAGTGTCTGTGTTGCAAGCCATAATGCCCAAAAGTAGAGAGAGAGAGTATGGGAAATATTGTCTGCCATGGAAGTGGGGGAGGGTGGGAAAGGGGGTTATACTGGGGATATTGGTGGTGGAAAATGTACACTGTTGGAGGGATGGGTTTGATCATTGTTTGATTGTAACCAAAACATGAAAGCTGCTTGTAACTATCTCACAGTGATTCAATAAAATTTATTAAAAAAAAAAGGGTGTTTTCCATAGCAGTTATTCCCCATGTCTTGTCTTCCCACAGGAAAGGTAAAGCTATCAGATAGGTTAGATCGCTTTTTTTGAGCAATATTCACACAATTTTACCTAGTGATTTTAACTCAAGAAATGATTGCAGGGGGTTGGAGTGATAGCACAACGGTAGGGCGTTTGCCTTGCATGCAGCCAACCAGGGTTCGATTCCCAGCATCCCATATGGTCCCCTGAGCACGGCCAGGAGTAATTCCTGAGTACATGAGCCAGGAGTAACCCCTGTGCATCGCCAGGTGTGACCTCCAAAACCATAAATAAATAAATGAATAAAATAAATAAAATAAAAAGAAATGATTGTATACAAGGTGATTTTTAGAGACTAGAATATTTAGTGTTATTTTAAAAATAATGATATTGAAAAATTAGTAACAATTTCTTATGCTCAATACCAAGGTAAGGGTCAATTAAGAAATAAGCAGGATAATTTGGTCCCAGGTATACTAACCTCCAGGTTGAGAACTCTGTGGCCTTCTTGGAATGGGGGAGGAAAGATTCCACTACCAGCCATGAGACCCAGCTGCCCTCTCCCACACTCTATATCCTTTGGCATGGAAATGACCCAGCTCCACAAAGGGACCTCATCAAACAACCAAGACCAGACAATCCTAGATCCACAGGTCCTGGAGCATGCATACACAGCCACACAACACCTCAAACTTTCACAGTACTGGCAATCCAGTGGGAATATAGCAAATTTTATGGGAAAGGGTGCATAAAAGGCCACCCAGTTCAATGAGCAAAAACAATGACTTTGACATAGCACCAACCAGCTCAGTAAATCCTCAATAACTTTCGTAGCAGCATTCTGAGATAAACAGCTATCACAAATTGACCCTCACTGATCTATTTCTTGATTACTTCATCTGCCATTTTGTTATAACAAGCATTATGAAAAAAGTCTGTGCCTGCTAAGGGCGCAACCTGGGGGGGGGGTGAGTGGAAAACTGGGGACATTAGTGGAGGCAAATTTCACACTGGTGGTGGGGATTGGTATTGGAACATTGAATGCCCGAAACAACTATATTACTAACAACTTTTGTAACTCATGGTGTTTAAATTAAAAAACAAAAGAGACGAATAGGATAATTTGAAGCAGAATATAAGCAGAATTCCAAAAAGAGAGAAGTAGATGAGCATTTCTGTGTAGGATTCGTCAGCAAGGTACGTGTCAAATTACCTCCAGATGAGGTCTGAATTGTTCAGAAAACAAAGGCAAGTTCATTTGGAATGAGTTGGGGAGTGTTGAGGAGAGGTTAAGAATCATTTCCATAAGAGGCAGCTGGCAAAGGCAGAGCAGTTGTGGAAGAGAATGAGAACATCAGTGATGTTTCCTGTCACCACAGCATCTTTTTCTGAGACATTCGAGTTCTGTGATTGAAGCTTCTTTTAGCTCTTATCTGCACATTTTTTCTTTCTCTTCCATACTCTCCTGGAGGGTGCCAAAGGAGAATATTTACTGGTGTTATTTTGTTTTTCTTTCTTGAGAAAGTCATGTCCCCCAAAACAGAGCAGCACCTTTGAAACCTGGTGTAGCCAGAAACTACATTTGAAATCTTATCAAAACTTTAAAGTCTGGGGCTGGAGCGATAGCCCAGCGGGTAGGGCGTTTGCCTTGCACACTGCCGAGGCCGACCCGGGTTCGATTCCTGGCATTCCATATGGTCCCACGAGCACTGCCAGGAATAATTCCTGAGTGTATGAGCCAGGAGTAAACCTTGTGCACCACCAGGTGTGACCCAAAAAGCAAAAAAATAAATAAATAAATAAATAAAAAAATAAAAACAAGCAAACAAAACCTTTAAACCTTGTGGACTAGCTATGAATCTATAGCTAGAAGTCACAGCAAAGAAGTGGTATCTGTTATCTTCAGGAAGAAAAACAGACAGCTTTTGATTGGAGGTCATTCATATTGGTCACTACGCAGTTTCAGTTCTCCTTATTCTAAGCCCTACCAGGCACACGGTAGGATTATACATACAGAGGGTTCTATTGCTGTTGGGTACAGAATGGGTGGGGGGTATATTAGTTCTGGCAGATAATTCTGAATGAAAGTGGTATGCTATTTCCAGGCTGAATATTTCCTTGTCAGTATAATGCTTTTGTCCCCTGGACCATAAACATCGAAAAGGTTTGAGTGAGCAGCTACTCTGCTAGTCATGGAAGAGAGGTTGCAGCAAACTTGGGTTAAACATAGAAAGTGAATGAAAAGGAAATCTCAGTTGCTATAATTTAGACTTGCTTGAAAAACACAGTTCAGGGCCAGGACTGTCACTTGAGAGGTAGAGCTCACTGCTGGCAAGTGTAGCACTGCAGCACTTTCATCATCAATTGGCTCAGGCGGGCACCAGTAACGTCTCCATTGTGAGACTTGTTACTATTTTTATGGCATATTGAATATGCTACGGGTAGCTTGCCAGGCTCTGCTATGTGGGCAGGATACTCTCGGTAGCTTGCCGGGCTCTCTGAGAGGGATGGAGGAATCGAACTCAGGTCGGCTGCTTGCAAGACAAACACCCTACCTGCTGTGTTATCGATCCTCCCACTAGGATATGTAAGGCCCTGAATTCTATTGTGGGTACCCATGGTATCCTGAGCACTGCTGTGTGTGGCCCTAATTTAAAAAAATGAAACAAACCACACAGCGTGTACTAGACTACATAAATTAGAAATGCTGACTGGAAGAGAAATACTGTAAATTCACATGGCAAATCTCATTTCATCCACGCAGTCACCTACTAAGGTCAATATTCTTATTTCCCCTTCTTCATGGAAGAGAAAAGGGACGTTTATAGTGCTCAACTAAATCTCCCCAAGCTCATGTCTTGGAAATGGTAAATCTGAACTTGAACCCAGTTTTGTTTCACACAAAGAGCTGAGACTGTAGTTTACAGAGTACAGCTTAAAAGAGAAAGTCATCAGGTAGCTAGGAATAGGGAGGGAGTGGCTATTAATCCACACTCACATTTTGAAAAGGGAAATTCCTCTGTGGTGTTAAATTAGTAAATCTTCAGAGGTGCCTTTTGTCTTTTTTAGCAGGACAGGAGAAGGCAAGTTATACCTTCAAGAGCCTTTAGACATGCTGCCTACGAGGACTCTTAAGGAGCACAAAGAAAACCTCCATCTGCCTGAAGTTTTCCCTGCTCCCAACTGCAGAACTCTGTGCTCAGAGTGTTCCTATAAGTTTGTACATATCACTATCACTGTCATCCCGTTGCGCATTGATTTGCTCGAGCGGGCACCAGTAACGTCTCAATTTTAAGATTTTTTTTGTTACTGTTTTTGGCACATCGAATACGCCACGGGTAGCTTGCCAGGCTCTGCCATGGCGGGGAGATACTTTCGGTAGCTTGTCGGGCTCTCTGAGAGGGGCAGAGGTATTGAACCCGGGTCGGCTGCATGCAAAGCAAACACCCTACCCACTGTGCTATCTCTCTAGCCCAATCGTTCTTGTACCTTGGCTATTTAAAATCATGAGCTTTCTACATCAGACACTTTGAACAATTCCACAAGAATACAAACATGCTTTCAGACACAGAAAAAGCCCTTTGGTTTTTTACCAAACTTTGATATTAGCATAGAAAAAAAAACACTTGAACTGCCAGTGTTTATGAAAAAATGAGGAAACTTTATTTTAAAGTTTGTACATAAAGTTTCAGAAAAGCCTGTTGTGAAGGAAATCTGACTCAGGCATCCGACTGCCTGGCTCAGCCACTTAGCATCTTCGTGATCTTGATGAAGTTAAGGGTTAACTTTTCTCAGTCTTCATTTCTTTTTCTGTAAAATGGGAGTCGATTAAGATTAATAATAAACCTCAGAGGTTATTGTCAGGATTAAATGAGGCAATGTATTTAAACTGTACTTTCACAAAACAAACACCCCCCAACACCCCCCCCCCCCCGCCCGCAGCAAAACACTAGCTAAGTATCTTCATTTTAAGATAGTTCAATACCGCTGCCCTCCCTCCCCCCCACCAACCCCAAAGTGGTGAACAGCAAGTTTTATTTTGTGCTTTTAAAACCACATCAAGGATGCAGTACTTTACTTTGTGGAGAGAGGCTAGCAGTGTTCCAAACTCAGGAAGTAAAAGAAACACAGGGAGCATTCTCTACAAAGATATTTGAAGATCCTTTTCTAATTTTTGTTTCGAACCCATGTTCTCACCTTTCCAAGGGCCAACTCCAGGGCAAGGACTTCCTGACACACGGTGGGTGGGGGAGGGAGGGAGGCAGATCATAAAATATATAGATCTAGATCGGAGAGTAGCTTCTCTTGAAGATTTTTTTCTACTTGAAAATAATTTTTCAGTTTCTTTAAAATGTTTGCTAGGGGCCAACTTTTATTTATTTATTCATTAATTTTTTTACTAAAAACCAAACAACCAAAACCAAATGTAACCAGCTTCCTGCTGAGGTGGCCCACTCACTTCCCCTCTTGCTCTTTATCTGCTTCTTATCTGTAAAGTGAATAGATTAGAGTTCCTAAGTCTTCCTGTATCTGTCCTTTGATTCTATCATTCCGGGTTTATCCACACCCCAGGAATGTGGATCTGGAGCCTGTTTCTGCTTTAGTTGGTGGACAAGGAATTAGGGAGCCCCCTTCTGCAAGCTGTTTGGGGGGTGGTCCAGGAAAAGGGAGGGGGAGAGAGAGAGAGAGAGAGAGAGGAAGAGGGAGAAGGAGAGAGAGGAAGAGGGAGAAGAGAGAGAGGAAGGAGGAGAGAGAGAGAGAGAGAGAGAGAGAGAGAGAGAGAGAGAGAGAGAGAGAGAGAGAGAGAGACTTTAGGGCGCGCTGCGTCGTTAACCTATTGTTGGTCTAATCAGTGTGGGGCAGAGGGAAAGGGTCAGTGTGTGAGCCAGGCTGGTGCCCAAGTGCGTCCCCCCCACCCCCTCTGCTAAGGGCTGGTGCTGAATCCACCTTCCAGCCCTTCAACGCACAGAAATCTTGAAGCTCTGAGAGGGGGTAGGGTTGGGGGAGAGCTAGGGCCTGTGGAGTCACAACAAGAGGGTCAGGACTTTCAAGGCACGGAATGGAAGAGACACAAGAGTCAGGAAGTGACCCTGGCGTCGGGATCGCAGAGGCCGCGCAGGAGAAACAAAGTCCCCTCACAAGCCTTGGGCCACTTCGGGCCGTACCATCCCGAGAGACGGGGGAGGGGGGAGGGGGGCGGCGGCGGCGGCGGCGGCGGCGGCGGCGGCGTCCCGGGAGGGAGGCGCGCGGGCGGCGGCGACACGCACGTCTGTCTGGGCTCTTCCCGGAGCCGCGAGGTCAACGGAGCGTTTTCCAACGCTCCCGGGCCTCAGAGCGCACAGACCCCCGGGCGGCACCCCCCCCCCTCACCCCGGGGCCCCCTCCCCGCGCGACGGCGGGGTCGAAGCGGCTGAGGGAACGCGCCGCGCGCGCCCGACGGGCCCGGGCCCCGGGGGCCGAGCGAGCGCGCCCGCCCCGAGAGGCCCGGCAAGCCCGGGCCGGCCCCTCGGCGGCGGCGGCGGCGGCGGCGGCGGGCGGCCCGGAGGAAGCGGGCCTGGCGCATGAATGGGCCTTTGTTCGGCCGCCGCCGCGGCTGCCCCGGGCAGGCCGGCCGCGCACAACGGAGGCTGTATGCGAGGGGAATGGAAATGAGCCCGCGGCTCTCCCGCAGGAGCCCCGGCCCCTTCCCCTCGCCGGGCGCAGGAATGCGGGCCGGCCGGAAGGGAGCCCGCGCCGGGCACGCCGCGCTCGCCGCTCTGAAACCCCATTGACAAGAAGAGCCCTTTGATGCCATTAAGGCGCGTTTCAGGCCGGGAGGAGGCCGAGGAGGAGGAGGAGGAGGAGGAGGAGGAACGGAGAGCCGCCAAGTGGTTTTTTTTTTTTTTTTTTTGACGTCTCTCAGCCCGTGTGCACCTTGGCGGGCCGGGTTTCTCAGCGAGCAGGCGGGCACCTGAGCCCGACTCGCAGACGTTCTGTAACATCATAAAAGTGGCCCCATAAACAGATAGGTTCCCTCCCCCTCCCCCTCCGCCCCCCTCAGGCTCCCCCCTCCCCGGGGCCTCCTCTTCCCCCCCCCCCCACCCCGCCGTGGGTGGAACCCGGCTTGGCCGCGGGCCAGGCTGACCTGCAGCCCCAGGGCCTGCGCTGAAAGACTCCTTGGTCCGCCTGCCACCACCTGCCCCGGCTGCCAAGGGCTCGGCGGACAAGAAGTTGCCTTTGCAAGAGGAAGTTGTTTCTGAGGCCGCTGCTCCTCATTTTCCATTTTCTCAGAGCTGGAGCGGGCCGCGCGTCGGGGCCAGAAATGCTCACAGCCAGACCGGTAAAATGACGTAGCCTGCCAGAAGTTGTGTCGGACTAGGATGCCACAACACGTTATTGTTGAAGGGTCCTATTTTCCACCAGGGCAGTGTGGGTGTGTGTGTGGGGGGGGGGGGCTGCGGGGGAGGGGAGGCAACAGGGGGGGCTGCCGAAAACTCACATCACGTCTCTGAACTTAGTGTTTTCTCTCTGAAGAGGAATCGTCAAGCCTGAGGACCGACAGGATATAAACCTCCTCGTGCTTGTGCAGTTCTTAGCTGGAGGTGGGAACATTTTTAAAATCAGAGAATGTATGGGAGGGAAACTCAAGTGAACCACTGTGTACCAGAGCCAGAGAGAAAAGACAGGGGTTAAGGCCTGTTTGGGCTTTCATGATAAGGTGATGGCTTGCCTTGCATGTGGCTGGCCTGGGTTAGATCACTGACACGGGATATGGTCCGTGAGCTCTGCTAGGAGGGATCCCTGAGCACCACTAGGTGTGGACCAACAAGCCACCCCCCTCTCCCTCTACCAAATTTAAAAATTAGTAAAAAGATACTACCAGCTCCTGTTTTGTTAGTAGCGTGTAACTCAGGTTTATCTTCTAATGTGTATCCCCACGGAAATATATGCTTCCTTAAGAACACTGCCACGGCCTTTTGTTTGAATCCTTGGTACCTGGAACAAGTATCTGTTACAGTGGGTAACCAATATGTGGAGTAAACCGCAAACCAGGAATGTAATGAAATAATACAAATCTGGTGTTTTCTGTCAAAAATGTAAGCAAGAAATAGGAGCTTTATGGTGGGTTCTGGAAACTCTTGGATAGAGGAGAAGGATTTTTTTTTAAGCCCACAAACTTGGCAAATGTTTCCTAAAATGACCCAAGGCAAAGTGGGGCACTTGGGTGAAGGAATCATTCTTTCCCAGCGAGGGCATGGTTAATGCTGACAATTGTGAATCATGTTTTATATTTGTAAGTCGTGTGTGTAGTCAATTCTTCATTCATCCTTTAAACATCCCACGGAACGGTGAGAGTAATGATGATACATGTTGTGTGTCATTGTTTCTTACATGTTGCTCTAAATATGTTTTCATGGTTTTTGTTATTTGGAGTTTTATTTAGACCTCCAACTTGAGTGTTTTCTTCTGGGGTCTTGAATCAAGTGAACTTTTCTCTCATAAAAACAACAACAAATAGTGCTTTTGTGTCCCAATCAGGAAGTTCACAGGTATAAGATAATAGAGGACATCCTGCTTCAAATAGACCTCCAGGCACTTGCAGGAAATACCACTTAAGTGACACAAGCAAATGGATGATGGATGAGCCCTTCATCACCCTCACACCCCCACTGATCCTGTGGTGGGTAATCTATTGCCTACTTTAAAGGGGTTTCCAGTGACTGTGTCAGGGCTAAGGTTTGTCTGTCACACATCTGCCCACAGCTTTATTTCTTCTCCTTTTGGGTCCTATTTTGATGTAGATCCCTGAGAATTAAGATTCTTTTCACATTGTCCCATTCTTGATTAGCTAGGGTAATACAAATCCACACGTTCAAATCCACTCATTTGAATGAGCCTCACGAATGAAGGAACTGGCAGAGGAATCCAGGTGCGTGGGACCTGGGGCCGAGATTTCCAAGCCTGCTTGGATCGGGATTGGGCCTCTTCTGCCCAGATCCCCCATTTTCCAGTAGCTAGGCGGTCACACCCAGAAACTGCCCCAGCGCCGTGTAATCCCACCAATGGCCAACATCCAGAGATTATAAGACCCAGGGCTGTGAGACATCTTATAGCCTAGTTCTCCCTCTCAGAGAACCTGGCAAGCTACCGAGAGTTTCCTGCCCACATGGGAGAGCCTGGCAAGCTCCCTGTGGCCTATTCATATGCCAAATATAGTAACAATGATGGGTCTCATTCCCCTGACCCCGAGAGAGCCTCTAATGTGGCACCGTTCGAAAGGACGAGTAAAGAGAGGCTTCTAAAATATCAGGGCTAGGACGAATGGAGACGTTACTGAGACTGCACGAGAAAATCAACGATCAACAGGATGATGATGATAATGATAATGATAATACAAATCCCACTTGTGAAGGGACTGTAGGCTGGAACTTTTTTTTCTTTTTTTTTTTTTTTTTTTTTTTTTCTTTTTGGGTCACACCCAGCGATGCTCAGGGGTTACTCCTGGCTTTGCACTCAGGAATTACTCCTGGCGGTGCTTGGGGGACCATATGGGATGCCGGGGATCGAACCCGGGTCGGCCGCGTGCAAGGCAAACGCCCTACCCGCTGTGCTATCGCTCTGGCCCCGGCTGGAACTTTTTTATAGAGTTATCAGATAGCACACATAACTCAACAGAATGGCTGAATTTTCTCCAAATTATTGCAGTCTTTCCTTCAGAGTTAGAAGTTCTTAAAAAAATGTATTAAGTTTTCATGAATTACTAAGTTATTCATGATTTGGTTTCAGGCCTATGATTTTTCCATCACCAATCCCTTCCCCAGTATCTACTTCCCTCTACCAATACAATGTCCCCAGTTCCCCTCTTATCCAGTAGCCTGTCTCTATGAGGCACTTTTTAAAAAGATCAATTTTTAGCATTGTGGTTTACAGGACTGTTGCTGGTAGAGTTTTATACATAACACTTTACCTCTTTTCAGTGCTCCTCCTAAAGTTTTTTAAGGAGCAGTTTTATTTTCATTTTAGATAGGTGGCCGAGACTGTGAAGCAGGTGAGTCTATTTCACTGTAGCAATTAATCAGTGAGGCAGAGGGAATTAAACACACCACACACACACACACACACACACACACACACACACACCCCACAATGAGAAACAAAGGAACAACATGACAAAACCAAAAGGTATCCCAAAGGCAAAAATAGAAGGCTCTTCTCCGATTGCATTGACAAAGTGAAAAAGATGCCCTTGTCTGAGATATATTTTAAAAGACTTTGTGCCTGCTGAAGGCCTGAGTTCAATCTCTGTGCAGGTGGGGTTATCCCAACTCTCCTTCCTCTCTTTCCTCCTCCCAGTCTCCAAACAAAACAACAAAAAATCCCATGTGGATGTTTATGTTTTACATATCTAGATTTACTTTTAATATTATTATTATTATTATTATTATTATTATTATTATTATTATTTGGTTTAGCTACCCGTGGCGTATTCGATATGCCAAAAAACAGTAACAAGTCTCACAATGGAGATGTTACTGGTGCCTGCTCAAGCAAATCGATGAACAGTGGAATGACAAAGCTACAGTGCATTATTTGTTTTCTGAGCCAGCTGTGCTCAGGACTTATTCCCAGTTCTGTGCTCAGAGATCATTCTTGGCTTTCCTCTGGGGAACATATGAAGGGCTGGGATTGAATTTGGGTTGATCTTTATATCTTGATTTCCAAGATAAAACCCGTTGTGCAATCTGTCTCAGCCACTTACTTCTTGAAAGCCTACTATTTAGTTAGAAATACTCTGAAGTTGGTAACCCCATTTATTTATTTATTTTTTTTAAAAAAAGACCGTGTTTCCTTTCCTCGCTTGCATTAGTGTCTTTGCTACTTTATTCCTTAAATAAACACTTTGTCCCACCCACAACAAAACCCTAAGCACTGCATGATTCTAGAAACTTGGCGAGGGTGAACCTTGTAGGGCCCAGCACCTGAACACTAAACTACTACAGATCAAGGAATGATTTCAGAGAGGAGTTCAGTGAGCTGCCATGCAAGCTGGCTTCAGACTTGGCTCGGAAAGGACCGCTAAAGATGTTCAAGGACAAGATGCTTTGGAGAGAAATCTAGCTTCTGGGGGTGAGGCCATAGCACCCACTGAAACCCAGAGACCAAGACAGGATTAGAAAGTAATAGAGTGACTGCGTCTTGACCACACTTGCCTCTCCCCTGTAATGCATCCCTGGAAGAAGAGTGGGCTTCATTGAACCTCAGGTTCTTTCAGTGGGGAAAGAGAACCCAGAGAAGAGGGCCAGAGTGATAGTACAGGGCACTTGCCTTGAACGCTGCCACCCTGAGTTCGATCCCTGGTACCATATATGATACTCTGAGTCACTCCAGGAGTGGTTCCTGACAGTGCCAGGTGTGGCCCCAAAAGTAAAATAAGTAAATAAATAATTTAATTTTTTTTAAAAAAGAGAGCCAGAGAACCCAGGGAAGCCATTCATCTCTCCCAGCACTGCAGACTAGCTTTGCAGGGAGATCTGTGGGGGCTGGGTGGAGAGTCGGGGGTTCAACCACTGTTGCAGATGTGGCATTAAAATGGGATCTCCGTATCTTGATTTTCAAGATTGCTCTCAGGACTGGGTGTACTGTGTGTGTGTGTGTGTGTGTGTGTGTGTGTGTGTGTGTGTGTAGGGGGCTATAGTTTTGGGCCACACCTAGCACATCCAGAGGTGTTGTGTGTGTGTGTGGGGGGGTTACTACTCCTTACTCTATGCTCATATTGCACTTGGTGGTACTCTGTGTCCCATCATCTGCATGTATGTATCTGAGGTCCTGCACGCAAGGCAAACTCCTTAACCCCTACATGCTTCCCTCTGCAAGTCCCTGGTATTTTAATATTAGTTGAGTTTTTTAAAAAATTGTTTTTATGGTGGCCAGGGTTGGTCAGATCTTGGGGGAGTTGAGCCACACTTGTTGTTGCTCCTGGCTTTGTGCTCAGGGATTACACCTGGTGGGACTCAGGGTACCATATGCTGTGCCAGGGATGGAACTGGGGTCAGAAGCATGCAAGCAAGCTCCTTAATCCCTGTGTTATCTCTCTGGTGCCCAACTTGTATTAATATTAGAGAAGCGTGCGATTTAGATATGGTCTAGACCTTGGATTCCAAAGTATATGTGAAAACAAGTCTGCTATTATTGTAGAAGCTATGTCACATTTTCCCATCTAGGTAAACTATTAGTCCAACTTGTTCTTCCCCACCCCCTGTTTTATTTGTCCAATAACTGGGAAAATGGAGAGAAGACCTCTCCTTTATTTACCAACGACTTATGGCCTTGTTAGCCAGTGCCCGCTAGATATTAGGGTGGAGACTTTTATTTGACCTGTCGTTTGGGCAATAAAAGGGGAGGGGACACCTCATTCATTCTGCCTCTGGCTCCTAAAAACCCAGAAAAGCAATACTATTTACTTAGTCTCTGGGCTACTAAGGGCTGAGGTGGCTGATGTTGACTCAAGTTCGAGCCCTTGCAGCTAGGTGGGGCTCTCTAGAGCTGTTAATCCTGTGCAGTTGCCAGGGCAACTTCAAGTCTTCTGAGCTGGAAGACTTTAAGAAGTACAGAGGAGACTCCAAGGGCACGTTACAACTAAAAGGCATGTGTTCAATAACATGTCATCTTTGGGTAATGGGGCTTTTATTTTTATTTTATTTCGTGGGATTGAAAGATCAGAAGCCGGAAATTAGCTGGGAAGGATAAAGAAAAGGAAAAATTAAAGGGAGGGGGTGTGTGTGTTTTGTTCCTTATATGGGCAATGGTTAAACAAGAAGAACATCTGGTCCTGGAGCGGGTCTCTGCAGCACTGCTTTTAATTACCCCATCATTTGGTCTTATGCTAAATTAGTGACTGTGGGAGCAGCTCAGATCTCCAAACTGACAGGCCCGGAGAGCTTGACTTAGCCTGCCACATAGTCAGAAGGGAAACACGGAGCTTCCGGTTTCATATTTAAACCAGGGATTGACTCATAATTGTAGCTGTCAGGAGGGTGATGGAGACATTATGTAATCTGGTTCTTATGGCGATGTGTGTTTAAGGTTTCTGCTCTGTAAATTCCAGAGGAAATTTTGTGCCCATTGAGGGAGAGATTGCTGGCTGCTCTGTGGTGTGCCAGCGGGATAATGACAGTGCTATTAAAGGTTCCAAAGTCTGCCTGAATCCAAACATGAATGAATTTCCCCTTGAAAGGCCCTCCTGTTTTTCCATAGACTTTGAAATGTGGCTAAGATTAGGCAAAATCTGGTAAACTGTGAAGAGGCAGTGTGTTGGCTCAGTTTGGAAATGTAATAATGACAAGCCTTTTGGGTCCACAAATATTTTTTCTTCTGGACCACACAGTTTCCCTTCCTGGTTCCCATCATTTCCAGACTCAGGGATTCTGAAAGTGGACACCAGTTGCTCCTGGAAACAAAGTGCTGAGGCTGTGGATCATTTGTTCCGTTTTCAGTCTGCGTGTTACTTGCCTCTTGGAGGCCTCTGTGGACTGGTATAAATTTGCAGGGCAGACAGGAAAGTCTTGAGGCGGGCCCAGTGTATGTTCCCATTGGAAGGGGATGGGGGTGGAGGTGGGAGACAACAACTGAAAAGTCAGATAAAGTTGTTTAGTTTTAACCTTAAAGGATTGTGTTTGCAACCGTTTTGTTGGAGAGAGCCTGTGTTTTTATTTCATTGATCTATGTACTCAATGATTTAAGTGTTAACCTGAGGTACAAGGAGAGAATAGTGTTTAGTTTTGAAGAATACTAAATAAAAAAATTAGGTGACGGGGCAGAAAGATAGTACAGTGGCCTCGACACTAGCCTCACAACTGACCAACCTGGCATAGAGTGAGCCCTGAGCCCCTCCAGCTGAGACTCCCAAACAGAAAAACAAAAACTTAAAAGCTAAAATGGAGGGGAGGGGGGTTTCTGGGGAGTAACATTGATGAGGGCTGGGGAGGACCCCACACTTCAGCACTTCTGGCAAACCTAGGATTCTCACTTCTGTTTCTCTTCTTTTCTCTCCAAAACTTCTGGTTCAGTGTTTGGGGTTCTGGCTCTGATTCTGTTTGCCATGCCTACCAGAGAAGAGACTGGTATTTAAATGGATTTTTAATCAAAGATAATAACTAAATGTGTCAAGGGTATAATAAAAAGGCTAGATATCATCATCATTTATTTCTTTTATGGCTGGAAAGAAGTCATTTCTGTTATAACTTGTATTTTTTTTTCTAAAACACATAAGCTTTTAGGAGATTAAATACTTGCCCATCATTGGTCTTTGAAACATTTCCTTTGAAGTGGGTCCTTTTTATTTTTCAGAAAGAAAGATTATTTATTTTAATAAAAATATATGATATAGTTAAATCATATAAGACAAATGCATATTAACACTATAATTGATATCTTGTGCATTTGTATACAAAAATGCACATTTAAAGGAACTATTGAAAATTTCTCCTATATCTTGTAAGTAAATTTAAAAAGTTTAAAAATTGTTATAAAAAAAAACATACAACCCCTCTTCCCCAAACTCCCAAAGAGACTAGAGAGAGAGAATACAGCAAGCAGTCAGGGTGCTTGACTTGCACACTATCCACCTGAGTTTGCTACCCAGCACCCCATGTATCCCCAGAGTTCTACCACAAATGATCCTTGAGTGTAGAGCCAGGAGTAAGCTCTGAGCACCACTGGATATGTCCCAAAGTATAAAAATAATTATTAAAAAATTAAAACTAATTTTAAAATTAGATATTAGATAACATGGTGTTAAAGTTTGTAGTATTGATGTATAAATATATAGCACCTTATCACCACCTACATGCCCAAGGCACTCTACCACTCTCCTTATGTCTCCATCCTTATTTTCTTCAACCCCTTCTAAAACTTCTCCTTTTCTTTCAGACTCAGATTGTGAAAACTTGATTAGGAAACAGTGCTAGTATGACTTGATTTCTTTGCTCTCATGAGGATGAAGTTTTATACTATACAGTCACAATAGCAGTCAGCATTATCATATGACTACTGGATGATACAGGGATGGATAGTTTCATGAGTTGTCTAGCCTGAGTTTATTTATTTTCCTAGTCATTGAAATTAAAATACTTGATGTGACTTTCTTTCAAATACTTCCAGAGACAACCATACTTGTAATGGATTTTTTCCATCAGAGAACTAGGTACTTATTTGTCTGTTTTTATTTTCTATGTGTTAGAACTTACAGATGGGCTAGGGATTTCTATTCTAAACAAGACCATCAGTGTATGGAAAGTTATAATTGAAGCCAGAGAGAAAGCTCAATAGGCGATGCACATGCTTTGCATGTGGGATGCCAGGGTTCAATCCCCAGCACCACATGCCCTAGTACCCCACACCACTGACTTGTGGCCAAAAGCAAACAAAAAGTGATAACTGAAGATAACAGAATTATCCTGGGATATTGTGGAACTTGATCAGATTACATTGGGCATTGGATCTGGTCACTAATGAAACATATTTTCTTTCTTACCTTTTGTTTTAAACATATTTATTCAAACTCAGGCATACATCATTGAGAAATGACAGACTCAGTGGGAAAATTGAACTAGAAGGGTTCAATATTAATAAAGTACCTTAGATAAAATTAAAGTACCAAAACTAAAAAAGTTAAAAATTAATTTTATTAATTAAAATTAAGGCACCTTAATTAGATGAAAAAGAATAAAAAAGCTCTACTTCATGACAATTAGGATTAAAAATGACTAAATTCAAAATATGCTTTTCTTAAAACTTTTCAAACTGTAGTTAGTCTAAGGATATCTTACTGCTCTCCAAATCTTTGAGAACTTCAGTTGTCTACATACATGTTTCAAATTCTTTCCCAAGACTTTTGAGGTCCGGCAACCCCCTGCCAGCCACCATCTCTCTAGTGTTGTACTTAAATCATCCATCAGGTGTGTGAATCGCTCTGGCCAATTGCCCATCCCTGACCCTGTACCCCAAGGCAAGCCCCTTCCAGCATCACGCTGGGATCCACACTCCCTTGTCAGCTGCCAGCCTGCCAGCACGGTACTTAAATCATCCATCAGGTGTGTGGACCCCTAGCATTACTCCCCAGATCTTCCCACCCAGCATACCTTTTAAACCCCTAACTTCAAATCCTTGATTTGCAGCTGAACCTCAACAAGATGATGGTCATGAAAAATGAACTAGTCCTTGATGCTCCATTTGCTCTCAATGGAACAAACATCTCCAAATGCAGCATCTATGTGTACCTGGGTCGAGAACTCAACATGAGGAATGACTTGGCGCCAGAATTGCCCAGAAGGAAGAGAGCAGCATGGAATGCCTTCAAGAGCATTGAAAAAGTGGTTAAGAGGATGAAGGACCTCCGACTCCAGGCATATCTTTTTGATTCCACCGTTCTTGCACTAACGTATGCCTCAGAGACCTGGGTCCTACGCAAACAGGATGAGAACGCTATTTGGTATCACAAAAAGGAATCGAAAGTGCTTTGCTAGGAGTATCACATCTCACTCAAGTGAGAGAAGGAATCCGGAATTCTGACCTCCGTCGATGATCAAGAATCAGGGATGCTGTCTTGTTTGGGCCGGACATGTAATGTGATTCAGAGATGACCGTAGGACTAGAACTGTTACTGACTGGATTTCATGGGATATCAAAAGACCGCGTGGCCGCCCACCAACAAGATGGTTAGACTTCTTCGTTAAAACCTTGCATGAATGTTTTGAGGCTCTTCAGTGAGCATATATCATTGGGCTATACTAGCATGCGACAGGGACAAATGGAGATGTTACTGGCGCCCGCTCTAGTGAATTGAATATCAACGGGAATACAAGTAATACAAGTGATACTTCAAATCCACGTAGATGCTAGTGCATTGGTGCAAAGTCATTTTGTCTGCACCCTACATTTGAGATACTAGTTAACTTAGGTCTCACATATACCTATAAAATAAACCACGGCAACACACAAAGCCCAACTGCAGAGACCAAAACATACAACAATACTAGAAAAAGCTCCAAAATGCAAAGTTCAATGTGGTAAAACAATGTAGAAACTCACTAAGCCTAATGACTGAAGTTGATAGCTCGGATGAATCAAACAGTGTTAATGAACTTTGCTACCTCTCAGATAAGGAATTTAAAATGTAGCATTTAAGGATGTATAAGGAGCTCAGGGCTGGAGCGATAGCACAGCGGGTAGGGCGTTTGCCTTGCATGCAGCCATCCTGGGTTCGGTTCGGTTCCTTTGACCCTCTTGGAGAGCCTGGCAAGCTACTGAGAGTATCTCGCCCACACGACAGAGTCTGGCAAGCTACCCGTGGCGTATTCCATATGCCAAAAACAGTAGCACAAGTCTCTCAATGGAGATGTTACTGGTGCCCGCTCAAGCAAATCGATGAGCAATGGAATGACAGTGACCATGACAGTGACAGTGATAAGGAGCTCAAAGAAGCAATGGAATGCACTACTGATAAAATACAAGAGGATACGAAAGCAGAGGTGAGTAAAATGCAAAAAAAAAAAAAACCCAAAAAACAAGCAGAAATGACAGACCTAAAAAACTTGGTAGGTGAAATGAAAAACTCAGTGGAAGGCCTCAGCAACAGAGTAACAGCTTCTGAGGACAGAATCAATGAGCTCCAAGATGAGATGCAGAGAATCTCCAGACAACAGCAGAAATAGAAAAGAGCCTCAAAATAAACCAACAGATGTCAAGAGAAAATCGGGATGAAGCCAAAAGGACTAACATAAGAATCATTGGAGTCCCAGAGGGAGAGAAAGAAAATCCTGAAAAATAAGAAACTGTCAAAGACATAATTGCTAAGACATTCCCAGAGCTGAAGAGCACATGTGACCAGATTCAGAAGGCATGAAGGATACCAGCTAAAAGAAATCCAAAAAAAAAAAAATACTCCAAGACATTCTGATCAGAATGATGAAAACCATAGACAGAGATAAAGTTCTGAAAACAGCAAGATCAAAGAAAGAAATTGCTTATGAAGGAGCATCCTTAAGATTCACAGCTGACCTATCCGATGAAACCCTAAGGACCTGAAGACAATGGTGGGATATAGTGAACAAACTCAATGAAATAAATGCCTCACCTAGAATACTTTACCCAGCTTCACTCTCATTTATATCAGAAGGAACAGCATATAGCTTCACAGACAAACAATAACTCAGGAACTACATAGTTTCAAAACCATGGCTATAAGAGCAACTAAATAGGCTACTTTAAGAAAAGACAAGCCCCTCAAATACACCAAACTTTGGCAGAAAGATGGGACAAAACCCCACAATAATAACCACTCTCAATGTCAATGGACTAAATGCACCAATTCAAAGACACAGAGTGACAGGATGGATCCAAAAATTGAACTCAACATTCTGCTGCCTGCAAGAAACATATCTGAACAGTCAGAGCAAACACAGACTCAAAGTGAAAGGATAGAAAACTATTCTATAGGCAAATATCTCCTGAAGGGATGGGTGTTCAAGCATTGTATAACTGAGACTTAAACCTGAAAGTTTTGTAACTTTCTTTCCACATGGTGATTCAATAAAAGAATAAATTAAAAAAATAAAAATATTCCTTTAATAATAAAGAATAAAGAAAACTTACAAAAATACAAAATGAAGATTTAGTACAACTGTGATCTATAATTATGAGTGCAATAATTTTCTGAGTAGTCTTTAAAAGTACATTTAAATAATAAAAAAAAAAGCTGGAGTGGCCATACTAATATCAGGTCACAGAGACTTCAGACTGAAGAAGAACCCAAAAAACAATCTTATTTCTCTTCACAAAAGACAGTGAAGGTCATTTCTTAGTGATCAAAGGATCTATACACCAGAAAGAACTCACATTCCTGAGTGTGTATGCACCTAATGAAGAACCAGCAAAATATTTAAAACTACCATTCATAGACTTTAAAAAAGACATTGATAGCAACACAATAGTAGTTGGATATTTCTTTTTTTTTTAATTTAAATTTATTTATTTTTAATTAGAGAATCACCGTGAGGGTACAGTTACAGATTTATACACTTTTGTGCTTATACTTCCCTCATACAAAGTTTGGGAACCCATCCCTTCACCAGTGCCCATTCTCCACCACCCGTAAACCCAGTGTCCCTCCCACCCTCCCAGTAGTTGGATATTTCAACACCACTTTATAACTTCTTGATAGATCAATCAGACTCAAATACAGTTTGAGGAATAAGTGGAAGACAGGGGTTTAATAGATATCTATATCTATATTCCATAGGAAATTTCATTCGCAAAAAGCTGCATACACATTCTTTTCATGTGCACATGGGACATTTTCCAAGATAGACCACACATTGGGCCACAAAACATACCTTCATAAAATTAGAAGGATAGAAATTGTATCAATGATATTTTTAGACCATGGTGCACTGAAAATCGAAGTGAATCACACCCAGAAACAGAAATTCAAATCAAACGCTTGGAAATTAAACAGCTCACTACTGACCAATGAGTGACTTAGAAAAGAAACCAAAAAGGAAATCAAAAGATTCCTGGAAACAAAGGAGAATGAAGACATGAGTTACCAGAACCTATGGGATACAGCAAAAGCAGTGTTAAGAGGAAAGTTTATAGCTCAACAAAAATTCCTCAGAATGGAAGAGCAAGCCCACATAAGTAACTTAAGCTCACAGCTTGAGATCTTGGAGAATGACCAACTAAAGGAGCCCAAACCAGACAGGAGGAAAGAAATAATAAAGCTTAGAGCAGAAATTAATAACATGGAAACCCAAAAAACAATCTGAAAGATCAGTGAAACCAAAAGCTTTTTTAAAAAAGATTTTTATACATTTTATTTTCATAGGACATTATGGATAATATTCAAACACCCACCCAACCAGCGAGCATCTTCCCACCACAATAAGTGTCTCCAGAGCACTTAAACCTAAGCTCCTGTGGCAAGGGAGGAAGGACAAACCAATGTTATCCTACACGCATCAAAAATATCATATACGACCGCCGAGATGTGATCCCGGGGGCCGCACGCGTGTGCGGCCTCTCCGCAGCTGCACAAGCGTGAATCCAGACACAGCAAAACCTCTTTCGGCATGGGCAACTCCTTGCAGAATGTCTCCAGCCTGAGAACCAAGCCTCGGCCCCGTGCCTGCCCAGGAGGGGAAAGGTATTCTCTCTCTCTCTCTCTCTCTCTCTCTCTCTCTCTCTCTCTCTCTCTCTCTCTCTCTCTCTCTCTCTCTCTCTCTCCTCTTTCTCTCTGGGGAAAAAGGGCGCGGTGTCCGCCATATTATGACGACCACAGATTGGGTTTTCAAGCCTGCAATGATCCAATATCTGGAGGAAATCTCCCTGGACTTAGTTTTTAAAGTAGAGAAATTCAAAACCGCTCGGCCGCTACTGCGGCCGCGCGACCTCATTTGCCTTCACAGTAGGTCTGAATCTAGTGGGGTACTCCTAACAATAGTGAGGTTTGTGTTGAAATATTGAATGTAACCAAAGTAAACAGAAAGTAAAATGAAACTTATCAGTTACAAGGCGGGGGGTGGGGGGTGGGATGGGAGGTGAACTGTTTGTTTTTTTTTTTTTTTGGTGGTGGTATGTGGGCACTGGTGAAGTGATGGTTGTTTCAGCATTGTATAACTGAGACCTAAGCCTGAAAGCATTGTTATCTTCCACATGGTGATTTAATAAAATTTTTATTAAAAATAAATAAATAAATAAATAGAATTACCTGGAACAAGAAAAAAAATATATATCATATACTATGACCATGTAAGATTCATCCCGGGGATGAATCAACATAATACACCGCATCAATAAAAAGAAAGATAAAACCATATGATTATATCAATAGATGCAAAGAAGGCATTTGACAAGATCCAGCACCCATCCATGATAAAAACTCTCAGCAAAATGGGAATTGAAGGAACTTTCCTTAATATAGTCAAAGCCGTCTACCACAAGCCTACATCCAGCATTATTCTCAATCGGGGAAAAAACTAAGAGCCTTCCCTCTGAGATCAGGAATAAGACAAGGTTTCCCACTCTTACCACTTCTATTCAAGATAGTACTGGCAGTACTTGTCATAGCACTTAGGAAAGAAAAGGATATCAAGGGCATCCAGGTAGGAAAGGAAGAAATCAAGCTATCACTATTTGCATGTGACATAATACTAATAGAACCCTAAAGGCTCTACAGAAAAGCTCCTAAAAATAATAGATTTATATAGTAGAGTGGCAGGTTACAAAATCAATACCATAAAGTGTATGGCTTTCCTGTACTGTCACTGTCACTGTCATCCTGTTGCTCATCGATTTGCTCAAGCGGGCACCAGTAACATCTCCATTGTGAGACTTGTTGTTACTGTTTTTGGCATATCGAATACACCACGGGTAGTCTTGCCAGGCTCTGTCGTGCAGGCTTTCCTGTACACAATAATAAAAAAGAAAAAAATATTTTTAAAAAACAATCCCATTCACAAAAGTGACTCAGAAAATTAAGTACCTTGGAATCATCTTTTTTATTTTGGGACACACCTGGCCATGCACAAGGATTACTCCTGGCTCATGCACTCAGGAATTACTCCTGGCAGTGCTTGGGGGGTCATCTGGGATGCTGAGAATCGAACCTGGGTCAGCCGCGTGCAAGGCAAAAGCCCTAACCGCTGTGCTATCACTCCAGCCTAAGTACCTTGGAATCATCTTAACTAATGAGGTGAAGGACCTATACAAAGAAAACTACAAAACACTACTTCAAGAAATAAGAGGACACTAGGAAATGGAGACATATCTCAACTCATGGATGGGGAGGATTAACATCATCAAAATGGGAATACCCCCCAAAGCATTGCACATATTCAATGCAGTCCCTATAATGGTATCCATGACATTTTCCAAACAAATAGACAAAAGACTAAAGAAATTCATATGGAGTAATAAAACCCCACGAATAGCCAACGCAATCCTTGGGAAAAGAAGATGGATAGCATCACCTTCCCTAATCTAAAAATGTACTGCAAAGCAGTAGTAACTAAAACAGCATGGTATTGGAATAGAAACAGACCTGCAGACCAATGGAATAGAGTGTAATACTCTGATACAGCCTCTCAATGATCACTTAATCTTTGATAAAGATCAAGAAATGTGAAATGGAGCAAGGAAAGCCTCTTTAATAAGTGGTGCTGGGAAAACTGGACAGCTGCATGCTAAAGAATGAACTCACACCTCTGTCTAACACAAAACACAAAAGTCAGATCAGAATGCATTAAAGACCTCAATATAAGACCTGAATCCATAAGATACATGGAGGAAAATGTAGGCAGAAATATCCATGATATTGAAGTTAAAGGCATCTTCAAGGATGAAACACCACTGACCAAGCAAGTGGAAACAAATATGAATAAATGGGACTACATTAAACTAAGAAGCTTCTGCACCTCAAAAGAAACAGTGACTAAAGTATAGAACGAGCCTACAGAATGGGAAAAATACCCAATATCTATCAGATAGGGGGTTTAATATTCAGGATATAGAAGACACTGGTAGAACTTTACAAGAAAAGGACCTACAACCCCATCAAAAAATGGGGAGAAGAAATGCACAGAAACTTCCTCAAAAAAGAAATTCAGCTCACACACGCGTGCATGATCTGTGGGGGAGAGGCGTTTGCCAGCTTCCGGCATCCCAGGCCGGCCCCATGTTTCTGCCCCGCTGGCCAGTGGCGAGCCCCCAGCGAAAGGGGCCAGGACCAGAAAGATGACCAGCAGAACCAGAACAAAAAAACTGCTCGACACAGATGTTTTTTTTTTTTTTAAGGAAGAAAAAAAACCCTGTATCTCAAAAGCTATTTAAAAATACACCTACTTAGAAAGCAGAAAAAAAAAAAAAGAAATTCAAATGGCCAAAAGGCACATGAAAAAATACTCTACATCTCTAACCATCAGGAAGATGCAAATCAAAACAACAATGAGGTATCATCTTGCACCACAGAAACTGGTACATATCAATAAGAACAGAACAACCAGTGCTTTCATGGATGCAGGGAGAAAGGGACTCTCATTCATTGTTGGTGGGAATGCCAACTGCTCCAGCCTTTTTGGTAAACAATATGGACATTCCTCCAAAAACTAGAAATTGAGCTCCCATATTACTTAATAATACCACTCCTGGGAATATATCTCAGAGATGAAAAAAAACACACACAGTAAAAATGGCATCTGCACTTGTATGTTTATTGCAGCACTGTTCAAAATAGCCAGAATCTGGGAAAAAAAACATGTGCCCAAGAACAGATCACTAGCTAAAGAAACTTTGATACATCTATACAGTGGAATACTATGCAGCTGTTAGAAGAGATGGAATAATGAAATTTGTATATAAGTGGATAGACATGGAGAGTATCATGCTAAGTGAAATTAGAAAGAGAGGGACAGACATAGAATGACTGTACCCATCTGTGGAATATAAAGTAGCATAATATGAGACTAACACCTAAGGACAGTAAAGGTAAGGGCCAGGAGGACCATGTCACAGTTTGGAAGCTGGCCCCATGTGCTGGGGAAAAAGGCAGTTGGTATGGAGAAGGGTCCACTAATAAATGATAATTGGAGGAGTTGCTCTTGAAGGGAGATATGTGATGAAAGTAGACTAGGACACCTTTCTATCTGTATTGCAAATCCATAATGCCAAAATTAGAGAGATAGTAATAAAGAAAGTACTTGCCACAGAGGCAGGGGTTGGGATGGGGTGGGAGTGGTGGGAGGGACACTGGGAACAATGGTGGTGGAAAATGTGCACTGATAGAGGGATGGGTGCTCGAGCATTGTTGGACTGAAATGTAATCATGAATGTTTGTAACTGTATCTCATGGTGATCCAATAAAATTTATTAAAAAAAAAGACTTTTGAGGCCCTTCACAACATGACTGCAGTTTACCCTTCTAATGTTATTTTTGACTGTTTCCAACCTATCCTTCTAAGTCTATTTTCTATTTCTCCACCTCACATACCAATGCTCTAGTCAATTTAAATAACTCCATGTTTTCATTAGCTTCTTTCTTTAGATACTATCTTTCAAGTGCTAGCCCCATAAAGCCTTCCATTGTTAGCACTAACCAGAGGCAGTGTTCTGTAACTGAACTCCAATAGCACTCTGTAATTTCTCCCCTGGTTTCTTACGGTATGTAGATTGATGTTCATGCCTCAACCATTTATATCCTGTAAGTAATTTGAGGGCAAGATCAATGTTTGATTCATGTTGTGTCTTTGGAGTGCCTGGGAATTGTTTTGGTTCTCACAATTACTGGCATAGGGATGACGGCAAAGACGAGGTTACTTAGTTACTGCTAGTCTCCAAGCAGGTTTCTGGTCGTATATTTAAATTTTTTACATCGAATTAGAACGCAATTACTTATTGTAACGTTTGGTCATCTTTCATTTCCTTTCCGAATGATCAGTCAACTCTGACTAGCTCCTTTGATTTGATAGGAAGGATGGATAAAAAGTTAAGTCAGGAGACTTGAGTTCCAGAGTTGGTTCTGTCATTGACTGTCTAGTTTTTGGAAAATATAAAAATAATTAATTTCATCAATTGTGTAATGTAATAATACTAAAATTACTTATAATTTTGGGGAGGTGCACACCCAGTGGTTCTCAGAGCTTACATGTGGCACTGTGCTCAGAGATCATTGCTAGCAGTTCTCAGAGGACCTTATGTTAGTTGCAGGCCTAACCACACATTATTCTTAAGACTACCTGAGCAAGGTTTGTTCCTGTTGCAATAGAGAAAATTGAGTTGAGTGAGGACAACTTCCCTGAAGTCACAGTAAAACCAAATGACTAAACCAAATTCCAAATACCTTTCTGGGTATCTAACCTGGATGAACATGTACTAGACAGGCCCCTTACCCTCTGTGCTATCTTTCCAACATTCATTGTAGCACTGTAGCACTGTTGTCCCGTTGTTCATTGATTTGCTGGAGTGGGCACCAGTAACGTCTTCATTATGAGACTTGTTACTGTTTTTGGCATATCAAATATGCCACGGGTAGTTTACCAGGCTCTGCTGTGCACGTGTCTTTTATTTTTTTTTAGCAGTGCTATTGTGAAGGTCTGGAGAAAAGTTAATAAGAACCAGTGTTAAAATCTAAAATGTTTTACATTTGTAATATTAACAAAATTAATAATATTGCAAAATTACAAAATATTAAAATTAACAATACTGGGGGATATTTCTTTTGTGATACATGTTTAATTACTATTCCCATTTGAATTATTGCTCCTTAAGTTGTCTAATTGGGTAAAAGCAAGGTATTTGGAATTTGTAATGTAGGGTAACAGGATTAAAACTATCCAGCAGAAAAAACAAACAAATGATCCGAAAGGAGAACTAGTTTGGAATATTTATGGAAAGTCAGTATGGTTAGTGAGTGTAGAGAATGGAGAATGGAGCAAGGTGTGATATAAAAGGTAAATTGAAGTCCTTATATATTATTATAAGATATTTATATTTTAATTGAATGTCTTATTTGGTTTTGTCTGGAGCCACACCTGGGAGAGGTTTCCAGGGCTTACTCTAGGAATTGCTCTTGGTGGTGTTTTGGAGATCATCTGGGGTGTTGGTCAGGAATCAAACTCAAGTCAGCGGTATTCAGTGCAAGTGCCCTTGCTATACTACTGCTCTGGCGCTGAATGTCATTTCTAAGGTTAAATATTACATTAGAACTCTTGCAAAAACAATTATAAACTATACACACTCTAAACAGAAAAACCAAGCCTTCAATAATCCGAAGTCTTTGCAGTGTAGAGAAATACAGGTTGATTTTGGATGGGTTCTCAAGACTTAGAAGAGAAAGGGATTCAGGATAGGCTCTTCATTGCAGTTTCTGATCTGAGGACAAGCTCCATTCTGCTCATAGGGTAACTGAAACTTTGCTTGAAAGCGAGATGTCTTCTTTGTCTCCGAAAATAAGGTGAGAGCTGGAGACAGCTACAGCAACTGAAAATTCAGTAATTAGGGAGCTAGGAAGAAAGAGTGGTGTTAGACTGTGTTTACAAATTTTGTATATGAACTCATCTAAATATCTTTCTGATTGTCAAATTGCACATGAAACAGGTTGGAGTAAAGCATCCCAGTGAAAGAGAAAATTAATTTAGCAAAAATTAAGCCCACCATACCCAAAGGATAAACTTTGTGTCATGAGGTTGTAGCTGATTGCCCTGAGGTGGGTTTCCTTGGACAGGGTGTCTTGCAGTTTCCAGTCTGTCTGGGCGCTGTTCCTTACTGCAGAAATTTTGTCAGCAATTCCGGTCATTTTCTGCATAGATGAATCCAAGTTTTGGTATGGATTTGGTGAGATCACAGGAGGAGTTAAACAAAGGTTCTTTTGGTACATTTTGCTTTAACCCTCTCACAACCAAATGCTTTGAGGATAGAATGTAGCAAAGTTAGAAATAGTTGGGTTTAAGATGGATTAAGAGGGGCAGGAGTGATAGCACAGCGGGTAGGGCGTTTGACTTGCACGAGGCCGACTGGGGTTCAATTCCCAGTATCCCAGATGGTCCCCTGAGCACCGCCAGAAGTAATTCCTGAGTGCAGAGCCAGGAGTAACCCCTGTGCATCGCCAGGTGTGACCCAACAAGAAAAAATAAAAAGATACGATTAAGCTCTTGAGCACATTCTGTACCTTTTTGTTCCTTCTTTCCCTGTCAGGCATCATCATACTTCTCACAAGTTTGAGTGTTTAACTGTCTTCTCTCAGGATTAGCTGCTTTCCTTGTGATTCTGTTCTCTAATACTGAAGAACATACTTTGACTTGCCAGTTCATTTCTTCATTTGTATGTAGGATTATGACAAACTTCTGACAACATAGCAGGGGTTGTAAGTGATTGATGAGATAATATGATTGGAAAAACAAACTAATAGGCCAAGAAAATCATTTAATTTTAAGTTCCTAAATGCACTCTGCATTTAGAATATTAATACACCCTGAAATTAGAATATTAAATATTCTAATCAAATATTCTTTTTTTTTTGGCAGCACAGGGAATAAAACCCAGGGTCTCACCCCGGCTGAGCCACTTCTTCAGCCCCACAAATAAAATACTTTAATTAATTAATTAATTAAAAAAATTTTTTTTGAATCACCATGAGATAGTTACAAGCTTTCATGTTTGGGTTACAATCACACAATGATCAAACACCCATCCCTCCACCAGTGTACATTCCTACCACCAATATCCCCAGTATACCCCCCTTTCCCACCCTCCCCCGATTCCATGGCAGACAATATTCCCCATACTCTCTCTCTACTTTGGGGCATTATGGCTTTCAACACAGACACTGAGAGGTCATCATGTTTGGTCCGTTACCTACTTTCGGCACACATCTCCCATCCCCACTGATTCCTCCAGCCATCATTTATTTAGTGATCCCTTCTCTATCCCATCTTCCTTCTCCCCTCTGCTCATGAAGCAGACTTCCAGTTATGGGGCAATCCTCCTGGCCCTGGCCCCATCAAAAAATGGGGAGAAGAAATGAACAGAAGTTTCCTCAAAAAAGAAATACAAATGGCCAAAAGGCACATGATAAAATACTTTTATTAATCTCCTATCCTTGAGGGTAACTTTTACTTCAAGGAAGTTATCATCTACATTTATAGAAAAATTTATTGTTTAAACGTATAGAAAAACTTTTTGTGGCTTGCTGCTCTTTTGATCTGAAATATTTATTATTAGAAATTATCTAACGTACAAATGTAGTATTTTGCTCAATATGAGGAAGTTGTTCTTTTTTTTCAGTTTGATTTTATATTTGGATTGGAAAAATGTGCTAAAGTTGTATCTTGAATTCACTAAAAGAATGTTAATTCAACAAATATTGAGCCTCTGTTATGCTGGGTACTGTTAAGTATGCAAAAAACTATTAGGAAAAAACAACAGTGATACCTGCCTTCTTGCACCACTCTGATGTGTTTAGAAGTTCCTCTGCTAGGGCTGCCGTTAATTTGCTAGGGTTGTTATGACAGAGTACCATAGCCTGGGTGACTAAACCCAGTTCTGGAGGCCAGGTGTCTGAGCTCAAGGTGTTATCAGGGTTGGTTCCCGTTGAAGTGTCTCTTTGTCTTGATGAAGTCCCTTTCTGCTGTGTCTCCACATGGTCTTCCTGCTATACCTATCAACATCTAGATTTACTGTCCTTATAAGGGATTAGTGATCGTGGATCAGAGCTCGTGCTAATAACCTAATTTTTAACGTAATCACTTCTTTAGACTATCCAAAGAAAATCACATTCTGAGGTATTGGAAATTAGTACATAGGAAATTTGTGCTGGGAAGTGGGGTGGGTTACACAATATAGTCTTTAACAATCATTCAAATGTATTGCTAAACTCTGGATCTCAGTTAACTTATTTAAAAATAGTAATAATGCCCTCTTTGTCCATCTGTTATAACATATCGCTTCAGAGTATTTCGTTTCTTTATGGGTAGTGTAGCTAGATAGAAACAAATGAAGATTTTTAGAATGACAATACTTTTTTGTCTGTGGTAGGACGTCTTGCAAGCAATGTTCAGGGGCCTGGGGGCCACTCTGAGCTATATTGAGCCAGTCAAGCCAGGTGTTCAGCATGATGATCAAGTTGTGAACTGCTGGGCTGTACCCAGTGGTGCTGAGGGGCTGTGTGGTGATGATGTTACTAGAGTCCTGCTGAGCTATCTCCCTGGCTCTGACAATATCTCAAATGTTATAGATGGATCAAGATTTTCTCAGAGCTATAGGACAACTAACACTCAGGGGAACGGGGATCACATGTGCTTGGGTGCTGCCTGGAGCTCTGTGCTAGGTGTTACTCCCAGAAGTGCTCACAGGACCATGCCATATACGGGATGGATCCCGAACCTCCTTTATATGAAGTGTGTGTTCCACCCCTTGAGCTTTCTCTCTGGCCCATTGGGACAACACTTTATAGAATTAAAAAAAAATGTGTACCATGCATTTGTGTATGGAGGAAGCATCCAAAATTATTGAATCAGTTAATATTTAAACTAGAAAGGAGTAAATATTTCTCTCTAGTCAGGTCTAGAAATGTGGAAGAGAAGCTACAGATGAAACAAAGGAGTTAAATTTGAAATTCTATTCTTTTGCCATCATCATTACCATTGCTATTACTAGTTTACCTTGTCACCTTGGAAGTTGTTTTTTTAAATGATCATATCTTCTTTTTTTTGCTTTTTTGGTCACACCCAGCGATGCTCAGGGGTTACTCCTGGCTTTGCACTCAGGAATTACTCCTGGCGGTGCTTGGGGGACCATATGGGATGCCGGGGATAGAACCCGGGTTGGCCATATGCAAGGCAAATGCCCTACCTGCTGTGCTATCGCTCCGGCCCCATAATCATCATACCTTCTAATGGTTTAAATCTTCTTTCCCCAACGTATCTGAGCTCCTTGTGGACTGGAAGTATGTCTAGGATTGCGTGCTCACATCCTTTCATGTCTTTCACAGTGCCAGGCACAAAGATGAGGTTAAATAAGCATTAGTTGGCTGACTGCATTGGTTTTCAGGCCTCCCTGATGAGAGCATGCATTGGATGAGAGTGTGGGTGGGTTGAGGTGCTACAGGAACAGCAGAAATGGGTAGTTGGCTGCCAGAGTGTGGTACTCTTGGGCTTGATTAAGTTTTGGGGAGTCTGTATAGTGTTCTGATAAGGGAAATCGAAAAAGATGAATTTCCAACTACATAGAAGATGGGAGTCAGAGCAGTAATTGTAGTCTAAGATTGAGAGAGCTGGAGAGATAGTACAATACTGGAGTGATAACACTTCCATGAGTGATCTGGAAGTATACAGCCAGGAATAGCTCCTGAGCACCACTGGTGTGGACCCCCAGAATTTTTTTTAAGAAAGAGAGACAGAGAGAGAGAGAGAGAAAGAGAGAGAGAATGAAAGAAAGAACGAAAGAATGAAATAGAGAAAGAGAGAAAGAGAGAAAGAAAGAAAGAAAGAAAGAAAGAAAGAAAGAAAGAAAGAAAGAAAGAAAGAAAGAAAGGAGAGAGAGAAAGAAAGAAAAGGAGAAAGGGAGAAAGAAAGAAGGAAAAGAAATAAAAAAGGAAAAGAAAGAAAGAAGGAAAAAGGAAAAGAAAGGGGGGGAAGAAAAATGTAGACTCGAGCTAGGAGGATAGCCTAAAGTGTCTGAAACATCTATTTTTCATACTGGAACCCCGGTTTCATCTCCAGCACTGCACAGTTCCCTGAGCCCACTGAGAGAAGCATCAGAGCATTACTTGGTGTGACCCCCAAACAATAAAATAATTACTTTTGGGTGGGGGGCACAGCTTGCAGTACTCAGGTCTTACTCCTGGCTCTGTGCTCAGGAATTATTCCTTGCAGGGCTCGGGGAACTATATAGAGTGTTCAGGAATCGAACCCAGGTCTGCAGCATTCAAGGCAAGCATTCTACCTGCTGTACTATCTGTCCAGCCCCAGACTTATTATAAATTTTTTAAAAACCAGGATACTAATATATGCTCAGTTTTAATCTATGAATGATATAGAAAATGCAGATGATTTGGTGGTGGGGAGTGGGGTTCAGAGAGGAGTAAGATCAAAACAGAATTTCCCCCCGATTTCCTTTGACAATGGTTATACTAAAACATTTTGGCTAGGAAAAGATTAATTTCTGTTTTCAAAATTAAAAAAAAACTTCGCACATGTGGAAAACATTATGTTGATGCATGTTTTGCCGAACAGATGGTGACAGTCTGCAAACTTCTCAAGGATTTCCCTTAAAGGATGAAGGGGGGAATGTTTTAATTCCACCAAGTAAATGAGAGTCTCTAAATCCCCATGATTTTGTCTGTTTCTTCTTATATGAAATCCTTTTTTTATCACCAGTCAAACTGTAGACATTCCTTCCCAGTAATTTTTGATAAATTGTTTTGATAAATTGTTCTGATTGTTCTGCTTGTCTCTTTTTTCTCATCTGGGAACCCCCAACTCCCAACCCCCTTCGTATTAATATGTTTATGGTTTTTATTCTCGAGTCTCTGAAAGGGCATCAGATGATAGGTTTCTTGACTCTCAAATCACGGTTCTTTTATTGTTCTTTGTCTTGTGCATGTTTTTTTTTTCTTTCCCCTGTGCTTTCTGTTGAAAAATATCTAGAGAAGACATAGGGAAGAGATTTTCCTATATCATCCCCCACTCCGCCACCCCCACAGTTTGAATTCCTTTGAAATGAAACCTCAGCTTCAAGTAGAACCTCCCAGAGGTTTTTTAAAAGATGAGTTGCCTAAGCAGCTGGAGACAGAAAGATTGGTTATTCATCAAGCACTTCCCTATGTTGTAAGTTATTTCTCCATCAGGGGACACTTTTGTCATCAGAAAAGAATAAGTTAAAATTAAGGACATCCAACAACAGCGAATTGTTTATCATTCGCTAAAATTTGAGGGTAGAGGTTCACATTTTTATTTATTTTACTATTTAAAAAATTTTGGCTTGGGGCCTCCCCTGGCAGTGCTCGTTCCTGACTCTGTGCTCGGCGATCACTTGTGGCGGTGCTCTGGGGACCATATACACTGCAGGGGATTGGTAACATGCAAGACCTTAATCTCTGTACTATCTCTCTGGCTGAGTTCACATTTTCAGTTGCTTACTTACTCCCGAACAACTCTTTCCTCACCTCCACTGTTCTAAAAAACATGTTGATGTAGTGGTTCCTTCTCTAGACTCACATAGACTGTTTTGATGAGTCAATGAGGTGGTCATCGTTGTAAGGCTTAAAAATAGCACTTTTTAATAATTTTTCCTACTGTGACCCCCTTCCTTCCTCGTAATTTCTTTGTCCTTCCACTTGGCACCTTAGTCTTATTGAGGGAGATGGGCATTTGTGTAATTTTCACCTGTGTGTACCTTGGATTTTCATGAGGACCAACAGGAGCCACATGACTCTCAGTTAAGAAACACTGATCCATGGGGGCTGGAGTGATAGCACAGTGGGTAGGGAATTTGCCTTGCCCGCAGCCGGCCCTAGGTTTGATCCCCGGCATCCCATATGGTCCCCCAAGCACTGCCAAGAGTAATTCCTGAGTGCAAAGCCAGGAGTAACCCCCCGATCATCGGTGGGTGTGACACAAAAAGCAAAAAGCAAAAAGAAACACTGATCCAAAGGAACTCATTTCTTTTCTTGCCACTGGTGATGCTTGACCTGCCAGTGTCTTTGTAGGCCTGATGGTGAGAGTTTGGTGCCAGGCAGTGCTTAGGGGTCAGCAACTACTGGGGTGGGAAAGGTGGGAGGCTGTTCCATGCTAGGGATCAAACTCAGATTATGCTTGAGGGATCTCCCTGCCTGGCTCATTTTGTGGTGTGAAGTCCTGGATCTGGGGGGTGGAGTGACTCCAGCCAGGCTCATCGGTGATGCCAGTGTTGTGTAAACCTGTGGCGGGGCACTGGCCGGAACTATGGTTCCCGATGGATTTTTCTTTTCCTTAGTCAGTGATTCTCTTGTTTGTTTTGGGGCCACACCCAGCGCCACAGAGGTGGGGGATTACTCTGAAAGTGCTGGCGGACCACGTGATACTGAGAATCTAATCAGAGCTCTCACAAGTCAAGTATGCATTCCAGCCCTTTGCACCATCTCCTCTGACCTGTTGAATAATGGGTCGTGGGAAAATTGTGCAGTGGCAACTTTGAAATTATTTTGTAAATTCCTTGTTTTTTGACTTCTAAAATTCCTTTTCTTAAATATTATTGCATATCGTCACACTTTATCTTTGCAGTATCTACTGCAAATTCTTGCTTAAGTATTTCTACCATTCGGAGCAAAAAAAAAAAATGTTCCATAGCTATTAACATAAGCAGTTCAAAATAAGTTCAGAGAGCAAGTGTATTAAAACCCAACTGCTGTCATAATTCTCTCTTTCCACTTTCAATTTAGAGTAGAATTATCTGGAAGGAAATGAAGAGACAAATAGTTGATTTATTGAGCTCTTAGTTAAGGTGTAGTAGATTGTTTGACTAGCTCATCTCACTTTATCCTGACAACAACCTTCAGATAAAGTTACTATGATTAATATTCTTTTGCATGTGAGAGAAGTATGGCTTGGGTGTGGTTCAGTGATTTGCCAAAGGAACACATGGAGGTTGAGATGAAGCTAGACTTTAAGAAGGTAAAAAAACAAACAAACCAATAAACAAAGTCCTCAGGAGATGTTATTTCAGAGACCACTAACTTTGTCACAATGCTCTACAGTCCCATCTAAAATGCAAACCCTTTAGAAAGTGTTTTAAAAGAGGGTAAGTGATAAAACTGGTGTTTTGAGCATAGTTGCATATTTATCATATGTCCCAGACGACAGATAAATCATAGGAGACAAGGAAATACTACATCTTGGAAACATGCTTTGCAACTGTTTAAATTGCTTATGAAGGATCTATGGTCCTTAGTTTATGTTTTTGTTTTATAGGTCTGAATGTAAGTGGACTTTTGATTGTGAATTTGCTGTGGTTTAGATTCATGTTGGTTTCCATTAACATTAGAATGCCATGTTACTTTCATTAAAAAGAAAAAAAACAGAGTAAGCCAGAGAGATAACACAGGGACTAAGAGGCCTAGTTCTAGTTTGATACCCTGAATTGCATGTCTCCCTCAGCACTGCTGGGTTGGTCCTGGTAGCCCTGGCATCACATCCTCATGCCCGAGCATTGAACTGTCTTTACTTGGCTGACTAGGTAGTACCCAGGAGAGGCCGAGTTCCCCTGAATACTCCTTTGAAGGCTCCAAAGAACAGAACAAGAAAAAAAAAAAAGGTTGTGTCTTTAAAGTTGCTTCAATCTTAAGAGAAATGTTCCTAAAGGCTCAACACTTACCAAAGAAAACTTTTGGGGTCGGGTGGGGCCACACCTGGCTATGATCAAGGCCCACTTCTGATGGTGCTTGGCAGCCATATGTGGTGCTGGGGATGGAACCAGGATGGGTTGCATGTAGAACAAGAGCCTTAACCCCTGGACTGTGTCTCCAGCCTCTCTCTGTTTCTCTGTCCAGGATGGCAGGATAGTGACTTCCGGATCCTGAGATTGCTTGTAGGTCTGTAACCCTTTATGCAGCAGAAGCACTCTGTGTTTCACTCCTGTCACAGAATGAGTCAGACTAATTATTATGTAAACCTTTCTCAACTCTAGATTTTTAGTTCTGAAGCAGAGAGGCATTGTAACCGGTGTCAATTTCTTTTAAATTGCTGACTGATCCCAGTAACTTTTTGAGACTGTTCCAAAGGGAAGGAAAGTTGAATCACAGCAGGAAATTTACTGGAAACTTCCTTTGTTTTCACACAGCATTTGCTGTTTTTACATAGTGAACAGGGCAAAGGAGCAGAGATGCCTCCTACGCTGATTGTCCTTATGATGAAAAATAGAAGGGGTTGGGGAATACACTTTGGGTTTTTTTGGTAAGTTTTGATTCAAATGAATTTTAAGGGATCTGGGACTTAGAGTTCCTACCTTGCAAATGTATGATTATGTAGTGTGCAAATCCCCAGTGTTCAATATGCCCTAAGTGTTATCTCTGTTTGAACCTGGCACCTCTGCTTTTATGATCCCTGGTACTGAAAAAAAAATCTGGTTTCCTGGAACCAGGGGTATGTGATCACAAAAAAGGGGTGCCTCCCTCCCAGTGAGCAGTACAAAAATCAAATATGTGTGAGCACCATGGCTAGAAAGTTAGACCTCTGATGAGCTCGTGTGAGGGCCACAGTGATCTCAGCAAGTACCACAATCGTTGTCTGTGTGCCTCACCTGAGAAGCAGGCAAGCATGAGCTAAAGGAGTACAGACCTCACTGACCAGTACAGTTGTTTGTGTGAGCACCGTGACCTGATGTTTGACTTCTGGCAAACACCACAGTCAGGAAAGTGTGTAGTGCCTGGCCTTCTCTACAGCAGCTTGAACAACAATGAAGGGAAGACTGGTGGTGGTGGTGGTGGTGGGGGCTGGAGGGGGGGCGCGGTGAGGGAAGTGCGGTGGGGTGGGGGGAGGGGTGCAGGAAGGAATAAAATATAACCATGAAAAATGAAAATACATTTGTACTGATTTTTTTTTTTTGTAGTTCCACCTCATGACTTTAAGCAATTAAATAATTTTAAGGAAGTTGCTTAATTACACACTTAAGTTGTTTGATTTAAGATAGGTATCCAAGGGCTGGAGACAGTGATGGGGGATAAGATACTTGTATGCAGCTAACCCTGGTTTGATTCCTGGAACTATATATAATCCCATGACCACTGCCAGGAGTAATCTCTCAGTGCTACCCAAAGAACAACAGGCATCATATGAAGGGCAGAGAATTTATTTATTTTTTTTTTTGATATTTTTTTCGGGGGTGGTGGTGGTGGTGGTGGGGTCACACCCAGTAATGCTCAAGGCTTACTTGTGGCTCTGTGCTCAGAAATTATCCTGGTGATCCTTGGGGGATCATATGGGATTCCGGGGATCAAACCTGAGTTGGCTGCCCGCAAGACAAACACCTTACTTGGTATGCTCTAGCCCCATGCTTTGAGATTTTGGTTTTTGGGACATAGCTGGCAGTGTTCAGGGATGACTACTGGCTCTGTGCTCAAGGGTAACTCTTGCAGTGCTCAGGGAATCATTATGGTGCTTGAGATTGAATCATGGTTGGCTTCATTAAAGGCAAGTGCCTTAAACTCTATACTATCCAATCCTAGAGATTCTCTCCTCTCTCTCTCTCTCTCTCTCTCTCTCTCTCTCTCTCTCTCTCCATCTACCTATCATCTATCTCCTTCCTTTCTCTTTTCTATTGTTGTGTTGACCAGCAGCCACACACTTGGTCGTCATGATTGCATGCATGAGCACAGAGATTTTAGGTGTCATAAAAATTTGTATTTCTGATGTGGTGCCTTTATCCAGAGCCAGCAGGCCCTTCCATCTACTTTCCTTGCCTTGTAACTGGCCCCTTATTTCCTGAGGTCAGATGGTGCCTTTTGTGTAAGATCTTTTCTAACACTTCCAGGCATTGTGAATCAGTCGCCTCTCCTGCAGAGTGGATGACTACTGTAGTAATTATTTCATTTCCTTCCAGTCTTATTTGCCTCCTCCCTCACCATCTTGAGGACACTCTGTGTTCCCCGGAACGGTGCCCCGTCTCCATTAGCTTCCATGTCTCCTGCACAGCACTACTCTCAGTTTTGTTGCTCCAGGAATGGCACGAGATTTGCAACTCAAAGCTCATGTTTCATAAGTACTTCATGAATAATTCAACCTGATTTTCTTCATTTTATCTGTGGGTCTTATTTTTTTTGGGGGGGAGGGGGCTCCACCAGAAAGTATTTAGGGGCTATTCCCAACTCAGTGCTTGGTAGTCATTCCTGGGAATGTTCAGAGAACCACGTGACACTGGAGATCAAACCCAGGTCTCCTACATGCAAAAGCATATATTCAGCCCCATTAATTATCTCCCCAGTCCTTATCCCAGGATCTTTGTTCCATCATCCACGGACTAGTCTCTGCATTTTGCATGACAATCATTTCTTCTGCCTTTTGTAATCTCTATTTTTGACCTCTATCTGAAAAAGAATTTGAAGTGACTTGAAAATATCTATATATGTATAACAACTGTCACTGTCACTGTCATCCCATTGCTCATCGATTTGTTCAAGTGAGCACCAGTAACGTGTCCATTGTGAGACTTGCTGTTACTGGTTTCTGGCATATCAAATACGCCATGGGGAGCTTGCCAGGCTCTGCTGTGCGGGTGGGATACTCTTGGTAGCTTGCCGAGCTCTCCGAGAGTCATGGAAGAATCAAACCCGGATTGGCCATGTGTAAGGCGAATGCCCTACTTCTGTGCTATCATATGTATTATTCAACAGGATAAAATATGAATGAAATAAATAATCAGGAAAAGTTTGCACTCCTTCCCCTTTGGGTTTATCTTGGCTTGTGTTGAAAAAAAATTACTCAAGTGTTTTTTATTGCTCTTTAAGAAATTTTTTGCTAGAGCCAGAGAAATAGTAGAGAGATTAAGGCAATTGTCTTGTATGAGGCTGTGATCATGACAGTGGTTTGAATATTGGCATTACATATGGTCCCCTGAGCTCAGAGCCAGGTGTGGTGCCTGAGCACTGCTGAGTATGGTCTCTCTCCCCCTCCTCCCAATTTTATGCTAGACATGGCAGTTGTTTTTCCAATTGATGCTGATTAAACAAAAGGTGCTGGTCACTTATTAAGTCCTTTTGTGTTGCTCTTACAGCATCCATTTCACTTTGACCAACGCTAAGGAGTGGTGAGTTGGAGATGGCTTCAGCAAAATATACTTCCTAACTGTTCTTTCTATGACCCAATTGCCTGTCAAAATGTGAGTAACTTACATAAGGTAGATTTTTAGGTAAATTGCCCAGTAGGTGGTTTTATGCTTTTTACCAAACCATACTTTATGCTTCTGAGGAGATACTTGAAGACCAACTTAGCTGCTGAATGGGTTTAGATAATGTCTGAGGCTCTGGATTTCCTGTCCTTATCTCAATGACAGAATATTTATTTATTTATTTATTTATTGAATCACCATGAGCTACAGTTACAAGACTTTAATGTTTGAGTTTCAGTCATACAATGATTGAACACCCATCCCACCACCAGTGTACATTTTCCACCACCAATGTCCCCAGTATCCCTTCCCCCACCTCCTGTCCCACCTCTACCCCTGCCTCTATGGTAGACAGTTTTCCTCTTACTCTCTCTCTGCTTATGGGCATAATGGTTTGCAATGCAGATAGTGAGAGGCCATCATGTTTGGTTCTTTATCTACTTTCAGCACACATCTCCCATCCTGAGTGACCCCCCCCTCCAACCATCATTGACTTAGTAGTCCCTTCTCTATTCCAGCTGTCTTCTCCCCCAGCTCATAAAGCAGGCTTCCAACCATGTAGCAATCTTCATGGCTCTTGTCTCTACTATCCTTGGGTGTTTTTCTTATAGTATGTTATTTTACATTCCACAAATGAGTGTAATCATTCTATGTCTGTCTCCTTCTGACTCATTTCACTTAGCATGATACTCTCCATGAACATCCATTTAAGCAACTTTCATGATTTTATCATTCCTAACAGCTGCATAGTATTTCATTGTGTAGATGTACCAAAGTTTCTTTAACCAGGCATCTGTTCTTGGACACTCACGTTGTTTCCAGATTCTTGCTACTGTGAACAGTGCTGCGATGAATGTATAGGTGCAGATGTCATCTCTACTGTGCTTTTTTGCACCTTTGGGATATATTCCCTGAAGTGGTACTTCTGGGTCAAATGGGAGCTCAATTTCTAGTTTTTTGAGAAACATCCATATTGTTTTCCAAAAAGGCTGGACCAGTCAGTGTTTCCACCAACAATGAAGGAGAGTCCCTTTTTCCCCACATCCAAGCCAGCACTGGTTGCTCTTGTTCTTTTGATGTGTGCCAGTCTCTGTAGTGAGAGATACTTCATTGTTGTTTTGAACTGCATATCCCTGATGATTAGTGAAGGATAACATTTTTTCATGTGCCTTTTGGCCATTCAGATTTCTTCTCTGAGAAAGTATCAGTTCATTTCATGATCCCGTTTTCTGGTGGGATTGGATGTTTTCTTCTTGTAGAGTTCAAGCAGTGCCTTGTATATTCTTGATATTAACCCTTTATCAGATGGGTATTGGGTGAATATCCTTTTCTATTCCATAGGCTGTCTTTGTATCCTGGTCACTGTTTCTTTTGAGGTACAGAAGTTTCTTAGGTTAAGATAGTCCCATTTGTTTATCTCTGCTTCCACTTGCTTGGTGAGTGGGGTTTCATCTTTGAAGATACCTTTAGCTTCAATGTTGTAGAGGGTTTTGCTGACATTTCTTCAGTGTATCTTATGGATTCTGGTCTGATGTTGAGGTGTTTAACGCATTTTGATCTGACTTTTGTGAATGGTATTAGGTAGAGGTCTAAGCCCATTTTTTTTTTTTTGAATTTCTTTTTTTTTTTTTTTAATTTTTTTTTTAATTAGAGAATCACCGTGAGGGTACAGTTACAGATTTATACACTTTTGTGCTTATACTTCCCTCATACAAAGTTTGGGAACCCATCCCTTCACCAGTGCCCATTCTCCACCACCCGTAAACCCAGTGTCCCTCCCACCCTCCCCAATCCCATCTCCCCCCCACCCCACCCTGCCACTGTGGCAAGGCATTCCCTTCTGTTTTCTCTCTCTAATTAGCTGTTGTGGTTTGCAATAAAGGTGTTGAGTGGCCGCTGTGCTCAGTCTCTAGCCCTCATTCAGCCCGCAACTCCCTTCCCCCACATGGCCTTCGACTACAATGTAGTTGGTGATCGCTTCTCTGAGTTGACCTTTCCCCGGAACGTGAGGCCAGCCTCGAAGCCATGGAGTCAACCTCCTGGTACTTATTTCTACAGTTCTTGGGTGTTAGTCTCCCACTCTGTTATTCTATATACCATAGATGAGTGCAATCTTTCTATGTCTGTCTCTCTCTTTCTGACTCATTTCACTCAGCATGAAACTTTTCATGCCCATCCACTTGACTACAAAATTCTTGACCTCCTTTTTTCTAACAGCTGCATAGTATTCCATTGTATAGATGTACCAAAGTTTCCTCAACCAGTCATCCGTTCTGGGGCATTCGGGTTTTTTCCAGATTCTGGCTATTGTAAACAGTGCTGCGATGAACATACATGTGCAGATGTTGTTTCGATTGTACTTTTTTGCCTCTCTGGGATATATTCCCAGCAGTGGTATTGCTGGGTCAAATGGGAATTCAATATCTAATTTTTTGAGAGTCGTCCAAATTGTTTTCCAGAAGGGCTGAACCAGTCGGCATTCCCACCAGCAGTGAAGAAGGGTCCCTTTCTCCCCACATCCTCTCCAACAGCGGTTGCTTTTGTTCTTTTGGATGTGTGCTAGTCTCTGTGGTGTGAGGTGGTATCTCAAAGTTGTTTTGATCTGCATCTCTCTGATGATTAGTGATGCAGAGCACTTTTTCATGTGCCTTTTGGCCATTCGTATTTCTTCCTTGGTAAAGTTTCTGTTCATTTCTTCGCCCCATTTTTTGATGGGGTTGGATGTTTTCTTCTTGTAGAGTTCAACCAGTGCTTTATATACCATTGATATCAACCCCTTATCTGATGGGTATTGTGTAAATATCCTTTCCCATTCTGTGGATAGTCTTTGTATTCTGGTCACTGTATCTCTTGCGGTGCAGAAGCTTTTTAGTTTAATGTAGTCCCATTTGTTGATCTCTGTTTTTACTAGATTGCTTAGTTCCGTGTCACCTTTGAAGATACCTTTATCTTCAATATCGTGGAGGGTTTCGCCGACCTTGTCTTCAATGTACCTTATGGTTTGTGGTCTAATGTTGAGGTCTTTAATCCATTTTGATCTGACTTTTGTGCACGGTGTCAGGTCAAGGTCTAAACCCATTTTTTTGCATGTGGTTGTCCAGTTGTGCCAGCACCATTTGTTAAAGAGGCTTTCCTTGCTCCACTTCACATCTCTTGCTCCCTTATCAAAGATTAGATGGTCATACATTTGGGGTTGTGTGTAGGGATATTCCACCCTGTTCCATTGGTCTACGGCTCTGCCTTTGTTCCAGTACCATGCTGTTTTAATTGTTACTGCTTTGTAGTAAAGTTTGAGGTTGGGGATGGTGATGCCTCCCATCATCTTTTTCCCAAGAATTGTTTTAGCTATCCTTGGACGTTTGTTATTCCATATGAATTTTAGGATTGCTTGATCCATTTCTTTGAAGAATGTCATGGGTATACTTATAGGGATCGCATTGAATCTGTATAATGCTTTAGGGAGTATTGCCATTTTGACAACATTGATTCTCCCTATCCACGAGCAGGGTATATGTTTCCATTTCCTCATGTCCTCTTTGATTTCATGGAGTAGCGTTATGTAGTTTTCTTTGTAAAGGTCTTTTACTTCCTTGGTTAAGCTAATTCCGAGGTACCTGATTTTCTGGGGCACGATTGTGAATGGGATTGCTTTTTTCATGTCCCTTTCCTCTGCCTCATTGTTTGCATATATGAAGGCCATGGATTTTTGGGTATTGATTTTGTAGCCTGCAACTTTACTGTATAAGCCTATTGTTTCTAAGAGTTTCTTAGTAGAGGTTTTAGGCTTCTCTAGATATAGTATCATGTCGTCTGCAAATAGTGAGAGTTTGATTTCTTCCCTTCCTATCTGGATGCCCTTGATCTCTTTTTCTTGTCTAATAGCTATTGCAAGTACTTCCAGTACTATATTGAAGAGGAGTGGTGAGAGTGGGCATCCTTGTCTTGTGCCTGATCTCAGAGGAAAGGCCCTTAGTTTTTCCCCGTTGAGGATAATGCTTGCCGTAGGCTTGTGATAGATGGCTTCAACTATCTTGAGGAAAGTTCCTCCAAACCCCATTTTGGTGAGGGTTTTCATCATGAAAGGATGTTGGATCTTGTCAAATGCTTTCTCTGCATCTATTGATATGATCATATGGTTTTTATCTTTACTTTTGTTGATATGCTGGATTATGTTGATTGATTTCCGAATGTTAAACCATCCTTGCATCCCTGGGATGAATCCCACTTGGTCGTGATGTATGATCTTTTTGATGAGTTGTTGGATCCTATTTGCTAGTATTTTGTTGAGGATCTTCGCATCGGTGTTCATCAGGGAAATTGGTCTGTAATTTTCTTTCTTAGTGGTGTCTTTGTTTGCTTTTGGTATTAGGGAGATATGTGCTTCATAGAAACTGTTTGGGAGAGTTCCTGTTTTTTCAATTTCCTGGAAAAGTTTGAGGAAAACAGGCAATAGGTCTTCTTTAAATGTTTGGAAGAATTCGCCAGTGAAACCATCTGGGCCTGGGCTTTTGTTTTTGGGGAGGTTTTTGATTACCGTTTCAATTTCCTTAACATTGATGGGTCTATTCAGGTATTCCAGGTCTTCTTTCTTCAGTGTTGTAAGCCCATTTTTTTGCATGTAGCTGTTCAACATTGCTAGCACCAATTGTTAAAGATCTCATTGAATCTATACAATGCTTTGGGGAGTATTGCCATTTTGATAATGTTAATTTTCCTGATCCATGAGCAGGGGATGTGTTTCCATTTCCTCATGTCTTCTTTTATTTCTTGAAGTAGTGTTTTGTAGTTTGTAGTTTCCTTGTACAGGTCCCTTACCTCCTAAGTTAGGCTGATTCCGAGGTACCTGATTTTCTGAGGCATGACTAAATGGGATTGTTTTATTCCATATCACTTTCTTCTCTCATGATTTGTATATAGGAAAGCCATGAACTTTTGGGTATTGATTTTATAGCCTGCTATTTTACTATACAAGTTTATTGTTTCCAGGAGCTTCTTAGTAGAGGCTTTAGGGTTGTCTAAGTATAGTTTCATGTCATCTGCAAATAGTGAGAGCTTAATTTCTGCCTTTTCTATCTGGATGCACTTAATAACTTTTTCTTGCCTAACTACTATCTCAAGTATTTCCAGTACTGTATTGAATAGAACTGGCAAGAGTGGACATCCTTGTCTTGTCCCTTAGGAGAAAGGCTTGTAAATTTTCCCCATTGAGGATAATGCTTGCCGTGGGCTTATGGTATTTGACTGTCACTGTCACTGTCACTGTCATCCCATTGCTCATCAATTTGCTTGAGCGGGCACCAGTAATGTCTCCAACTGTGAGACTTGTTGCTGTTTTTGGCATATCGAATATGCCACGGATAGCTTGCCAGGCTCTGCCGTGTGGGCAAGATACTCTCAGTAGCTTGCTGGGCTCTCCGAGAGGGGCGGAGGAATCAAACCCGGGTCCGCCATGTGCAAGGCAAATGCCCTACCCGCTATTTGACTATATTGAGGAAAGTTCCTTTAATTCCCATTTTGATGAGAGTTTTCATCATAAACGGGTGTTGGATTTTGTCAAGTGCTTTCTCTGCATCTATCGATATGATCATATGGTTTTTATCTCTTCTTTAACTGGTATGATGGGTTATGTTGATTAACCTGTGAATGTTAAAACATCCTTGCATCTCCTGGATGAATCCCACTTGGTCATGGAGTATGATCTTTTTGATGAATTGTTGGATTCTATTTGCTAATATTTTGTTGAGGACCTTTGCATCTATGTTCATCAGGGATATCAGTCCGTAATTTTCTTTTTTTGTGGTATCTCTGTTTTTGGCATTAGGGTGATATGTACCTCTTAGAAACTGTTTGGGATAGTTTCTGTTCTTTAATTTCCTGGAGAAGCTTGAATAGGACTGGCAATAGGTACTCTTTAAATGTTTGGAAGAATTCACTAGTGAATCTATCTGGGCCTGGGTTTTTGCTTTTGTTTTTGATTACTATTTCAATTTCCTTGATAATGATAGGTCTGTTCAGGTATTCCAAATCTTCTTGACTCAGCTCTCGGATGTTATAGCAATTCAGGAATTTATCCATTTCTCCTAGGTTCTCTTGTTTCATGGCATACAGACTTTCAAAGTAATCTCTGATGATCTTTTGAATTTCTTAGGTTTCTGTTGTGATGTTCCCCTTTTCATTACTGATTTAGTTTATTAGGGCTCACTCTCTCTCTTTCTTTGTGAGTCTTGCTAGTGGTTTATCAATCTTGTTTATTTTCTCAAAGAACCAGCTTTTGGCTTCATTGATCTTTTGGATTGCATTTTTTGGGTTTCCATGTCATTGATTTCTGCTCCAAGTTTTATTATTTCTTTTCTCCTGCCTGGTTTGGGCTCTTTTTTGTTGGTTCTTTTCTAAGATCTTAAACTGTGAAGTCAAGTTTTTCATGTGGGTCCTTTCTTCCTTTCTAAGAAATGCTTTCAGAACTATAAAATTTCCCCTTAACACTGCTTTTGCTGTGTCTCATAAGTTCTGGTAGCTCGTGTCTTCATTCTAATTTGTTTCCAGGAATCTTTTGATTTAATCCTTGATTTCCTCTCTGACCCACTCACTGTTCAACATTGATCTGTTTAATTTCCAGCTTGATTTTATTTAAATTACATTTGATTTGATTCCCCATTTCTGTGTGTTATTAACTTCTATCTTCATTGCACCATGGTCTGAAAAGGTAGTTGTTACAATTTCTGTCTTGTCTTCTTGATTCTATTGAGGTGTTTTGTGGCCCAGCACATGGTCTATCTTGGAAAATGTTCCATGTGCACTGGAAAAGAATGAGTATTCAGTTTTGGGGGAAGAAAAGCCATGTATACATCTATTAACCCTCTCTCTTCTATTTCTTCCTTCAAAGTCATACTTCCTTGCTGAGTTTTAGTCTTGTTGATCTATCAAGAGGTAATAACGTGGTGTTGAAGTCTCTGACTACTATTGTGTTGCTGGCAATGTCCGCCTTGAAGTCTATTAGTAGTTGTTTTAAGTAATTTGCTGACCCCTCATTGGGTGCATATATATTTGGAAGTGTAATTTCTTCCTGATGTACATATCCTTTGATTATTAAAAAATGGCCTTTGCTGTTCCTTCTAATTTTTTTCAGCCTGAAATCTATGTTGTTGTATATTAGTATGGCCACCCCAGCTTCTTTGAGGGAGTTGTTTGCTTGCAGGATTGTTTTCCATCCTTGACTTTAAGTCTGTGTTTGCTCTGACTGTTCAGATGTATTTCTTGGAGGTAGCAGAATATTAGATTCGGGTTTTTATTCTATTTTGCCACTCTGTGTTTCTTAATTGGTGCATTTAGTCCATTGACATTGAGAGAGATTATTGTTTTGTGGGGTTTTATGCCATCTTTCTGTAGAGGTTTGTTATGCTTGTTGGAGTTTGTCTTGTTTTACAGTAACCCCTTTAGTTCTTCTTTTAATGTTGATTTTGAGTCTATGAAGTTCCTGAGCTGTTGCTTATCCGTGAAATAGTATATCATTCCTTCGAGTTTGAATGAGAGTTTAGCTGAATAAAGTATTCTTGGTGAGGTGTTTCATTGAATTTTTTCACTGTCCCACCATTGTCTTCATGCTTGGATGGTTTCCTCTGATCTAAGGGATGCTCCTTTGTATGTGATTTCCTTCTTTGACCTTGTCTGCTTGCAGGATTGGGTCTTTATCTGTGGTATTCGTCATTCTGATTATGATATGTCTTGGAGTCTTTTTATTAGTGTTTCTTTTATCTGATATCTTTTGGTGTTCTTGGAACGGGATGCCTTCATTCTCCAGCTCTGGGAAGTTCTCAGCAACAATATCTTTAACTGTTGCTACTTAATTGGTGTTGCCTCCCTGTCCTTCTGGTACTCCGATGATTCTTATGTTGTTCCTCTTGAATTCATCCCCTACGTCTCTTATTAGCCCTTGTGCTCTTTTGATGTCTTTTCCCATTATATGTTCTTGCCTGTGTGCTTTCTGCAACTCATCTTCAAGCTCATCGATTTTGTCTTTGGCTGTTTGTCATTTTACTGTTGAGGGCCCCCACTGAGTTTTTCATTTCATTAACCAAATCTTTTATTAGTGACATTTCCATTTGTATCTTTCTTATTTCTGCTCTCATTTCTTCCTGTATTTTATTGGCAGTTCATTTCATTGTTTCTTTCATATCCTCCTTTAATTTACTGGATGCCTGTTTCTCCATTTCTTTGAGTTCTTTGAACAGCTTCAACATTTCAGCTTTCAATTCTTTATCGGAGAGATTGTACTTGTGGGTATACCCTGTTGAGGCTACCAGGTTCTTCATCCACTCCTCGTGGTGGGGATTTGTGCTGTTTCTTCATGTTGCTATAGTAGTACGGAGGTGGATTCCTCCAGTTCACTATCATTGTCCCCTTCTCGCTGTGGGGAAGGGGTGGCATTGGTTACAGTCCTGGGTTACAGCTCTACTTCTAGCCGAGGAGGAGAGATTCAGGTTCTCTGTGGCTACCTGCTTGGCTTGCCACCCGATAGGCAACAGAATCTTTAATTCACCCATTTTCTCCTTGGGATTACTTGTGAAAGAAATAAGGATCAAAGCCACATTTTATTCTGTTTTTCAAACCTAATTTCGAATGTGCCAGATATTTAAGTCTAACATCATTTGTTCCCTAGTTCTGTGTTCTTTAGAGACTTTGAGAATTACTTCCACCTTCTCCCCTTTCAGTTTGGTATTCAAAGCATGCTTGTGCTATACTTTTTCTGGGTCATTTTCAATGCAGGAGCTCAAAAAAATAGATATTCAACTGAACTCAAGAAACAGCTCTGAGGTCAACATTTATATTTATATGATTCTTAAGAATGGACTATACGTCTATTAAGACAAGCATTTTAGACAGAAATGCAGCCCCATGTGCTAGGGTACCTAGAAGGTTTAATTACATAGACTACCTATATTGGACTACAAAATAGAACAAAAGCAAAGCAAAACAAAATAAAGAACTCCCCCTTAAGAGCCAGCTTACTGCTAGCTGTCAGTTGAACCTGATTGTGTGTAGTTAATTTGTGTGGTTTGTCCTTGTCTTTAGGAATAACTGTTGATTTCTACAATGCTTACCTTTGTTAAAACATTTTATCTTTACCATTGGTTGGCAGTTTTGTGCCTAATTCCTGATATAATTTATTAGATTGTTGATACTTTTCAAATATATATCTATTTATGGGGAGAGTTTGGGGATGTCCAGTGGTGCTTGGGTCACTTCTGGTGGTGCTGAGGATCAGACTAGGGTTTTTGGCATGCAAAGCAAGTGTCTTACCCCTTGTACTACTTCTCTGGCCCCATCCTTTCTGGCTCCAGTGTCCTGAGGGCCCGAGTGTGTATGTGTGTGGGGTGGGGAAGTGTCCTGAAGGCCCTCTCTTGTACTACTTCTCTGGTCCCAGTCTTTCAGATATCTTGATTAGCTATTAAACAGAAATTGCCCTATAGCTTCCTTTTGCTGCACTGTGCTACCTTAAATCAATATAGTTTCACTAACCTGGCCTCATAACAAACTATACATATGCTATATTATCAGTGGCTAGAATACTCAGAAGATTCTTATGACATTTAATATTTCATAACAGATAATCTGGGATCTGTGAATGAGAAAAATTTGAGAAGGATATGGATTTGCAAACTGGGCAATAGGTTCCTTGTTATGAAAATTTTTAAAGTATAAAAGTAAGAAACTCTAGATGGAGGTTGGAGAGATAGTACAACTGGCTGGAGCACAGGCTTGCATACAAGTGGTCTAGATTTTAGTCCCAACAATACATGGTCCTCTGCACACCACCAGGAAAGACCCCTGAGCACCAAGTAAATAGTAGCTCATGAGCACCACTTGGTATGGCCCCCAAGCCCATCCTTACGCCCCCACAAATAACCCCTCTACGTATATAGATAGGTTAATAGAGGTAGGCAAAACAAGCTGCAATGACATTATTTCATTTAGACCTGGGTGGGGTGTCAGAAAGAGGAGAGGGTACAGGAAATGGGAAGAAGAGAGTGAGGAAAGGAGAGGAGGGAGAACTGAATGGTAAACCAGATGAGAGCATAGAATAACTTTTAAGAGGATTACTTGAAAAAAAAAAGACAAACAGGTGCATCAATTCTTAGAGAAGTGTTAATTCTGGGAGCAAAAAACAATGAAATCTAGTTAAATGTCATTCAGAGAGCAACTGTTTCTAGGAAAGGTGGTTCCCAAAGGTATGGACTGAGAAAGTAATTTGCTTTAGGAATTGGGAAGGGTATATATGTTAGGCATTAGGTTAGAAAAAATGATGCAGTCCATAGCTGCATTCTGTAACTTCTGACATGAGCAAAAGTTGATGAGGATTGCTTTCTTTTTATTAAAAACATTTCCCAAGGCTGGAGTGTTAGTACAGCAAGTAGGGTGCTTGCTTTGCAGGTGGCTGACCCAGGTTCCATCTCTGACACCACATATGGTTCCCCAAGTCTACCTCTAGTTATCCCTGAACATAGTTGGATCTTGGAAAAAAAAGTTTCCTTGTGGTCCCTGCCAACTTTGTTGAGACAATACAATGAGGAACACCATTAGTTGACTATGCAAAGCTATTAGCTCACCACCTTCTTTGGAAACTATTTTCCACCCAGTACAAATATTTTTATTTTTATGTTTCACCATGAGTCCCCAGGATAAGCAACCTATGATTCAAACCTGCCCAGTGAGAGTGAAGTTGAAGTCCTTTGGGGTCTTTGGAAGTATTTTAACCCTCAATATGAGACTAAATGTAAGGAGGAATAAATTCTATGACACCACTACCCTCTTTTTGCCTTTATATGTGAGGATGCTGTGAGAGTCTGTAATCATGCTTCAGTCATAAAAAGGAGTGCAAAGAGCTATAGATACTGTGATTCAGGATTTGAATGCTTTTGAACTGTTGCCACTGTTCACTTTCATCTAAATTTCTTCCCCCATTGTTGTGTGTGTGTGTGTGTGTGTGTGTGTGTGTGTTTATCCAGTGGTGCTCAGAGCTTACTCCCAGCTCTGTGCTCAGGGACCACTCCTGGTGGGGCTCAGAGAACTGAACAGAGTACTGGGGAATTGAACTTGGGTCTGCTACATGCAAGGCAAGCACTCTACCCACTGTACTTTCTTTCCAGCCCTGCATCTAGATTTCTTACATTAGAAAAAAATTTTGTTTGTTTAAACTATGGCTAGCTGAGTTTTCAAGATTTATAAGTGCAGTCATGAAATTTGCATCTTATACCCAACTGATAAGAGAATTTACATCTTGGAAGTGGAATATTGCATGTAACACACTTTAAGATATAGGTGAAAGTCAGAAAGGGAGAGACAGACATAGAAAAATTACACTCATCTTCGGAATATAAAACAACAGAATGGGAGACTAGCACCCAAGAATAGTAGAAATAAGTACCAGGTTTGCTCCATGGCTTAGAAGCCAGCCTCACATGCTGGGGGAAAAGGCAGTTCAGATAGAGAAGGGAACACCAAGTAAAGTGTGGTTGGAGGACCCGCTCGGGATGGAAGAGGCATGCTGAAAGCAGACTATAGATTGAACACGATGGTCACCCAATACCTCCATTGCAAACCACAACACCCAAAAGGAGAGAGAGAGAACAAAAGGGAACGCACTGCCACAGAGGCGGGATGGGGTTGGGGGGATTTGATGAGGGGTTGGGAGGGATGCTGGGGTCATCAGTGGAGGAGAACGGGCACTGGTGGAGGGATGGGTACTCAAGCAGTGTATGACTGAAACACAAGCACAAAAATATGTAAATCTGCATTTCTTCCCTCACAGTGGTGATTCATTAATAAAAAATTAATTAAAAAAAAGATATAGGTCAGAGTGGACATTAAAACCTAGGTCAGAGAGGGCCCAATAGCTAAACCTGAAAAACTTTGACATGGCAAAATTTAAGCCATAAGTTGCCTGTTATATTTTAAAATGCAGACAACATGTTGACAGAGGTTGTAGTGGCATGGGAAATAGAAGGAAAAATTCAGGATGTTTATGTGTGCTGGCTTATTTTAGTGTCTATTAGCAGAGAAGTTCTAGTAAGACCAGCAACTTAAGCTAGATAGCTAATCTCTAAGCAGAGAAGACAGCATAACTGCTAAGAAAGGTGCTTCCTCTGATCTCAGATCTAAATGAGCAGTCTCATAATTGATTTGCTTGCTGGGTTGGAGAAGTGTGTCTTTAGTATCCCAAGTTGTAATATGAAGAGATGAAAAGTGTCACCCTTAAGACTGATAAACTGGTGCTTCTACCACAAAGCCTGTTTATGTGTGTTAAAAGCCAGAGGATTTGGAAGAACATAAGATTGTGCAGCAGGGAGACAAGAATTCTTAGCCTTAAAGACCACGTCTAGACAAAATCTTTAGCTGTGGTTACTAATGCAAGGAAGTGACCAGAAGCAAATAGACTAAATCTACTAAGATTTCAATAAGAACGTTATGACTAAAGACATATAAAGCCTTTTATTTTGGAAAGAAAAAAATAGTGATTTATTGATAGGACTGTACTGAGGACTTTAGATTCATTGTATTGTTTATTTTATTTAATATAGTGTTGGCTATTAAACTCAGGGCCTCATACATGCCAAATATGCGTTCTACCTCTTCCGACAACTACTTAAAATTGCTGAATACCAAAGTCCATCCTAAGATATTCGAACTTACGCCAACATGCAGGGATTACAAAAATTAGAAAAGGATTTTGTCCTGGAGGTTCATTTCAGATATAAGCACTATTAATAGTGATTACAAATATTTTACTATAAGGAAGAACTAGAGGCTCTGGGCAAAAATTAGGGATATTTTCACAAACAAAACTAGGAACTGTCAGATTGACTAGTTAAAAATATTAATTCATGAAGAGAAATGCATTTTCCATTAATCCTTTCTAACACAGTAGAGTCTATGCTAGTAAATATTAACTATTCACTTAATCTTTTCCCACCATTATATATTAAATGTGTTGAAGGCGGCAGACTTTTCTTTAGGATACAGACATAGAAGAAGTATCTCTGGATCTGATAAAGAAGATCTGAGATCTTGACCTAGTTCTTCTCTCCAGGAGAGTGAGAGTGGTGTTTTTTGAAGAGGTGGCTACAGTTATACAAACTGTTTGTGAGGGAAGGCTATGTGGAAATCAGATTACCAAATGTGTGGACTGTGGCAGACACTGGCTTATCTGCTCAATGGCACTACTTACCAAACTTTATTCAATGTTCACATCTCTCCCCATTTCCCTAGTTGTTAGGTAGAACTCCTTTGGTTTCAGGAATCATGAACTTAATTGTGGGCCTGGTATAGATACATGATCCAAATGTGGCTATTGACAGAGACCATATGTTCTTATGTTTTCTTAAGGTAGGTGCTGCCGCTTCCGAGATACTAAGCTGCTAAATTAACATCAGCAAACGCCTAAATCTAAATTTTTTATTTGAGTTATGTAAATCCTCATTTGTTAAATTATAATTACTTAAAAATATTTCTTATAGACAAATAGTTCTAAATAATATCACTTGCTAAACTTATATTTGATCATTCTCGAAAATAAGAGGACACCAAATTACTATATATGGGTCTAGGCAAGGTCACCATCAGTTTTTGGTGAAATAGTTGAGTTGTAATATAGCCACCCCCACTAGTTTATACTATTTAAGAATGCTTCCACCTTACAAAGTCAAGGTGTGTAGCTGCAAATGAGACCACATAACCAGCAAAACCTAAACTACTTTTTTCTGACTTGTTATGGAAAAAATTTTGCTGACTCCTATCTGAAGAGTCATATTTGCAAGTTAGAATCAGTGGAATAAAGTATCATTGATTCCAGTGACATTTTGGTGAAGTCTTTCCAAATATGTAGTATATGCATCAGTAACCTTTGTTAAGGTTACGCATTCCAGAGTTTTACCCTGAGATTCTGAGTCAGATTCTTCAGTGGAAACCTGGGAATTTGCATTATTACTGTTTCTTCACCAGTCTTTTAATCAGGTGGTTTGGAAAATATGGTAGATTAACGTCCTGGAGCTGGTTAGTTGACCTTCTGTGTAGTCCTTTCTCTGCTGTGTTTTATGACCTTATGATAGTTTGACCAGGAGTTTGAATGAAATTCTATCAGGTGATAAGACGGTTATTTATGGAATGAAGTACAGTGAAATCCAAAGATTTGATGTAGTAAAAATGGTGCCCGCCATCTTTGCAAATGAGAGCCTTGGGTTTAGGTTCTAAATAAGCTTCTTAAGTAATTATTTGGCTTTAGACAAGTTTCTCTCTAGAAATCAAGATTCTCAACCATAAAACCTCAGTAGAATGGGAAATCTCTGAGTTGCTTTTCATTCTGTAGGGGCAATGCCTATTTGTGCTTGCAGGTTGCAATTGACAATGCTTGGGTGACCATGTAGTTCTGAGGATCAAACCTGGGCCTCCTGTATGTAGGACATGCATACTGGCCCTTTGAATGGTCTCCCAACCTTCTGCGTTGCTTTTGGGAATATTATTTTAAGACTCAGAAACTAGGAAGTGCCTAGAAAAAAAACAGAAGTAGTTTTTCTGTTGCTCAAAATTTTGCCTCTGGATCAGTGTTCCTCAATCCTTGCTACACATTAAACTCACTGAGGAGCTTTTGAAAACCAAAGTTTCCACTCAGGGATTCTGATTTAATTATCCTAGAAGAGAGCATGGGTATTGGAATAATAACTGTGGAGGTGATCATATTGGATCAGTTACCTTGAGAACCACTGTCTCTATTGGTCTGGGATTCTTTGTTTCTTTTTCCTATGTGAGGTTTACATATTAGTTTCACCATCTGTGAAGCATAAAAACATAAGAGCATTCAATGAGTTCAGTAATTCTCAAATACTTATAAATTATAAATTTCAGAGGCGATCTAGTTAAAAACAATAGCCTCATTGGCACCACCACAGATTCTAATATACTACTTCCTGACCCTTGGACTGGAGAGATAGCACAGCAGGTAGGGCATTTGCTTTGCACGCAGCCAACCTGGGTTTGATTCCTCCATTCCTTTCGGAGAGCCAAATAAGCTACTAAGAGTATCCCGCCCGCATGGCAGAGTCTGGCAAGCTACCTGAGGCATATTTGATATGCCAAAAACAGTTAACAACAAGTCTCATAATGGAGACTACTGGTGCCTGCTTGAACAAATCGATGAACAACAGGAGGACAGTGCTACAGTGTTACTTCCTGACTCTAGAAATCTATCCCTGAAATGTCTTCCAGCTAGTAAGGTCTTATGTTTATGTGAGAAATCAGTCACAGTTTTAGGAACTTGGCCAAAAAGCAGTTTGCACTATAAGATTAAGAGATGAAAGGGATGTTATCAGCCAATAGAAAGGAACCACAATCTGGTACTATTTGTAAAATTAATACTCTTCTGGTTTACTCTCCTAAGAGAATCATAATTATTCACCTTCAATAATATTTGAAATATTATTTTTGTTTCTTTACTTTGGCTTCTTTATTATTATTATTTTTTGGAGTATGGAGGGGCACAACCTGCAACACTCAAGGATTACTCCTGGCTCTGTGCTCAGGGATCATTTTTGGTAGTGCTCAGGGGAACAAGAACAAATAGTGTGCCAGGGATTGAACTCAGGTTCAAATGAGTGCAAGGAAAGCTCTCTACCTGCTGTTCTATCTTTCTGGCCCCAACTTTGGCTTCTTCATATTCAATTGCAATATCTAGTTAAAAAGATCTGAGATCCTACTAATTTACACACACACACACACATATATATATACATATATATATATACATATATATGTAATATTCTTCCATCCCTCTCGGAGAGCCCAGCAAGCTACTGAGAATATCCCACGCACATGTCAGAGCCTGACAAGCTCCCTGTGGTATATTCGATATGCCAAAAACAGTAACAACAAGTCTCACAATGGAGACGTTACCGATGCCCACTCGAGCAAATTGATGTCTGCTCGAGCAAATTGATGAACAATGGGACAACAGTGCTACAGTGCTACTCTATATTCCAGATAAAATTAGAACTGGCAACAATCTGGTTGTACATTTACTGTTTTAGTCACTCATTCATTCTTTGGTTCACATCATCAGTCACTTGGAAAAAACATTTTTATTATTTTTTTTTTATTTGAAGGAGGAGGTCACACCCGATGATGCTCAGGGGTTACTGGCTCTGCACTCAGGAATTACTCCTGTTCTTGCTCTGGGGACCATATGGGATACTGAGGATAGAACCTAGGTTGGCCGTGTACAAGTTGAACTCCCTACCCATTGTTCTATTGGTCAGACTCTGATAAAAAATACTTTGAACAGATCATGAGCTAGGAATTGCCATAGGCCCTGGAATATAGCAGTGAATCAATCTCCCCTACCCTGAAGCTCATACGCTACTTTGGGACAATTAGCAATACTACCACTATCTGAAATGTGAATGTTGTTAATTGTTAAGAAGAAAAATAAGGTGAGGTAAGATGAAAATGACAGAGGCTGGAGACAGTGCTACTCAGGAGGGATATATGCTCTGGTCAGGCAATATTTTAAACAAACACCTGACTAAAGCAAGAGAAAAGTCAGGGAGAGAACGTTCTAGACAGAGGAAACAGCCAGTGCACAGTTCCGCAGTGGAAATACTCTAGCAGCTTCAGAGGCCTGAGGGGAGGTGGGCGTGTTGGGTAGTTTCTAATCCTCTGGCCAATCTGACTAGGCAATATTTTATGCTTAACTCTGATACTCAAAGGTGCAGCCTGGTTTTGTAGGGGTTACAATTTTACAATTTTATTTGAAGGAATACAAAATGAGGAACAAACCAAAATGTTTGTTAGTAATAGAGGAAAATCTTTCAAAAAATGAATCAAAACAGTTGCAGATACCAAAGTAGGGATCAGAATATACCAGCACCAAATATGCTACTTTGACAAAATAATTATTTTGGGCTGAAGATGATGAGAAACTACAGATGCACAAAAAGCTCTCTGTCCTTGCCTCGCTCTTGCAGGGCAAGCAGGCTCTCAATCTCCAGAGATTATTTGCTCACGCAGATCATGAACACTATTTACATACAAAGCTTATTGAAACAGTCCTGAACCTCTATTAGTTTTCCTTATCTATTTTTCTTTCCACAGTTTGCTCCTCCTATACAGTAAAATCCCTTTCCTTTGTCCTGTCACTTCCCCACCTGATTATTACTCTTTGTTAAGGTGCCATACAAGCCTCCAAATCTAATCAGCCCTTTCAGTTACAATCACTGAGTTTCCTCAGTGTCTCTGTTAAGAAACTCTTTATTTGCTTTCCTTTGTTAATTTCTTTTTCATCAGTTTAATTTTTCAGGGTCCCAGTTCGGAACGTAAAACAAAGATAGAAAAAGATTTCCTTCTTCTGTACACCCCCTCCACCCCCCGCCTCACACAAACACGCCAAAAACATCCACCAAATAACATTCTCACTAATTATATGTTATAGCCTCTACTATATTTTTTGGCCTTCATTAGTTTTTGCTAACGTCTCTTTGATTGCCTCTCCACACATTATAATATCTTTTGCTGTAGAAATTTAAAAAAAAACAACTTCAGACTTTAACTAGTTTGGTCATAATTGATCTTTTTTTAAATTCCTTATTTAGAAAAATTTCCTTTGACTTCCCCATTCATTACTCGCCTTCCATACATATTTTTAGGGTTATTTTCAAGTTTTCAAAAGCTTTTATCAACTAAATTTTTACATGAACTACTAAATTTGTAAGAATTTCCCACAGACTAAATCCTGAGTTAATATGTTTTAAACCCTTCTCTTTCACTCACCACATATTTTTGGTGTGAAGACAAGCTCTTATCTTATGACTTCTAGCCTTGAACTTTCATGTCATAATACATGCTGCCAGAGAGCATGGTAGAAGTATTCATGGAAGACATTGCTATACCAGCAAGAACTTTGCATTGAACTTAATACGAACCACAATAATATAGCCCACAGAGTCTAAGTAAATCTTTTTAACTTAGCTTCTCTCCAGCTAAATCCCAAAATGTCTGTGTCTATCTAGCACAGTTTTACAAAAAAAAAAAATTGTGACAGATGGGAAATTCAAAATAGACAATTGTGGTTAAAATATCTCACATTTGCAAATTAAAAAAAAAATTCCCTGTGACTGTATTGCCAGGGCTTCTTCTAGACCCTTAGACCCTTGAAAGAGCCTTGTGCAATCGAGGGGTGTCCTGAGTCTGCAGCTTTAATAGCATCAAGGAAGCTCTTCTTCTGCTGATCTGCAGTCACTGGAGAGTTTTTGAGCAAACATGATCTAACTAACTGCTGTGGTAGAAGGTCCATTTTGTCTGGAGAGTACACTTTTGGGGAAGCAAGCAAGCGTGGAGGCTGGGAGATGTGCATGGAGGCTAAAGTTTAGGCTGCAAAGGGAAAGTAAAAAAGCACACATCACTCATTCAGCGAGTTCCAGGAAAGCTGACTGTTACTTAGCCACTAAACTATTGATGCGTTTCCTGAGAGCTCGTTCCTCCTGGCTTCCTTTCTCAGATATTTCTGATTCAGCAATTGTAGTGAGTTCTCTTAATAGTTTCTGTAGTTAGAGTTATTAAAGTCCAGATTTCATCAATCATTTTTTATGACTGTAGTTATTTATATTACTCTTTGCTGCTGTACAGATTCTTACAGCACTGACTGGGTGATCATGCTTTCCCAGTGCCAGGTCAATTCATAGGTTTAGGTCTATCACTAGGTAGAGAAAAGTCCACAAAAAGTTTTTTCTATTATTTTACAAACCCCTTTGAACTTGGAAATGTATTGCTTCCTAAGTTGAATAGTCCTTTGCCTGATGAAGAGCAATCTTATTGCTATTTTCAAGGCCCTTAGCATTTTTATCATTTTATCTCATCTATTCGGAAGCTAACTTTATGATGTTTTGCATCAGAACAGAGCTTGGTACACTTTTCTCTGTAACAGGCCTTGGTGTCTTAGGTTTTACAGGCCATATGCTCTCTGTTAGAACTACTCAGCACTAAAGCAGCCATAGACAGTTATGCAAACAAATGGACATGGCCTTGTTCCAATATAATTTTATTTACACAGACAGGTCATGGAGACAGATTTGGTCTACAGGATACAGTTTGCTTTGCTCTGTTTTCGAATTTTCCTCTAACTGGTTCACATTATGTGTCATGAATATTAAACTTATTTAACTTTCTATCAGTCTTGCATCTCCATCTTTAAAATAAGGACCTGTAAATCTTACTATCATCCTTGTCTATCCTATAACATTGTTGTAAGGGTGAAATGAGATATTGGTTGTGGAGGTCTGTTATAAACTTGAAAGTATGTATCTGCACATTTCTTTTTTTTTTTTTCTCTGCCACCTTGTAGCACATCCGCCCCACCCTGGCACCAAAAGCACACATATAAACAGTTACAAAGGATAATTATAACTTACTCTCTTATCTTTATTCCTGGGCCTTATGTCAAATAATGGTTCCCAAAATGTCAACAACTCTATCTGCATTAACACAAAGCTAAGTTTGTTCTTGCCAGGCAAAGGTAAGAAAAATTAAAAATTAACCATGATATATTCTTAATAGAGTCTTAGAAGAGGGAGAACAAAAATAAGACTATTTATGGAGATTTTAAAAGACCTCCCTAGATGAAGATCAGTCTTTCAATGTGGGTTTTTGGTTAGAGCTGGAAAAGTATCATGATTTCACTGCCTAGGCCAGAGCAACATGACGGTTCTGAAGAGGGAGGGAGCTCAAGAGTCTAAGAATATACACTAGCATTTAATACTTTCTACTGATGAATTGATTGGTCTTTGTTGTTGTTGTTTGTTTTGAGCCACACCCAGTGATGCTCAGGTCTTATTACTGCCTCTTCACTCAGGGAATCAGTCCTACTAAAACTTGAGGAACTATATGGGATAATGGGATCAAACCTGGGTCGGCCATGTGCAAGGCAAACACCTGCCTGCTATACTATTGCTCTGGCCCCTAAATTGGTTGGTTTCTAAGAAAGTTACTGAAATGAAGTGTAAAGTTACTTGTAGAGTTTCTGAGAACAGTAAAGTCATGTTGATAAACACATTGAGACAATAATATCATGTTAGTGTAGTCAGAAAGCTGTGTGCGTGTAAATGTTTTTTGTTTTCATGAGGCATATAGGAGAAGTTTTGTGAGAAGGAAAATAGGGAAAGTAGATAGAAGAACTTACTTAGAAAAGGACAAATACTAAATAGTACAAAATAAGAAAATAGAAGTAGAGAAAAAGAGGCTCTCAAAGTGTGGAGTTTGTCAGGTAAAATTTAAAGAGACTTTTAAAGAGAGGAGATAAATTTGGAGGATTAAAAGCTGGATATAAGCTATATTAAGGATGTCAAAAATCAGAATTAGTTTTTAAAACTGTCAAATATAAATTACCTGTAGTTAGTTGGTATAACTTACAGGTTTATTTTTGTGTACAGTTTGTGTCAAGACTATAAAATATTTGGATTTGGCTTTTTCATTAGAAAGATGTGAATATTTTCATGGTAAAATTTTTTGAAAATACTTTTGACTGTTAGAATAAATAAAGATGACAGAATATGAAATTCCAGTTTAAAAATGATATGAGAAGTCAAAATCAAGGGAAATAAGAAGGATGACATTTTATTCCAAATAAACAGGACTTAGAAGGGTGGGGAGAGTGTAGAGAAATGGAAGAATGACAGAAGAGGAAGAGAAGAATAAACTATGTCCGGAGGTTGTTTTCAGGTTTGTGGGAAATGGTCAAAGGCTACTGGATTTTTAGGAAGGTTTATCTTGTATTTTAATGTTTTCATTGCTATGACAATGCAGTTTCAACAAAAGAACAGAGGACACAATTAGAGGACTATTGTTGCCTCTGATAGGGCATTTGCCTTGTATGTAGCTGACCTGGGTTCAATTCTTCCACCCCTCTCTGAGACCCCGGCAAGCAAGCGATTGAGAGTATCCTGCCTGGAGAGCCTGGCAAACTACCCATGGTGTATTCAATATGCCAAAAACAGTAACAACAAGTCTCACAGTGGACATGTTACTGGTGCCCGCTCGAGCAGATCAATGAACAATGGGATGGCAGTGGCAGTGGCGGTGACAGTGATATCAATAACACATTTGAAATTTCCCCAAACTATTCTTAGGTTTTAGAGTTCCCAAGAAGGACTCCAGAAATCACTGAACGTTTATATTGCCACAGTTATTTTAGGAATTATTAGAGCGAAAAGATACAGATCAAAATAATCCAGATGAAGAGTTTCATATGGTAGAGTCCAGAAATACCAAAAATGGAAATTCCATCATTTTCATCTTTGTGGAATTAGGATCACTCTGTGGGATCCAATCTATGTCAGTACACATGGAGTGTTGCTAACCAGAGAATTCATCTGAGCTTCAATGTTCAGATACTTAATGAGGTCTTATATCATAGTATATGGGAATACTTTACTGATTGACCACATGGTTGATATTAGACTTCAGATCAACTGATACTGCATTAACAAAAGCTTTTACCCAAAGCCATAGTACTTGTATTTTGCCAGCCCCCTCCTTGTTCTGATAGATTACATGGAGATGGTTACCTCTTCCTTCAAATTGTTAAACTCTTCAGCTAGACATTGTTGGACTATCTATCCAGTATGACCCATGGCTTCAAGATGAAGACACTCCTATTTCTAGAGAGACCAAAGGTAATAACCAGATGTTTCTATGAGCAAAGCCAAATTCTTTACTATATAAATTCCTTTCATCATCCCATCTTAAGTAAAAATGTCTTTGCATATGTGAAGAAAAAAAATCCTTAATCCCACCAAGTTGATGGAAATATTTTAAACATTTTGATTTATATCCTTCTTGATTGATCTTAGACCATAAGCTTTATATAGTTAACTTAGACTATATAACTATATAGTTAATTTAATGTTAACTTGCATTTAAAAAAATCCCTTTTCAAACTAAAATGATAACTACTAGCACAAGTTAGAAAACTAATGAAAATAAAATTATCACTTTAAAGGCTACATGATATCTTTTTTTTTTTTTTTTTTTTTTTTGCTTTTTGGGTCACACCCGGCAATGCACAGGGGTCATTCCTGGCTCATGCACTCAGGAATTAGCCCTGGCGGTGCTCAGGGGACCATATGGGATGCTGGGATTCGAACCCGGGTCGGCCGCGTGCAAGGCAAACGCCCTACCCGCTGTGCTATCACTCCAGCCCGCTACATGATATCTTGAACTATTCTATCTTTTGAAAAAGGCAAAGTGATTTCTTCAGGACCAATGGAGTCTTAGAGACAGCATCTAATCAAGATTCCAGATCTGGTGGTTTTTCTCTTACAACAAAGACAAACTCTAGAGACCTTTTGGAAACAAAAGATGTTACTGAACTTTTTGAGACTTGCATTGCCTTGTTGACATATGGTGAGATAACCCTAAAGGCTTGTTGATTGATTTGGTTTTGTCCCAGAATTTGGGATGATTTCCAAATCCAAATATTAAAGTATGTCTAAGAGACAGCTGCTCAACTTCTTGCATATTTTTCTGATTAGCTAAATTGTATATGCTGCTGACATTTTCGACTGTATTTCTTCTTGTCGATAGGAGTAGTGTGGGATCAAAAATTGAACACTATCTGAATTTCTCCAATTCTTTGCAAAAATTTCCCTCCCATTTGCTGATTGCTTGTCCTTATTAGAAAAGTATTAATTTTTAAGTTTTTTGAATGGAAAACCTAGTTTTCAATTGCTTTTTCAATTCTTTTACAAATTATGTGTGAACATCTTAATGGTTTTTTTGTGCATTGGTCAGGATTAGAGATTTTTAGCTGATACAGATCTTATGAGAAGGGACCTATGCTTATTTTTCTATTCAACAAGTGTGTGGGTTGGGAGGAAAATAGAGGCTAAATATTCATGTTCTCCACAGTGTACACATTAAATTCTAATTTTCAATATGTTTTTAAATGGAGGTAGATATTAGGCCTGATTAGATGTGAGGGTATAGCTCTCATGAATGGGATTAATAACCATTTAAAAGAGATCCCAGAGAGCTCCACTGCCCTTCTGCCATGTGAAGACACAGCAAAAAGTGTTGCCACCCACGAAGTAGGAAACAAGTTCCTAGCACTCACTGAATCTGCCACCACCTTAGTCTTGGACTTCTCAGCCTCCAGAAATGGAAGAAATAAATGTATGTCGTTTATAATTAACCCAGTCTGATATTTTGGTCATAGCAATCCAAATGGACACGGATAGAGGAGCTTGAAGTGTGTGCACTTGTGTTCATCAATAGAAGTGGCATCACCTCTAGGCATAGTAAGTAAAAGGTTACTTGGTCTCATTTCAGTTTCTAGAAATGACCCAGTGCTCCAAATAATTTCAACTCTCTGGCTAAGGCCTGAATTTGCCTTAGCTATAACACAAACAATGAGTAAATAATTTGGGCTACCTGGAGATCTCAAAAATTCAAAATATAATATTCCTTAAGGGGAATTTTAGTACCTAAAACCACCCCTCAGTTTGGTTATATATATTTTTGTATACCTAAGTGAAACCAGCTGCAGTGAAGAGCTAGAACTCTGATGAATTTAACTTGGTACTTTAATTGGGGTCAGGTGTAGGATAGACCAATCACACGTTTTCTGGATTATGGAGTGAATCAGCAGGACCAGGAGAATCAAGGAGAAGGAAGACCCTCCATTTTTTCACAGTCCTGATTTGTGATAACTTAATGTAGCATCAAGAGGGAGAACTCACAAAGGATGGAAATATATTTTTTTGATTACTAAGAAGATTAACTATTGTTAACATTAGTAAGATAATAGAAAGGGTCAGTGTGAGACCAATCAGCTATGCCCATGAATTACATGGTCTGTTCTTTTTTTCTAAATGTATAGAAATAAAAGTTAATATATAAGTACAGGAAAATAAAAATTGCTAGACCTATTTTATGGAGTGTTTTACCACATCCATGGGCTAATCATATTTGTTCCTTCCCCTGCTTCTACTTTTCTCATACTACTGGCACTGTGTCTTTATATTTTAGTCTACACTGTCTAATAGAAGTATAATGCATATATATCTTTAAATTTTCTTATAGCTTTATTTACAAAATAAAAAAGCAGATTCAACCAAAGTCCACTTCTAGATGGGAGCTAACAATGTAGGGATAGTGTCTTTTAAAAACCTTTTTTTAAAATCAACTGTGCCAATAAATTATTCAAGAAGACTTGAACTGTAAGGGCAGTTATTATTTGCTTAACAAGGATGTTTGTTCAGAGGATTTGGTTTCATCAGGCACTGAAACTCTTTTTAGCCTTTCGTCTCTGGAGTCTTCCTCAGCATACCCATGTTCTTTCTTCGTGCCTGTCATATCATGGTCAGTAGCAATGCTGTACAGTGAGTCCCGCCTAATATCATGCCCTCATGCCTATAAAGAGACAAAGCAAAAGTCTTTCAAAGCCTCATTTTTTTAATCCATGAAGGGAAGAGTTTGTCCAGCATTGGTGTGTCATTGGCCACATTTGGGTCACATGACACAGGAGAGTGGCTGAGAGCTTTGCTTTGGAAGATTTACTCTGACGCATTGTTTGATGCCACAGACAAAAATCAGACTCTGTCAGCCTAGAGGAATGAAGGGTAGAGCTTTGAGCAGGTAGTCAGTGATATCTGTTATTAGAGCATTCTCTTATGGAGAAGGGAACAGAAGAAAAACAAAAACCATAAAGCTTTTTAATAATACATGTTTTATAAATTGCTCCTATATAATGACTATTAATGCATTATGAGTGATTAACTGATCACTTATTGCAAAAGTTAATGATTACCTGTTGCTGCAACAGTTACCAATAGCCAGAGCAGAGTTGCCAGATTAGACTGTGAGGGCAAAAATTACGGGTTTGGTTATTTTTTTTCTTTGTTTCCTACCTCATAGCACAGTATCAATATTTGTTAAATGAACGAATGACTCTATTTACTCACCTGAGGTAGTTTGTGTCTCCCCTTTAAATCTTATTTCTATAAAGTGTGACTTCTCTTGTATGTTATACTTTATGTAATAAAACATGGTATGTTAAAGTGAAAGGCACCATTGCACACTCTATAGCCTCAGGCGCAGGTTCTGCGAGGCCTTCCATAGGCTGCCTAGAATTCTAACTTGGAAGGAGGTTCTGACTAGAATCCACAGGAATCAGGAACTCAGCAACAGCCCCTTCATTGGCTTCTCCTTCCTCCTCAGGTTGATTTGAAGACGTGGAAATAAAACTTTTCCTTCCCACACAGAGCCCATAATTCTTGGGCCTATGTCTTAGAAGATCTTTCTCAGGCTTATAACTATTCTTGTAGTCTGTTAGTTTCTTCCATTGAGAAGAATAGAAATAAACACAAATTTCTTCAGTTATCAAGAGTTTCTGATAGGGTAAATAAAGGGGGGGAAATACCTTCCTCTTTCCCCTCTGCCCTCATGCATGCCTCACAGAGAATGAAGGTAGTTGTTTTTTTCCTTCTTTTTGAATCTAACAATGGCAGTGACATTAACAATCTAAGAGTAGCTGGGGTGACTGCAACAATTCATGTTTTTGCATCTACTTAGAAATGGGCGTCCATTTAGCCCATTTCTTGCTTTAGCCCAGTTCTTGATCATTGTGTGATGACTCAGCTATTTTCTAATGTGCCCCTCTACCCCATGATCTCTCTCTCTCCTGCCTCCCACATGACTTCTGTTTAGTCATCAAAGCGTCTTACTGCTTTCTATCTACAGGATAGCGCACAAATTTCCCTTAAAAACAAAACAAAACAAAACAAAACAAAAACCCCAGGAGTGTGTGCAGTTGAAATTAAGACACTGAAGCGTTTTTTTTTTTTTTTATTATTCCCTCCTCTCTGCCTTTTGTCAAAGTTGTTATTCATTTTGTTGCTGCGATCATCAAGGTATACACACATGCTAGGCCAAGATACTTGTATATTTTTGCCTGTGGAGCTCACAGGAGTATGGTATTTGTTGCCAGAGATCGAATCCAGGACTTCTGACACATTGCCTGTCTTTTGAGGTACATTTCTAGTCCCTGAGATAAGTTTCTTGGCTCATTCTGTGATGGTGTTCTTTATTTGTTAGTAATCTTATGCCAGGCTACATTTCAAATCATTGATAACTGTAGATGCACAATTTATTTTTAATCAGACTTTTTGTTGTTGTTGTTTAGTCATTGGCTTTCAGAATGACAGAGTCCTGTGGTAAACAATGTCTTATGTTTGTAAAAGTCAAATATCCTATAAAGCAATCCAGTCTTAGTTTCATCCTAACCAATTATGCTCAACTAAATTAAGTCTGAGGCTTGTAATCCAAATGGTCTTAGGTAGTAATTTATCAACTTTATCCCTCTAGTTTTTCTGGTACTTTTATGAAGTATAATTGGTCAATTCTATGATTCTTTTACATTTGTGGTATATCAAATTTAGTTACTGAAAACTTGTACTGGATATGCCTCTTTCCTTTTTTTGTGTGAAAAGTTTTATCTAGAAGTTGACTCTGTGAGTTGGAGGAAGAAGATTTGAAAGAAATGCAAGGGTTTATTTGGTGATGGAACTTGACTATAATGGGTCTCTACACACCATTTAAAGAAGTGGATTTTTACAAGACGTATGAGTTTACCTGTAGCACTGTAGCACTGTCATCCCATTGTTCATTGATTTACTTGAGCAAGCAGCATTAACATCTCCATTGTGAGACTTGTTGTTACTGTTTTTAGCATATTGAATATGCCAAGGCTAGCTTGCCAGGCTCTGCTGTGCGGGTGGGATACTCTTGGTAGCTTGCCGGCCTCTCTGAGATGGACAGAGGAATCAAACCCGGGTAGGCCACATGCAAGGCAAATGCCCTACCAGCTGTGCTATCACTCTAGCCTGTGAGTTTACCTATAAAAATTATTCCCCTACCTGATTAGTAAACAAAAACAGTGGTGACCAAATGGTTGTGTGAGTATAAGTTTTAGCAGGAAATACTGAATTGGGTAATTTGAAGAAGGACTGTATCACTGTATCACTATCATCCCATTGTTCATCGATTTACTTGAGTGGGCACCAGTAATGTCTCTATTTCTTCCAAGCCCTGAGATTTTTAGCAGCCACTCCTTACTCGTCTTTCCCAACGATTGGAGGCTCTTTCAGGGTCAGGGGAATGAGACCTATTGTTACTGTTTTTGGCATATCAAATATGCCACGGATAGCTTGCCAGGCTCTGCCTGTGCGGGTGGGATATTCTCGGTAGCTTGCTGGGCTCTCTGAGAGGTGTGTGTGTGTGTATATATATATATATATATATGTATATATGTATATATATTCTCTATGATTTGTTGCTTACTGTCTGAACTCCATCAAATATAGTGTGGTAATTACGGAAAATGGGTAAGAAGTGTCTTATAATGTAGTCTGAAAGTGATTTGATTGGGTAGTAGAGGTCGGCTGCCTGGGCTAGGTCCCTCGGGCGCTTGGGCGGGGAGAGTTCTCACTCGCCCCCCTCTGGGACGCCCCGAGTGAAAACAGCCTGGCTTGGAGTCCGAGCCAGAAGGACAGTTTATTAAAAAGTCCCTAGCATCTACTGACTGAACCCTGAATTCCCGTTTTTATTAGTGTAATGGGGAGGGGTGGAAGGGAGCAGTGTCTGTAATGTGAATTGCCTTATGTGCCTTAGGCCATTTGGTAGAAGATGTTGAGGAAAGCAACCAGTATGTCTGAGTGCTGTGGTGAGGGAACTTGGGGATGTTAACCCCAATCTAAGACTTCTTCTTTCCTCCCTCTATCCTCTTCTCTCCTTCTTGAACAAATCCAGCTAGAAGTCTGATAGTAAAGGGGCACATAGTGGCAGTCCCTAAGCTCCGTCTCACACACAGAGCATGAAGATTCTATCTGGAAGGGAAGTAATTTTTTTTGCCTTTTGGGTCACACTTGGCGATATACAGGGGTCATTCCTGGCTCTGAACTCAGGAGTTACCCCTGCTGGTGCTCAGGGGACTATATGGGATGCTGGGAATCAAACCTGGGTCTGGCTTGTGCAAGGCCCTACCCACTGTGCTATCGCTCCAGTCCCGGGAAATCATTTTTGACATTATCCCTAAATTTTTTTTCACTTCTAGTGTGGCACAATATGTCTCTTGCCATTCTTGATAATGTAAGCCAATATATAGTTAAGCAAATATATAGTTCAAAATATTTTTTTCTGAAAGCTTGAGGATGACAGAGTTATTCAATGAAAAAATGGTAAATTTAAAACTTTAAGACAGTTTTCCCAGGCCCTGAGCCTATGGGTGTGCCTTGTGCAGGGAGTTCCTTCCTGCCTTCCTTCTTCCTCAACCTCAGACATGTAATGTGGAAGGAACTGCTCCACCTCATCCTAATGGTAATTTTCCTGAATCCCTACACCATGTCCAGAATCTGATTCTGTTCTCCCAAAGCCCCAAAGATGGGGAGACCTTAACCTTAATTTCCTGCTTCCTTTCTTACTCAGAATGAGCAATGATGAGATCGTTTCCTTTGAAGAAACTGTAATCCTTAGGATAGGTGACACTCTGTCCATCTTTTGTATGTGTGTACTTCCAGTCATCTCTACCCAAAGATCTGGGTAATGGGGAGTCACGTTAGGTTAAAAGAATGGCATTACAGAAAGAACAGGCCAACGCCTGGAAGAAGGGGATTATGGACCAGGACTGTTCTCTTGAGATCTGCAGGGACCCACCCATGGTCTCTCAGGATTCCCATGGTAGAAGATCTTGGATCATCAAACTTCATGTCTGTCACATGCCAACTATGTAACATTTATCCAGCAACTTACTCTGAGCTATACTTTCTATTTTCTTAAAATAAAAAAGAATGTTTATATGGGAATGCACACTGCAAAAGTGTACCTTCCAAATGAACATAGACACTTCCTTCTTTCCTAGTAATTTTCAATCTATGTTTCCATTGCTGCAGCTTTCACATGTAAAATGGACTCCTATCATGCCATATGAGAATTTCCAAGGCAAACAAACACTGGGATTGAGGAGAGGAAATATATGCCTAAAGTTATATTGTGAGTGGGAACTTGATTAGTTGAAATAGCCCCTCATGGGGATTTTGGTATCAGATTTTAAAAAAATGTCACTCCTAATTGAATCATGGCGGACTGAGAGTAATTATTTCTTTTTTTTAGCATGGTGGGGGGTGGGGAGGTTGCTCTCAAGTAGTGCTCAGGAACCTGTGACCATTCCTGGTGATTCTTTGCCAACTGGGCCAGGGGTTCAGTCCTAGAACTGCATTTGTCCAGCCTTATGGTGCAAAGTCATATTTAGTGATACTGGGGACCCCAGGAATACACCTGGAGATGTTCAGGTGGCCATGTGGTGTCATGGATTGACCGGGACCTGGAGCATGCTAGTAGGCATGCTCCCTAAATGCTATGCTATATTAGAATAATATAGCCTAAGTAGATGGTTATAAACTTGGTGGGGGATGGTGGTGCAGAGTTAGAAGATATGTTTTGGTTAGTTTTCATAGACTTGCAGATTTTTTAAAAAATTAGGTGTCAAAAATTTAAAACCGGGAGATTTTATACACAAAAATATATTCTGTCTTCTCAAAATACAGAATTTCTGGCAAAACCAAGCTACATTCTTGAATGCTGGAATTCTACTGGAGCTAAATGGTGGCTGCCCCTTCCAATGCAGCATCTGTTCTCCAGCTGCTGTCGTTTATTGGAGTGACCTGGCCCTTTGGCAACTGAGTGCATCATTCCTGTTCTAGATACAAGGAAACTGTGGTCTTGGAGCTGGAAGGGACCTCAAAATAGCACACGGCCCTGGCTCTTCACTGGCTCAGGATATGGTCTCCCCACTTGTTGCAAACGCCTCCTGGGTTAAATAAACTTTGCAAGCTTTCCCTGGTGGAGCTGAGTAGGGTCCCCGAATTGAGCTCAGCCCCCTTTTAGGAAAGGCCATCTTTTAGCTCCGTCTCCAAAAGCAGATTCTAGTTTCTGACATTCAATAGTGAGCCATTGTGAGGAAAGGTCAAACCTCGGCTGTGCAAGGCTTCTGGAGCCGGATTGCAACGATTCCAGCACCGGAACACACACCAGCTCCAGAATGGCTGACCTTGAGCCCAGCTACCCAGTCCTGCAGGAACAAACGTGAGCAGCGAGCAAGGCTGCCTGAGTCCTTGACCTTTTCTGGCCAGGATCCCAGGCTAAAGAAACTTTTTGGGTTTCTTGGTGTGGGCCGGGGAAAGAAGATGAGGGTGGAGACAGGGATATAGAGCAGCCCTGTTTTCTTTCCTCCCAGAAGTGGTGTGTATTCCTGGGCCACATATGTGCATTGGGGCTTGCATTTTTTTCTTTTGCTTTCTTTCTTCTTTCCTCCAGCTTTGGGGTTGGTGTGTTGCTGTAATGCTGAGTGTTTATTTTGGCTGCTGGAGGAAGTATTGACAAAGGAAGTGGGAGAACAAACATGATTTTGTAAGCAGCCAGCCTGAGAGGAACAATAAAGCGGAACTGGAGACAGCACGTCGTGGTTAAGATTCCCCGAGACTGAGCAATGGGAATGTGGGCTTTGAGGGCCAGGAGGGGTTGTGGGATCACTTCAGAGAACTCAGTCTGCACTTGGCATCCAGGCGTCTATGCTTTGGTGGAAGCCTTTTCCACCTCAACTTCTCCCTGCACCCCACCACTTCCTCCCAAAATGCCAAAGATGAGGACAGGGACTCTTTCAGAAGGAAATAGTCTGCACCAGGAAAACGTGTGTGTGTGTGTGTGTGTGTGTGTGTGTGTGTGTGTGTGTAGGTTTGAGTGTGTGTAAGAATTATAGGATTAGGAAGAGGTTCTCATAAAAGTTTGCTTTTATCTTCAGATTTTTTTTTTTAATTTTTCGGTCACACCCGGCCATGCACAGGGGTTACTCCTGGCTCATGCACTCAGGAATCATTCCTGGTGGTGTTCGGGGACCATATGGGATGCTGGGAATCAAACCCGGGTTGGCTGCGTGCAAGGCAAGCACCCTACCCGCTGTACTATTGTTCCAGCCCCTAGAAATTTTGTTTACTTTTAGGTGAGAGGGGTGAGCTCACAGGACTAGTCCTAGCACTGTGTTCAGGGGTCACTCCGATGGTTCTGGGGGATTTAACCAGGGTCAGCCACATGCAATGGCAGGGATTTACCATGCCTCACCTTTCGGAGTTTAAGAAACTCCCGAAGCATAACACAATTTTAACTGCTTAGTGAAATCCGAAAGGATATACTTTCACTTTGCACCTCTCTTAAAAGCTAGCTAGTGGTAGGAGGAGACATTTCACACCTTCAACTGATGGTACCAGATCTTTTTGGGAGGGCATGACAGTCAAACCTATGGCTTAGTCTTGAATGGCACACACAGCACAAGTATGGTTGGAGAAACCCCTGTACTAGAAATTTCTTAGGAAATGAATCAAGACATATTAGAGATAGTTGAGAGGCAGTCTTGCTGGAAATAGGAAGTAGAAAAATAAGCTCTTAAATTTTCCTTCAAAGGAAAAATAGCATGGATGAGATCCTCTGTTAAAGTAACTGTTGTGTGTCAGCAAGGCCTGGAGCCTTGATCTAAACTGCAACTATTCTAGACTTTGGGGTACAAATATTCAAAGGCGATGTTTTGGGGGATTTTCTGCATCTACAAGAAAGGTATCTGTTTCTCTAAAAGATAATCTAGAAAAGCCACCTAGAAAATAGCTCCACCACAACAACGATATTGTTAACTTTGAAATGCCAGTTTGTGTCAAAATGTATAACATACTATACTTTAATTTTTCCTTTGATACACATGTTGCTAAGGGAAAAGGTGGGAAGACATTGGTCAGAGCCTTAAGGGAGCTAGAGTAGCTTTCTTCAGTGCTTTCATACCTGTGAACAGGGGTGGTTGGTGAGGGGCAGATGGGGGGCCAGGGGCAGGGGGAGATTGTAGAACTATTTTCTGGACCAGTTGATGCAGAAACAAAATTTTTTACTTTTTCTTTTTCTTTTATTTTTATTCATTAAATCCAATGCTATGACATTACAATTTTCATGTGACATCATTGCTGCTTTGATTGGGGGGATATTTCTTGGTGAATTGCCTGGAAATTCTCGCAGACCATCGTTGGTCTGGAGATCACAGGTTGAAGAACAGGAAGGTGAAGCCACCTGGCTGTGAAAACCTGCAATGTGTCGCAGCAGTTAGGAGAAGATAGGCGAAAGCCCTGGCTAACTGCTCTTTCTTAGGAGAAACGGTTTTTCCTCATGCAGTTCTGGGCAAAAGGGTAGACGGAAGAGCTCAGTAGATTGGATGCAGAGGGAGCCTATACTTGTATAGGTCAATGAATGTCTGAACTATTAATCACCGTATCACTGTTATCCCGTTGCTCATCGATTTGCTGAAGCCGGCACCGGTAACGTCTCCATTGTGAGACTTGTTGTTACCATTTTTGGCATATTGAATATGCCATGGGTAGCTTGCCAGGCTCTGCTGTGCAGGCGGGATACTCTCGGTAGCTTGCAGGCTCTCTGAGAGGGGTGGAGGAACTGAACCCGGGTTGGCCTCGTGCAAGGCAAATGCCCTACCCACTGTGCTCTCGCTCCAGCTCTGAACTATTGATATGAATTTAAATTTATCTCTCAATGGGGATGAGCAGATGGGCCTCGGTGACTCATGTTTCTGATTCTGTTCTGGATCCTGCTGGAAACAGCACCTTGAAAGGCAGCTTTATGCTTAAAGGTATCTGGGCCTGGTGCTGATGCCTGCTACTCTGAGTGAGTAGATGATAGCCATAGTGTTGTCTTTTGCTTCTTGTCTTTTCTGTCTTTCCTCATCTTTTAAGGTAATCGACAAAAATTTTAAGTATCTAAGAGGTGAAATGATGTTTTGATAGGCATATGCTCTCTCAATGGACTGGAGCGATAGCACAACAGGTAGAGCATTTGCTTTACATGTGGTTGACCAGGGTTCGATTCCTCCATCCCTCTTGGAGAGTCTGACAAGCTACCGAGAGTATCCCACCTGCATGGCAGAGCCTGGCAAGCTCCCCGTGGCATATTCAATATGCCCAAAACAGTAACAAGCCTCACAATGGAGAAGTTACTGGTGCCCGCTTGAGCAAATCAATGAACAACGGGATGACAGTGATACAGTGCATGCTCTCTCAAATATCTACATTCTAAAATGACAAAAGCTTTTGGGAAATTATTAGTTTTCCTAAATGGTAGTGGTGCTTAATATTTGAATTCATAAAGAGTTCACATGGTAACCCCCTTTTCTTAAAGGTGAGTGAGATTGTGAGTTCTAGAGAAGCCAGGTTCTACAGCCTCCTGACCTCTTCAGTAGTTGCTTTATTATCCCGTAAAGAACATGGGATATTCTTTGTGCTATCATATATCTCTTTATGTTGGGTAGAAACTGAAACTTTCTTCTCACCAGTAGAATATAAAAATGGTGAGAGGATCTCACTTTGGTGATTGTTATTTTACAACAGACATGATTTTAGCAGACTGATTGGTATGTTTCTTTGAGGGCTTAATGATGTAATCAGCTATGCTTGAAAAATCTTAGAGTGAAAAACAGCCAGTAGCCCCTAGGACCTGAGAATAGCAACCAGCTCAAAGCTGGGGCTCAATTTCTACAAGTACAAGGACTGAATTCTTACAACAGTTGGAATGAATGTGGGAGTAGATTCTTCCTCAGATGAACCTTTGATGACATTGCAGCACAGAAAATACTTTGATTGCAATGGAAGATCAATAAGATCTTCCCTTGATAAAGTCATGCTCAGACCCTGAGGATAGGAAAGTGATATAATAGATGGTGTGTTATGCACTAAAAATTGTGGTAATTTGTTTTGAAGCATTAGAACATGGATTCTGCTATCTAGAACTTGGTTCCATTATACAATAATTTAAGCTATAGACCACTGCGTTTACTTGTCAAGGCAAATAGCTTAATTCATCATTATGACTATCATAAGCTGTCACAAAGTTCAGGTATGTGCTTGGTGAAGTAATGTCTACATGGGATATAATATCTAGGAAGGGGAAAGGAGGGGCTGGAATGATAGTACAATGGGTAGGGCATTTGCCTTACATGTGGCTAAACTAGGTATCCCATATGGTCATCCCGTATGGTTAGGCATCCCATATGGTCCCTCTATCACTGCCAGGAGTATCCCCTGAGCATTACCAGGTATGACGCCCAAGAAAAATGAATAGAAATGAAAAGGAGAATGACCAAAGTAAGAAACAGAGCTCCACTCTTCCTGCTTGATTCCTTGGGGCATATATTCAGAGACATGTTTTTCCAGAAATGAATCAGTGATCTGAGTGAAGAATGGTCATGATTTATATAATGAATACTAAATTTTATTATGGATCAAGGGAATGTTAAGCATAAACTCAAGGCCATGACTTTGTAGAGTTTATACTTCTTATTTTCCTAGTTCCCCATACAGGTATAAGCTTGAACTTAATATTAGCATTTCCTTAGGCTTCATTAGCCATACAATAATCAAAGCCATACAATAATCAAAGTGGATAAATACCATTTCTATTCTTAGAATTCACCTAGGACTATATGGTCTTACTTAGTCACCCATTTCTACGTTAAAAACTCTTCTACTCAGAAACGTTAACTTACAGCGTACATAAATCTAGTTGCACACTTACAATGCACATAAATCTCTTGTTAACTTACAATGCACATAAATCTCAGTCTACATTATTTCATATCTACTCCCAACAGATGGCAACAGTTGATTATGTGAATATCTTGACTGTCTTTATCATGCCATTTTTGAAAAGTCAGATTTAATTCCTGACTGACATAAGTGAGGAGAAGGAACTATATCTTTTCCTGTACCACAGAGACATTTGTGGAATGCTTTCTTATTTTCTCTGTGACCTGACTTGAATTTCAAACATTGTATAGATGACTCAACTTGCAGTAGCATGCTGTTTATAATATATACGTGTGTGTATTCATACACACACACACACACACACACACACACACACATATATATATATATATGACTTACCCAGTGACTTGACCGTTTTCTAGTTAGGGGGAATGAAACAGTTGAAGCTGATAATGAGTATCCAATATGCAGTAGAGTAGAAGATTCAGGTAACCCTGACATTTTCATCTTCCCATATATTATATTATCTCATATAAAAGCAAGACACCAGTTTGTTAAGAAAGAACTGAACTCTTTTTTCTTATATTTATGGCAGTATTGTCTATATGCCAGCCTTAGGGAACAGAGATAACATGATGAAGCAATTTTTTTAGGATATTTATGTCATAGAACAAGTTTTCTAGGAAATAAGCAAAGACACAGTAGGGGTAGATTTCTCCAAAATAGTCTTAACTATTTTCCTTGTTCCTCTTTTTTATATTGATATATTAAAAAAAGGCAGGATTATCTTTTTACCGAACAAAAATGTCAATGTTTAATATTTACACAGCTGATTTCATTTCCTCTTGACAATTATTTTCATTCATGCTTGTCAATATATTTTTATCTCTCCGCAGTACTGTAACGTTATGTTGTGATGTTGCTCCCCTTCCCCATTCCATTACTCATAGTTCCAGTTCTACAACAGATCCCTGGAGCTGAAGAGAAATTACTTAATTTTACGTCATAGTTTTGTTTCTTGGTTATTTGTTTGGGGGAGGGGCGGGAGGGGTGCTCTCAAGCAGTGCTCAGGATGCCCAGGGGCCCCACAAGCAGTTCTTGGCCATTTGGATTTGGGATTTGATGCAAGGGACTTGGAATAAATACTATGCCTTAGATTCTGTAGTGGTGGGACTTCCTGTGCCACCCAGCAGTGCTGGAAGCCTCCAGGGACATACCCCATGGTGCTGGTGATGTAGGCAGGTAGATTAGGGAAGCCAACCGCCACCCCCCACCCCCCGCCCCGCCCCCATCATGGCAGACCCTGAGGAGATTGGACCCCTCCCTATCGAAAGGGCCTGAAGGAAGTTACTAGAGAACTCTCAATTCCTTCCTTTAATCTGATTAGCCTTCAGCTAGCCCAAATCAGAGAAGGCTGGACCCACCCTCTGAGAGAAGACCCAGCAGGAACAAAGGTCAAGAAAAGCAGTTTCAAAGACCCCTCCCAACTCGACCCCCTTGGAAAGAACCCTAGCAACGAACTTTTACCTAGCTGTGGGGCTGACTAAAGAAACTCTAGAAAACCCACCTTGAGCAAAGACTGAGTGCATATGCTGCCCCAGCTCTTGTGTTGCTTGTGCCCACTTAGTTAAGCACATGTGTTGCCGAGCACATGTGTCACCCACATCTCCCCTCTTGAGATGTGTACTTTCATGTCGAATTTTGGGATGTATGAAGGGGCTTTCTCCATCTCTGGAGAAGCCCACATTCTCTCGTGAGTGTATGAGTCTCACTTTTTCTCCTTCCTTCCCTTTCCTGAAGACCTCCAAATAAAATCTGTTTTTACTTCACTTCACTGTTCATTTATTCCTGAAATACTTTTTTTGTGTGTGTGAGATGAGACAAGAATCTTGAAATGCTGGCCTGGGGTGGCAGAGGCAGATTCGGAGAAAGTGACAGTCTCTCTCCTCCCCGCCTCACATAAGCCACTGGTAGGGGCCTACCAACTTCACTGGGGTTCTATGTTGTAATGGGGATCAAACCCAGGTCCAGTACAAGCTATACACTTTAATCACTGTATTATCTACTGCCCTACATTGCAATTTTAAGTCGTAAAATGTGATGTAGCGAAAGTTTTAAATAAATAAATGTGGAGAGCATAATTGTGCTGAGGATTAAGCTGCAATAACATGGATTCAAAGCATTTTGCTCTTTCTCTTTCTCCTAAATACAGGTTGTTCTAAGTAATTTTCATAGCATTATCCTTGCCTGTTCCAGTTTATTCTGTGCAGTTCTTGTTTATGTGTTAAATACCACATTAACACCTCCTTGCTACTTCCAGAAGCAGCATTATGGCTTTGCTGCTTTTCTTTTCTTTTTTATATTTCAGGCACCGTAGTTTCCAATACTGGTAATGATAGGGTTTCATGTATGACACTTTCCAAGTACCAGACTCTTCCCCATTATGTCCACTTGCCTCCACTACTGGACTGAGCAGGTTTTCAACACACTTCACCTTGAGTCTTTATGAGCCTTAGACTCATAAAAACTCAAAAAACTCCATTTAGCAGTTTTTCCTCTCGATGTCTACTGAGACATCTACTCAATGTCAAAATGGTATATGTAAATTAGTACATACTTTCAGTTATTCTTGTTTTCCTCAGAGTTGCCCTTTCTTGCATTCATCTAACAATCAAGTGACAACGTTGTTTTGTGTGTACTTTGTGCCAACCCTTGTGCTGGGTTCTCAGAATATAAAGAAGAATAAAACATTATTTCCTGCCTTGGAAGAACTTCTAAAAATGTAGAATCATCTAGGCACATCTTTATGACATGCTATAAATGCTCCTGAACACTGACTCAGCTTAGAGGAGTCAGAGAAGGTGTTGTTTCAGTTGTATTCTAAGAGATGCAAAAGGATTTAGCACATATGTAGGTATTTTTTTGGGGGGAGGTGGACGGTTGCTACTGCAGAAATAATATTTAAGCTGAGGAACAGCATGAAGAACTGTGGAGGCAGGAAAAATATGGGTGGCTTAGAGAATAGTGAAAATTTGGGGTTAATTGCAGTGTGCAGTGTGTGAGAGAGTGAGAGGGGAAGGAGATATGGGAAGAGGAAGGAAGAGAGGGAGGAGGGGGGAGGCGTGTTCTAGGAGATGAACTGTGGGTAGGGGCAGTTGGGAAGAGAGAGGAGGATCTTGGAGGCTGGCCATGGAATTCCGACTTGATTCTTGAGTGGTGGCAGACAGTGGAAATCCTAAAACAGAGTGGTTTACATGAGCGGGAGATTGGCATGTAGATCTATATAGATAAAAGCAGTGTTGGGAAAGCTACATCAAAGTGAGACTATAAAAAAGTTAGAAAATGCTGCCTTTTCTAAGTAGTGGGGTCTTCTACTATCAGGCATGAGATTGTTGTTACTGGAGAGAGACTTGTCTCAGTTAAAAGGAAGGTCTGCAGAGCAATGGTTCCAGCCAAGAACCATTTCAGAGGTAGACTTGTGACTTAGGGGCTGAGAATCATTAGGGTGGGGAAGTGAGAATGACTCCAGAATTTCCCCCTGGATACACCCACTGGCTGTCACTGTCACTGTCACTGTTATCCCGTTGCTCATGGATTTGTTCGAGCCAGCACCAGTAACGTCTCTCATCGAGAGACTTATTGTTACTGTTTTTGGCATATCCAATACGCATGGGTAGCTTGCCAGGCTCTGCCGCACAGGCTCAATACTCTTGGTAGCTTGCCGGGCTCTCTGAGAGGGGCGGACGAATCAAACTCGGGTCGGCCGCGTTAAAGGGACTGGCTAGTGGTATTATTAACAAAACTAGAATCCAGGAGAATAAACCTTTAGGTCACTCGGGTGAAAAGGAGATTTGGTGATGTAGAAAATACATCTGGTGTTCATGTCATACGCATTTATTTGAGGAACCTCTGCTGTTGAGTATGACTAGGGTAGATTGTTTCAGGAAATCTGGATTCTTTTATAATGAGAACATCTTATCTCTGTGAAAGCTCGGGGCCTTCATTTTCTGCTCTGGAGCTTGTTGGGTTCAAACATTAATAGACTGAAGGAGGTCATACTCCCAGTAGGTATCCATCAGCATGGAAGGGGGCCAAAGGGGAGATGCTCCCATTTCTAGCATTTGGATGATCAATCTCAGAGATATTCAAAAACTTCTCAGGAATGTCTGGCAGAACAAAACCACATTGCTTAATGTGGAACCTTAACAATATGCTTGTGTGTTGACTTATTTGTTTATTTGGGCCACACCTATTGGTGCTCAGAGCTTCCCCCTGGCTCTGTACTTTGGGGTCACTCCTGGCGGGCTTGGAGGATCATAAGGGTGCTGAGGATTGAACCTGGGTCAGCTGTGGGCAAGGCAAGTGCCTTGCCCACTATATTATCTCTCTGGCCCCTTGTGTTGACTTTTCTTAGTCCCTGTCTTACCTTTCTCACTCTTATACTTTAATACCTTTCAATTACCACTCAGACTACCTAAATGCAAAGAAGCTTTTGTTTTATAATCAACTTTTCCAGAAGTCTAAGCTAAGACAGGTAAGCAGAAAAAATTAGTTTGGTTTTAAGTCTCTGGTAGCCAGACTCTGCTTATGGTTTTGGTTTAAAGATACAAATGGAGACTCACACCCCTAATGTCTGTAAAAACAAATGCTGCACTAGCTTGAGGTTGTGAAATCCCCTCCTTGCAGGGCTGTGTAAGCTCTCATGAGTGCAGAGATGACATGTAAAAGGATGCTCACTGGCTCTCCGGATGGCTCTCTCTTGCCACCTTCGTTTGGTGCTCTCGAGCTGCTTCTCCACCCGGGAAGGCTGTTGCCTTGGACAGATGAAGGAAGAATGAGGGCCAAGTTTAGTTGTCATTTATCCAATCTCTTGTATCTCCCAACTCTCTCCAACTCTCTCTCTATTTCTCTCTCTAACCACATAATTCTTTCTTCCCACTGTATCTATCTCCTCTATCTCTGTCTGCTTCCTTCCATCCATCCATCCATCCATCCATCCATCCATCCATCCATCCATCCATCCATCCATCCATCCATCCATCCATCCATTTCTTTCAACAATCCCCTCTTCTCCCCGCAGCCACTCTGTTATCTTCTAACCATGCCTCCCCAACCACGCCTCTTCACTGGAAGAGTGATCAAAAATGTTTTTCCAGACTGCAGCCCATGAGAGCAAAACAGCCTTAGGTGTGTTTCTCCTCTCCTTAGACCTACAACTTAATTAGCATATTTAATTCTCCTAATATTTACCATTCTGTGTGGACACAGTAATAGACACTTTTAGGCTTGTAGGGTGACGCTCCTATGGACATCTTACCACCGAATCAGACTACAGTGCTCAGGCTGGATCAATAATCCCTAACCCCAGCAGGGTCCAAATCTAGTTATTACTTGATCATGACAGAATTTGTCCATGACCAAGTTCTTTTTTTTTGCTTTTTGGATCACACCCAGTGATGCACAGGGCTAACTTCTGGCTCTGCACTCAGGAATTACCCCTGGCGGTACTCAGGGGACTATATGGGATGCTGGGAATCGAACCCGGGTTGGCCGCATGCAAGGCAAACGCCCTACCCGATGTGCTATTGCTCCAGCCCCCATGACCAAGTTCTTAACTTATAGTTAAACATTAAGGCACTTTGGCCAGGCCCATTTCAATGCCAGGGTATCTCAAAGCTCACCGCTTGCCCTGGGTCCATCCAGTCCCTCGTTGGGACCGTGCTTTTGGGTTTTCTAGGAAGTAAGGGCAACTGAGGCTTGAGTCAAGAGAGCGGATGTCCAGGAGGTAAATTATCTGGCCTCAATCAACTCCCAAGCCACAGCCTTTCTAACTGTCTTCCTGTCTCCATAGAAAAAGCAATAGCTCTGAAATTATAATCGTGCAAAGGACATTAAGGAGAAGAGAAAGACAATATTTACATGTCAGAGTCTGATGAGGGGACAAGGGTAATTGAGAGTTTGGGGGGCAATTAGCAAACACAAGCTTCCAGCGGCCAGGAGGAAGGGCAAACCAACCGTTATTTTACACATGTCTAATATTTTAAAATGATCATTATGTCATTAACTGATGTTTACTCCCCCCATATATCTGCATATCCTGCCCCTGCGCCAAGCTGTCTTCACCAGGGCACTTTGGAGGGGAACAGTTTGAGTTTCCCTCCCTGTCCCAAGCAGAGCCCCGGCAGCTGAAAACTTCCAGAACCCAGCCACAGCCATGCTCAAGGCCACACTCCACACATTCAGACGAGCCTCACCCCTGAAGGAACCAACAGAGGAACCTAGATATGCGGGACCCATGGCTGAGATCTCCAAGCCTGCTCGGATCGGGACTGGGCCTCCTCCACCCAGGTCCTCAGTTTTCCAGTAGCTTGGCAGTCACACCCACAAACTGCCCCCACCATGTAATGTCATCAATGGCCAAGATCCAGAGACTGTAAAACAAAGCTCCCGGAAGAGAGCGATGCAAAATCTCGCAAGGCAGAGCCTGGCAAGCTACCCAGGGCGTATTCGGTATGCCAAAAACAGTAACAATAATGGGCCTCATTCCCTTGACCCTGAGCATGACAGGGACAAATGGAGACAATTACTGGCGCCCCCTCAAGCAAATCGATGAGCAACGCGATGACAATGATACAGTGATATCTGCACATAAAGGTACACTACTTAGAGTTCTCAAAATTATGTGCTAAAATATAGCTTTGTGGAAATGTCCAAGGTCCATGGCTCATTCTTCTTCCCTGTCCACTTCTATCTTCCTTACACTCTGTGTGTGAGCAGCCTGTCTTGTCCACATCTTAGCAGAGTCTCCTTTATACCTAAAGAACTATACAAAGTGATGTTGTTTACCTTGCCAATCAACCTGGGTAGAAGGACTGTAATGGCTCTGAAAATGAGTCCTTAGTATCTGGAACCTAGTTTAAGAATGGAGGCATGATCTCTGAGAATACTGCTAAGTCCGTACCTTGTGATAAGATTCATAAAAGACAGCTACAATAGTCGTGGGGCTCAGGGTCTGTTCCGGTGGTATCTAGGTTTTGTAAGGCTATAGGACATCTTGGCAACATCTTGGTAACAGTCACCTGGACCTTGAAGAAGCTGGAGTTCTATATAAATATTTGGGAGTTGGTAGCATATGGATTGTCATTGAATGGTGGGAGTCAAGGGAATCAGCCAGGAAGATGAGGTGGAGATGAGGCATAGAAGAAGGTCTAAGAACAGAACCCTGGGGGTGGCTGGGGAGGTGGAGCCAGGGAACCAGGCTAAGGAGCAACAGCCTCTTGGAGTGACTCAGAATGTATCATCTTGACATTTTAGAGAAATTTTATTCTTCCGAGCCAAAAAGGCAAGCAAAGATTAATCCTGAAAGCACTATGGTAGGATTCTGATGTTCTCTCCTTGTTCTCACTTAATGGTTTATATATAGAGACACTTGTTAGATCACAGGTCACATGCTCACCTCAGTGACTAGGACTTTGAGGACACTTGTGTTAAAGGTTTACATGAAACAAGTCTTATGAGAGCAAGGGGGTGCATATAACACATGAGTTTCATGGCCTAGTCTTAGATAAAATTGCTTTAAACTCAAAAATTACCACTCTATATTGTTGGTCACACAGACTAATGATGATCCAGTGTGGTGATGGATGACACAAGATGTGAGTACCAGGATTCTGGGGTTTTTGGAGTCATTTTATTGGCCAGAAACTATCAGTGTAGTAAAATAGGGAACAGATGAAGTAGAGTTTGTTTGTTTGTTTGTTTGTCTTTTGGTTTGGTTTTGGATTTTACGACCAAAAATCCAGTAGAGTATCTTGCTGTACTTAGGACTTAGCCCTGGCTCTGTGCTCAGGGTTTACTACTAAGGGAGCTATGGGGATCATATTCAGTGCTAGGGACTCAACCCTGGTTGGTTGCATGCATGACAAGTGCCTTATTTGTCGTACTGTCTCCCTGGCCCCAACTGAATTAGGGATTTTAGGTCATATTAAGGGCTTTGGACACTATTCTAAGAACAATAAGATTTTGAAGGATGTTAAGTAGAATATAGCTAAAGGACTGAAGATTAGGGGGTGACAAGTTCTACCCCTCAAAGGGAAAATGATTAAATGGAGGTATGGCCTAGTTTCTAGGGCCTGGAGGTCTATTAGTTAATTTTGCTAGTACTTTTTGTGGGATATGCATGCAGAGGTGGGAGTGAAGAGATAATATGATATACATAATACCCTAACTTCATGGGGCTTACAGTCCAAGGTTGAATAGAGGTTAGTAAATGGGCAGTCATAATACAGCATAACTTCTATACTTGGGCAAGGTACTGTTTGACAATACTCTTTAGAAGGGCACAACGCTTATTTGGGGGGAGTTAGGAAAGGAATCTCGGAGGAGATATAATCAATATAGTGACCCAAAAGATGAGTAATGGGTAATGTTCCATGTATAAATACAGGTCAGAAAATTAGAAAGAGAATGACTTACTTGGGGAACTGAAAGTGGTTCAATGTGTCTGGAGTCTAGATTGGAAATGGGTGTGGGTGGAAGAGTGAGCAATCAGTGTGGTAACTGGGGTCATATCAGGATGAGCCCTTTCTTCTTGTAAAGAGTTTGAAATTTACTTGGAGAGAAAGAACTTACTTAAGGGCTCTTTCAGAGGAGGATGAACACTTTAGAATATTCTGATTGCAACATGGAAATAATCTGAAAGTTTTAAATCTGGAGAATGGGCAAAGGAATTTAGAGGTCATGATGATATTATAGGTTGTGAACTGATAGTTCAAACTGGGGTTACTAAGAACTGAACACAGAGATGTTAGGAAGTAAAATTGCTAGGATCTAGTTGTTATTCAGTTGGAAAATGAGAAAGTTAATGCCCAAAATTATGGCTTGTTTCTGAGTTCTGGTAGTGTCTTATCTTGGCTCAAATTAAGGCAGAGAGGTTAAACATTACTGGAACTGAGGCATGAGATTTATTCTGAGTGTTTAAGATTCAGTTACTGGGATTCAGTGGCAGAGGTAGTTAATCACTAAGATAGGCTTTGCTGTAAGTCTTTGGAAAGTCACTTCTTAGATCCCGAGGAGAGGAGAGAGTACAAATGTAAAGTTGTTCCCTCTTAAATGGAGGTTTGTGGGCAGGAAATGAAACAGTTCTAAACAGTATATAGATTCTGGTAAAGAAAGATTATAAATATTTTATCCAATTCAAGGGCAGCAAACACATATTCGAGAAGACGATAGTAAGAATCCCATGAGGTTTAATATGGTGGAAAAGAAAAAGTCAGTTAGTATCTGAGATACTGTACCAAAACATTCTACACAAGTAAATTTGTGTTTACTAAGAAATTGCTTTCTGTTTACTGGTAAGAAAAGCCTTGTGTTTACACATGCATGCAGATGTTTTATATTCTTTTCTTCATACCTATCAGCTCTAAGAGATTGGAATTAGTGAAGAAATCAATGTTACAAAACCAAATCCCTGGATTAGTGAGTAGTGGAATAGTGAACTAGTAGCAGCTAGTATGTGTGTGTGTGTGTGTGTGTGTGTGTGTGTGTGAGAGAGAGAGAGAGAGAGAGAGAGAGAGAGAGAGAGAGAGAGAGAGAGAGAGAGAGAGAATAATATATACATAATGGTTGTCCTCATTAAAACCCAATTCACTTGACTGAGAGGTCAAGGGTTAAAATTATGCCAAATACAGAGTCACATAACTTTTCATATGCCTCCCTCTTCTCTTTACTTTATTCAAGATCATTATTACTCCCACTGGTCCCTTTATACACCCAAACTAGTCTGATTCATCTGCTTCTCTTCCTCCTTTCCTCCTACAGAAACTGCTAAAATTATTTTCTATTGAGTTATAAGTGTTTCTCTACAGTCCCAAGCACCACCTTTAGGTTCCATTGAGTATAGACTCAATGATTAGTCCTCATTTTGGTTAGTTTTCTGAATTTTCTGTTTTACCTTCTTGTTTGTGTCAAGAAAGTCTTCTGTGGTACATTCTATGATTTTGGGGGAGACATTTTGAAGCCAAATAGCTGTTTTGTAGCGAATGAGCAAGAAGCCCTCTCCAAACAGCTAAATCAGTTTTCTAAAATGTTTCGCTTTCCTTCTCTTATCCTCTCACTGCTTTATTGACTTCATCTCTCCTTGATTTTTAATGCTTGGGTCTCTGGCTTTTGGAAGGACATCTTGCATGCATCAACGTATTCGCCCCCTTAAAGAGTCACTCTTCAAACATATTTGGTGCTGAACTCTCTTATAAAATATTTGCTTTTAAGGCATTTCATAGAGAAATTAATTTGGATTAATTTTGTGATTAATTACCTACAAAAAGTGATTTTGTACAGGTAGATGCATTTGCTGAGAATTTCAGAGAGGAAGGTCAGCACTAACTGAGCATCACTGAAGTCTGAATCTTGTCCCATGGGACAAGTATCATCTAATGAGTCTTGAAAAAGTATGAATCAATGTCACTTTGACTCATTTCTGAATTCTTGAAGACATTTGCTCAGTCTATTATCTATGAGACTTTATTTGAACTATCTAACAAAGGCAAAGAACACAATGATCCTACTGTCAGTTGGTCATAATTACTGAAAACCCAAATATCTCTTTTATTTTTTGGTGTTTTTTTGGGGTCACACCCAGCGATGCTCAGGGGTCACTCCTGGCTCTGTACTCAGGAATTACCCCTGGTCCTGCTCAGGAGACCATATGGGATGCTGGGAATTGAACCTGGGTCGCCGTGTGCAAGTCAAACACCCTACCCTCTGTGCTATCACCCCAGCCCCACAAATACCTTTTAAGGACTCTGCATATGTACAAGTCTTTCCCCTGTTCTATTGAAGAAATGTAAGAATAGAAGTTTAATTCACTTGATGTAGTTCTCACTTTTCACTGCATCATCCTTATAGAGTTTATGCTATTTTTTAACATTTATGTCATCAGTCCTATAAGGAGAGCAGAAAGAAGACAGAGTTTTAGAAATGCTTGAAGAATAATAACATAAACCTTTCCAATATGGGGGCTGGAGCAATAGTTCAGTGGGTAGGACGTTTGCCTTGTACGCGGCCAACCCAGGTTCGATACCCAGCATTCCATGTGGTCCCCTGAGCACCGCCAGGAGTAATTCCTGAGTGAAAAGCCAGGAGTAACCCCTGTACATCGCCAGGTGTGAACCAAAAAGAAAAACAACAACTTTCCAATATGGAAAATATTAAAATGAAATTTAAATATCCAAATACCCTCAGTAGCATAAATCAAAAGACATTATGATACATCATAGTCTAACTGTGAGCATGTGAAAACTAAAGACAAAGGAAAAACTTGAAGTAAGAGAAATGATGTCTGACCTATGATAGAGAACAATTTGAATGCTAATGCTTGCTATTGTGAATCATGAAAATTGAAGAAATGATACAATTATTTTTCAAGTGCTGGAAGAAGAGAAGTGTTTAGTTCAGGAACGTATATCCAGCAAAATATTTTCTTATTATGAGAAAATAAGAAATCATGACTTGTTTGAACTAAGCAAAATAAAGAGAATTTGTCAGCCATTGACCAGAACCAAAATAAGTACCTGAAGAACATCCAAACCATCCTTTATTAAATTTTTCTTTCTTTCCTGGGAAAAAGAAAATGATGATAAAAGGAATTTTAGACATTATAATGGAAGGAAGAACATGGCAAAAGAGTATAAGTAGGATTTCCTCCTTTTATGGTAATTTCTAAATTATATTTGATGATTTGAGGAAAAATTGTAGCAGTTCATCTGTGATTCTTGTAGAGGAATTTCTTTTTCTTTCTTTTTTTGCTTTCCGGATTATACCCACCGATGCAGAGGGGTTACTCCTGGCTCTGCACTCAGAAATTAATCCTGGCAGTGCTGGGGTCCATATGGGATGTTGGGAATCGAATCTGGGTTGGCTGTGTGCAAGGCAAACACCCGACCTACTGTGCTATCACTCCAGCCCCTTGTAGAGGAATTTTTTAACCTAATATAAATGAGTACCTGTGTCTTAGCTTAGCAGTAGAATATGTGCTTTGCATGTTTGAGGGCTTGGAGTCAATCCCCAGCACCTATATGTAAGCATATATATTTATGTAGTTACAGATAGTGAAACTAGGAGAACCATATAGGGTGCCAGAGATTGAACCCAGGTTGACTGCAAGAAAGGCAAGCATCCTACCTGATGAACTCTCTCCAGTCCCCATATCAGAGATTTTTAGAAAGAAAAGGTACCCAAGAGAGTAATATGAGAAGAGCTGATGGATTTGTAGTAATGGGAGGATGATAGGTGAATTTGAAGGGAATTAACCATGGGTGAAAAGAGAAGAAAGTAGTGGCTGGAGATATAGCCCAGAAGTAGAGCACATGCCTTGCATGTATGAGGTTCTGAGGTTTGATCCCTGGCACAGGGAATAAAAGGGAGTCAAAGAAATGGTATAGGATCAGAGGAGCTTGCATTTTTTTCTTTTTGGGTCACACCTGGTGATGCACAGAGGTTACTCCTGGCTCTGCACTCAGGAATTACTCCTGGCAATGCTCAGGGGACCATATGGGATGCTGGGGATTGAATTCTGGGTTGGCCACATACAAGGCAAACGCCCTACCTGCCCTACTCGCTGTGCTATCGCTCCAGTCCCGGGAGAAGCTTGCATTTTGGATAGCAGCAAAGGGTAACAGTCAGAGACAGGCATGCTTGAATTAACTGCCCTCAAGTTGCTGACTGGATTTCTGCCACCATGTGGCTTTTAGACTGGCAGAGGCATTAGGCTCTGGTGGTGTCTGAGACAAGCTGACATTTGTTGTTTGTGTCCTGGTCAGTGATCTGTAGCTTTCAGAAAGCAGTTGTTTTCTGCTTCAGTAAGGCCAGATCCAAAGGACAGGAAGTGCAGCTAGTTCAACACGATTGGAAAGCATTTCCATCATCGACAAAACCTCGGATTTAGGTAGAGAAAGTTGACGTGGTTAAATTCAGGCAGACCAAATTCGAGCATCCCTAGAACTAAGGAAGCCTCCAATCTGTGCTTTACCATCTGATCTTCTCAAACCTGTGTTTGCTCTGTCCTGGGGAATTTCCAGTCCACATCCAAGTTTTGTGCACAAAATACTGACAGAAATACCTTTCCCCTCCCGGGCGGGCATGGGGTCGCAGCTTAGTTCTGTGGCAGGAAACAATCTGCTAGGAGCAGTCCATGTTGTAGTTGGTTCAGCTGGGTCTGGATTCACGCGGGTTCAGCTGCGGAAAGGTATTTCTCTCTCTCGCCTGTCCCTTCCCAGGGATGAAGGGCATGGGGACTGCCATATTATGACGACCACAGATGGGGTTTACAAGCTTGCAATGATCGAATATCCGGAAGAAATCTCCCTGGACTTAGTTGTTGAAGTTCAGAAATACAAAACTGCGCGGCCACAGTAGCGACCTCATTTCTCTTCACAACAGGTCTGACTCTAGTGGGGTGCTCCTAATAATAATGGTGAGGTTTGTGTTGAAATATTGAATGTAACCAAAGTAAATAGAAAGTAAAGTGAAATTTATCAGTTACAAGGAGGGGTGGGGGTGCGGGGGTGGGCGGGATGGGAGGTGTACTGTGTTTTTTTGTTGTTGTTGTTGTTGTTGTTTATTGTCTTCGGTGGTGAGATATGGGCACTGGTGAAGGGATGGTTTTTTTCAGCATTGTATGACTAAGACTTAAGCCTGAAAGCATTGTAATTTTCCACATGGTGATTCAATAAAATAAAATTTAAAAAAAATACTTTCAATAAGACACTAAAAAAAAAATACTGACAGCCGCCTGTTGGCTGCCATTCAGTCCTTGGGGAGGGGACACTGTTGGCCAGACCCTGCTCAGGAGGATTGTCCTGGGAAGAAACCCAGGCAGGCACTGGAGATGAGATCCAGGCAGGAGATTTGGAGGTTCTGTGTTCCTGGACCACTATCCATATTGGCAGAGCGGGAGGCAGTGTATGGCACTAGACTGGCGTGTGCCCAGGAGTCCTTGGTGCTATGGGTTTGATGGTGGTCAAGAGAGGGGCCATAGTGACATGTGCCATGCAGAACCTGAGGGTGGAGGCACTTTTTAGCCAAGCCTAAGTCTGGCACTAAGTTCAACTCAGGATGAAATGATGGTTTTAGTCTTCTGGCCTGATGAAGTTGAGCATTAGTCAAAGCAGTGACCCAGTGAAAGCATCCCTTTGCTCTTCTTCTTTTTCCATTCAAATTCACTAATGGCAGCCATTGTTAATGGGTGATACATGCTTCTAGGTTATTGAATTATGTAGTCCCATACGTAATTCAATAATTGACTTAAAAATCAAAACTTATCACATTGTCAGTTGGTATCATAAATATATAATATATTTAAAACTAGAGCATATATATTAATTTTATTGAATCACCGTGAGATAGTTAAAAGCTTTCATGTTTGGGTTACAATCACACAATGATCAAACACCCATCCCTCCACCAGTGCACATTCCCCACCACCAATATCCCCGGTATACCCCCCGTTTCCCACCCTCCCTCTTGCCTCCATGGCAGACAATATTCACCACACTCTCTCTCTACTTTTGGGCAGTATGGCTTGCAATATAGACACTGAGAGGTGATCATGTTTGGTCTATTATCTACTTTTGGAAACATCTCCCATTTCAACTGATTCCTCCAACCATCATTTTCTTAGTGATCCCTTCTCTATCTTCTCTATTCCATCTGCCTTCTCCCCTCTGCTCATGAAGCAGGCTTCCAGCTATGGGCCAATCCTCCTGGCCCTTGTATCTACTGTCCTTGGGTGTCAGCCTCATGTGATGTTATTCTATACTCCACAAATAAGTGCAGTCCTTCTATGTCTGTCCCTCTCTTTCTGACTCATTTCACTTAGCATGATACTCTCCATGTCTATTCATTTATAAGCAAATTTCATGACTTCATCTATTCTAACAGCTGCATAGTATTCCATTGTGTAAAGAAACCAAAGTTTCTTTAACCAGTCATCTGTTCTAGGGCACTTGGGTTATTTCCAGATTTTGGCTATTGTGAACGGTGCTGCAATAAACATATAGGTACAGGTGTCATTTCTACTGTGCTTTTTTTGCATCCTTGGGACATATTCCCAGAAGTGGTATTGTGGGGTCATATTGAAGCTCAATTTCTAGTTTTTGAAAGACTGTCCATATTGTTTTCCAGAAAGGCTGGACCAGTCAGCATTCCCACCAACAGTGAAAGAGCATCCCTTTTTCCCCACATCCACGCCATCACTGGTTAGAGCATATTTTTCGGGGATTGTAATTACCACTATTTAGCATTCAGATGACTTATTATTTTTCATTATTACAAATACTGTTGAAATTCACTTATTAATTTTACATAAATTTATTGAACATATACTGTGCCAGGAATTGTTTTTGTTAATTCAATAAAGCAGAGTAGGGTAAAATGGGTGTTGCAATATTAAAAAAGCTGGTCAAGGTAAAACTTCCTCAGAATATGAAGTCTGAGCAAAGAATCAAAGGTTTTGAGATATTAGAAGCAACTAGTGTCTGGAAAGAAAGTGACATGCAATAATTTTCTTTATACTTTTGAGTTAATATTTCTTTGTGATAGATTCCTAGATGTAATATAATGGGACCAAATTTGAGATACATTTTAAATGTGACTAATGTGTACCTCTATCAACTATGTTAAAAGTGACTTTGGCCTGAACCCTTGCCATAATGCTCAAAGGCAGCTTTTTTGGTAAAAAATCATTTGGCAAGACCAATTAAGATAGAGGATATACTATTAAATTGACCTGCTTCAGAAAAAAATTAGATATTTTCTTCATTTTCAGTGGAAGTTCCATTAAGTGATCTGAAAGACTTTTATTGATTTGTAATCACTTTATACATGTATGTATATATATATTTGGAAACCAATACTGCATTATGTGTGCTATAGGTATTTTAGTGTACACAATATTTAGTCTATTGGGAATGGTGGAGTCATAGGTTGGTATATCCTGAGTTCCTGTATTACATCCTGAAGAATTGCCTACTAATCTGCAACACTGCATCTAAACAAGAATATATTGATAAAATATGAACAAAATAGGAACATTGGTATTTGTTTCCTAATTAATTAGCTTACCATAATTATGCTCTGCATTTTATAAGTATATAATTATAGCATATTGTCAGAGTATGTTTAGGGTTCTAAGAAACTGCTTAGCTATCTTCCAAAGTGACTGTATCTATTAGCAGTGCATAAGAGTACCTGTTGCTTCACATACTTACTAAGTTTTGGTGTCAGAAATTTTGGATTTGGACATTTTGATAGGTGAGTAATGAAATTGAACTGTTGTTTCATAATTTCATTTTTGACAACTCCATTATCTAATGGAAGACTTTCTTTGCCTTGAGAATTTTTAAGTGTTCCAGAATTAATTATACGTTCAACTTTATTTACTACACCAAATACTGATAAGCAGAATGAGAATAAGAGAACTTGGAACAAGCAACTTTAGGCTGGGGACGCTGTGGTGAACTCTTGCATAGGATTCTGTATACTGCTTCTGTGTGTGAGTGTAATGAATTGCCATTTTGCCCCTGATCAGTAATCCAGAAATCCCTCTAGTTCTTGGAATACAATTCAAGTAAATAAATAAAGAGAATTGTTAGGGAAATTACTGGTCGGTGGGGAAATTTATGTCATTTTATTGTTTAATTAAAAGGAGTTAATGAGGATCAAGAAGTTGACTAAATAGTTTATTAGGGAAATTAAAAAACTTTCAAAGGGTTGTAGCACAAGCAGGTCTGTAGTTTGATCCCCAGCATGTCCTACCCATCCCATCTTCTACCCCACTGGGTATAGCCCTGGCGTTCCTGAGCACTGCTGGAAATGTTCTGGTGACCTCAACAGAGCTAAGCCTGATCAGCCCTACACAGCTGGCCAAGTTTCCCCCTGAGCACTGATTAAGAGCCGGCACCCAAAGGAAGAGGGGCTCTTAAGAGAACAGGTATCTACTGATTTTTTTGCTGTCTCTTTAAGACTAGAGAGGTAAGTTTTGAGATCCTTTAATACGAGAAAATATGCACGAAGCTAAAAATATGTAGATTATCTTCATGAGATTTAAATTTGGGGGAATTGTGTGTAGAAATATGGTCTCCTGAAGACATCCTTGCCCCAATCTTTAGAACCTGTGACTATGTCTCATTTCATGCTGAGAGACTTTGCAGATGTTATTGAATCAATGGTCTTGAGGTGCAGAGATTATTTTGATAGATGCAATGTGTTCACAGGAGTCCTTGTAAAATGGAGGCAAGAGGGAACTTTGGGACAGAAGCTGTGAGGACAGGAATGGAGGTCAAAGAAGACAAATGATATGCTGCCAGCTCTGAAGACGGAGGCAGGAGCTATGAGATAGAGTATAGCTTACTTAGAGAAAGTGGAGAAGAAAATAGATCCTCTCAAAGTGCCTCCAGGACTGTGGTCAAGGACAGCCACTTTAGACCTCTGCTCTCTTGAGCTGTAAATAAATACATTGGTATTATTTTAAACCATTAATTTTGCAGGAATTTGTAAGAGTAGTGGTGGACTGCTTTACCTCCAAGTTTTCTGTCACCAAATGTATATGTTTTCCATGATCAAGAATCAGGGATGCTGTCTCGTTTGCCAAGCCATCGAAAATCAGATGGGCCAAACACGTAATGCAATTTAGAGACGACCGCTGGACTAAAGCTATTACCGACTGGATTCCATGGGACGTCAAAAAGACTGCCTGGCTGCCCACGTGGTCAGACTTCTTCATCAAAACCCTGAACAAACGGTTTGAGGCTCTTCATGTTCCTAGAGCGAGCAGATACCACTGGGCTATACTAGCATCTGACAGGGACAAACGGAGACGTTACTGGCACCCGCTCGAGTTGAGCAAATCAAAGATCAACAAGATGACAAATGATACAAGTGATGTGAGCAGTCAGATGGCAACATGCAAAGGGACAAAAGCAGGTTTTGAATACCAGCCATGGAGGCTGGGCCATGAGAGACAGCCTTCTGACAAACAGCACAGAAGCCACAGAATGAAAACGGGCTTTATTGGCATAAAAACGAATTAAGTTGGGAAGACAATATGATCAGCATAGGCTGGAAAGCAAGCTTTGAAGATGGGAAGCAGGAGTCTAGATTTATGTCCTGCATAGCTCACGTGATGAAACAGTTTACACATATTCTAATTTTTCAGGAGATGCGTGGGTATTCCTAAAGGGAAAAGACGAGCATACACAGTTGAGGAACATATAACTCACATACACAGCATGTACAGGAAATGGTAGACAAATATCATCAGGGCTGTGTCTTTTAGGGTGGTAATGAAGAGAAAGGAGGCTGGAGGTTGAGGAAGCTTCCAGTGCTTAATCTCCACTCACTGGTACTGCCCTGACAGGGCCTGGAGTCCTTATCAGTGCAATGATCCTTCTACAGTTCTGGGCTACATCAGAGTCCAAAGAAGATGTCTTCTTTCAGGGAGAGGGGGAAAACCCTTTGAACTACAAGGCCAGGGCAATCTGCTTTAGCTGTTCCTAACCCCAGAGAGTCAGTCCTAAAATCTGAAGAGAACAGAGAGAAAGGCAGAATTGCAGAATGCTTTGGCAAGAGGCATGTGACAATGGGAATAACCATAGAGAACAAAAGAGATGTTTGGACTGATTGTTGTTCTCCTGGTGCTAGATGAAGGGAGATCAGGAACAGCCCTCCCTCCACAGTCCTGGCCAGTCAGAAGTCACTCCGGGACAACTATGCAGCAGACATTTTTTCCAGTGGGATGAAAGAATATGGAAATAGGTGTAAAGTTACACAAATATGGATTCTTTAAAGTTTTAGTTTTAAATATTGGCTGGTAGAAAGACTGGGAACTTTTTTTTTTTCCTTTTTGGGTTGCACCTGGTGATGCACAGGGATTACTCCTGGCTGTGCACTCAGGAACCACCCCTGGCAGTGCTCAGGGGACCATATGGGATGCTGGGATTAGAACCCGGGTCGGCCGCGTGCAAGGCAAATGCCCTACCTGCTGTGTTATCACTCCAGCCCCAGGAACTTTTTTTTTTAAATTAATAGCCCTGTATGATAGGAAAAACTGGTCAGTGTGAATTTGGTTGGTTTACTATTCAAAAAAGCTCAACTGATGAACAGGTGCAGGGAGGCATATCAAATAAAGAGTCTCTGTAGGTAATTACTCTGGGTAGTGATTCTATCAAAGATAAGACTAGGGGATGGTATTCATACTTGAGATGAGATTTAAAAAGATGCTGACTTGGGGGCTGGAGCAATAGCACAGCGGGTAGGGCTTTGCCTTGCACGTGGTCAACCCAGGTTCAATTCCTAGCACCTTATGTGGTCCCCCTTGCACCGCCAGGAGTAATTTCTGAGTGCATGAGCCAGAAGTAACCCCTGTGTGATGCCCTCCCCCAAATAGCAAAATAAATAAATGAATAACCAAAATAAAAAAATAAAAAATACTCTTTGTCCATTATCTCATTAAAAGATAAAAAAAAAGATGCTGACTTTTGCACAGGAGAAAGAGAGAACTCCATGGGTTGAGGCCATGTGCTGAGTCCGGCCTGATCTCAGACACTTTATGGACTCCAAGCATTAGTGGGAGAGACCCCTTAGCATAGAGTAAGATGTAGCCACCAAACTCTGCCAGGCGTGGCCCTAAATCCAAAGCAAATAAATAAATATCCGTTTATTGTTTGATCACATCTGGCTTTATGCTCAGGAATCACTCCTTGTGAGGATCAGGAGACCATCTGGAGTGTTGGATATCAAAACTGGTTCAACCACACACAAGGCAAGTATCCCACAAACTCTACTGTGATTCTGGCCCTAAATATCTATTTTCTTTGTTCCCATACTCTTTTTCTCTTATTCTGGAGATCTGTATTGTAGCTGCCCCATGAAGGCACATGTGACTAGAAAAAGGAGAGCCACTGACCAGCATTCAGTAAGAATCTAAGGCCCTAAGTCTAGATAGAGATTTAGGAAGTACAGAATCCTGCTTGGATTTTTCCTCTTTCAAGGTTTATGATAAGACTGTCCCTGCCCATTACTCACAGCTTTATGAGAGACTTTTGAAGCAGAGACTCTTAGCAAGTTGTGCCTCGATTTCTGACCCACAGAAGCTGGACCATAACATATCTATTGTATTAATGCACCAAGTTGTGTTATGTAGCTATGAGATAACCAACATAAATGTATAGCAGTTGCATACTTGTTTCTGGTGCCTGTTCCAATAAATGATAGTTTGGCTTTTGCCAAAAAACTTGGCAGCTGAAAATAACAGAAATTTATTCCCTCATACCTCTTGATGTCAGAAATCTAAGACCTTTGTTGCTGGACTGAAAGTAGGGTCTTTAAGTGACATTCTTCAGGTGACATGCTTACAAGTGGCAAAGCCAGAGAGAAGCAAGCACTCTGATCTTAGAGCTTAGATGTCTAACTGCTGGGATGTATTGTCTCCCCACTTTCCCATGCTTAACCTAAGGTTTAGTCACAAAAATACAATCAAGTTAACTTTAAAGATCTATTTGACTTATTAAGCTGCATGAATCCAGACAGCATCCCATTTGGCAAGTAGAAAAGCATGACAAGATGTTATTCAAAATGAAGATGAAATCATGCATTTCACTGCAACATGGAGGGTATCATGTTAAGCAAAATAAGTCAGAAGGAGAAGGACAAATATCAGATGATCTCATTTGTCTGTGGAATATAGAAAGTCAAAATAAAGAATAGAAGATCTGAACAGTGACAAACCCTTGGCAGTGGAATCCTGACCAATTACCAAACAGAGGAGAAAAAGGGGAGAGGAACAGACAAGAAGAGCTGGAGAGACAGTGATAAAGGATTGAGGACACTTTTGTGGTGGTGCTGGGTGTTCAATGCCATTAACTTTAACGCTATTGTAATTTCTTAAGCCATAAAAATAATAAAAATGGAAAGTTTTTAGAGCCAGAAAGAGATGGCAGTGAGGCCATTCGCAAATGAAAAGGATTACTTCAGGCAAAGCTACCTACCCTGGAGGGGGATGGCTGGTGAGAGGGAGAGGGGCAGATATCTTTTTCTTTTTTTCAGTTTTTGGGTCATACTTGGTGGTATTGTGAAATCAGGGTCAGCACGTGCCAAGACTTAACCTTAAAGTCTTAATCTTAAATATTAGCTCACTAGTGTTAATTAAAGAACTTCTGATTGTTTAGTTTAAATTTCCACTTTGGGGAGAGTCAGAGAGCAGGTACGGGAGGTATTAAGGCTTGGTGGATTTCGCATGAATGACTCATTTTGGGTCTGTCCTTTTTTGTTTTGGGTTGTCCCCACTGGTGTTCAGTGGCAGTTTTCAACTTTATGCTGGGGGCGGGGGAGAAGGGCACATCTTGAGGGTGCTCATAGGACCCTGTTGTGCTGGTGGTTGAACTCAGGTCTCCATCATTGTTTCATTTTTCAAAGACACTCATTCGGAAAGGACCTGTCTATTTCATGGCATACAGTATATTTGGTGTATAGTAATTACCAGAGTGTGTCTTTTCGTATCCTTGCAAATTAAAGGAACTTTGTGTTAGTTTTAAGGATGACACTTGATCTAGGAAGAACTTGACATTTAAAATCAAAATTTTGTCTTGATAAACGAGATCAACTAAATAGCCTTCTTAGAGATCAGCTAGATAGCCTTTTGCAGGCTTGAATAGATCCTGTAGCAGGTTACTTTCTCTTTTCATGAGCTACATCTGCATAAACCCAGTCTAGGGCTCATAATGTTGAAAGAACTTCAATAGCCAAACCCGAAATGTACTCTAGTGCAAGACTTTCAGGGAGAATTGATTGAACACTTAGGGAGACTTCTCCATAATCAGTTGTCTGGATTTATTTTTACCTTGCTGGGAAACATGGGTCTATGGATGGAATCAGAATTAAAGGTAGCGAAGAGGTGGTTCCTATAGATCAAAATTTGAAAAGAGTTTGTGTAAGAGACTCCCCGTTAGGTTCATCTGAGCACTTGCTACATTAGTCCTTTAACAATTTGCTGATTTTTCTGTGTAGTCTAAAATTTAGATTACACAGAAAATTTAGTCCCATGTGACTCTAAGCTTTAGGCTGATGAATTTCCCATTCAGTGTGTTTCTTCTTGGAGGCAGATTTCAAATTTAAGGAATTAAAGGTGCCAAAGGTCTCAGAGCACTCCATGAGCTTTTGTTTTTATTGCTTCAGCTTTAGTGATCACATGGCCATCCCTTCCCCAGTGTGACATGCTTGAGCAGGTGTGCAGATGGTAAAAGGACTAAGGAGGTGGGACTCAGATGGCAGATGGTGATGTCTTGTCATGGTTCCAGCTAGACTTTGAACATTCTGTCCTTCCTTTGACATGCATCATTGCAGAAGCACCCTCATTTAGAGGTGAATTGTTCTTCACTGTTTATTTATTTTTTTTTATGTTGGAGTTGACCTCATGGCTGGCATGGTGTGAATGCATTGACCTAGTTTCTGCCCTAGAGATGACAGAGGCTTATTGGTATTTAGTGTATGCTTTGTCAGGTTGATTTTAGAAAATAAAGCTGGAGAGATCCTCTAATGTTACCAGATGCCCAGTCACTGGCACTATTCTGTTACGTTAAAGAGTAAATCACCTAAGATGCTGCATGCAAGAAAGTGTTTCTCAGGGCAAACGAGGTTGGAGAACATTAATTTGTTCCCTCCAACTCTTTTTCCCACCCAGTAGTCACCTTTGTAGCCAAGGCGTTAGTACCTTCACCATATCTCTTCAGCACCTCTTTTGCTAAATATAGTCTTGGCAGATGAATCTAAAGCGTTGATAGTTTCTCACCTTAATGTCTCTTCTTTGCCAAGGTCTTTTGAGAAGCCAAGGTGTTCTGGATTTTCTGCAGGTGAAATCCTGGGAATATGGAGTATTCCACTTTTGGAACAACCTTAACCATTAGGAAGTTGAACTTAATAAGGGGCATATGCCTATGCCCTTCCATCCTCTTTGGAATAATTCTGAAGCCTCATCATGCTTTCTTAGAGAGATACCAGCTGAACTGAGATCCAGTAGCTCCCAGCAGTCTCTCACTCATTAACGTGTTATAACAAGGTTTGTCTCATTGCCCTATCTCAATTTTATCTGTCTCTTTTTGTTTCCTGTTTTGCCTGTTCACTTAAATCACCTGTACCCAAGTCTTTGTTGACTTTTGAAAATCTTATTTTAGGGGCCAGAGCGAGAGTACAAAGTGTAAGGCAGTTGCCTTGCATGCGTTTGACATGATTTTATTTGATCACTAACACTGAATTTGATCTCCTGAGCACTCTCAGGAATGATTCCTGAGTAGTCAGGAGTAATTCCGGAGCACCACTGACTATGCCTAATTCACCTTCTCCCCAAGAAAAAAGAAACATCAAACAAATAAAAACCTAGATACCTCACTTAAAATATCCCTTGTCTAGAAAGTTTGATTGGTCTTGGAAAAGAGATATTAATTTAATCCTATACCCTAACTGTATTACTGTTTGAGTCTTTTAATAATGTAAGGTTTTATATCTCTGATGTTCTTCTCAATAGAATTTTGAATGACATGGCTTCCTAGGGTTATAGTGATAGTTCTTCACAGAATCCCATGAAAGAGAACCTGCAGGTTTTCCTTTTGATTTTTAATATCCTTGGCAAAAACTTTAAGCTTAGAGATCTACAAGAAATCTAGTATCTAGAAAACTTACTTTACCAGTGGAGAAGCTAAGATCTAAAGCAGCCGCACATTATCATCTGCTTCAATCTCCTGATATTTTATAGAAAGTATGTGGACAAATTGTTAGTGAACTATGGCTCATGGAAAAAACTTTGCTGTATGTTTCTTCTATGATTTTCCAGCTCAGCAAAAAAAACTAAGTTATTACACTTTTAAATAATTTTAAAAAGTAAAGTTTTTTAAATGTCAAAATTGATGACTTTTCAATTTTAATATTTATGAAGTTTCATTGATTATAGACACACAAGTATTATCAATGGCTGCTTTATTTGAACAATGCAGAGTTAAGAATTTGTGACAAGAGATTGTATGACCCAAACTTAAGATGTCAATCTCTGCTTTAGATTCTCAAGATATGACAAAGAGTATTGCATAGGTCGATGTCCATATCAATATTAAGTCAAAAAAGTATAACAGAATTCACAGAGCTGGGAGTAGTATACAGTGAATTCTACTCTTTGCACTGATGCTAACAAACTTCTTTGAATTTTGGACAAATGACACTTATCTTTAAATATTAACGTTCTCAATTTGAAAGTGGAGGAATTGGACAAAAGACTGCTTATATTCCTTTATTCACCTATACTCTCTTGAGTTCTGTATTTGTTTAATGTGTCTATTGGGCATCCACTCATCAGAGGGCCAACTAATGTCTAGAGGTATTTATAGTTCTTCTAGTTCTCACAGATGTTCAAGTATTATATTATTAACTCCCCAATTAAGTCTGAGTCCATACTGTCATCACCTTCTTCTTTATCTCACATGCCCAGCCATTGTTTCCCATGTCCTAATTCTCTAGGGAGCCAGACAACTAGAAACAATCTCTGTAGCTCAAAGTCTGCCAAGCTTATTCAGACTAGCCAGTCCTAAACTGCTTTTCCTTCCCTGCCTTGCCTTTTCCACGGAAAACACATCAGTGGTTGTAGGACATACAGTCCTCTCCTTCCTGTTTCTGCTTCCTGATGGGATTGGGAATTTCCCATGTAGCCCTGCATGGGGTTCTGTGCCTATCATTTCTAGGGCATCCGTAAGCCACAATGGATTGTTCATTCAGTGCCATTAACCTCTTCATATTGTCATCACTCAGTCATCTTTATAAATTAAGATTCAGGCACAAATCACTTAAGCCCAAGAAATTTATAATTCTGTGCAATATGTCAGAGCATAATGTATATAAATCTAGGAGTGATTGGTTCCAAGCCCACACTCCTTTGTTGTACTTTGGATCCATCACCCCTCCTTTGTGAGTTGTGGGAAAGTCTGTACAAAGACTGCATCCTTACTGCGCAGGCTATTTCTAAAGTTCATATGATTTGTTCATAAGTCTTGTGGTTTGCCACCTCATAAATCAAAAACTGAGATTCAGGAAAACTTTCTCATCACATCATATGGTTTTGTAGTTGTCCGTCCTCTTCATCCCACTCTGCACTTTCTGGTACTCGTTCTTTCTATTTTGCCCAGGATGAGATGTTGCTATGAATTTTTCTCCAGGTGTTTTCTTTTCTTTCTGTCAGATAAGACTTCTTTTCAGAAAGTTTTTTTTGTACCCTCCAACTGGCACCATTATTTTCCTTTTCAGGACCCCCTCTTTAGGTAACCCTTAGAAGTCAAAATGGAGTAGTTCTTAAAAGGGATGTGCTGATGGCACAACTAGGTGTTTCATGACACAGTCAAATGGTAGGGAACAAATGGTCAGATACTGGGTTGGCTTAGCTTCTATTTTTTGGCTTATAGCAATTGCTACTACCTGAGAATTTTGTTCAGTAGTGACCATATGTTTTGTAAAAAAGCAAAGAAGAAACTCAAAATCCAGACTTTAAAATGACAGCCTCAGAATTTTAAATATTTGTATGACATACAAATTGAAAACAAAACAGCAAAAACAAGAAATTGTATGGAACGACTGGCATGCAACCGTGAATTTGCTCAAAACTGTGAAACATTACCTTGCTATATTCGATGTGTGGTGAGTGGGAAAATTTTTCCAGTCTTATTTTCTCTTGTATTCCAGGTACATCCTTGGCTCCCAAGCTTGAGACCATCAAACTTCTTGGCCTTTTAAATACCATCTTCTCAAGATTCTCTCTTTGCTATTCAAGGGGTAAATTGACCAATGTAACAAGCATGCTTATTATAAAAGGGAATTTTCATTGGGAATCTTCCTCCCTGTCAGGAGGATATGTTTGTTTTGCTTTGTTTGGGTTTTTGAGCCATATTAGACTGTGCTAAGGGCTTACTCCTGGCTCTCCACTCAGAGATCACTCCAGGCAGGCTCTGGGCCTCCTTGTGAGGTGCTAGACATTAAACTTGGGTTGGCCCTGTGCAAGACAAACTCCCTATCTAGTGAACTATCTCTCTGGTGCCTCAGAAGATCATTTTTATGAAGTTACTGGAGTAATATCCTTAGAAAGTTTTATCTAAAGTTGTGCATTAAAACATGTAAAGTGGCCTAAAGTCCATGTGATGCCAGAAGGAATATTTGTAAAGGATAATAAGTGGTACCTTGTACTCCCCCTAAATCATAGGTGTAAGTAAATCTAGGGCCAGGTGTGAAAACACTTTGACCCCAATTCAACTTATTTGTGGTTTTCATTCTTTTCAGTATTGTCAGAGAAAGGCTGAGCCCTAGAGGACCATTATCAGATGTTTGTCCATCCTCCTCCTGTAGAGCTTTTCGGTACAAGTTTTAAAACTTGTTTGTACACCTGTTAATTGGTTCTACTCAGCATCGTATGTGTTGCCTAAGCACTAATTTAACCTACTTAATGAGATCCCCCTCTGCTTTTGAAGCATGTAAACAGAAGATTTAGATTCCAGGAAATAAGAGGCAGCTGGTGTCTAGGACAGGTGGAGAACATATTTGGGGTTTAGAAGCCTTAGACTTTCTTTCCTTCTTCTTTTTTTTTTTTTTTACCTATTGGGTCACACCTGGCGATGCACAGGGGTTACTCCTGGCTTTGCACTCAGGAATTACTCCTGGCGGTGCTCAGGGGAGCATATGGGATACTGGGAATCGAATTCGGGTCGGTTGCATGCAAGGCAAACGCCCTACCCGCTGTGCTATTGCTCCAGCCCCTAGAAGCCTTAGACTTTCTAAGGCTTCAAAGGCACCAACATGGAACCCACTTTCCTTGATTCAGTGACACACTGTAATATCTGTTTCTCCCATCAATTTGGACTGCCAACAAAACTCACAAAAAACAATAAAGCACCAAGGGTGGCTTGTTGCCCAGCCACACCCAGGCCACCCCAGCTCCCTCTCAGTAATGATCAGACCCTGGACTAGGTTGTCTAGACCCACCGACCCAGCACAAGTCACTTTTGCCCCACGGCTGCATAAGAACTGGAATATCTCATGTTAAGTGAAGTAAGTAATAAGAAAAAGAGTAAATACTAGATCTCACTTACCTGTGGTATCTATAAAAACATGGCAGGGGCAAGACCTTGGTCCTTGATTAGAGAAAAGAGAGACATAATGGGGGACTAAAGAAAATGAAAACAGGAATTAACAGGAACAAGAACCAAGGGTTTTGGACACACCAGTGGTGTAGAGGTGGGGTATATATGTAACCACAAGTCATCAGTACTGAAACATGGGCCCCAAACTATAATAATTAACCATAAAATTATGCCTGTTAAGGAGTTAGGTCTGGGTGTGACTTGGGGAGAGCTGGGGACATTGGTGGAGGGACGATGACACTATGGTGGGATTGATGTTGGAAAATTGTATGCCTGAATATCTAGTATTACACTATTATAAATCATGGTGCCTAAATAAAAAAAAAATTTACTAAAAAAATAGAGTGAATCAGTGATTTGAAGAGCACGGTGATTTTTTTTTTTTCTATTCTCCCTGGGAAGACACACAGGGATAATTTGGACAAACTCTTCATTTTGATCCTTATTTGTAGAATCAACGTGTAGCCCACTTAGAGTATCCCAATCTCGTTGAAAACAGTAAGAAAACTTCCCCTTACGATGGCTTCCGGAAACATTTTTTGGAGGCTAGCACCACCACGTGGAGAAAGCGGATGCAGCGTTTCTATTCACTTGCAGCGTTTCTATCCACTTGCATAACAGGACCGCAACTGTGCCTCTCGAGTCGCGATTTCCGCGTCTTCTTGCCTGTTAACATCTTTTCTGAGTCATCACTGAGCAGCAAAGTGGTAAAAATATTCCTTGCAGCAGTGTCGTATACGACGTCTGGGCGATCAAGATTTGTGTACTTCTATCACATGACTGCAGTGCATGCGGGAAGATGGCAGCGGGAGACTGATTCTCCCAGCAGGGCTAACTAGATAGATACCTTAGTCGGGATCAGCCAGGCTATCAAGGGGGACCTTACTGATGATTTGGACTTGGTGAGAAATGCCAAACCCTGACTCCGAGGTGACTTTTTGACTCCCCCCCTCCCCGCCCCAAATGATGCAGGCTGAACCAGAGAAGAGTAAGAGCAATAAAGTTTTAAAGTTTATTGTCGGATGCAGAAGGATTTTATCAAACCACAAAGCTGACCCCCTGGGTGTTGGAAGGTGAGGCTGTCTTTTGTACTCTCTTGGAAGAAAGAAACAGAGTGTGAACAGTATAAAGAAGCTATGTGAAGTGGCTTTTACATCCTCAGAGCATGGGGGAGAACTGGCAAAAATGTTTTGACCTCTGTGTGACCTTTCCTGGGGGCTGGCACAAAGACCCCTAGATTAGGGTAAGGTGTTGAGTGATTCATTTCCAAATATACTGGCATGTTGGAGGATAGCACAGCGGGTAGGGCGTTTGCTTTGCACGCAGCCGACCCTGGTTCCAATCCTCCGCCCCTTCGGAGAGCCCGGCAAGCTACCGAAAGTATCTCACCCGCGCGGCAGAGCCTGGCAAGCTCCCCAAGGCGTATTCAATATGCCAAAAACAGTAACAACAAGTCTCATAACAGAGACGTTACTGGTGCCCGCTTGAGCAAATCAATGAGCAACGGGATGACAGTGATACAGTGATACTGGCATGTATGTGTTGGGCATGAGCTCTATTAGGTACATGTAGGAAAATCTGTTGCTTATGAAGATCTAACACCGTTTAACACCCAATAGGACCTGCTCCTCCTTGTGTAGTATAGTTCCAACGGGAAAGTATTTTATCAGCACTTAAAACAGGAAACTTGCTTGTAGAAATTTGGGAAAGTCAAAACCAAACCCGGATATGCTAACATTTCCTCTTTTGATAAGCTTCTAAAGTCAGGAAAATGTGTGAAACAGTCCTTGTCACCTACCATTCACTATTACCTTTTCCCGCCCCCTTCACTTCTTCCCAGAGCAAACTGGCAGAGACAGTATGTGTGTGATAAGGGCTGATGGCAGTCTGGAGGGAGTTTCTAGGCGCTACTTTGGAGTTCTGCTCTGCAGACCATGTATCAAATTTAAGTCTGTCAAGTATCAGTGGCAGGGCTGTTGACATACGAAGTGCAGATTTGAATCCCAATAGCTTTTTCAAATAAATAACTGGAATAAGATGGTGAAATATACAAAACCCAGTAAATTAGTGACTAATAATTCCTATATTAATATTCCTTTGTTATTATCTATTTAAAACTGTCTCCCATATCCTCATTAAATATGGGGAACATGTCCATTGTTGGAGGATGAGGTTACCGTGTACAAGGCCATGGACACACCAAAACTCCAGCTTAGAAAAATTTGGGGGGGCTTTTCTTCCTTTCCAGCCCCTGGAAAGTCTTTGTTAGGCACCTGCTCCTATTCCTCCTGGTTCCCTTTGTTGGATAATGCATTGCTTTGTTAAAAAATGCAACCCAGATTTTATTTTATTTATTTTTTGGTTTTTTTTGGGGGACACACTCAGCAATAGTCAGGGATTAGTCCTGGCTCTGCACTCAGGAACCACTCCTGGTGGCATTTGGGGGACCATGTGGGATGCCGGGGATTGAACCCAGTTGGCTGCATGCAAGGCAAATGACCCACCTGCTATATTATCGCTCCGGTCCCAGAACACAGATTTCAGAAATTAGACTCTTTGCTTCCCTTTCTCTGGAATCTTTCCTTTCCCTGTAAGGGTCTCCGTATCTCTCTCTTTCTCTTTCCCTTCTATCTGAGTCATAGGTATGAAGCAGTGGAATCTTTGTTCTGCTGAAGATTTAATATGTGAAGTGTCTAAATTTTGTTTTTGTCTTAAAAATGGGTTCCCCTGTCAAATGGAACTTTTCCATCTGGGTGAGAATTCTGGGCGAAAGACACCTGGTGTCGATTTGCCCCACTCAAAAATAATCATTGCACTGGCAGAATCTGATGAAGTGATTTTTGAGTTCAGGAGTCTGTTGCTTCAGAAAGTGTGCTGTGTTTAGGGGAGTGCTTGAATTAAACACTGCAGTTAATTTCTGGTCTTATCTCTGTGACGTGATCCATTTCTGTCCTCAACCTGGAAATAGTCAGTTTCTGGAGCAGCAAAGCAGAGCATACAGTTTGAAGGCAATAAGGACCATGGCTTCCAGTCACTAGGGACCTGAGTTCCAACTGATAGTTACTGTTTCATACCTGGAGCTGCTGACACAGAGGTGGCTACACATCATGGCTTCCTGCCACTATTTCCAACACCCTCCATGACAGGAGCCACTTCTAAGAGATTAAAAAAGTCAACACACATTTTTCTTTTATTTTTTCTACTCCCACTTTAATTTTTTTCTATTTCCTTTTGGGGGGCCAGATGTGTAAAGTCTAGGCTATTTTAGAGCAATTATATCTCCAGGAGAATTTGAAAAGTCTATGTGTTTGAACAGGGTAAGGTATAGACCCAAGAAGACCCAAGAAGTCTTTCATTTTTCTCTCCACCTGAACCACTTGCAGACACAACTTATACCAATAAAAATAAATTTAAAAAATCATCACACCCTGGGGAAGGGGAGAATATTTATCCAGGATCACAGTGTTACATTAAAATGTCTACTTTCCAACTTAAAAAATTGACAAAGCATACAAAGAAATAAGGAGGGAGGTGTGAACCATTTATAGGAAAATTAGAGCCCAAGAGAAACTGCCCCTAAGAAAGTCTAGGCAGTTAACTTTCTAGAGAAGACTTTAAGATAAGCAGCTGAAAGATGCTTAAAGATTTAAATATGTGGAGAAAATAATCTCAATAAAAACGTTGTAGCACTGCTGTCTCGTTGTTCATTGATTTGCTCGAGTGGGCACCAGTAAGATCTCCATTGTGAGACTTGTTACTATTTTTGGCATGTTGAATATGCCATGGGCAGCTTTCCAGGCTCTTGGTAGCTTGCGAGGTTCTCTGAGAGGGACGGAGGTGAACCCCGGTGGGCTGTGTGCAAGCAAATGCCCTACCCGCTGTGCTATCGCTCCAGTCCTCTCAATAAAAGAAATGTGAAAAAAATTTAAAAATCACTCAAGAAGACAGAAAACTATAAAGAAACCTAAAGTAAATTCTGGAACCGAGAAGTACAGTTACTGAAAGACACCCAAAACATTGGAGAAAGAGATGTAAATGAGTGGAAGAAAGAAAAAGAAAACTTGAATATAGAATACTAGAATGACTGAATCTGAGGACCAGAAAGGAAAAAGGTTAAATAAAAGTTATAGATCTTGGACATGTGGGTTTATAATAGACGAATATACTGTTATTGTAGAAACAAAGAAAAGAGATGAGATTTTTTTTTCTTTTTGGGTCACACCCGGTGATGCACTGGGGTTACTCCTGGCTCATGCATTCAGGAATTAACTCCTGGTGGTGCTCAGGGGACCATATGGGATGCTGGAAATCGAACCCGGGTCGGCTGTGAGCAAAGCAAACGCCTTACTCACTGTGCTATCGCTCCAGCCCCATGTTATGCAAAAAAATAATGGTTATGATGTTGCTGAATTTTATTTAACACATAAGTATCAACTACCAAAAAACTTAATGAATTCCATTAGGATAAAGTAAGAAAACAACCTCGCCTCAAAAAATCCTCAAACAACCCCAAACCAAACAAACCCCTGAACCCCTGCTCATACCTAGAGACATTACAGTCACAAATCCAGGTTTTTGCATTATTGTGTCTCTCAGATATTTTCCCCTTTTTCACAGATTGAAGGTTTGTGGCACCTGAAATCAGGCAAGTTTATCAATGTAATTTTCCCCCAACAGTTCAGTTCATGTGTCTGTCACAATTATATTTAGTTGAAGTTTGTGTGTTTCTTTTTAAAAAAGACATACTGCTACAGGTTGTAGTGATAGTACAATGGGTACGATGTTTGTCTTGCACGTGGCTGACCGGGTTTTATCCCTGGTATCTCCTATGGTTCCCTGAGCACCACCGGGAATAATTCTGAGTGTAGAGCTGGGAGTAGCTCCTGAGCACCGCTGGATGTGCCCCCACTCCCCCGAGACAATGACATACTTTTACTGCATACTTAATAGACTAAATAATTGTGTAAACATAACTTTTGTATGCAGTCACTGTCACTGTCACTGTCATCCCATTGCTCATCGATTTGCTCGAGCGGGCACCAGTAACATCTCTAATTGAGAGACTTATTGTTACTGTTTTTGGCATATCAAATATGCACGGGTAGCTTGCCAGGCTCTGCCGTGTGGGCGCAATACTCTTGGTAGTGTATAAAAATTTTTGTGTGAATCATGCCTTAATTTATTTTTCAATGATTTTTTAAAAAATGGAACCACTGCGAGATAGACCTCTAAAAAGCTCTTCTATGTTTAAGTTTAAGTTATACAATGTTCCAACACCCATCCTTCCACCAGTTTACATTTCCCAGCACTAGTGTCCCCAGTTTCCCTCCCGTCAACCCTGCCCTCCCCGCCCCTGCACCTATGCACCTATGGCAGGCACTCTCTCTCTCTCTCTCTCTCTCTCTCTCTCTCTCTCTCTCTCTCTCTCTCTCTCTCTCTCTCTCTCCCTCTCTCTCTCTCTCTCCCCCCCCCCCCAATTTGGGCATTATTGCAATACAGACACTGAAAGGTTATCGTGTATATCCCTTTACCTACTTTTAACACTCAGTTCTTGTCCCGCATGATCATTTCCAACTATTATTGTCATACTGGCCCCTTCTCTATCTTACCTACCCTCCGCCCCACCACACACACTTGTGGTAGGTTCCAACCATTGACCAGTCCCCTAAGCCCGTGTTTTTCCTGTCCGTGGATATTAGTTTTCTACTATATATATTTTAATATAGCACAAATGAATGCAGTCATTCTCTATCTGTCCCTCTCATTCTGACTCATTTCACTCAGCATGATACTTTACATGGTCATTCTGAATCATGTTTTTAAAAATTGTGACATATGCTTAATGGTCCAGTTTGGATCTACAGTCTTTGAGGCTGGCCTATGTAATAAAATTGTTGAATGTCAAAAACAAGAGAATTTTGAAAATAATGAGAGAAAAGTGATTCAACATGTACAAGTGATCCTCAATAAGATTTTCAGTAAACTTCTTATCAGACACTTTGGAAGTAAGTCTGCAGAGAACTGATATATTCAAAGAACTTCAGGAAAAATATCTGAACCAAGACTTATGTTATTTCTATGCAGCCATAAGAAATGATAAAATTATGCAGTTTGAGGTAACTTGGATAGATATCACATTAAAGTGAAATCACTTGTATCATTTGTCATCCAGTTGCTCATTGATTTGCCCTAGCGGGAACCAGTAATATCTCCATTCATCCGTGTCGCGTGCTAGTGTAGCCCGATGGCGTCTGCTCGCTCCAGGAACACAAAAAACACCAAACAGTTCGTTCAGGGTTTTGACGAAGAAGTCTGACCATTTCATAGGAGGGCGGCCATGTATTCTTTTGACGTCTCGTGGAATCCAGTTGGTAATGGCTCTAGTCCAGCGGTTGTCTCCAAATAGCATTGTGTCCGGCCCATCTAATTTTTGACGCCTTGGCAAACGAGACAGCGTCCCTGATTCTCTATCATCGATGGAGGTTAGAACTCCAGATTCCTTCTCTCACTTGAGTGAAACGTGATATTCCAAGTATAGCTCTTTTGATTCCTCTTTGGGAGACCTGAATAGTATTCTCATCCTGTTTTCGTAGGACCCAGGTCTCTGAGGCTAATGTTAGTGCAGGAAGAATGGTGGAGTGAAAAAGATGTGCCCAGAGCCGAAGGGTTTTTGTCCTGTTAACTTCTTCGACGCTCTTGAAGGTGTTCCACACTGCTCTCTTCCTCCTGTGAGCTCAGGTGCCAGGTTGTTTGTCATGTTGAGTTCTTAACCTAGGTACACATAACTGCTACATTCAGAGATGTTCGTTCCATTAAGAGCAAATGAAACTTCAGGAACTAGTCTGTTTCTCATGAACATTGTCTTCGTGAGATTCAGCTGTAGTCCGATCTTTCCACACTCGAAGTTGGCCAGCATTCATGCCTCTTGGCTAATGTTTGGTGTGATTAGAATGATATCAGTGAAGCAGAAGTGGTGTAGTTGCCCGACTGTCTATCTTCACTCTCAATTCTTACCATTCTAGTCATCTCATGACGTTCTCGAGGGTGGCACTGAAAAGTTTCAGTGAAATGGTATCACCCTGCCGAACCACTCTCTTCCCCACCTTGATGGTTCACCGCCTCATTGTGGGGAGAGGGAAGTAATGATTAAATGAAAGAAGTAAGAATAAGGAAATAAGTCAAATACCAGATGCTCTCACTTAACTGTGGTATGTAGAATAACATGACAAGGGAATTTAAGGTGTCAAAGGGTAGACAAACCCTTGGCCCTAGATTCTATCACTGTATCACTGTCATCCTATTGCTCATCGATTTGCTCAAGCAGGCACCAATAACGTCTATAAATGTAAGAGTTGTTGTTACTGTTTTTGGAGTATGGAATACGTCACTGGTAGCTTGCCAGGCTCTGCTGTGTGGGTGAGATACTCTTGGTAGCTTGCCAGGCTCTCCGAGAGGGGCAGAGGAATCGAACCCAGGTTGGCCGCGTGCAAGGCAAATGCCCTACCTGCTGTGCTATCACTCCAACCCGGTCCTAGATTATAGAAATAAAATGACCAGGGGAGGAGAGAAGTAGAGCGGATAATAAGAAGAGGTGGATGAGAGGCAAGAGGGGCAAAGGTTAGGGAACTTGGACAGAGCAGTGGTGTCCAGGTATGGTATATGATATAACTAAGCCATGTATCCATAAATAGTGAACTATAGTAATTAATTAAAAAAATGTGCTTGTCAAGGAAACAGGTGCAGGTGGGGAACCTGGCAACAATGGTGAAGGGAAGTTGACACTGGTGGTTGGAATTAGTATTGGAACACTGTATGCCTGAAACTCTACTACATGCACATTTATAAATCTAGTTGCATAAATAAATTTATTTGCAAAAAGGATTTTGTCATTCAGAAAAAAATTCTTTCAAAGGTAAGGAATTAATTAAAATATTCCTAGACAAATAAAAGTGAAGGGAATTTATTGTAACTAGAACTTCCCATTATAAAATTCTAAAAGGAATATTATAATTGAAATTAAATAAGAGATGGGAAGTTGAAGCTGTATACCAAAAATAAAGATAGTCAGTATAGATGGATACATGGGCAATTTAGTAAACAAACTTGTATTATTTAAACTTCAGTTTATAGCTTTGTTTTCTTTGTGGACTTGGAAACTTTCATTTAAAAATGATTAATGAAGTGCATCAAGGAAAGCCTCTTTAATAAATGGCTTTGGGAAAACTGGATAACCCCCTGCCAAAAATTAAACTGGATCTGTTTTATTAACCATAAAAAACAGTTAATTCAAAGTGTATTAAAGACCTTGAGATTATACTAGGATTCATAAAATTAATTGAGACCAAGATAGAGTTCTCTAAGATATGTGCCTTAGCAACATTTTCAGTGATTTGACTCCAATAGCAAAGAAAAGAAAACCAAATATTAACAAATGGGGCTACATAAAATTAGAAGTTTTTACATAGCAAAAGGACTGGAGGATAGCATAGCGGGCAAGACGTTTGCCTTGTATGTGTCTGACCTTGGTTCGATTCCTTCGTCTCTCTCAGAGAGCCTGGCAAGCTACTGTGAGTGTCCCACCCTCACAGCAGAGCCTGGCAAACTACCTGTGGCATATTCGATATGCCAAAAACAGTAGCAACAAGTCTCTCAATAGACATGTTACTGGTGCCCGCTTGAGCAAATCGATGAAAAATGGGATGACAGTGCTACAGTGCTACATAGCAAAAGAAACATGGACTAAAATAAAGATATTCCACTCGATGGGAGAAAATATTTGCACACCATACCTCTGATAAAGGATGTGTGAATATATAAAAAAGTCTTCATCAGTTTTCAGGGAAATTTAGTATTACAGTGTTGGTGGAAATGTAGTAAAAAAGGAGCCACCATTTACTGTTGGCCATATGCTTTTGCCCCTATGGAATACAGTATGGAGACACTTAAAAAATTAAGAACAGGGCTTCCATATGACCCAGTGACTTTACTTTTGGGTATCTACCCTCTCCTACCCTACATACATGTGACTCAGAATGGTTTATGCACAGCTTTGTTTATTGCAGTGCTTAGTAAAATAGACAGGATAAAGAAGCAAAACAAATGTCTAAAGGCAATTAAATGGATAAAGAGGTTGTATATACACATAGTGGAGTACTGTGCAGCTGTATAAAAAGAATGAAGCTATCACTGATTCAGAACTGGAGGTTTGGGAAGAAATAATGAGTTGAACTAGATATAACATAGGGATGTAGGTGGAGGGTAATCGGCAGTGTGGTGGTAGTGAGGTGTGGAAGTTGCACATCAAAACCATAAACATTAATGGTATTGCTAACATGTTACTTTCACTATAACACCAATAACATAGTCTAAAATATGCTATTATTTTATATAACCAAAGAAATTACAGTACAAAAACATCGTTAGCTTTTTTTGATAGGCAGTGTAAAAAATGTAGTTATAGAACTGAACAGAAGCGAGGATGGAATTGTGTATAATTCAAAATTATAAATTGTATACTGTTTAAGCTATAGCACAGCGGTTGGGCGTTCGCCTTTCAAGCGGCAGAACTTTTTTTTTTTTAAATTTATTTTATTGAATCACCAAGTGGAAAGTTACAAAGTTCTCAGGCTTATATCTCAGTTATACAATGCTCAAACACCCATCCCTTCACCAGTGCCCATATTCCACCACCAATAAAAACAAAAAAACAGTATACATCCCACCCCTCACCCCCCAATGCCCCCCCCATGCGTGAGTGATAATTTCAATTCCTTTTCTCTTTACCTTGATTACATTCCAGATTTCAACACACAACTCACTATTGTTGTTAGAGTTTCAAAACAGACTCACAATTTTTGTTGGAATTTATCCCCCAAGAATACACCTCTATTGACAAGGAAATATTTGATAATAAGTTTTCCACTGATGAGAATGAAGGAAGTTTACAATTTCTATATTATAGTAATTAAGTCCACGGAGATTTAAGTTGGAAAATGAATCATTTCCCTTCCTAAAACAGCATGTAGCAAAAACTTAGTTCACAGTCTCCATACATGGTTGCAAGCACTTGCTGAAACCAAAAATCCTAAAGCTGTCCCCTGGTTTCCGCTCGTTCCACATCCACCGGCTGTGCAGAGGCATGGGCACCCGGGCCGAAACTCGGCGAGCCGAGCACCGGCCCCGGCTAGGACTGCCCCAGTATCCCGTGGCTGTTTCAAGTTCAAAGCACTTTTTTTTTTCCGCGCCAAAAGTTCATACCTTCTCAAAGGACCCACAAAATGTCGGACACCACGCCTTCTCCCGGAGGGGAGAGAGACCAAGAAGGAAGGATATTTCCTCCGTTAGCCGGCGTGGGGCAAAAGCTTAGTTCACAGTCTCCATACATGGGTGCAAGCACTTGCTGGAACCCCAATCAAGCGGCTGACCTTTGTTCGATTCCTCCGCCCCTCTTGGAGAGCCCGGCAAGCTACCGAGAGTATGGAGCCTGCACGGCAGAGCCTGGCAAGCTACCGATGTGTACTGGATATGTCAAAAACAGTAACAATAAGTCTCTCAATGAGAGACGTTACTGGTGCCCACTCGAACATATCAATGAGCAATGGGATGACAGTGACTGTTTAAGTCAATATAAATTGAAACTGGAGTGTTATAACTTTAGGCTGTTTAATGTAACCCCATGGTAACCACAAAGAAAATAGCTATGAAATATAGAGAGTTAAATAAGAAGGCAGTTAAATTTTTTTTTCTTTTTGGGTCACACCCGGCGATGCACAGGGGGTACTCTTAGCTCATGCACTCAGGAATTACTCCTGGTGGTGCTGGGGGAACCATATTGGATGCTGGGAATTGAACTTGGGGTCAGCTGCATGCAAGGCAAAGCCCTACCCGCTGTGCTATAGCTCCAGCCCCAGGCAGTTAAAACTTTTTAACATGAAAATTATCTAAACACAAGAAAATACAGCAATGCAGAAAATAGGAGTCAAAGCTAGTTTCAATCAAGTTTATGACAATAAAGGACATTATATATTAGTAAAATATTCAACACAGGGCTGTTAAGATAGTACAGAGAATATGGCTATTGTTTGAATGTAGCCAGTTCCAACTTTATTCTGGCCAATGCATATGTATGTCCTCCTAGTATTGCCAAGAAGGGATCCTTGCGTACAGAGACAGTGTAGTCTGTAAGTACTACCAGGAACCAAACTCCCTGCCCCTACAAAAAAAAGAAAAGATTCAATATAGCAAGAAGATAGTGCAATTATTAATTTTTATAGACCTAGTTATAGACTATCAACATATATATAGTACAACTGGACATAACTGAAGAGGGTCTATGATAAAACTTGGAAACTTATTTTACAAGGTCATCCTTATTCTGATGCCAAATTCAGAAAAGGATAAGACAAGAAATGACAGTAGGCTAATATGTTAGTGGAAAGAGCAAAATTTCTTAACAAAATACTAACAAAAATTCATCATCACATTAGAATGATCATATACCCAAGAGCAAGCAGGATTTTTCCTTGGGATGTGAGAGTAGTTTGTATATGCAAATCAGCCAATATGACACACCATATTAACAAGATGAAGACTTAAATAATTTGATCACTTCACTTGGTGCAGAAAAGTATTTACAACATTCATCACTTTTTTATGAAAACTCCTAAAATTTAACCACGGAAGGAATGTTCATCCAGCATAAAAAGGCCAAATATGACAAGCCTAGAGCGAATATTACCTAATGGTGAAAAGCTGAAATGTCTTCCTGTGAAGTAAGGAAGAAGACAATTATGTCCACTCTTTTAAAATTCACTTCTCTTCTACATAGTACTGGACATCTTACCAAGGGCAAATTTGCAAGAAAAAAAAGGAATCCAAATAAGAAGGGAAGAAGTAAAATTATTTGCAGGTGACATATTATATATAAAAAACCCTAGACTCTAGCAAAGAATGTTTAAGTAAATTAATAGTAAAGTACTAAGATTAAAAAATAAGCATAGCTTTTTTCATGTTGCTTTTTTCTCTCTCATTATTTGCACATAAGAAAGCCATGGTCTTTTGGGTATTGATTTTATTTATTTATTTATTTATTTATTATTTTAAATTTACTTTATTGAATCACCATGTGGAAAGTTACAAAGTTCTCAGGCTTCTCTCTCACTTATACAATGCTCAAACACCCATCCTTTCACCAGTGCCCATATTCCACCACCAAAAAAAAAAAAACCAACAAACCAGTATACCTCCCACCCTCCCAACCCCCTACCCCCTCGCATAACTGATAAATTTCACTTCCTTTTCTCTTTACCTTGATTACATTTCATATTTCAACACAAAACTCACTATTGTTGTTGGAGTTTCAACACAGAACTCCCTATTCTATTTGGAGTTTATCCCCCAAGAATATGGCCCTATTGACAAGGAAACATTTGATAATTAGTTTTCCACTAATGAGAATGAAGAGATATAAAATCGCTACTGCGGCCGCTCGATTTAGGATTTCTGTATTTTAGTAATTAAGTCCAGGGAGATTTAAGTTGGAAATTGCATCATCTCCCTTCCTGGAGCAGCATGGAGAAAAAGCTTAGTTCACAGTCTGGAGACATGGCTGCAAGCACTCGCTGGGACCCCAAGTAATATAGCTGGATCTAGATCCTGGTCATTCAGCAGCAAAGCGGCTGTGCAAAGGCATGGCCACCCGGGTCGAATCTCGGCGGAGCTCGAGCCGGCACCGGCACCGGCCCAAGACTCTGGGTATTGATTTTATAGCCTGCAACTTTACTATACAAGTCTATTGTTTCTGGGAGTTTCTTGGTAGAGGTTTTAGGATTCTCTAGATATAGTATCATATCATCTGTGAATAGTGAGAATTTGATTTTTACCTTTCCTATCTGTATGCCCTTAATGTTTTTTCTTGCCTAACTGCTATTGCAAGTACTTCCAGTACTATGTTGAACAGAAGTGGTGAGAGTGGGCATCCTTGTCTCATCTCTGATCTTAGAGGGAAGGCCCGTAGTTTTTCTCCACTGAGGATAATGCTTGCCATGGGTTTGTGGTAGATGGCTTTGACTATCTTGAGGAAAGTTCCTTCTAAACCCATTTTGGTGAGAGTTTCTATGATAAATGGGTGTTGGAACTTGTCAAATGCTTTCTCTGCATCTATTGAAATGATCATATGGTTTTTATCTTTACTTTTGTTGATATGATGGATTATGTTGATTGATTTCCGAATGTTAAACCATCCTTGCATCTTTGAGATGAATCCCACTTGCTCATGGTGTATATTTTTGATGAGTTGTTGGATTCTATTTGCTAATATTTTGTTGAGGATTTTTGCATCTGTGTTCATCAGGGATATTGGCCTGTAGTTTTCTTTTTTGTGCTGTCTTTGTTTGCTTTTGGTATTAGGGAGATATGTGCCTGATAGAAACTGTTTGGGAGTGTTTCTATTTCTTCAATTTCCTGGAAAAGATTGAGAAGAACTGGCAATAGGTCCTCTTTAAATGTTTGGAAGAATTCGCTAGTGAATCCATCTGGACCTGGGATTTTGTTTTTGGGAAGACTTTTGATTACAGTTTCAATTTCTTTGGTATTAATAGGTCTATTCAGGTATTCCAGATCTTCTTGGTTCAATTTTGGGAGATTATAGGAATCCAGGCAATTCCTGTTCACAATCGTGCCTCAAAATATCAAGTACCTCGGAATCAGCTTAACTAAGGAGGTAAAGGACTTGTACAAAGAAAACTACAAAACGTTACTTAAGGAAATAAAAGAGGACATGAGGAAATGCAAAAATATTCCCTGCTCATGGATTGGGAGAATTAACATTGTAAAAATGGCAATACTCCCTAAAGCACTGTACAAATCCAATGCAATCCCTATAAGAATATCTGTGACATTCTTCAAAGAAATGGAACTAACACTCCTGAAATTCATAGGGAGCAATATGCCCCCAAAATAGCTAAAGCAATTCTTGGGAAAAAGAAATGGGAGGAATCAACCTCCCCAACCTCAAACTCTACTACAAAGCCTACAAAGCGGTAATAATTAAAACAGATTGGTACTGGAACAACAGCAGAGCTGCAGACCAATGGAACAGGGTTGAATATACAGACGGGGGCTGGGACAATAGCACAGTGGGTAGGGCATTTGCCTTGCATGCAGCCAACCCAGGTTCTATTCCCAGGTTCCCATATGGTCCCCTGAGCACCACAAGGAGTAATTCCTGAGTGCATGAGCCAGGAGTAACCTCTGTGCATTGCTGGGTGTGACCCAAAAAAAGCAATATATATATATATATATATATATACAACCCCCAAATATATATGATCATCTAATCTTTGATAAGGGAGCAAGAAATATGAAGTGGAGCAAGGAAAGCCTCTTTAACAAATTCTGCTGGCAAAACTGGACAGCTACATGCAAAAAAAAAATGGGCTCAGATCACTACCTAACACCATGTACAAAAGTCAGATCAAAATGGATTAAAGACCTCAACATCAGACCAGAATCTGTAAGGCACATTGAAGACAAGGTCAGCAAAACCCTCCATGATGTTGAAGCTAACGGTATCTTCAAAGATGACATGCCACTGGCCAAGCAACTGAAAACAGAGGTAAACAAATGGGACTATCTTAAACTAAGAAGCTTCTGAGCCACAAAAGAAACAGTGACCAAAATACAAAGACAGTCTACAGAATAGGAAAAGATATTCACCCAAAACCCATCTGATAAGGGGTAGATATCAAGGATATACTGACTGAACTCCACAAGAAGAAAACATCCAACCCCATCAAAAAATGGGGTGATGAAATAAATAGAAACTTTCTCAAAGAAGAAATCCGAATGGCTAAAAGGCACATAAGAAAATGCTCTACATCACTAATCATCAGACAGATGCAGATCCAAACAACAATGAGATGTCATTTCACACCACAGAGACTGGCCCACATCCAAAAAACAAAAGCAACCAGTGTAGGCACGAATGTGGGGAGAAAGGGACTCTCATTCACTGCTGGTGGGAATGCCAACAGGTTCAGCCTCTTTGGAAAACAGTATGGACGATTCTCAAAAACTTAGAAATTGAGCTCCCATTTGACCCAGCAATACCATTCCTGGGAGAGGTATCCCGGAGAGGCAAAAAGGTATAGTCAAAATGACATCTGCACTTGTATGTTCATTTCTGCACTGTTTACAGTAGCCAAAACCTGGGAAAAAACCGATTGCCTGAGAACAGATGACTAGTTAAAGAAACTTTGGTACATCTACACCATGGAATACTATGCAGCTGTTAGAAAAGATGAAGTCATGAAATCTGCATTAAGTGGATCAACATGGAAAGTATCATGTTAAGTAAAATGAGTCAGAAAGAGAGGGACAGGCATAGAAAGATTGCACTCATCTGTGGTATACAAACTAACAGAATGGGAGACTAACACCCAAGAGTAGTAGAGATAAGGACCAGAAGGTCTGCTCCACGGCTTGGAAGCCAGCCTCACATGCTGGAGGAAAAGGCAGCTCAGATAGAAAAGGGAAAACAAAGTAAAGGATGTTGAGAGGACCCATTTGGGTTGAAAGATGCGTGCCAAAAGTAGACTGTAGACTGAACATGATGGCCACACAATACCTCTATTGCAAACCACAACACCCCAGAGGAGAGAGGGAGCGAAAGGGAATGCCCTGCCACAGAGGTAGGGCGGGGTGGAGGGGATGGGGTGGGGGTGGTGGGAGGGATAGTGGGACCATTGGTGGTGGAAATGGGCAGTGGTGGAGGGATGGGTATTCAGTCATTGTATGACTGAAATGCAAGCACGAAAGTTTGTAAGCCTGTAACTGTACCTCATGGTGATTCAATAATAAAAAAAATCAACATACCCAAATCAATTGTGTTTATATAAAGTAGAAGTGAATTACCTGAAAAAACAAAACAAAGCAATTGGATTGGCAGTAGATCAAATAGAATACTTACAAATTAAATTAAGGAGGTAAAATATTTATGTACTGAAAACTACAAAACACTGATGGAAGATATTGATGGATATATGTACCCCAGATTTATGAATAGGAAGCCATTTAGAGACTCAGTGCAGTGCAATTTTTATCAAAATTCCAACACTTACAGGAATAGGAGAAATACTCTTATAATCTATATGAAGTCCCATGAGACATTAAATACATAAATTATTGTTGAACTAGAACAACAAAGTTAGAGATATCACAGTTTGATTTTAAGTTATGTTATAAAACTATCTGAAGCAGCACAGCGCAGGATCCGCGGTTTTCCTGAGCGCAAAATGGAGCCGGCGATCCAGCTGAAACAGGGCGCTTTCGCGCGCTTGCGGGAGACCGCAGGGGGCGGGGGCGGTGACCCCCGCCCACAGCAGATAGATATTTAAACCCACCTCCCCCACGTGTGCTTCCCTTTGGATCCGGCTGCGGAGCGAGCATGATGGAAGAGCCCAAGGGAGCGCCCTTGGACTCCAGGCAGCCCACTGAACTAATTCCGGCATGGGACCAGAGACCCCACGGTGCGCTGAAACAGTGGGACCCGGGCATCCCCCAATTCTTTTAACCTGTCTCTCTCTCTCAACTCCTCCCTCCTGAACACAGCGCAGGACTTCTCCATCTTATGAGCACCATAAAAGGGTAAAAGTTTGTAGTGATGTTATTTCTGGTTGTACTTTCCCTGGACTTTATACAGAAACCCAAAACCGCGTGGCCACTGCCGCGGCCGCGCAACCTAATGTCATCTTAGCATCAGCAATATGTAATGGTTCGCTTTTAATGGGTCGGACTTTTGTGGGAGATCCTAACAAGAATAGTAAGTCTGTTGCTGAAATATTGAAGGCAATCAAAACGGTAGCCATCTCTCTAGACTGAACTAAGCTATATCCCCACGCCAGCTGAGAAGAAATTTTCTTCTTTCTCGGGAAGAAACGCGGCGTGTCGTCAAAGCAAACAGACCTGGTGGCGTGGGAATGGGATATAAGGGGAAAAATTATGTACATGGAACAGTGGGACGCTGGTGGAATCTCGAGCCGGAGCCGATACCAGCGCAAGACCTTCGGTTCCAGAAACTGCTTCCAGACACTCTACTAGTCTATCAACTAAGCCAGAGCCCCACGTCTGCTGATGACGGGAAATAACCATCCTTTTCGTTTTTTTTTTTTTTTCCCTTGTCAGGCAGCGTGGCGATTACTAAACAGGCGTGAACTCGGTGGCGCGGGGCAAGGGGGAAAAAGAAAAGTTATGTAACAAACAGCGGGACTTAATATCTCTATATTCTTAGCAGTGGAGAACTATCAAATGCCTCCTTGGCAATAGGACTGCTTTTCTTTTTGGGGGAAACCCCAACAACGGTAGTGAGTTGTGTGTTGAAACATGGAATGTAATCAAGATAAGGCGTAAACGAAGTGAAACTTATCAAGTACAAGGGTGGGGACTGGGGAGGTGGGAGGGGGCGGCAGGTATACTGGGGGGGTTGGTGATGGAGGATGGGCACTGGTGAAGGGAAGGGTGTTTGAGAATTGTATAACCAACATAATCCTGAGAACTATGTAACCCTCCACATGGTGATTCAATAAAATTAAAAAAAAACTATCTGAAGCAAAAAAATATAATTTTATATAAAAAGATACTTATAAATCAGTGAAATATAATAAGCTCAGAAATGTGCTCACATATATACAGCCAATTATTTTTATTTTGGGAGCCACACCCAGCTATACTCAGGGATTATTCCTGAGTTCTGTACCCAGAATTTACTCCTGGATGGGCTTGTGGGGGTCATACATGGTGCCAGGAACTAAATCCAGACCCGTCACATACTAATGCAAGAGGCTGCTGGACTTTGGACCATCAACTAAATTTTACGAAGGCTAGGATACACAATCGATTAAAGTTAGTCTGTTTAATAGATGGTTCTGAAAAACCGGACAGCCACATGCATAGGAATGAAATTGAGCCCTTATCTTGGACCATAACCAAAAATTATGCAGAGTGGATTCAGGACTTAATTGTAAGGTCTAAAACCACTAAAATCCTAGGAAATAATATAGAGGAAAACTTGACATTGGTTTGATTATTTGGAGAAAATAGAGGAAGAAAGTGATGAAGATTTTTTTATAACCTAAAGGACAGCAGGAATGACTTTTCCCTTGATATTATCAATATTTCCTTTCTTACCATCTTTCGACTGGAGCGATAGCACAGTGGGAGGGCATTTGCCTTGCATGCGCCGACCCGGGTTTGATTCCTCCATCCCTCTTGGAGAGCCCAACAAGCTACTGAGAGATCCTGCCCGCACGGCAGAACCTGGCAAGCTACCCGTGGTGTATTTGGTATGCCAAAAACAGTAACAAGTCTCACAATGAGATGTTACTGGTGCCCGCTTGAGCAAATCCATGAACAACGGGATGACAGTGCTACAGTGCTACCATCTTTCAAATTCCATATGTGATTTTATTCTTTTCTTAAAATTTTTTGCAAACACATTCTCTTAGTGATTCCATTCTATAACTTTTGAATGTTTTAATTCTGTTGAGCACTAACTCAAAGTGGAGACACCAGCCCCCTTACCTCACCCCCAATTTTCTTGGAAGAGGCAGCAAAAAGGCAGCATGCTGAGACAAGAATCTGCACTGTGTATAGTAGATTATGCTGGTAACTGAAGTGTGTAGGAGGAAACATTTTGAAATGCCATTTAGAAAATAATCTAAAATGGAATATTAGCATCCCTTGTTTCCCCTGCCCATTTCCACCAACTTGAATTTCAATGTCTCATGTTATTCAGCTTTCTCTTCTGATTCTTTTTATCCCCGGATGTGACAAAAATTCTTCACATTATAAAGACTATTTCAGCTTTAGCACTTACCACTCCCCCACAATTCACACTTTGCATAACTTAAGGTTTATTAATGTGCTCTGCTAAAAAAAGCTTCTATATTCCAATATCACCCTTAATTCTCTCCCCCTTCCCTATTAGTTTCTACAGGATTGGGGAGGGAAATATAGGATTTTATTTCCACGGAGGGACTGATTCTGCCTTTACCTTATGACATGAGGGCTCAGTTACTTTTGCTTTGACTGAAAATTGTAATAAAATTTTCTCTCCAGTGTGTTAGAGGCTCTCAGTAAAGAGCTGAGAAATGGGACCAGGGAGATGGCTCAAAGTGCTGAAGTATGTCTTATCTGCAGGAGTCCTGGTTTCAAGTTCTGGCACTGCACAATCCCCCAAATGCTTTTTGGAGTAGTAGTATCTAGTAGTAGTCTTTATCTAGTTGTAGTCCCTGAGCACTACTGGGTGAATATCACCAAGACACACAAAAGCCAAATAAATTATAATCATGGGAAAAAAATTGGGTTTAGTGATCTTTTAAAAATTTTTCTTTGAGACACCAGACTTTACCATATGTTGATGGTAAATTTCATACATACATCCTACCAGCACCCCCTTCCCGTCAGAGTCAGCTTCCTTCTGCCATTATCTATGTCCCCCACTGACCCCCCCATCCTCCTACTTTTGCTAAGCTCAGGTGCTCAGGTTGGTTTGTTGCTGATGCTGTTGTTGTTTGTTTGGGGTGGGGGGCAAACCTGGCTATGCTCAGGACTTACTTCTGACTCTGCACTCAGGGTTTAGTCCTGGCATTGCTCTGGGGACCATACGGGATGTGGTGCCAGAAGTTCAAACCTTTTGGCTGCACGCAGGGCAACAACTTCACCGGGTGTACTGTCTCTCTGAGCCCGTCTGCTCAGTTCAATGGACCAATTCTCGTGTTCTATTGTTTTTACCATTTATTATTCCCTTACTACGTTTTCTTCTTCCCACATATGAAAAAGATCATTTTATGCCTATCCCTCTCCTGACTTCACTTACCATGAGACTGTCCAGATCCATCCATGCAGCAGCAAATCACATGATCATCTTAGTAAAACTATCGCCCTGGACCTAAATGAACCATCTGTAACTTACCTACTATTTCTATGGAATCAATGATCAACCTGCTATGCATTTATTTTTTCTAGGATGAGGCATGTAGTGTTGGACTTCACAATATATAGTGGTGACTGCTCCACTACTTTGGATTTGGTCTCATCTATTTGCTTTCCCTCATCAGCTGTTTAGTCAGGATCTGCTCTCAGAGTTTTTTGCAGGCCAACTTTCGAAGCCAGACTAGTTTCAACTCAAGTCTTGTTTTATTTGCTCAGATCCATAATTTTCTTATTTGTAAACTAGGTGAATCATATCTATTTGGAAGATGACATTGGAAAAAGATACAAAAATGCAAGTGGCATATTAACATGTCTGTCATTTGAGCGCTTGATAAATGGAGTTTATGTCACTCACATCATTACCTGTTACGAAGATTCTGGGTGAATGTCATAACAAAACTCGGGGTTTACTTTGCCTTGAGAACTCAGAAACATCTTATTTTATGGGTAGAATGTACTTAGATTTCTGTACTGTAGCTCTTAGACTTTGGTTTAGCTGCGTGGAAACTATTACCAAAAGGATACTAGATGATTCTGGAAAGTTTTTTTTCTAAACTGTATGGGAGGAGAGGAAGGGATATCGATTAAAGAAGAGGAGGAAAGAGGATTTTGAAAAGTATAAATCAGTGGGCCTGAGGCATGTGATTCTGTTTCCCCTGTGTGATTAGCAAGATTCATGCCTTTTCTCTGCCTTAAGTAATTTTGTGCATTTATGAAAATATACATAGCACTGGGGAGTGAGATCTACTGGGGCAGATTTATTACAGTGTGGAACTGGGTCTCACAGTGAACATTGGTATTGAAAGACAAAAGAAATTGTTCTACTCAGAACATGCATTCTGAAGACTTAATGCAGATTATCATTACAGGGAGTGGCTCTGCTGTTCCTTGGAACAGGACATACTGTTTCAGATGTTGATTCCAAACTCTGGTCTAAGAAACTGGAAAATGGGTCAGGCTGCCATTATCTTGGCCCTTCCTCCCCTTACTTTGCATCTAGTAGGAGTTCACACTTGTGCCACAGAACAGTGCCATCTGCTGATCAAATCCTGTGAGCACTGCTCAGGGGCGCTTCCAAACTAAGCTGCTTTCCTTTCTGCAGAGATCAACAGTCCAAGGCCCTCAGTGGCTGTCCTCAATCTCAACAGAAGCCAGACTGGTGAGCTAACTGCGCTCCTCTCCTTCCGTCGTTCCTAGGCAGGTTCTGGTCCCATGCCACACGTATCCATGCTCCCCAGTTTTCACCGCAAACAGGAAAACCTTAATTTGGCAAGAATTTCTTCATCATTTTCACCGTAGAGCCTTGCCTTTAAAACTGGGTAGACAGTACAGGAGCTTGCCTTGCAAATGGCTGACCCTGGTTGGAATTCCCTCACGGTATATCATCCCCTGAGCAGTGCTAGGATCACTCCAAAGCAAAGAGCCAGGAATAACCTTGGGCACCATTGCACATAAAATCCCAACCTTCCCTAATAAATTTAATCTTTGGGTCAAAGAGTTAGGAAGTGTGGAGGTAAGGTCCTTGCATGTGGCTGAGCCTGGTTCAAGTCCCTGACCGCACATATGGTCTCCCAAGTACCTAAGTACCACCAGCGGTCATTCACGAGCATGGAACTGGGAATAGCTGGGAACCCCAGGATGTGGCCCCAAACCTCTCTTTTTTTCTCTCCCTCTTTCCTTCCATTCCTCACCAGATTAAATTTCAACAAGTCTCCTTCAACAGTGATGACATTATCTGGTGGAATTTGTTTTGCTAACTTGTTCTACATTTTAGGAAAAGTCTTTGTTTTTGCTGACCCTCTAGAAACTGAGCAAAAATCTGCGCTTAAAATTTTCAGTTACAAATATTCCTGTGACAACCCTAAACTATAGTCAAGTTACCTTTATTTTACAACAAAAGGACACTTTTCAGATTTAAAGCTGACCTAATAGGAATTTGTTTATGCTACAATGACTTCTGAATTATGTTCTTAGCATCATTCCATGGAGCTGTAGCTCCATGGAATGAGGGATGTGAAATATGCATAAAAGGATATTTTTTCTCAAATCACTTTAAAACCATGTTTTCTCCCTCCCTCCCTCCCTCCCTCCCTTTCCCTCCCTCTTCCTCTCCTCCCTCCCTCCCTCCCTTTCTCTCTCTCTCTCTCTCTCTCTCTCTCTCTCTCTCTCTCTCTCTCTCTCTTTCTCCTCTCCCTGATTTCCATGTTGAAGACTAGATTACTTAGATTTCTTGCTTTGCTGGCAAGATGCTGGTAAAAGGGAAAAGGCCACACCCATCTTTTCATTTTGTCGTTAATGAAGTCCAATTTAATGTCCCAGTTGCCACCCAGCAGGAAGAAACTGCCAGATTCCACCAGATCCCAGAATTCTCTTGCCTTTCAGTGCAGGGAAAAACAAAATTTTTAACAACGAAGGAGGCTCTTTACATTCAGTGTGGTGGTTATATCATTCAAAGTTATTTGTGTTGTTAGATTATGGTATGTTATGTTGAAAAGATCCAGGGAGAAAAATATTTTATTTCCTCTGAAACCTGGGATTCACAAAGTATATATGACATTTTTCATTCTATAGTTTACAGATAAAGGGTCTTGTTCAATTTTTGGGTAGTTCTTTGGTTTGCTCTTAAAATGTTTAGGGTAGAAAGTACTTTTAATCTTTCAACAAAGAATGGTCAAGCTGACACATGACTAGCTACTTAGTACTTGGCATGTCATTCTCTCTCACCAGAACCATGGGTCATGGGTGACCTAATCAACATACACATGGGAAATAACCTCCTTTTCTGTTGTTCAATTATAGAACACATCTTGGGCACATGTGGTATATTTGATTCTCCTTCCTATTACTTACAAGGACAGATTTAATGTTTTTTTTTTCATTGCCAACACTAGATTACTAGGAATTTTTTCTAGGAAAATATTCTTTCCTCTTCTCAAATCAGAAGCCACATCATCAGTCTGAGCAATAATTCATTTTGAAATATTGAGAGATATGTGGGTAAACAGACCCATTGATACTAAGAAAACCCAGTTTTGACCAGAGCTATGATTGAAGCTTAAACACTGCCTTTCAGTAAACAAAGGCTTCTCTTCTCTAGGGGCTAATGTAAGGCAAGGGGTGTATTTCAGGCCCTCCCCTGGAGTGTGGTCATTTTGACCTTGTGTCTTAAAGGTCCCATTCAGAAGCCTGACCTCTAGAGGGGTGTGTCCCATTAGAACATACTGACTTCCCTATTTAGGAAAGGGAATAGTGGGGGTAGCAGAGATTGGAAGTGACTGAACTTCCAGGAACCTGAGGGTGGAGCAGAGGATTGAGAATGTGAATAGGAGGAGAGGTGCACCTTGAGTTCTGGTACTGACACCACAATATTTGTTAGGCTCAACACAACAGAGAGTGATATCCACCTCTATTTGCACAAGGCACAACGTAAACTTTGAGTGTATCTAAGCTGGTCAATATGCTGGTTTGCTGACTCCAGGGTAGTTTCTTTTGTTTGAACGAAGACCTTCCCACAGGGAGGATATGTACTCTTCATGAGTCACATGCCTCTCTTCCTGGTACACTTTTTCTATTATCAGATGTCTCATTACTTACAAAACGTATTAGACCAACCAGTTTAGTACTGGCTTTTCAACAGTGCCACCGTGTGGTGGCAAGCAGCAGTGCCAGTGAACGAAGGTCTAGAAAGGTTCTTTCCTGCTGGTGTGGAAGCCAAAATGATGCAAGCCCTCCTAGTTTGGGACTGCAGAACTTTCAATGCTTCTGACAATTTCAAAAGGAGAGTATGTTTTAAGAGGGGGTTTGAACATATCCTATCAAGGCATGTGAGTCTGCAGCAATGAATTGGGAAAACAAGAGATTGATCATTTAAAGGACACTCAAAGTTTGTGAAGTGGTTTGTATCAGTTAAATAACTATTTTAGAATCCTTGCTTGCTTTTGCCCTAGAGAAATTCTGATTTTTTCCATTGGTTGTTGTTTGTGATCTTGTGTACTGTTTGCTGTAGCTTTCTAAACCTCAGTTTACAATCTAGAAAGGTTGTAACTATTAAGACATGTGAACTACAACTTTAAGTTTGTAGTCAGAGAAAGAGAGATGGACAGAGAGAGAGGGAGGGAGGGAAAGAGAGGATGAGAGAGAGAGAGCACTCAATGGGTGGGAGCACATAATTTGCATGTGGGAGGCCCAGGTTATGTAGCATGATCCCGGGCACAGAGATTACCCACAGGTATTACCCAATATTATCTGGTATTACCTGGGAGTGACCCCTGAGGACCAATGGCTATGCTTTCAAACAAAAATAAAAACAAGGGCTGGATTAATAGTACAGTGGGTAGGGCTCTTGCCTTGCATGTGACCAAGTTGGTTTGATCCCGGCATCCTATAGGGTCCCCTGAACCTTCCAGAAGTAATTCCTGTGTGCAGATCTAGGAGTAACTCCTGAGCACCAGTGGTTGTGTTCCCCAAACAAAACAAAACAAAAAGCTGCCCACCCCAAGAACAAAAAAAAATATGAAGGACAAATAGAAGTTGGGAGAAGATAGCCTCAATAGGTGAGTGCATGCTTTGCATGTAGGAGTCCTGAGTTTGACCCCTATACCACATGGTTCCCAGACCACAGGGAGCAATCTCTGAACATAGATCCAGGAGTAGCCCTTAAATACCATTGGGTATGGACCTCCCCTCCAACTGACAGAGTTGAATATTGATGTGCAAGGCTAAAACTAGCAATTAAGCCGACATCTGTTTCTGCTTATCCAATTTCTCTCTCCCCTCTATGAATGGAGCCACTTTTTCTGTGAAAATATATTTTGTATAGTTTAAGTGGAACCGATTCCCCTTATTTCTTTATTTTGTCTCCTTTCCCCCCTGCCCATTACAGTGGTTAGAAATGTGGGTCTTCAGCTATGGGTCTTTATGCTTGACTGATCAGAGTTTGCTCATCCCTTTGGCCACATTGATTATGAGATGGAGTAGTTGTTGAGCCTCACCAAGCCAGTTTTTCTGGACTTCACTGTCAGTGCTCTAAAAGATTTTGCTCTTCTAGGAGACTTAGACTGTTGGCAGCACTGAGAACCAGTGTCCGCTCAAAGAGAGGAGAGAGGTTAGGAAAACATGAGGTCATTGTTTTTCACCTTCCGGATTCAGCCACGTATGTAGCTCCAGAGAGTTTTTGTTCTAAGACTCAATTCCCCTTTGGGTGATCTTCTGCTGTAAATTTATTAAAGAACGCAAGCAAAGGCTTCTTGCAACCAAAGAGTTCTAATATGAGCAGTAAGCATTGCAGGGTCTAGTCAGTTCTTTAAGATGCACTAGAGGAATTGATCAACCTTCGCTTAGCTTGACATCTGCTGCATTACTCCAGTATTGTCCTCTGTGACTTTTTCCCTTAAACTATCTGTTCTATGTAGCTTATCCACAGAACTGCAGAAATCTGTTGACAGAGCTCTTTACTGGGCAAAGTCAATCTTGGAACGAGAATATGGGGAAAGAAAGTAATTAAGTAGGCCATCCTCAATGGAAAAACTGATGAAAACCTTTTCCCTCCACAACTCTGGCTGCCTCCTCTGTGCAGACTTCAGATACCACTTGCCTTCTTTTGTCTGAGGATATTACTTAAGTTAGTGGGGTAACATGTCTTCTGTATCAAGCGTCAGAGATGGAAAGAGGAAGCTTCTTAGCCTCCACAACATGTCTCTGCTCAGTATCTTGGGCAGTATGTTGACAAGGAAATCCGGATTTATAAAACTTATATGGAAAATCAAGTAGCCAAGCAGTCTGATGAAAAAGAGGGTGGTGAAAAAGAGATAGCGAAAAATCCTGAAAAGAGAAAGCCAAGAAACTGTTAACCAGAGGTTTGGAAGTTTGGGACAAAATGGCAAATCAAACCGAAATGCATGTTCAACTCCATCTTGCGATATCTACAAACTATTACAAACTCATAGAAAACAGATATGTTAGAACATATGGTATTTGTATTTCTCCTCTTACTTATTTTCCCAGTATAATAACCTCCTATTCAACCCAAGTTTTCATAAACTACAGTATTTCATTTTTTCTTGTGACTGCATAGTTTTCCATTGTGCATACAGACCACGACTTCTTTATCTGTTCCTCTGTTGTTGGACACTTGAGTTGTTTCAGCATGCTGGCACTAATAACATCAGATTTAAAAACCATCCAGCCAAATAGATGTAAAGTATTATCTTATTATGGCCTTGATTTATGTTTTCCTTAGGAGCAGATGCTGAGTATCTATTTATAGAATATTGGCCTCATCTGTTTTCTCTTGTCCATTTATGAGTTTTTAAACTTTTCTTATTAATTGGGAGAAATTTTTTCATGTAACTGTTACCAATCCTTTCCCATTGTTTTTATTTTTAATATCTTCTTATAGGATTTATAACTTTTGCTGTACCTGAGGTATTGAAGAACAAAAACTAATCTTATAAAGTCCAGTTTACCTTTTCATTAGTTAGAATCAGTATGTTTTGTATCTTAAAGGATTATTTCTTATCCATGAATACCTAAAAGACATTTCTATTTTCTGTTTGTAATAGTTTGTAGATATCCTTAAATTCTCTGCTTTTCCTCCCTTTAAGAGTACCTTAAAGGGAGGTGCCCCTCTATGGAATGGGTACTGGACTTGCTGACGTTCTGCTATAGCATAGAACAACACGAAAGTGACAGTGACTTCTTGGATGACACTTGAAAGTCATTGTATATCCTCAGGAGGAATATAGGTATTGTGTTGAGAGGAGATGTTAGTATCCCTTTGAAGAGGGTCACATAAGGAGGACAGGAGGAGCTGAATTCCGCTAACTATCAGCAAAAACTTACCAAAACTATGAGTCAGCTATCTTGAAAACAGATGGGTGAGCCCCAGCCACACCTTCAAAAATGTGGTGTTGGCCAACACTGTAACTGTAACTTCATAGTAGTTCTTCGTGTGTGCGGTGGGGGGAGGGGGGCGCATCTGGCACATAAGCTCAAGGGCTTATTCTTGGCTCTGTGCTCAGGGATCACTCTTTTCAGAGCTTGGAGAGATCATATGTGGTCTTTGCCCACTGTACTCCTCTCTCTCTCTCTCTCTCTTCCTCTCTTTCTCTCTCCTCTCTTCCTCTCTCCCTCTCTCCATCCTTCCTTCTCTCTCTCTCTCTCTCTCTCTCTCTCTCTCTCTCCCTCTCTCTCTCTCTCTCTCCCTCACTCCCTCTCCCTTCCCTCTCCCTCTCTAACTTTGATTTTGGTGACAGTGGTCAAAATCCATTCTAATTCAGCATCTTGTTTATATTACAATCAGAAGTCCTTTACTTCTTTTAATGAAAACAAAAAATGTCTTTCCATCATGCTGCTAGAACTGGATTCAGTATTTCTGAGGACATTTTGAGATGACATTTCCAGAGACAATTTTAGGAATAACCCATCTTACCTCCTGGGTCAGGCCCAATGTTCCCATGTCCCACAGGAAGTTGGGGAAGAAAAAGAGGGAAAAAGAGGGAAGTTTGATGTGATGATATAGGCTAGCATATCTTTATCAGGTCCCCTATGGCATACCAACTCCTTTGAAGGCAAGTAATTTTTTTTTTGTTTTGTTTTGTTTTGTTTTGTTTTTCTTTTCTTTTTTTTTTAAATTTTCTTTATTTTTTATTGAATCACCATGTGGAAAGTTACAAAGTTCTCAGGTTTATGTCTCAGTTATACAATGCTCAAACACCCATCCCTTCACCTGTGCCCATATTCCACCACCAAAGACCCCAGTATACCTCCCACCCTCCACCCCCCACCCCCCATCCCTGCCTTAGTTGATAAATTTCACTTGTTTTCACTTTACCTTGATTACATTCCATATTTCAACACAACATTCACTATTGTTGGAGTTTTCCCCCAAGAAAGACAGCCCTACTGGCCATGCAGCATTTGATAATTAGTTTTCCATTGCTGAAACTGGAGAGATATGAAGCCCCATTGTTTCAAGTACATAGAGTTTTTCCCCCCTCCTTCCTGCGCCACCAAGTTCGTGCCTGCTTAATGAATAGTCCTCATATTATGGTTGACACCACGCCACCCTACGAGAAAAAAAGGATATTTCCAGTCCTCTGCCGGCGTGGGGCTATGGCTTAGTTCAGTCTAGAGACATGGTTACAAGTAGTTTCTGGAACTGGAAGTAGTCTAGTTAGGCTCCGAATTCTGGTTGATCAGCAACATCGCGGCCACTCAAAAGTGTGGCCACCCAGGTCGAGTCTCGGCAGAGCATGCGCTGGTATTGGCCTGAGACTTCACAAGCGTCCCGCTGTTCCAAGTATATAGTTTTTTTTGTTTTTTTTTTCCCCTCCCATTCCCTCAGAAGGCAAGTAATTTTTATCCCAGGTGTACACATGTTAATTCCATGCTGGACACTGGTGTGAAAGAAGAGGTGAAGGTGGCCTGGGAGTTCTTGGGAAATTCTGTTGGTTGCTGCATAAACATTGTATTCATGAAACAGTGTTCATGAAACAACACAGAACAATATATGTAGTAATTCACATATATGGTATGAAGGGCAACCCCCTTAAGCAAATTTGCAACAGAAAATTTATTTTCTGTTTCTTTATTTATTTAATTTTTCTCTTTGAGTCACACCCAGTAATGCACAGGGATTACTCCTGGCTCTGCTCTCAAGAATTACTCCTGGCGGTCCTGGGGGACCATATGGGATGCTGGGAATCAAACCTGGGTTGGCCGCGTGTAAGGCAAACGCCCTACCCACTGTGATATCACTTCAGCACCCATAGCTCACCTTTAAACACTAATGATTCTCAAACAGGTTATTATGAACATAATTTTACCTTTTCTTGAAAATGTGGGGATTTCATGAAAACCAGTTTTACTTTGCTGTCACAAGTCCCTCAGGATTCCACATTCAGTTGTTTGAATCTTGAGTTATTACTCAGTTTAACAATTCTTGGCGCACTGGTTTTATTATGCAGTAGTACTGTTAGGGACTATATTTTATTCTTCATCATTATTTTCTACTTCTTTTAAAATCTGCTATTAAGCAGTTAAATTCTTGCATCTAGAATATTTTGTTACTGGCAAACAAAATATACACATACATGCATATTTAATACATGCATATTTAAATCATGACAAGGATTAAGTATAAGGTTTGCCACATCTACTTTAGAGGATAAGATTTTGTTTCTGTTAACTACTAGATCTTTGACTTCTAACACTGGGAAACAGGGTCAGGAATGTGGTTCTGAGCACATACCTTGTATATGAGTCAAGGTTTGATCTCAGGTGGCATAGTGCCTAGACCACCACAGAGTCTTACCTCCACAACAATAAAAATATGGAAATTTGAGATTAGTGATTTTCATTTTTTTCTTTTTGGGGTCACACTCGTCGATGCTCAAGGGTTACTCCTGGCTTTGCACTCAGGAATTGCTTCTGGCGGTGCTCAGGGGACCATGTAGGATGCTGGGAATCAAAACCAGGTTGTCCGTGTGCAAGGCAAATATCCTACCTGTTGTACTATCTCTCCAGCCCCTAGTAAATTTTTTTACATAAAAATATTGCAACCTACAGCTGATGTGTATAGTTACTGTGGACCACAGTCATTTTTACTGATGGTAAGTGTATATACAAAATTCTCTTTGTCTAGATTTTGTTGTTTGCTAGGATAGGTTTAAGTAAGCTAAGTAGGACTCTAAGTTTTATTTACCTTATAAAGAACAGTGTTGTCTTCTTCAGAAGAGACTTATTCTAGGAGAGAAAGGACATTAATAATTTATTGGAGTTATAATTACTGATAATGGTTCACATAAGACAATAGTCAAATGTGATATTTAAATAATAATGATTTACATCTATATATGATATTTTCAAAGACATACATACCTAGGCATATATTTTTATATTAATTTCTATGTACATATGAATAAACTAGCAAAGAAAAAGATTAAGGTTTTTATATTGTAAAGATCATATGGCTGGTAAGAGTCAGGACCCAGCCCTGTAACCTAAGTGCTATAGACACAAATTCTGGGCTCTCTTGAATATACCTTTACTTTATACTTATCCAATGATTCTCAGAAAATCAATTGATGAAAACCACACATATATTCCAAGATGTAAGTTCTAAAAGTTATAAACTCAAAAATGAGGATTTGTCCTCTATTTCTGTGATAAACCTCTTCCAATTACTAGTTTCTCAATTATTTCTTTTTTTTTTTTTGGTTTTTGGGTCACACCTGGCGATGCACAGGGGTTACTCCTGGCTCTTCACTCAGGAATTACCCCTGGCGGTGCTCAGGGGACCATATGGGATGCTGGGATTAGAACCCGGGTTGGCCGCGTGCAAGGCAAACGCCCTACCCGCTGCTGTGCTATTGCTCCAGCCCCTATTTCATTTTTCTTTGACCTCTTTGTGAGATAAAAATAAGAATTATGATCACACTAAAGAACTGTGGAAATGATATAACTCAAGTGAGATTCAGTAGCATGCCAGCTGCAAAGATTCTTTGAATATCACAGGCTATTGAACCACCATGAAGTTCTGATAAAAAGGTTGAAAGCAATTTTGTTTACTTGGTGACTTTTTTTGAGGGGGTTGTTTTGCTTTGGAGCTTTATCTGTGGTGCTCAGCACATACTCTTAGCTCTGTGATCAGGGATCATATTTGGATGTGCTCAGGGGACCAAATGTGGTGGTGGGTATTGAATATGTATGCTAGGCAAACACCTTACCCACCATACTATTGCTCTGCTCCCAGCTTTGTTTTTATTTCAACAGTTGGTCAAAAGTAACAAGTTACTTCCCTAAGGATCAATGTAGGACCTTTTTATTGGGGGAAGGCCATAACTACTGGTGCTCAGGGCTTATTCCTAGCTCTGTGCTCAGGAATCACTTCTGTGCCAACTTGACTGCATGGAAGGCAAGTGGTGATGAACTTTGCCCTCTAGATAAAAATTCTCAGGTTTGGTTCTAGAGAAACAGAATGCAGTTGATTTCAGTTTTATTTGCCTAGTGGAATAGGGGCTAGGATAGCTTTCTCATAGCAGTAAGAACCATGGTTACTGGCAGATGTCACTGTCACTGTCATTCCATTGCTCATCGATTTGCTCGAGCAGGCACCAGTATAGTCTCTCATTGTGAGACTTATTGTTGCTATTTTTGGCATATCGAATACACCACGAGTATCTTGCCAGGCTCTTCCGTGCAGGCGCAATACTCTCAGTAGCTTGCCTGGCTCTCCGAGAGGGGTGGAGGAATTGAACACGGGTTGGCTGCATCCAAGGTGAATGCCATACCGCTGTGCTATCACTCCAGCCCCTGGCAGATGTAGTATAAGATAATTCCAAACATCTGGATGACCATAAAGACTATGGTTGGTTGTTGATAATTGCTTTTAAGGAAAAGATAGATTCTTTCTTCTGAGACCATTTACCTTAACAAGGTAAAATTTCTGATGAATGTCAATCCAGATTCTAAAGGCAATATAAATAGAAAAATTTGTAATCCAATATAATTTTTGTCTTTTAGCCCATATACTTGTTGCCATATGGTACCAACTCTATCAAGAGGTCTAGTGCTTTACATCCAATTAACTTTCCTCCAGACATTTGCACATATGCTAGTGATATTATGATGTTAAACATGAACCAACACCTACATGTACCATAAAGGAGCAATGACTTCCTATCCTTTAACTTATGAACCAATTCTGACTACATGGTGGTTGATACCATCCTCTTCTGTGATATGAAAGATTATGGACCATTTTGAGGTCATCAGAAACAAATATTATACTGTATTGCAGGAGATGAGAGAAGTGATGTATGAGACATGTTATGACCCTCTCTCCTTTGAGTGAAGTTCATTACTGTTTCTTCTTGCCACCATTCTCATTGGTCTTTTCACTTGAGAACATGTCCTTTACATGGCAATAAAAAAATAAAGGTCTGATAGTTATTTCTTGGAATCTTCTGTTTAAGGTAGAAGTGATTTGGAATTATATCTAACACTCTTCTTGGAAAATGCACATGGGAGACTGGTATTTGGTATATTTTGAAACACCTTTGGGAAGCAAAGACACTGAAAGAAGTTAAGATGAATTGGAGTGCTTACCTTAATGTTTTTACTGTTATTTTGTAAGTTTCTTGCACTTTCTATGCTTAAGACTTTTGATCTATGAAGAAAATAACCAGGATAGGGATTGAATAAATTTCACTGTAATATTCACGATACGTGAATACTTAAAAATACTTTTATATTTAAAAGCTATACTGTCCAATAGGGACAGAAGCTATGCTGTCCCTTGTTGAAACTATCTACTGGCTGAATGTGACTCTTTTCATTAAAATGGAAAAGTTCAATTTACACTAGCCATCTAAGGCTAATTTCGACCTAATATATAGCACAGAAACTTTGACCCACAGCCCTGTTCTAGAATCTTATCAGTCAAGCCACATCTAATGCTCAAGAAATATGTTGGGGTAGTGATAGGTGAATTACCTTTAGGGAGGTCTCAGAGCTCTCACCTTTAGGGGTGAGGACTTGCAATTTCTGGTACCTTTGTTCCAGGCCACAGAGTTCTAGTTAGAGGCTTTATGCAGTTTGGGTCTCTTTTTCCTTGCTCCCAAGGTTCTAAAAATATTTGATAAATAGAAATACTTCTTGGCTGAATTGTGATTTGACTAAGGAAGGGTCAAAATGTGTTAATCAGGTTTTCGGTTTTGTTTTTTCACCATTTATTTTTGACAAACTCAGGAAGCAAGTGGGGGGATTTTCTTATAATTTATCATTTCTATTTGTAGTTTAATATAGTGTGTAGTTCTGAGTTTCATAATCTGATCACTTTAGTGTATTTCTAAAGATCGGTTTCATGTCTATCTCATATGATTATTTTCTGTATTTTGGAGGAGCGAGGATGATATTAGTTTCAAGGTATTTTTAAAGGTACATAATGCAAATACTTATAAAGAATAATTGCCTGATCACTCTTTGTTTTTTTTTGGTTTTTGGGTCACACCCGGCGATGCACAGGGGTTACTCCTGGCTCTTCACTCAGGAATTACCCCTGGCGGTGCTCAGGGGACCATATGGGATGCTGGGATTAGAACCCGGGTTGGCCGCGTGCAAGGCAAACGCCCTACCCGCTGTGCTATTGCTCCAGCCCCTGATCACTCTTTTTTAAAAGCATATTCTTATTCAAATGTAAGTAATTTTATGTGTTAAAATTATGAAGGGAATATGTGTTTCTGCAGACTTATAAAGAGGATGGAGAAACACCTGAATTTCTTTTTGATGGGGCATATCTGATAAATGATTTTGAGTACTTCAGGCCCTGATTGGCTGACCATGCAGTGCCAACATCAAACCTGGGCATCCCACATAAAGAGCATACAATCAGCCTGTTGGGCTCTTTCTCTGACACACCATTTGCATTTTATAGTTGGTGTATTTTAGTGGGGGTTCAACCAAATCGTTTGCAGAAAGAAAGATGTCATGGGAGCCTATGAATTCCAGATAGGAATTGGTCAGGAAAAACCTTTGTTCTGACTAGGCTGAGATGGTGTTACCACTCAAACCAGGATGTTCTTTTGTTTGCCAACGCTCACACTTCTTTCTCAAGGAACCGAGTCTCTAGTTCTTCTTCTATTTTCTTCAAAGTTTCCTGGTACTTCTTCAAAGAGAACAAAAATGACCCTTTAATAATTAGAAACCTTATGCTTTTTTAATCATAACAAGCACTTCTTATTTCATTGCAAGATGCCACTTTGGTATGACCATTCCCTCTTTCTCTAGTCTTAGATCCCCAACCTGCTCTTTCTGATCTCTTACATCACTAGCCATCATCATTAGGTGAGGCCCTGTGTATACTGGGGAGTATACATAGAAAAAGTATTCATGATAAATTTCAGAACATAGAATTTAGGTATACAAGAACACTGTTAGAGTGATAATGAAGGTTAAGTGGCTAAGACCTTAAAGTCTCTTTGGTGCCACTTTGCAGAATTAAAATGGTTCCAGACAGCACTTTAGCACTGTTGCATTGTAGCACTGTCATCCTGTTGTTCATCAATTTGCTCGAGCGGGCACCAGTAACGTCTCCATTGTGAGACTTGTTGTTACTGTTTTTGGCATATCAAATATGCCATGGGTAGCTTGCCAGGCTCTGTCGTGTGGGAGGGATACTCTTGGTATCTTGCTGGGCTCTCCGAGAGGGATGGAGGAATCGAACTCGGGTGGGCTGAGTGCAAGGCAAATGCCCTACCCGCCAGACAGAAGTCTTTAAAATCTGGTTCTGCTTTCTCTTGCACCTTACCAAATGCTTTGCTTATTCCTGTACGGAGAGAAGCTGTACCTTTATGCAGAGGGCCTGATCTTCACAGAGCTGGGCCACAAATGCATAGTCTTCCATTACCTGGGAAGTCAAGGTTCAGTCTTAAGTTTTTCTCAGAAAGTTTCTATAAGAACAAGCAATATGCTGTTTTTTCTTACTTCTAGGACCCTAAATATAATTTTATAATCATTCTAAGTGTATTTTTGTTATGCACATGAATTCATCTCATTTTATGAAGGTAAATAAGCCATATTTTCTGTCCTAAGTGAGAATTATTTGAGGGCAGTTGGTAGAAGAATAGAAACTAACTTGTGGCAGATACAAATTATAAAATATATCTTTGTTAAAGAATGCTAAAGATGACAATGCAGGGGATTCTACTTTCTTTGCTTCCCTCCAGAGCCCCATAATGATCTTGGGTCTGGAACCTTATTATAATGCAGTGATTTAGAGAAATGTAATAAATTTTCTGACTGAGGACCACATTTCTTTTCCTTTGAAGAAATAACATTGAAGTTACTGTTGTTACCTTGCTCAGCTCCTTCTCTCGGTCTGCGCAGGAAGCTTCCAGTTGTTGTAACTTAGCCTGTAAAAGGGAAGGAGACTCCCCAAAATTCATTAATTCAAAAACAATATATGACTTCAGTCTGGTATATCAGCTCAAAAAGGCTCAAAGATAACCTCAGAGTCAGTTGAAGTGTATTGACTATAATACCTGGTGTCTTCTGGAGGGTTTGGGCCTCTCCCAGCAATGCTTGGCCCCATAGTGCAATGCTGCTTAGGTTTAATGGTGCCATAAATTCGTGAGGTCCCAGGCATGAAACCCAATATTCCCTTGCACATGCTTTACCATTTGAGCTACCTCCCCTACCTCTCAGATGTCTTTTTGATGATGAAAACACACCATCTATTGTCCTTTGCAACTGCTGGGCAAAATTGTTCTTTATTTTGATGGGGGAAAATTGGAGGATATTTCTAGATCTATAATCGGGGGTTGCTCTCCTGCTCTCCCGCTGTGGTCAGAGGACCATCTGGTCAGGGATTAGACTAGAGTCAGCTGAATGCAAGACAAACTCCTTACCTATACAGTGAATCTGTTCTTTTACAAGCTTGACACTTTGATATTTATCAGTGCTTCTTTTTACTTCTAAATTTTGATTCTTACCTTTGTTGTGACTTAGCTATTTTTATTAGAAAAAAATCTGGAAAACTTTATTCCTTTTTTCTTTTATATTTGTTGCTCACTCCATTAATCCTCCCTGTGTTCCTTTACCTATATTTTTCCTGCCTTAAACATCTGATGAAAGACTATTCTATATTGACCACTATGTGAACAGATGAGTTGGTTTTGTAAGACTACTGAGAATTCGGTTGTCTACAAGTTTGATAATCTCCCTGCCTCATGTCACTAATCTGTCACTGTTGTCTCGTTGTTCATCGATTTGCTCGAGCGGGCACCAGTAACATCTCCATTGTGAGACTCGTTGCTACTCTTTTTTGGCATATCGAACCAACAACCTGAGGATGATAAGTGCAGTGAAGGAAATGGAAAAGGAAGTGTGATAAAGAATCAGAGCTATGAAAAAAATCTAAATGATAACTATTACCTAAGATAAGAAAATATGAAAGAAATTATTCCTAAATTACACAAGGACCCATGCTGTGAAAGAGCACAGACTTGGTAAATGAAGTTATGTGACTGGAGTGTAAAGGAGACTGATAAGTAGTAGACAAAACGTATTCTAGGAAGGTAGATATAGATAAGTTTATGAGTCAGTGTTTCCAAGAAGAGTTTTTTCTCTATTTAAAATGTAGTGAGAGGTTTGAAAAGAGAGTTTAATAGCAAAAACACAATTTGCCTTATTATTTTTTTAAATGTCTTTTTTTTATGCGTGGAAAGTAGATTAAGAATTGAAAAAAAGAACTAGTTAGGAAGCTACTAGTTGAGAAATTATATAGGCATGCAAAAGGGTAGGGATTATAGTCTCAGGTGGAAGAATGGAATAGAGGTATCTGGAATATTCTTAGAGCTAAGTCATACACGACAACATTTTTTCTTCCATCCCTTTCACTTCTTTTGTTTCTACTTTCATCTAGATCCCATTATTTCACACTTCTACTTTTAAATGGTTCCTTCCTTTCCAGTCAATTATGTGTAGAACCAGACAGTCAAATGTATTATGGATTATACTTTCAAGACGCTGGTCTGAATCATAAGATGAAGCAGGAACCCCATCAAACTGACATGATTATCAGCATGTAAGAGCAACAGAAGCTAAAAATTGATGATCTTGGGGTTGGAGCGATAGCACAGCAGGCAGGGCATTTGCCTTGCACGCGGCCTATCTGGGTTCGATTCCCAGAATCCGATATGGTCCCCTGAGCACCGCCAGGGGTAATTCCTGAGTGCAGAGCCAGGAGTGACCCTTGTGCATCGCTAGGTATGACCCAAAAAGAAAAAACAAATGATGTTTATTTCATAGAGAAGCTATCCCAAACATTTATGTAACATGTAGATGAACAGATGATTCAAAGGTTAATAAAACACATTGGGATTAGAGTGAGTTTTGTCAGGAAAATAATAGTTACTGTTCTTATAAAAGTCTGTGACTCTCCATAGTCAAATAAATAGCTCAGCCCACCTGACTATAACCAGATTAGGAAGATGTAACTGTTAAGATTCTGGGGTATTTCTTGTTAGAAAACCTGTTCTTGGCAGAAGAAGGGATCTTGGAAGAAAATCAGTCCTTGACCAGTTACTTCATATACATTCTAGATTTCTTTATTTCCAGATTGGTTTCCTGGATAAGCATGACCAAACAAGTCTTCTAAGTAACTTTGGACTTTATCATATGTGTGTGTGTGTGTGTGTGTGTGTGTGTGTGTGTGTGCCCGCGCGCGCGTGTTGGCACCAATACTTACTTGGACAGCAAAAGATAAAGGAGTGAGTCCCTATTCTTTCATATTCTATTGCTATTTTTGTCCATATATTCAGAAGCTTCATTTGATAGTAAATTGTGGGATTTAAAGAAATTACAGTAAATTGAGGGATTTAAAGAAATAGGGATAAAAATCAGACAAAGACAAATACACACTATACAGAAAGCATCATATAAGAATACTATATACTTTTGAATATAAAGAAATATCACTGCATCACTATATCACTGTCATCCTGTTGCTCATCAATTTACTCGAGTAGGTACCAGTAATGTCTCCATTTGTCCCTCTTGCATTCAGGCTCAGGGGAATGAGGCCCATTATTGTTACTGTTTTTGGCATATAGAATATGCCATGTAGCTTGCCAGGCTCTGCCATGCAAGAGTCATAAAGAAATAAATCTATGATTTTGTTTTCTTAAATCAGATGAGGTTGGGGTCATAACCCTAATTTCTTAGCTCTGGAAAGCAAAGCTAAGCACTGTGTGACATCCTTAGGACTTAGAGGTAAATTGAAGTACCTGAATTGAACAATCTGGATTTCATTCAATGACAAAGTATGTAAATTGCTTAGCATACAGGAGTAATAAATCCTAACTCTGCCTTTATAAATTTATATATGTGCTTCAGCTGGACTTTATAATAATCACTTTAACAGGCCAGAGAAATATTACAGTGGATAAGGTACTTGTCTTACATGCAGTCAACGTAGGTTTGATCCCCAGCATCCCATATGGTCACCTGAGCACCAATAGGAGTAATTCTGGAGTGCAAAGCCAGGACTAACCTAACCCCTGAGCACTGCTGAGTATAGCACCAAAAACAAGTAGACAAAATATATCAGTTTATGATTTTGACTTGAAGGTTTAGCTATCCAAAAATATGTAAAGAATATTTTAAGTGTGAAACTTCATTCAATTATCAAACTGAAACTTGGAAAGATTGAACTGTCTAACTTTGTATGTCAGGCCACAGATAGGGGCCACAATTTAAGAAGCTTCAATTATGCATGCACTTGTGAATTTATATTCTGCTCTTCCTGATGAGAGAACTATACACATGGTACTTCAGAGTCAAATTCTTTCCAAAGGGCAGAGAAATCAACACTCAGTTGTCTAGGCTTATGCCTGGCTAGGGCTAAAACTATGAAGAATTTATTCCAACTTTGAGAGTTGGTTCCTTTGGAAGATTTATTCCTGACCACATAGCACAAATCCATTTAAGATTGCTTTTTTGCTTACCTTTGACTCTTCTGGTGTACTTTTTGAGTTACCTTGTTCCCACTTGGTTGCCTTTTGTGATTTCCTTGTAAGCTACAGTACAAATAAAAAAATAGAATTCACATAAAATATATCAAATCAAAATATGAAAGACAAAGAAACATTCTGTTGGGACCCTGTAACTTGGCCTTGATGAACGCTGTCATGAGATGGTTCCTTGGCGGATACTTGATGACCCTGGAATCACCTTTATCCTACCCTCCATCTTTTTCTCAGGAGTCTTACCACAAAGCAAGAGTTTGTTTAAAGCAGGAATACTTCTCTGCACCCCTAATTTGTGCTGTTACTCAGGACTGTAACCACGGCACAGAAAGTAGGACAATGATAGTAAGTTTGCTGTGTTATAAGCAATAGTTGAGGTAGAAAAAATATCTCACCATAAATTCTTGACAATAAGAAATTTGGAAAATAGCTGTTGAAAGTAAATGGCTTTTCACCATAAAGGCCTCAGTCAGTCACTTCAACAGAGTGTCTACTAGAATGTCTTTTCTTGTGATAGAACAAAGAACCTATATGACCACAGAAGACTCCATATACTTCTTGCCATAACACTTGTAGGAAAAATTGTGAATTTAAGTCAGGAGTCTCAGCCCTCAGAGAGGGAAGCAGAGGAATATTGGATCCCAAAAAGACTTCTCAGAATCATAGTTTATGTTCCTTTTCCCTTTCTTGTCTCTTAAATGACAGATTGTGCATGAAGATCTGGGTTTAGGAATATAAGACCTCACCCACCTTTCTTTGAAGTTCTTCTATACTGTGGACCAGTGTCTCATTCTTCCTTTCCTATTTAAAGAAAAAAAACCTGCCTGTAAGTGTAATCTGTGCACCACCATCTCTAATCAATTGGTAGTTCTCCATTTCTACCCAGTGAAATTTTCTTATAGTAACTCTACAGAGTAATGTTAGCTAAAGATGAGTGGTTTGATTTCAGCCCAGGCATAGTGCTAACCAGGCATTGAGATGTCCATACACTGTACCAAATATAACCAAAATAAAGCTTCCCTCCACAATTCCCTTTCCATGCAAGAACACATTCTCCTGACTTTTAAGTTGACTATTCTTATATATATATATTAAAATGGGAAATGAGCTTCTCTGTCTGTTGCTGAAGAACAGGATAAGAACTATAACTTTTCTAATGACTCTCAGTTTCTTTCTTACAAGTCTAGCTGTTTCTTCTTCCAGCTCCTGCAAGGCTCTTTCCCTTTCTATGGTGGTCGAGTTCTCCTTCTCCCACTCCTCATCCTCTCCCAGGTTGCTGCTCTGGGTGATCTCACTTTCCAGCCTAGATGGGACAAACACACACTATGAGGAATCAGTAATCTCCAAATAGATAAAATGCACATATCCCTTCTATACTACTTCAGATGGCACTCAACATAAATATCAAACTTGAAACCCCTCTTTTCTAGTTTCTTAGGCAGGAACAGTAAGATTTACTTGATTCCCAAGTCAACAACCCTAATAACACACTGTCTTTTGGCAATTTGAAGCTTGCTCTATATTATTACAGAGTTTGGGCCACAGAGAAATGTCCAAAGATGAAGTATAACATGTTAGTTATAAAAGGTAAAGATCTCTAGAGCAAACCACCTAATTCAATTTTTATCTCATTTGCTCCTTCTACTTCCTGTATATTAGGAACTTTTCACATGAAATCTCAAGTTTTACCTTTGAATCTCATCTTCTTTCTCATGGAGTGCCAGAAGTAGTTCTTGATTTGCTTCATCTATTTTCTGCATATCCCTTTCAAGGTCTGTGTTCAGAATGTTAATGTTCTTCTTTGACTGGGCCAACCTTAAGATTTCCACTTTCTCTGACCTGGAGACACATCCCCACAAATGAACAAGGTTTCAGTTACAAATGAGCAGTGATATTTGGGCTGGAGGGGTTATCTTGAAGTCATATAATTCGTTAACCAGACTTTTACTGGGAAATCATCTTTCCCTTTTCACTCATAGGAAATTTTATCATTTCACACCCCTTGACAAATAAGATTGTTACACAGTTCTCACCACAAAAGCTACTCTCCCTTCACCATCCTCTGACTGCCTTCCACTCAGAAAATTATATTTCCTAATAATGCTTTATAGTATGTTTCAGTAATTCTCAGATTGGTTAGCAAGGGAGATATTTCTCAGACTGTTTTGTCCAAGTACTCAACAGAGTCATGAAGTAGAACCGCTGCTCTGATTCTTGGAGAGAAACAGAGAGAATGGTTTCCTAGGCATTCCTAGACAAGTTGTTCATAAAATATGCTTCCACAATACCACTCTTTTGAAGAGATCTCCTTAGAGGTTCTCAGATTCCCTGTGGTAGTCAACCTGGCAGTGAGGGTCAGGGGGTTTACAAAGGTCATTTTTATTTGGTATTTTTTCTAGTATATCTGGTATATGGGCTGGAGCGATAGCACAGTAGGTAGGGCAATAGGTTGCCTTGCATGTGGCCAACCTGGGTTTGATTCCTCTGCCCCTCTCGGAGAGCCCGGCAAGCTACCAAGAGTATCCCACCTGCACGGCAGAGCCTGGAAAGCTACCTGTGGCATATTTGATATGCCAAAAACAGTAACAACAAATCTCACAATGGAGATGTTACTGGTGCCCGCTCAAGCAAATCAATGAGCAATAGGATGACAGTGATACAATGATCTGGTATTTAATTTGAGCCTGGCGTTCTATAGAGGCTGCAATAGGGTCTTCCCAGCATGGTGAGGACTTCAATCTTTTCCTTACCCCTCTAACCTCAAAAGTTTCTTTCTCTGTTGCCTGATACATAACTTAAGACTTTTACAGAAATCACTCCATTGAGCACACAGATATGGTGTGTGTGTTTGTGTGTGTGTGTTTGTGTGTATCTAGGCATTAACTTGCAGGTGTACAAACATATTTTCGTAGTAAATTTGAATTAAATAGCTAGAGATAAGGAATTGGCAGTTTTTGATATTCTTCATATTTTAATTCACTGATTTGCCTTTGAAATGGGACTTTTATTATGAGAAGGAATGAGATATTTTGGAAAAGAAAATTATGCTCTAGAATGGATGGCTTGGATGGGAAATTAATAGTAGTTATTGCCTCCTAGGAAATGACATACTTGGGGCAAAGGGCATTCAGAGATAGAAAAGAGTGGAGGAAAGGAATAAAAGTTGGAATATGAGGGAAGATAGCAATAACAGACATGCTTCATACCACCCTCCCAACATGTGGCTGTGCATAATCATGGTTACTTACTCATAATCTAGTTGGTCTTCTGTGTGTTCTTCCATTGTAGGTTCCCTAAGATACAAGAAAAGAAGATTCTAATGAATTGGAAAATAAGTTCATTCACATATAAACTTAACTAGCCAAGAGTCAGTGAATACAAGAATGATGTTAGTTTCCTCCCTCCCACTCCTAAAATTTGGCCACAACAAAATCCAACCCTATTATTTTACTCATGATCTGGTTATGCTGCTGTAATAATACAAGCTAAGAAATTTAAAAGTAGTTGTCAAATTGTTCCTAAGTCCTTTTCTATTCTAGCATTATCTGCTTTCTCTAAGGCACCACAAGCATGTATAAAGGTGCATAATAATTATCCTGAAAACTAATCTCTGATCTATCGAGACCTTGACTAAAACTCGATATTAAAATAAAATTTTTAGCATTCAATTAGTGCTCAGTGAGACTAAGCAGAATTAATGATTTGTTTTTATCTATTCCTTAGTTTCCTCTTTCTTTCTTCCATAAAGTCTACCTCCCTTTTGATATGTACGGTCTTTCTGATTCTGCCCTAGTCAATTGGCATCTGAAAACTGCAGCTTTCCCACCGGAACCATCCAATAGAATCTTAAAGCCTTCCTATTGGTCATGAGTCAGTTGTTGACATAGGATGGGTGGGGCATCATGTCACAAAGGGGTGGATGGCAACAGTTTCTCAATTTGTACAGAGTGCTGAGCTCAGTTGGATAATGGTTTCATAGTCAAGTCTTTCCTTTGACAGGGGGAAGGTCATTGGATGGGATTTGGGGGCATATGTAAAGATAAACCCTGATTGTTCCTAGGCCAATTAAGCTTCTTTAATGCCCAATTGGTCCTAATTTGGAACCTTTATATCCCATGGTCAGTGGTCTGACTATCATCCAGCAATCTAATCTCACTTATTGTTGGACATTGAAAGAATACCTGTAATAATGTATGTGTATGCCAGTCACTATTCTAAGAACTGGTTAGGTGTGCTCAATAAGGCAGCCAAAGCACTGGTACTTAATGAGATTATATTCTAGAATGATGTTCCTGGAGAGACATGAGTAATACAAGCAACAAAATAAAAAATAAAATAACTGATTTTATTTGGTCTGATATAAGAGGACAGTTTGCTAAGAAGGTACATACAAATGTGAAATAAGTAAGAGGTAAATGCAGTGTGTGTGTGTGTGTGTGTGTGTGTGTGTGTGTGTGTGAAGTTGTAAAATTTTAAATTGGGTTTTCCAGAGGCAGAGCACCTATGTATTACCAGGCTTGTGGTGTAAATGTGTTGAGAGACATGAGGATTGGAAGACTGGATTATCCTGAAATGGATACAGAGTTCATAGACTTCATAATGGGCAGCAATCGTAAAGTTCAGGTTATCATGAGCATGGACCGATAGGCAGCCTGAAAGATCAGCAGTCCCAGTATACCAAGAGAAGGTGTGAAGACCCAAAGCTGCTCCTTGATGCCTTATAGATATGTGCCTGCATCTGCTACTATCCAGGGAAAGAAGAGAGTACTGAAGGAGATTCTCCTTCAAAGACAGTACTCAAAAATGATCATATATCGTCATCATCATCATCATCATCATCATCATCATCATCATCATCATCATCATCATCATCATCATCATCATCCCATTGATTGTCGAATTTCTCGAGTGGTCTCAGTAACGTCACCATTCATCCTAGCCTTGAGATTTTAGAAGCCTCTCTTTACTTGTCCTTCCCAACGATGCTGCATTGGAGGCTCTTTCAGGATGAGGGGAATGAGACCCTCCATTGTTACTGGTTTTGACATATGGATACACCATGGGGAGTTTTCGAGTCTCTTCCATGTGGGTAGGAAACTCTCGGCAGCTTGCCAGGTTCTCCCAGAGGGAGAAGTAGCCTATAAGATGTCTTCCAGAAGCTTGGTTTTAAGTCTCTGGATGTTGGCCGTTGGTGGGATTATACGGCACTGAGGGCAGTCCCTAGGTGTGACTGCCTAGCTACTGGAAAATGGGAAATCTGGGCGGGAGAGGCCCAGAACTGATCCGAGCAGGCTTGGAGGTCTCAGCCCTGGGTCCCACACACCTGGGTTCCTCTGCTAGTACCTTCATGCATGAGGCTCATTCGAACATATGGAGAGTGGCCTTGGGCATGGCTGTGGCTAGGCTCTGGAGGTCTTCGGCGTGGGAACTCTGCTCGGGGCGGGGAATGAGATCATATTATATATATGTATACATATCCACACTTTATACATGCACACATATTTCATATTTAGTGCTCAGGACTTAACACATGGCAGTGCTCAGCAGTAAATAATTTGTAAATAAATTGGTTCAATTGAGTCTTTCCTGCCAGTTTAAGAAGGTGCTGTGATAAAATTAGTTGTAGAATATAAACAATATGTTTCTGCATACCCAAATATGTATGTTTTGGCCAGGTGCTGTATGGTCTGTCACATTTTTTGTGTGTGCAAGTCACGGAAATCTGGAAAGTCCCATGTCTTGGCTTAATAAGGACCACATTGAGTTGATTTGTGGGCGAGAGTGACTTCTTAACATACTGTAGTTTCTAACAAACTATTTGTAAAATTAATGGCCTCTGATGACCCCCATTACCATCTCCCTTCTTCCTGAAAGAAGGCATTTCATTGCTTTATGAAGCTGTACACAGAAGAGTAATTAAGTAACAATTCAGGCCAATGGCCTCTCCCAGGAATTAATGGTAGGGAGAGTTCATTAACCCCAGCTGGTTATAGCTTCTCCAGGAAATGCCCTGGACCAAGGTTATCTTTGCTATTAATGGATTGGGTAGGGACTTAACTGGGATAAAAATAAAGCTCCATGTCCTTCCTGGGGAGCTTTTCTCCTTGAGGGGCTACCAAAGGCAAACCTGTAGGAGCAGCAGAACCCCAAGCTTGGGGACTGTGTGTGGGGTGAGGACAACAGATTGCTGTTAGGTAGAATTATGAGATCAAGGTTAAAACAGGGCCTCGGAGGCAAATTAAGATCCTTGATATAAGGCTTCCTGCTCTTCAGGAGGTGGCTTTATTAACACCCAGAGCAGCTTTAGAGCTGCCGTTTTCACCTTGTTAACTTCTCTGTGCCATGCCCTGCCCCACTCAGAAGAGTCACTAGGAGACATCTCAGAGTGCTGCCAGCAGTGCTGCGGCCTTTGTGTGGACCGCTGTTGGGAAAACACCTGCTCTTCTCCAGGCTGGACCTGCAGGCTGTTTGCTGGGTCTTCACCCTTAGCTGGCAGGGGCCTGACCGGGTGCCTGAGCTCCTCAGGGAATCACCCAGACTCAGGTCTGCTGCTCCCTCAAAGGAACAAGAGCCAATTCTCTCTCATCTTGTGTGTCCTTCCTTACTTGAGCAACGCCTTCTGGAATATTTTCATAAATGCTCAGTTTTGATGCTCATTGCTAAGGCCAGGCTGGCAAACATTTTAGATAGTTGTTCTTTGAATACAGAATGAGTCCATGCTTTTCCACATGTTGTCACTTATGTTTTGTGACTATGTTTAATTTAAAAGTTCAAACTCTCTCTGAATTTCCTTTGAAATTTTGGGATACTTCTCAAAAACAGAAACTCGAGTCAAACAAAGTGAGGATAGATGGGAGGGAGAGAAGGAAGGGGAGATGAGGGGAGAAGTGAGGTGGGGCTTTTGTTTTTATGCCTTTTTAACTTAATTATCTGCATGTTTTTTGCACTGTTGTAGCACTGTTGCACTGTCATCCTATTGTTCATAGATTTGCTCAAGTGGGCACCAGTAACATCTCGATTGTGAGACTTCTTGTTACTGTATTTGGCATATCGAATGTGCCACAGGGAGCTTGCCAGACTCTGCCGTGCGGACAGGATACTCTCGGTAGCTTGCTGGGCTCTCCAAGAGGGACAGAGGAATCAAACCCGGGTTGGCCGTGTGCAAGGCAAACGCCCTACCCACTGTGCTATCACAATTTAAAGATAATTTTACTATATTTAACAATACACTCTTTGGCATTTTTGCATGCCTATGCATTAGCTTGCCAATTAAAAATTTTATAGATGAAACAAGTAAGGACGAGCTATTAAATGCCTAAGGGGATTTGATTTCTCCCAAAGAACAAAATAAAGGGAGGTGGGGAGATAATTCAGTGACTCAGCACATGCCTGCAATCATGTGACTTTGAATCCTAGTGATGCCCTGTATGCCGACTGTGATTCTGGCAGCTCTACTGTCTGGGAACCCTGGCACCACAAGCCATTTCTGGTCACAGCGAAGCTCTGTGTGTGTGAGTACCAGAGCTAACAGGGTACAGATCTTGGAGTGCACAGCAATGAAGAAAATATGGGCAAGTATTGTGGCCAGGAATGTGACCCCCAGTGAGCACCAGTGTGGGCACCACAGGGACCCCTGGTAAACACATCCACCAGTGTGATAACACAGTGTGACCCCAGTGATCTTGTGCACAAGTACCACCACTGGTGAGCACATAACCAAGTGTGTGATCCCCAGTCATCACAACAGCAGCAGCATCAGAGGGAAGGGACAGTGGAATAAAGAAAATGCAAGAGAACTGGGGCTGGAGTGATAGCACAGTGGGTAGGGCATTTGCTTTGCCCGAGGCCAACCCGGGTTCAATTCCCAGCATCCCATATGGTCCCCTGAGCACTTCCAGGAGTAGTTCCTTAGTGCAAAGTCAGGAGTAACCCCTGTGCATTTCCAGGTGTGACCCAAAAAGCAAAAAAAAAAAAAAGCAAGAACAAACTTCCCAGGCCTGTCTGTTAGCCATAATCCTCAGCTTTCCTGGTTCATTCTCAGTAGGTTTGAAAAGTGTAATTGGAATAGGGAATTTCCTCAGTAAAAACAAGGGATTGGCACTATGAAACAGCTTTTTTTGGTATATTCCCCATAGTAGTAACAATTTTTGCATTCAACAGGTCATTTATTCTGAGGTAATCAATATTTGGTTTCTCCTTTGATCCCTTTCTACTTTATTTTAAATGTACATTTTTAGTACATTACTAAAGTGCTGTAGGAAGAAGGTAGTCATTAAGTGGGGGAATCCTAAACAGATAGCTAAGATCTTCATATCAGACGTTTATGAAAATTTTCACTGAAATTTGATGCAGTTTTTATAGATTCTTCTTTGCTCTTTTAACTTAAAAATGTATCTCTCCCCTCTTAGAAACGCAGTCCTTTTAGTTTGCATATTAGTTCTATTTAATAATTTTAGGGCTGGAGCAATAGCACAGCAGGTAGGGTGTTTCCCTTGCACATGGCCAACCTGGATTCAATTCCTCCATCCCTCTCAGAGAGCCTGACAAGCTACCGAGAGTATCACGCCCACACGGCAGAGCCTGGCAAGCTAGCCGTGGATTATTAGGTATGCTAAAAACAGTAACGGCAAGCCTCACAATGGAGACGTTACTGTTGCCCGCTAGAGCAAATCGATGAACAATGGGATGACAGTGATAGTGACAGTAATAATTATAAAGAAGTCTCATATGTTAATATTTGAGAAGATATGTGGTATAATAGAAATAATCACTGTATCAGTGTCATCCCATTGCTCATTGATTTGCTCGAGTGGGCACCAGTAACGTCTCCATTTTGAAACGGGATGACAGTGACAGTGACAATAGAAATAATATGCTGTAAAATTCTTTCTATAAATGGCTGATGACAAGTTTATATTCAGTTCTGAATTTCATCACTCTTCAATTATTTAGTGGTTTTTTTTTCCTGAGGTTTTTCTCTAGATAATAATTGTATGTCTCCCAAACAACTCAATTTCTTCCTAGGATTATGCAAATGATAAACGTTATAGGGGATGTGTGTGTGTGTGTGTGTGTGTGTGTGTGTGCATGACACTCATGATTTAGATAACTTCATAGGGGAAATACCTTTGGGTGGATTTCTAAAGGAAGAGATTATATTCACAGATAACGGGGAAAGAAATTATTAGAGGGAGGAGCAGCAAGGTCAAAGGCACAGTGTGATAGGTAAGTGGTAAAAATTCACTGTAGTTTCAGTCTTTTGCTAATAACATATGCTAGTGTGTATATCTCAAAACAATCAGTGGTGTGCCATGAATTTTGGTGGGGCTTAAACTTGCCTTTAATTTTAAAATTTTAACAGTGATAAAGAATTAGCAAAAGTATAATAGGTCATTCAAGATGTATTTCAAGTTGCTGCTTTGAATGAGAATAAACTTGAGTTCAACCAGCTTATGGAAAAATATTAAGCTAGGTATTATTGGGGGTGGGCATATATTTTCAGCATACATGCTGGAGGGGGTATGGGAGAGATGTTTGAGGATCGGTGCCCGAAGAGCAGGTGTGGTATGGAAGGGCAGGGATAGCTTGGTCAGTTGAGGAAGACCACACACTTGTGCTCAAGACTTTGGATTTCATTACAAACCACCTCAAACGGTGTTGGAGATCTGTAGGTATAAATGTGTTATATTGTATTTAAGAGATGAAATTCTTCTTTTAAGGGGTTTTAAGATTTCAAAGATTTAAGAAAGTTATTCTGGGGCCATGAAGGGCGGATGGATGAAGTAAGAAGCCCTCAGTGTTTGTGGATAAGTGTATTACCAAATCTACATTTTAGTGGTGGTATATTATCATATTCAAGAGAGTCTTTTGCCCACATGCCTGGCTGTCTTCCCCGGGGACCCTCAGAGCAGGTGGGCTCCAGCTTCCCTCCCCGCCCCTAGCAGAGCTCCCATGATCGAAGACCTCTGGAGCCTAGCCACAGCCATGCTCAAGGCTCCTCTCCAAACGTTCGAACAAGTCTCACACTTGAAAGAACCGGCAGAGGAACCCAGGTGTGTGGGACCGGGGGCTGAGACCTCCAAGCCTGCTCTGATCAGTTCTGGGCCTCTCCCGTCCAGATTTCCCATTCTCCAGTAGCTAGGCAGTCACACCCAGGGACTGCCCCCGGCTCTGTGTAATTCAGAGACTTAAAACCAAGCTCCCAGAGTGACATCTTATATCCTACTTCTCCCTCTGGGAGAACCTGGCAAGCTACTGAGAGTTTCCTGCCCACATGAGAGAGCCTCACAAACTCCCCATGGTGTAATCATATACCAAAACCAGTAACAATGCTGGGTTTCATTCCCCTCACCCTGAAAGAGCCTTCAATGTGGCATCATTGGGAAGGATGAGTAAAGAGAGGCTTCTAAAACCTCAGGGCTAGGACAAATGGAGAGGTTACTGAGATCGCTCGAGAAATTCGACGATCAACGGGATGATGATGATGATGATGATTGCTTTTGGAATGAACATACAACTTTTATTACATATTTATTTATTTATTTATTTATTATTAAATCACCGTGTGGAAGATTACAATGCTTTCGGGCTTGGGTCTCAGTTATACAATGTTGAAACAACCATCCCTTCACCAGTGCCCATATACCACCACCAAAAAAAAAAAAAAAAACCCACACAGTACACCTCCCATCCCACCCCCCCACCCCCTACCTTGTAACTGATAAGTTTCATTTTACATTCTGTTTACTTTGGTTACATTCAATATTTCAACACAGACCTCACTATTGTTGTTAGGAGTACCCCACTAGATTCAGACCTATTGTGAAGACAAATAAGGTCGCGCTGCCGCGGTAGCGGCCGCGCGGTTTTGAATTTCTGTACTTTAACAAGAAGTCCAGGGAGATTTCTTCCAGATATTAGATAATTGCAGGCTTGAAAACCCAATCTGTGGTCGTCTTAATATGGCGGCCACCGCGCCCTTCATCCCCGGAGAGAAAGAGGCAGAGAGAGAAATACCTTTCCCTTCCTGGGCGGGCACGGGGCCGAGGCTCAGTTCTCAGGCTGGAGACATTCTGCGAGGAGTTGCCCACGCCGAAAGGTTTTGCTGGGTCTGGATTCACGCTTGTGCAGTTGCGGAGAGGCCGCACATGCGTGAGGCCCCCGGGATCACATCTCGGCGGTGGGAGGGGCCGGTGCCTCCCACCTTCCCAAGAGCACCCTTGTGTCCTTTTGCTGCAGTTTTTGTCGTAAATCCCATCTGTGGTCATCTTAATATGGCGGCCACCGCGCCCTTCATCCCCGGAGAGAAAGAGGCAGAGAGAGAAATACCTTTCCCCTCCTGGGCGGGCACGGGGCCGAGGCTCAGTTCTCAGGCTGGAGACATTCTGCGGGGAGTTGCCCACGCCGAAAGAGGTTTTGCTGGGTCTGGATTCACGCTTGTGCAGTTGCGGAGAGGCCGCACATGCGTGCGGCCCCCGGGATCACATCTCGGCGGTCACATATTTTTTTACTATTGGAAAAAATATCCTAGAGTTTTAGCCTGTATATGAATTACTCTCTACTTGGTTTATGAAGATAATACTGAATCGTCTAAATGGTCAAGGTATACTGACCTTGCAATGAGAAAGGTCTCATAAATTATCCCTAAGTTCACAATGTTTCTCACTATTCTTTTAAATTGTCTTATTGGGACTAATTCTTTACCCCGTGGACATTTGGTAGTCTTGTGGCATTTTTAGCTGCCTTCAGTCACAAAAAAGAATGTCCCAGGAGAGTCATCAAAGGATCCAGTGTCCATTAATAATTAAAAATTCTGGTATTGAGTTGAGAATTCTGTCTTCTGGCAAATGAGGACTACCAAGGCTAGAAAGGCTGCAAACTAGGGGTGGGCTCATTGGTTTACTTCTTTCAACATGGAACACATCTTTTAAAAAATTTTTAATTTTTAAATTTAACTAAATTTAATTTTTTTTAATTGAACTACCGTGAGCTACAGTTACAAACCTTTCATGTTGGAGTTTCAATCATACAATGGTCAAACATCCATCCATCCATCACTGCACATTCTCCACCACCAATGGTCCCAGTATATCCCCCTTTCTAACCCTCCCTCTGCCTCCATGGCAGAAAACTTCCCCCAGACTCTTTCTCTACTTTTGGGCATCATGGTTTGCAATACAGATACTGAGAGGTTATCGCATTTGGTTCTTTACTTACTTTCAGTACACATCTCCCATCCTAAACGATTCCTCCAAACCATCATTGTATTAGTGATTTCTTCTCTATTCCAGCTGCATCCTCCCCCAGCTCATGAGACAGGCTTTCAACTATGATGCAATCTTTCTGGCCCTTATGTCTACTGTCCTTCGGTGTCAGTTCTTATATTATTTTATTTTCCACAAATGTGTGCAGTCCTTCTATGTCTGTCCCTCTCTTTCTGACTCACTTTCACTTAGCAGATACTCTCCATGTTCATCCACTTATAAACAAATTTCATGACTTGATCTCTCCTAACAGCCACATAGTATTTCATTGTGTAGATGTACCAAAGTTTCTTTAACTAGTTGTCTGTTCTCAGGCACTTGGGTTGTTTCAGATTCTGGCTATTGTGAACAGTGCTGCAATGAACATACAGGTGCAGGTGTCATTTTTACTGTGCTTTTTTTGCACCCTTGGGATATATTCCCAGAAGTGGTATTGCAGATCATATGGAAGCTGAATTTCTAGTTTTTGAAGGAATACCCATATTGTTTTCCAAATAGGCTGAACCAGTCAGCATTCCCACCAACAGTGAAAGAGTATCCCTCTCTCCCTACATCTATGCCAGCAGTGGTTGCTTTTGTTCTTCTGAATGTGTGCCAGTCTCTGTGGTGTGAGATGATAGTGAAACACATCTTCTTCCCCTCCTCCTTCTGTCAAACTGTCATTACTTTCAGACTTTCCCCACTCCAGCTCAGGAACAGAATTAAAGGACACTTTGACCAGTATATTGACACTCTGTGCACTATATCCTTGTTGACTTTTTTCTTTGAACCTGTATCTTTCTCTTGAGGATTCTTTTAGGAATATTTTTGGAGGTTGCCCAACTACTCTCATGACCAAATTGGAAGCTCAAACTTCGACCTAAACATATACATGTATAATTTATCTCATCACTTGTTGACAAAATGACATCTGTGACTGACTGTGGTCATTCTGCCAGCTTCTCTCTGCTAGTCCTTGTCCTTCTTTGTGGCCTGCATTGACCATGTAATTTGCATAACTTCAGTGCAAAGTGAAAATGCCAGGACCCTCATTCAAAATTTATCAGTAATTTTAAGTCAGTGACAGCAGAACATTGAACCAAGAACAGGTTGCTTCTGAAAGTAGATCCCTATAGATTGCACAAATCCTGAGTTCATGAAGCTGTCCCTATAGGTGGCTCTCATGAATTATATACAAGACAATTATTTTTGCTGGAAAGATACACTACTACTTGTTTAAACAGAACCATAAACTAGAACATGGACCATTCCTCACACATTTGCTCTGCTGTCAAAATAGAACATCAAAATAGAAAATAGAGAATAATATTTTCAAGATGAGAGTAAGATAGTGGTCCTTAGTATTTGCTATGCTTTAGGGAACATACAGACATTCTCCTAGTTTGCTTGCTAAAGCCCTTCTTTCTCCTGTGTCAAAGCTTACCTTTTGCTGCTGTGGTAAATGAATCAAAATTGTGACCCACACAACACAAAGTATTGTATAGTTCTACAAGGCAGCTCTGAGTAAAATCAAGGTATTAACAAAATTGCATCCTTTTTGAACGCTCTAGGAAAGAACCTGTTTCCTTAGATTTTCCAGATTCTTGAGGCCATCTGTATTCTTTGACTTGTAACCTCTCAATTTTCAAATCCTGACTGTAGAATATTGAAATTTCTCTCATGCTTTCCTTGCAATTGACATCTCATTTCCGTTTTTTGCTCTGATTCTCCTCTACCCTATTAGGAAGATCCTATGAGTACATCCGTCCCTTTGCAATAATCCAGAATTATCTCTTCATTTCAGGACCTTTAATTGCATATGCAAAGATTTCGGGTAAAAGGGGATTAGGATTTGAGCATGCTTAGGGATTATGATTTAGCTTGTTCTACTCAAATTTTCTTGGATGGTGGGGGTTTTGGAGCCAAACCTAGTGATGCTCAGTGGTTATTTCTGACTTTGTATGCAGGAATGATCTCTGGTAGGGACTGTATGCGGTGCTAGATTTTGAACCAGGATGGGCCACATGCATTTCTTAGCTAACCCCTGTACTGTTCCTCAGATCCTTGCTCCACTCACCTTGAGAGCAGGTGGAAGCATCATTCCCATTCTTCCCTTGGAATTCCTGACTCACTCTTCCCTGCAGAGGGTATACACTCACAGAACAGCCCTCTAAAGAAAGATTCCTTAAAATAGTGACACAACTTTAATTCTGAAATGTAGATGATGGGCATAATATCCATCTAAGAAGTTTTCCAGATATTTTGTTTAGTTCCACTTCAAATTCATCTTTTATCTTTTGCATTCCTGATGCCATACAGAATATATGATGTCATACAGAGCATACAGATTATTTCAATAGCAATTCACATGTCAACTTCAGTGTTTGTAAAGTGTGTTAGAATAGCAGTTCATTAGGAAAACAACACCTTGTCTTAGTGTTGATTTCCTACCTGAAAGTTCAAGAAATTCTTATATTCAAATAAAGAGTTAATGTATGAAAATTCTGGGAAGTTGCTGCATTTTTTTTGTCCTCCCTGATCTGAATTTTGATACCTAGCAGGATTCACATTTAAATAATCCAGAATCAAATTGAGATTTCAAAGGAAAAAGTTTTAATTTTCCATTATAAATGGAAATACTGGATAGATTGGCTGTGTGAACTTTTTTGTTTTTTACCTCTGACTGTTCCAAGATTCATTTATTGCTAAGCTCCAGAACCTCCCTCAATGATGAAAGGGTGGTGGAGGGGTATGGGTGATTAAGTTCTAACTTAGGTAGAATCCAATCAGCCTGCCTGATTCCCAATGTTCTGTGACACTGTGCACTGTGCTTCTGATCGGCATCTGAGTTTATGCCATAGTCCTGTGACCTGTGTCCTTTTTCATTCTTCGGTTTCAGATATGAAACTTATTGCAGCTGAGCTAGAAGGCAGTTTCAGCCTAATTTTGTTATTAGATACTGTTTCTGTCAGAACCTCCATGCATGGATTCCTGACCCTAAACTCTTCCCCAGAGCTGGGTACGCTCTGGGGCCTCCACATCTCCAATGCCCTGCCTGTCTATGTCTGTAATCTGCTTTTCTACCAGCGCAATTTCCTGTTACTATTTATTGGGTTTCTTGCCCCTTTCCTTTGTCCACACTAGTTTTCTAATTCTCAATACTTCCTCGAGAACCACACCACTATCCTCTCAGTGGAGTCAGAGTTTCATTTGTTTCTTTTTTAAAATTAAATTTTATTATTATTATTATTATTATTATTATTATTATTTTTAATTAATTTTATTGAATCACCATGTGGAGGGTTACATAGTTCTCAGGATTATGTCGGTTATACAATTCTCAAACACCCTTCCCTTCACCAGTGCCCATCTTCCATCACCAACCCCCCCAGTATACCTGCCACCCACCTCCTCCCCAGTCCCCACCCTTGTACATGATAAGTTTCACTTCGTTTATGCCTTATCTCGATTACATTCCATGTTTCAACACACAACTCACTACCGTTTTTGGGGTTTCCCCCAAAAAAGGAAAGCAGTCCTATTGCCAAGGAGGCATTTGATAGTTCTCCACTGCTAAGAATATAGAGATATTAAGTCCCGCTGTTTGTTACATAACTTTTCTTTTTCCCCCTTGCCCCGCGCCACCGAGTTCACGCCTGTTTAGTAATCGCCACGCTGCCTGACAAGGGAAAAAAACCCGAAAAGGATGGTTATTTCCCGTCATCGGCAGGCGTGGGGCTCTGGCTTAGTTGATAGACTAGTAGAGTGTCTGCAAGCAGTTTCTGGAACCGAAGGGCTTGCGCTGGTATCGGCTCCGGCTCGAGATTCCACCAGCGTCCCACTGTTCCATGTACATAATTTTCCCCCTTATATCCCATTCCCACGCCACCAGGTCTGTTTGCTTAATGGACATCACACTGTAGTTGACGACACGCCGCGTTTCTTCCCGAGAAAGAAGAAAATTTCTTCTCAACCGGCGTGGGGATATAGCTTAGTTCAGTCTAGAGAGATGGCTACCACTTTGATTGCCTTCGATATTTCAGCAACAGACTTACTATTCTTGTTAGGATCTCCCACAAAAGTCCGACCCATTAAAAGGGGACATATTACATATTGCTGATGCTAAGATGACGCGGCCGCGCGGTTTTGGGTTTCTGTATAAAGTCCAGGGAAAGTACAACCAGAAATAACATCACTACAAACTTTTACCCTTTTATGGTGCTCATAAGATGGAGAAGCCTAGAGAGAGGCTCGGCGTCTCCATTTTGCGCTCAGGAAAACCGCGGATCCTGCGCTGTGCTCAGGAGGGAGGAGTTGAGAGAGAGAGAGGTTAAAAGAATTGGGGGATGCCCGGTTCCCACTGTTTCAGCGCACCGTGGGGTCTCTGGTCCCATGCCGGAATTAGTTCAGTGGGCTGCTTGGAGTCCAAGGGCGCTTCCTTGGGCTCTTCCATCATTCTCGCTCCACAGCAGGGTCCAAAGGGATTTTATTATTATTTTTTTACAGTCCTTTCCTTTATTGGATTGCCAAATTTAAAAACTGGAAAGTAAACCAATCATTAAGTGGTTCAGGTAAAGGAAAACATCTTGACCTGAGCGATCCATCTGGTCTACTCTGACTTGCCCTAAAATTCTTCCCAGAAAAAGCTTCTGGGTGTTTAAAAATGTTTCCATCCTGACTCTATTAAAACCATCTTGACCATGGGTCAGCCACCTATGAGCACAGTTCTTTGCAAACTATTATTATGTACATTGTTCACAGTTTGATCTCTCACTAGAGCAGATTTCTCTGCAGAGGCCACGTTCTGGGGCCCATTTAGGTAGTCGTTTCAAGCAAGGCGTTTCTTTTTTTCAGATTTGGTATTAGTCTGAACTTATCCTAGTTCCCTGGGGTACCACCACAAGAGCTGGTCACTGATAGAAATTTTGTTATTCACTTTGGAAGGTCTTTCCTTAGAACAGGCCATTTTTGTTGAGAACCCTAGAAGGTGCTCCAAGCTCCTGTTTTTGCCATGTTCAGGAGAAGTATACAAATTTTCCCGAGTCTGGCTTCACTGATCGCCAAGTCAGAGTTCTGTTGGTTTGTTTCGCTCTTGCCAAGCTTTCTCCTCACTGTGGGTTTTCTGAAGTCCACAGAGTGGTGCAAATGGCCTGGGGCACCACTGACTTTGAGGACACTGGAAAAGCGATCCTCAGTATGAATTCCCTTAGAACGGAGAGGGGGACACACTGCCAGAAAGCTCACACTCATTGCCTTGTAAGGTTTCTCATATTGGAATCCTGAGTGCCCTTGCAGGTGCTCATGAACGAAATCAACTAACGCTTTCCCCAAACTCAGGGCATCTGTAAGGTTTCTCACTGCAGTGACTAGTAAGGGGTCCTGTCAGGCGGCTCTGTGCAAACCATCTCACTTTGTCTGACTGCAGATTCTCTGGTCCCCACTGAAGTCTGAGGAAAGTCTGAGATTTACTTAAGAGTTTTCTTTCCACCTTAATGAGTCTGAAACATGTACATTAAAAACAAATTAAAATTTCTGTCTGGCCAAGACATTTGTGAGGCGTCTGTTGCCCAGGAGGGCTGAGCTCGAGGCCTTTGTCACCTGCACGACACAGATAAGGTTTGTCACCGCCTGTTGGATGTGGAACGAGCGCTGGACTCTGGTGGCAGCCCTGTCACACACACCGTACTCAAGCGCAGCTCCTCTGTCTGAGTTCTCATTTTCTGAGGCGCCACGAAGTTCATGCCGAGGAGGAAGCCGTTCTCACAGGCCGCCCACTGGCGCGGCTTCTAGTCCATGTGAATCCTCCGGTGCACGATGAGGTCCGAGCCGCAGCTGAAACTCTTCTCGTACATTTGAGAAGTGTGCATTTGAAGTTGGCCTGGTGCCTGATGAGGTTGGCGCTGCGGGTGAAGCTGCACATACACTCCAGACACTTATAGGCTTTTCCCCCGCGTGGACACTCGGGTGGACAATCAGGTCTGACTACTGGCCGAAGCATTTCTTGCAGGCGCCGCACTTGTAGGGCTTCTCCCCCGTGTGGACTCTCTTACGCACTATGAAGGCGGAACGGGGCCGGTAGCTTTTGTCACACTTGGTGCACTTGTAGGCCCTTTTGCCGGTGTGAGTCCTCTGGTGGCTGATCAGGTCCGATTTCCCACGAAACGCTTTCTCGCACTCCAGATACTTAAACGGTTTCTCTCCCGTGTGCGTTCTCCGGTGCCTGATGAGGTTGGTGCTGCGCCGGAAGCATTTGTCACATTCGCTGCACAGATACGGTTTCTCGCCTGTGTGGCTTCGCGGGTGGACCAGCAGATCCGAGCTCTGGCCAAAGTTCTTGCCACAGATATCACACGTGTAGTACTTTTTACCAGCGTGCGTTCTCTGGTGTCCTGAAAGGGCTCAATGGTGCCAGAAGCTCTTTTCGCATTTGCTACACTTACAAGGTTTCTCATAGCTGTGGAGTCTCTGATGCGACACAAGATCTAAGCTTTGAGTAAAGGTTTTCTCACACATATCACATCGATAAGGTTTCTCCCCAGCATGGGTTCATTTGCACATAGTAAGAGCTAAGTTTTCACAGAAGTTTTGCTCACATTCAAGGCACTGGTATATCTGATCATCTATTTGAGTCATCTCATGTACATGAATAAAAATCTTTTTACTCTTCTGAGGACAAACATGATAGATTTTCTTTTTCTGAGTTCTCCGATTATACCTTTCTTTGAAAGCGTACGTTTTCTAGGTCTCTCTCCTAGGGAGTTTCCCACTGGTCTTCCTGACCCATCATTCTCTTCAAAGTCATTTTCTCGATTCAAAACTTGAAGGAGACATCTACTATAGACCTTCCAGTCAGGAGCAGTTTGTCTCCAGAGGTTTCGAGCATCATATATATTAATTCCTTAGTTGGTACTGCCAATCCCAAAACTTAAGATGGATAAAAAGCAGTCTTCACTTCCTGGCCCTGAGAAATCATTCCAGCAGCCGCCGGTGCCGCCCGCCCTTCTGGTTACTACTCTGCGGACACTTGGAACTGGGCTTCCAAGAGCGGCCGTGGGTGCTGTGGTGAAGAACCCCCGGGGCCAGAAGGGAAGGGAACCCGGGGCGGGGGCGGGACGAGAGCCAGCCCCAGCTCCTGGGCCGCCCCTGGTGCAGGCAGCCCGACAGGGCCAGCTCCCCGAACCCTCCCAGCCCCGCAGGGACGCGGCCGGCCTAAATTTTATTTTTATTTGCATTTAATTTTTATAAAGTTGCTCACAATAATTTGTTGCATTTAATATTTTAACACCAATTGCACCACCATCATACCTTCCTTCCACCATATTTCGGATGTTTCCACCTCGACCCCCAAGCCTGCCCCCAAAGCAGGACCTAAATAATTTATTTTGTATATCTTGTTATAAATAGTCCACTAAAAATGACCCAAAAAAGTTTCCTTAGAGGAAAGTATGTGAATATTGTTGTATTTCACCCTGGAGCCACTAAGCCCTTGTCTTGGTACATAATGGTGTAGAGTATGAGATCACTCCAGGAATTCTAAAATTTTAAATACAGTGATACATCTGAGGTTAATTAAATTTTTTACTAACTGGATGCCGACTTTGGGGTCCAGAGGTATCTCTGTGGCATGTTGCTCTTGTGTTGCTCTCTTCTAAGAGATTTAGTTTTGAGTCTCTGGATCATGGCCATTAATGAGTTTATATGGCACCAAAGGCAGTTTGTGGGTGTCACTGCCAAGCTACTGGAAGCACAGGGGAATGGGGGGGGTTGCCCATTCCTGACTCAATGGGAGTCTGAAGATTTTGGTCACAAATACCACACATATGTCTTTTTCAGCAGATTCACTCATGGATGGAGCCTGTGGAAATTGACTGGAGTCAGAATTTTAATTGCTTGATTTTGATAGTGAATACTCCTTCCAGAAATAGTATTTTACCCCTGATTTATTAGTCCATCTTTATTTGGAATATTCTATTACAGATAGGATACTCATTGCAGTAGTGTGCATATTAGGTATTTTTTTATGGAGTAAAAAATGAGATTTTAGAATTTGGGTGTATTTTGAAAATTCCCTGCATGGGGTGGTTTGTAGATACTTTGTCTCATAAATTATGTTACAGAACCATTTTCACAAATAACAGTGTCCTCAAAGGCTAAGTAATGCTACTGCTCAAGAGAGAAAGTGCTGCTCTTAAAAGTTGACCTTTGTCATCCACTCTCCATTGATTTTTTTTAGATTCTTATAATATTGAATGGACTCTTTTCTGAGAAAACATAAACAAATAAGGATAAAATTGAACTTTTTTTAGGCCAATTTGAGTTTTGAACAACACATTTTTGAGAGTCAAACTCAAGATAGTTTCAGAATTCTAAACAGGTTTTATAACCTCTATTGGCAAGAGATCTGTATTGCAGAATCCATAAAGCTTTTAAGGTATAGTTGATATTGAAACAATAATGACCCTGGAACAGGAAATTTCCTGGAGATTAATGACCAGCTGGGAGGGGTTGATGGCCTGAGGTGTAGTTGAGGGCCATTAACCTTAGACTGTCACTAAAGTCCAGGAAATGTCTTATGTCTAGGTCATTACTGTTATTATAAATTGAAAATGGAAAAAAGAAACAGACGTACAGATTATCTGAAGGGCAACTCTTTTCCAATGGTTTGAAAAGAGAACATTCTGGAAGAATTTATTCCCCACATCCATAAGCCAACCAGTCTCCCTGTCATAGCTCCCTTCTGATGGGTCTTTGTGCTGTGAATCTCTGAATTCCTTTGATTCTGGAGAGGACAGATCCCTCCTTGTAGTAATTCCCTTAGTACCTTTGCTCACAGTGACTGGATTGAACAAACAGCAGTGGTGAATGACTTTGTCATTGCTCTTAATTGCATCCTTCTTGCCATCTACTTGTTTCCCTTGGGATCATCTGTTTTCTTCTGTATTTAGCTGCAGTGAAGTTCCCACAGCTAGATATTAAGCCCTTGAATATTTTTCGTGCTTATTTCCCAGGTCACTTGGGGGTGAAAGTGCGTGTTATTTGCCTTGCAGTTGGGCGGTCTCTAGTCAAATTAGATATGACATTCCAGTCAAATTTCTTGTTCAGTTTCCAAAAATGACTATGATTCAGAGTTACTGGGAATCCTTAACCAATAAGTAATACTTAGTTTTGAATTCAACAAGTTCCAACTATTCATTAGCATTGTAGCAGCAAATAGACCTCCTCTTAATTTTTTAAAAAAATATTTGAAATAGAGAATTTTGAGTTCCTAAAATCATTTTAAGATTTTATAACGAATAGTTGGATTTGAAATATTCAGCTGGAATTCCCTGAAATAGGACTTGCCAAATTAATTTTATTTATAGCTATAAAAAATTTTATGCCAATATTTTAAAAAAGCTAGAACGGGATAATTTAAGCATCATGTAACTATGTGAGGAAACTATTAGGCTACTGTTCCATTTATTCAGTTGGTTACAGGAGATCTGAATTATTTGATGGGTCAGCTTATTAAAGTATAGAAATCAAAGAGCAATTTAAAGTACTTGCTTTGATAACATTGCTCAGAAAACCACATGTATAAAATAGTATATTAATATTTGTACTATACTCACTGTATTGTTATGGATTTTATAGATGTGCATTCCATTTATATCTATTATCTATGTCTGTTCTAGTTAAGATACAAATACTAAATTTTAGCTATTTGTCCCTTATTTTTTATTTATCATCTCCCTTAGACCACAATGTGTGAATTTATTATAAGCAAAAGATTAATAAGGAATTAAAGAGAAGCATTATAGATACTATTTTTCAAATCACTATCAGTACCAGTTATTAAATCTTCTTTTTGAGAAGGATTTTAAAGTAGTTCAAATTCTCTTTAATGTTCCTAAAAGTCCACCTACTCTACTGTTCATTGTTCTTTAAAACACTATTTATTGAAATTTTTTTCTATTTTTTCCTTTTTTATCTGTGCTCTCTCACTCTCTAGAATCCCACTTTTTAGACTGGCATTCCTGGTGAGACAAAATAATTTTCATGGAGGCTTCAAGATTTGTTGTTGCCCTGTGGTAACACAACTCTTTCAATAAATGTCATTCAACAGACTAGTTGGTGTTTCTTTTGTAAAGTGAGCAATAATTCTTTTCCCACCAGCCACTACTTAAAAAAAATTCTGATCTTGAGTTTTATTCTCTTAGTGTAACTATCGATTTCCTAGTTAATTTAAGTATAATAATTCTACTCCCTATCTCTTTGACTCCCCATATCACCTGTTTTTTTTTTCTTTTTGGGTCACACCTGGCGATGCACAGGGGTTACTCCTGGCTCTGCACTCAGGAATTACTCCTGGCGGTGCTCAGGGGACCATATGGGATGCTGGGAATCGAACCCGGGTCGGCCGCGTGCAAGGCAAATGCCCTACCCGCTGTGCTATCGCTCCAGCCCCCCTGTATCACCTGTTTTACTGGACTTTGGTATACATTATTATGGAATATAATGTATAATGTAATGGGATGGGAGATGCTATAAGAGTTGTTGCCCATGGTGTCTGTGAAATTAATGTCTTACCTTCCTTGGAAATAGGCATCTTGAACCTCCCACTGGGATAAACAATTTCTATATTTTACTTTGCCACGGATCATCATAATATCTTATATATGTAATTCATAACAGGTACGTTAATATTATGTTTGTTAGAATGAGAAGGTTCAGAAGTTTTGATTATTAAAATAGTCTTCAGTTGGAATTGTTTAAAATCTTAGTTTAAAATTAAACTCAAAGTTCTTTTTCTCCTATCATTTGATGAAGAACTGACTTTGTACTTCTTCATTTTCTGACCGGGGTTTAGGTGAAGTTCAGGCAATGTAGACAAAGAGGGCCAAAGACCTGTTCCTTCTTATTTTATAGGCTTGGTGAGGCTGAGTTATTTGCATGGGTAAGTTATTCTCATTTGTTTAATTCAATTGATATCTCCTGTAGGGAAGGCATGGATATTGCTGGTCCTCTCATATGTGGCTTTTTCTGAGGGTGCTCAAAGCCCTTCTCTTTTTGGTCTGTGGTAGCACTGTAGCACTGTCTTCCTGTTGTTCGTCAATTTGCTTGAGTGGGCACCAATAATGTTTCCATTGTGAGACTTGTTGTTACTGTTTTTGGCATATCAAATACACCAAAGGGAGCTTGCCAGGCTCTACCATCCGGGCGGTATACTCTCAGTAGCTTGCCAGGCTCTCCAAGAGGGATAGAGGAATCAAACCCGGGTCGGCCGCATGCAAGGCAAACACCCTACCTGCTGTAAATGTGAGAAATCTGGCTTTACAATTCTACTTCCAGAGTCTCTTTTAAAGTTTCTACTGCAAAACTAAGACCCCCATCCTGATAGTGAGCCCTCATAGTAAAATCTAGAAAGCCAGTTAGAGTTCAGCAACTTTGCCCTTTACCTACTGACCCTTTGCAAAATCATCCAACCTTATTATGTTGGGTGTTGAGAACAGGTAGTTTATTTCTTCTCTTTTCTAATTTTTCAACAGTTAGCTTGCAATGATTTTCTTTTTAGAATATATAGTCAGGGACAGAGAGATAGTACAGGTTTTACAGTACAGATCATCTGGCACAGTATCTACCAAAGTTTGCTCTCAAACACTCCATATGGTCCTGAGAGCACTTCCAGGAGAGATTCCTGAGCCCAGAGTTAGGAGTAAGCTCTGAGCATTGCCAAGTGTGGCCCCAAATCCAAAATCAGAAAATTGTGGAGCCCATAAAGGAGGGATTCTTCATCACCCCAAACTACTCTTGACTATAAATGAATTCAGTGCTTTCCCTTCCCGGTCTCATTGCAGGTTTTCAAATAAAGATTACCTATCAGAAATGTAGTAGAAGTTACAGGTGTGACAAAGGAAACAAAGATTCCTATCACATCTGAAATCTCTTTCAGCTGGGGTAGGAGGTCTCCAATCAATGGTCTATAAAATAGTATTGGTCTACAGGTATAGGAAGGCCAAAACCTAGTGGTCTACCTCCGTGGTTAGAATTGTCAGTCTATGGACCAGTGTGCAGGCCAGTGGCTTGTCAAGTCTGTTACATTTGTAACCCCCAACTGTTCATCACTGTATCACTGTTATCCCTTGCTCATCGATTTGTTCGAGTGGGCACCAGTAACGTCTCCATTGTGAGACTTTTTGTTACTGGGTTTTTTTTTTTTTTTTTTTTGCATATCGAGTATGCCATGGGTAGCTTGCCAGGCTCTGCAGTGTGGGTGAGATACTCTCGGTAGCTTGCCGGGCTCTCCGAGAAGGGTGGAGGAATTGAACACAAGTCGGCCGCGTGCAAGGCAAATGCCCTACCCGCTGTGCTGATGAAGCCAAGAGCCATTCATAGTATGATTTAGCATCATACAAGCAGTACCGAAAAACGGACAGAAATGTGCTGAAGGAAAAAGACCCCGTCATTTGTCTCATAGACATTTCTGTAGCAAGTGCCAGGTCTGAATTCTTTCCAGAGGTTCCCACACTTACTGGACATCTCTTTTTTCAGATTAAAACAAAAGAATACGAAGATGAATGCCCCTCTAAAGTCTACCTTCTTTAAACAAACAGAAAGTGCCCCCCAACCACACTTGGAAATTTTCTCATCCTCATTTCCCCTCCCACCAGTTTATTCCAGGGTTTCTGGGGTTTGGGGGTCAGTATAGGAGACACTTTAGGAAAGACACCTGTAGCACTGACTTCCCTTTCTTCTTCCTTTCAACTGTTCCTTAAGCTCAGTTCAGGAGACTGTTCTTGAGAGCTTGTTTGGAGGTTCTATTGGCAGAGTGCAGCTACTCAAAGATCACTCTGTCTCTCTTCAGGGAAGGCCGTCCTCTTCAACCAAGTGCACAGCTTTGGAGGGACGCAACTGGAGCAGTGAGGGAGGAAGAGGACACCTATCTAACTAGCTAGATCAGATGAATCAACCCTGGTGATCAATGAGGTGACAGATGTCACAGCAAGATCGCCTTCACATCCTAGGAGACTGTTCTAAAGCTTTAAAATTATGTATGAAAGTACAGGAGTTATATTTGGCAACTGACAACTTTTATATCAGTTTCATATCCACTTTATATCAGTTTTATATCAGTTTTTATATCAAGAGGCCTTGATTATAATTTGGAATATGATAGCTAATTGGTGGAGTGCTACCCTAACTTTTCTTTTGTCAAACAGTGCTCCTCTCAGATTACCTGGGTATCTCTTTATACCCCAGAAATAGGCAATAAGAAGTCAAAAAGGCAAACTAGTCGGATCCTGGAGTCACCCCTGGCCCACAGGAATGACAAGCCCACATTTGCATTGGAGCAACTGCTTTTAATCTGAGGATCAGCTGCTCTACAAGGCAGTGATGGAAATCAAATTTGGTATAAGTAATCTTGTTCATCAAAGAAAATTTTGATGAACAAGATATCCCTTCATCCATTTTTTAAGAAATATATGGGCTGGAGCGATAGCACAGTGGGTGGGGTGTTTGCCTTGCATGCGGCCAACCCAGGTTTGATTCCTCCACCCTTCTCGGAGAGCCCGGCAAGCTACCGAGAGTACCTCACCCACACGACAGAGCCTGGCAAGCTACCGAGAGTATCCCACCGCATGGCCGAACCTGACAAGTTACCCATGGCGTATTTGCTATACCAAAAACAGTAACAGCAAGCCTCACAATGAAGATGTTACTGATGCCCACTCAAGCAAATCGATGAGCAACGGGACGACAGTGGTACAGTGATACAGTGATATTTCATGAGATCGCTGTTTCTGGAGTCCTTTTCCAGGAACAAAGGGTGGTGCTGAACACTGAGAAATGATCCCTAATGAAAATGAATGAGGCACCTGTTTCACCTCTCAGATCATATCAACTATGTGGTGTGGTATTTGGGCACCACCATGTGGTGCTGGGGATTAATGTGGGGTCACCCACATGCAAACAAGTTTATACATTTACCTCTGTGCTCTCTCCACCCCCAACATCATTTCTTTCTTTATGGAGTTTTTGTTCAGACACTAGTCATTTCCTTTGAACATGCTTTCCCAAAGTTTGGACTCCCACTCTGGGGTCCTGAGGCATTTGATGTTGCTCAAACTGGTTACCTGGAAATAAAAATAAATTGCCTTCTATATGCAAACAGGTTTCATAATTTTTAGTGTTCCCACCCATGTTAATTATGTGACAGGAACTCCCACCCTTGGACCCCACTTTCTACCTGTATTTATAACTGTGAAATATTTGAATCTTTTTTTGATTTTTGACTCATAAAAGGAAACATTGTTTAAATTAAAAAAAAAACTCACTTGGTTGCCCATTTTCCTAATACTGTTAATTGATTAGGTTCCTACTTTAGACATTTAAATTTGAGTTCTCCAAATCTGAAGCTTTAATTTACATAGCTTTGTTATTACATTCCTGGAGTTTGGGTATTTAATGATTCCTTGTAGCTTATTTTTAAGAAGTAGCTTATTTCTAGGGGACCAGAGACGATTTTGTTGCTATGTAAAAGATTTTCTGAACATTGTAGAGATAGCAGGCAACTCTGGGTGCTTCTTTGTGGGTCAGGATATACTTTTTTCATTGATTCTGTTAAGTGACAAGATCCTGCCTTTCGGGGTGAAAAATTCTCGTGATTATGTGCTCTAATTTTTCATGCAATGATCACATTAACTCTGGCACCTTCTTGCATTCTGTCATCTGGTCCCTACTGAGTAGTGAAGGAAGTTAATATCTTTAGCAAGAAGAACGTGTTGTAGGGGTGGGGGTCTACTTCCTGTCCATACTGTGGTGTCTGCCTGGAAATCTTCCAACTGAAACATCCATCTCTTACAAATTGATTTGCACTGCCTTAGCATGTCACTCCAATGTAGATTTCCTGTCCTGAAGGCTTGCTAGAAAATTCCTTCAGAAATTTTGCCTCCTTATTACTTTTGTCCTTATTTGTTGATTTTGATAAAATATGCTTTAAACCCAGCTTGCTTATCCTTCTTGGTCCTATTAATTTTTCAGTTCTTCCAAGAACTTGAATTGACATTAGAGTCACAATATCAGTGATATGCTACTAATTTTGTTCCTAATTATTGAACATCTTGCATTATACCATAAAAATGAAGAGCACAAATCTTGGAGAGCAATTCTCTTCTCTAACTGCTTTACATCAGGGCAAGTTATTCACTGTTTCTATCATATTGTAAAATGACCTTTTGGGTATCAGTACAGGGTCTACCAATTATTAATGAGATGTACAAGTGGGGGAAGAAGTGACTATGACTTCATCAGTTTCCACCATGTGCAAAGCAATAAGGGTTGTTGGCACTTTATGAGTTAGAATGCTTACTAGAGGTCATGAGATATATATTTTTTAGATACTTGATGCAGCTCAATTTTAGAAATGTTACAATAGAAAATTTATGTCTTTGAAACAAGAAAGCATGGGGCATAACTTTTTTCCATTAATTGTCATTTTCTTCCTTTTGCTGTCCTGCTCTAAAAGACATGCTAGTATTATTTATATTTGTTTATCATTTAAAGGGGTTCTTAAAAGATTTGGAAACTGAAGACCAATGGTGTTGGGTATGGCCAACAAATTGACTGGAAAGCTTGGAGAAGGTTTTGATATGCCATTATTCCTAAGGGAACATTCCTATAAAGTTGTCAAAAGCTTTCCCCTTGTTACATCAACCACATTACCTTGCCCAGAAGGGAAATTTAATTGGAGGGGCATTTTCTAGATGTGCCTTCAGACCAGAGAGGAAAGTTCGCCACGTGATACTTGGAGAGACTGAGTTGCTCTGAAAAATCGCCATGAGTTTGAGTGAATTTAAGAGAGAAAGGGACAGTGAAAGATGTTCCAGTGGTGAGGGAGTCTGGGTGCTGGCGGCCACCCATCCCTCTTATCTCACCTAATGGCCGGTGCTTGCCAATGTTTATTTGGCCATTGCCATTCACCAGCTGCTCCTCTACCATGTTGTTTTTCTTCCCAGATGGCAACACGATGTTCCACGATAAAACTGACACAAAAAACAATGCAAAATTTGTCTAAGAGAGGTTCAGCAAGCATGAGGAAAACATCTGATATCTCTCAGACCCCGCCAAGTTCGCAGCTTCCAGTGCCAGGGTAATTATGGGATGATTTGAACAGAGGCAGCGCTTGAGAAAGCCACTTCCAAATGCATCAGGTAGGTTTCCAGACGACGCAAAACATTCTGCTCTCTCTTTCCTCTGGCGCCCTGACAGAATCAATGAGCGCAGCCTGTGGCTCCCAGAAGCCTCATACATTACTGAATCTGTGCTTTACCCCATGCAGCCTAATTAATGGCCCACTATTTTAAAAACTCTTTTATTCAATTAAACTCTGCTTTCAACAAGATAAACGCTCTGGCTTTCAAAATCCTGGGAAAGCAGCATTTATGGGCTATCTGCTCGCCAAAGCATCTGCTATTCAGTGCTCCTGGACAGTGATTCTGTCCTGGCTTCATTTGGCTGTCTGGTTCTGGGAAAACTGACTGTTGTTTGGGAGTGACCCTTGTCATCTCGTTATGCTGAGGGCTATTTCCTCTTTAGCCTCTCCACAAGTACCAAAGTAAAGAAGATTTTATTGTTATTGATTGCGAAGAGCCACAGATGTTATTTAAGATGGGCATTAACTGGGTCTCATATTCATCACTGTTACTCAAAACTCTGTCTTTTATGTGGGTTACCATTACTATATTTTGGTCAAATCAGAGTTTTAGATGAAATGAAGCCATCTTTCTTCTTTGTTTTAACCATGTATCTCTTCATTTATCACAGAATTGCCTCGTAGGGATAGTTACCTTCTTGTGTGGCTAGATTTTTACCATCATTACTATACTTTATTTGACTATGTTGAAATAATATTTAATGTTGAAAAAATGTTTCTCAAAAATTCTATTTAGACCAGAGAGATAGCATAGTGGGTAGGGCTCTTGTCTTGTACATGGCTGACCCAGGTATGATCCCCAACATTCCATAAGGTCCCCTGAACACCGTCAGGAATAATTCCTGAGTGCAGAGCCAGGAGCAACCCCTGAGCATTGCCAGTCATGGTCCCAAAGCACAACAAAACAAATTTTACCCAGCATCTCAGGAATCTGTTCCAAACTTGTTAATGAAAATAAAGAATGGAAAACCTTTTGTAGTGAAAACATTTTAACCTTTTTACAGGACACCTGATAATTTTTGGTGAAAAATATTTTACTTTAGTGAATGAATGTATCCTCTCTTCCTTGAGTGATAGATATATTGTTAAAATTTAAAATTGTGCATTTATTTGGTATGCAAAGGAGTTTTTGATTGTATAAAAACCTGTTTAAGAACTCTCAACAAATTCAACAGCTTCTCACTTATAAGAAAAGACAGTTGATAGGGCTCAAGATTTCCCGAATATGTCCTGAATTTGGGTTTTAGTTCTTAGCTATGTGACTATCATTGTGAGTCACTTCACCTTTTTTTAAATATATATTTCCTTTTATAGAAAGGAAAATAAAAATATAAAAATATAAATAGAATAAAAATATAAAAATAGAGTAATATTCACCAAATATATCTATAGCAAGACAAATCAATTGACAGATACCAAAGAGTTTGATAAGTTGCAAAGTATTACAAAACTATTAGGTCTCAACATGGTATTGAGGACATGTTTTATCTGTTTACCTGTGACTTTATATAACCTTAATTTTTCCTCAGAGTATAATTTTCCTTCAGTGGAGAGTTGTATTTTTTTAAAAAAAAATTTGTGGTATTGGAGGTAAAACTCAGAATCTCATACATGCAAAATAGAATCTCACCACAAAAGTACATTTGCAATCTTCATTTCTCCCCTTTAATTGTATAATTTGTTACTTCAAAATCAAGTCCTTGGAGGACGGGGCTGTGTAGATTTAGACTGTTGTGAATATTTGACCTTCTAAGGGCAGAGGAAAGATCTGAATATATTAACATTTGAGGTCACACTCTAATTCAGTTTTGTAGGAAGAAGTGTCATTTGACATTTCAACCTTTTTACAGGACAGATTGTTGGGCATTTTCCAAGGTATTGAGAGCTGAACTTTCCCTCCCAGCATTGAAATCACTTGGCTATCTCTATACAGGTGGAGTGAATAGAATCCACATATTTCTAGTTCATACACATGGTGGAGCAAAGGGATTCTGTGGAGCAGAGGAAGGTCAGGTTTTCCAGAATGTTGAGTTCATCTTACTAATTTGGAACTTTTGGAGTTTATTTTCATCCAGAATGTAGAACTTTCAATTCTGGCTTAAAATTACCTATCTGGCATTTGCTTGTGTTTGGTTTTTGTCCTTCATAGTAATTGTAATTTTATCTTACTAAATTATTTATGGAAAAAAGGGAAGTATAACATGAACATTCAGTAGAGCCCACTTCCAAATATTCTAAGATGTGATTTGGGATGGTGTTATCAAATATTTTTACACTCTTGAGTGATTCTAAGGTACAGCTAGATGGAGAACTACGCAAATTTGGAGGTAACAACAAGTACTCATATAATGATATAACTACTGAGGTATTTAACTAACCCCATGAGCATGATTTTGTTGATGGTGGGGCTCCCAAGTAGTGTTCAGGACCCTTCCCCATCAGTGTCCTCCATCAGAGCCATACCTGTACCCAGCAGTGTTGTGGGGACCATGTGGCACTGGAGATTGAACCTGAGGCATATGCTCCAGGCATATACTCCAGTCCTTTGAGTTCTCTTCCTAGTCTCTAAGCTGATTTTCAAAGTATATTTTGGTTTTGGGGCCACACCTGTTTGTACTCAGGACTTACTTCTGGATCTGTGCTCAGGATTCACTCCTGGTAGAGTTCAGGGACCCATATGGTGCCGGGGGCCAAACAGGGGTCATCTCTGTTCAAGGCAAGCACCTTAACCTCTGTACTATCTCTCTGACCCCAAACCACAACTGAAAAAAGATCAGAATGACACTGATTTATTACATTGTATAGGTGTTAGGTCAATATTATTATAAATATCTGCATATAATACAAGTATACGTAGATCTTTTCAGGTTCAAGAGGAAAAGAGGGTTTTGAGCCCCATATGTTTGAGGACTTTCATTCTTTAACTTTTTAGTGAAACAATTGTGATTTACAAAATTATTAATAGTTGCATTTTACACACACAATGTCCTAACACCTATCCCACTACCAGTGTCAACTTCCCTTTGCCAGTGTTCCCAGGTTCCCCTCATCCCCCACATTCCAAACCCTATCTACCACTTTGACAGGCCCGCTTTTAAGTTTGATTGTTATAGTTTAGATCTCATGTTTCCAGCATTGTTGACTCTGTGTTTTGTGTATATAACTATACCACCCCACTGCACCTGACGCCCTTGACCCCTACTTCAGAATTTCATTTTCTTCAGAAAAGTCAATGGGAATTTTCTTGTGTGTTTATTTTTTTTCATTATTTTAGTGTGTTTCCCCTAGCTAGAACACAAATACCCTAAGTATTTTTCCCCCCACTGAGGTACTGCCAGTGCCTAGAAATCTGGCACATAACTAGTATTATGGGTTGAATTTTGTAGTAAAACCAGTTGTATGTTTGTTTTATTATTGAAACCTTCAGAGCATGACCTTATTCAAACAAGGTATCTCACAAGTTGAGGTCATACCATGGAAGAATGGACTGCTAATACAATATGACTGGTGCTCTGACATAAAGAAGTATTGACAAAATATGCACACCAGGAGAATTCATTTTGAAGCTAGATTTAGACTGCTCTGCATCAGGGTACTAAAAGATTAGAGAAAGGCCTGGAAAAAATTCCTAGGAGAGGGAAGAACCCTAGTGACACATTGATTTCAGATTCCTGCTTTTCAAAAATTATGAAACAGTTTCTCTTGTCCAAGTCACCTCCTCCTTGTATCTTGTTTCAGTCACTTAGGAAAAGGAATACAGTGAGATGGCTCAAAGGGTTGGAGAATATACGGTGTCTGCAGGAGCCTCTGGCTTCATCCCCCAGACAAGTAGGGTCCTCTGAGCACCACTATGGGAGCTCCTGAGCACTGCAGGTTGTGGCACAAAAACAAGCAAAGAAATACAGTTGTCAACAGATATTGGTTAATGTTATTGCTTCACATATACTATCACATTTTTCTATAACAATATGATTAAGAATATTATTATTATTTCCTTTCTGCATGTGAGAAAACAGAAGTTTAGAGAGTTTAAGAAACTTCTCAAGATTGCAACATTTTGCAATCTTGACCAGAACTTCTATTTTTTTTAATTAATTATTTTTTTTAATTTATTCTTTTATTGAATCACTATGTGGAAAGGTACAAAGCTTTCAGGTTTAAGTCTCAGTTATACAATGCTCAAACACCCATCCCTTCACCAGTGCACATATTCCACCACCAAGAATCACAGTATACCTCCCCCCATCCCCTTACCTCCCCAGCTCCCCACCCCGTCTCTGTAACTGATAAATTTCACTTTACTTTGATTACATTCAATATTTCAACAAAAAACTCACTATTATTGTTTGGAGTTTCTCCACCCTAAAGTTGGACCTGCTGAAAAGGAAGCATTTGATAATTTGTTTTCCATTGCGAGAATGAAGAGATATGATTGACCAGAACTTCTAAGCTCTAGGTCTGTATCATACTCCACACTAGTCATACAGGAAATCAGGGAGGTCCGCAAACAAAGGACACAATGCATAGAAGAATTCAACTCGAAAGCCTACTAACCAGAATGCTTAATATTTAATATCTACCTGAAAGATCATTCTCCTATTTCTACTCAAATCCCAGCCTGCCTCAGACTCAGAAACCTCCGACAGAGAAAGAAGATGTCTGTCTATGCTTTCTGTATTTCACCTTGTCCTACTCACTCCCCAAGGTCAGCATGAGGTGATGGAGTGAAGGGGAAGGAAGCCTTTATGTTTTTTGTTTTTTCGGCTGGGGGTGTATGTTGGTTTGGGTCATCTCTAGCATTGCTCAGGGACTATTTTTGACTCTGTGTTGAAGAGTGACCCTATGGTGCCAAGGTTCAAACTAGAGTCAACCACATGCTAGGCAAGTGCCTTAACCCCTGTACTATGTCTCTGGCCTAAAAGGGAAGGCCTTTCTTATTTAGTGTAGTGATCATAAGACCTTGTAACCCACTGAGCAGCAGATGATATTTCCTTCTCATTTTCTCAGAGGCTTCTATTATAGCATTGTTCCCTAGTGAAGGAGGTCCCCGTTCTTTCTCTTTATCCTGGAGAGTGAGCACTTCATTATGTCCTAAATGGTTGTTAGGTGGTAATCTCCTTCCTGCTTCTTTCTGTTGGGTTTATCCTGTTTCAGGGGAAAAGTTTGCTCCTTTTTCTCCTAAATTCTGCAAGCGCAGGTTGCTTCCACTTTCTTCCTAACAGGCAGTGGTTCCAATAAGCCTCACACATTTGGACCCTGTCCAGACTCGAGCCAGACTCCAGGCTCTGAACTCTACACTTCAGACCTTGCGTATTGGTCCTTCTGAAGGGTTTCTTGGAAGCTTACCTCATTTGATCTGTGTGGCTGTGATGGATAATATGTCTGGCTTTAAAAATGAGTTTCATGATGTCATTATATATTAAATATTGCCAGCAGTGTTATAACCAGAATACAAAACATGCTGAGCATAACACCATTGTTTTTGTTCCAATCTAGAATGCCTCAATTTAAACATTTAAGCTATTCGTTTTTAAAGGGGTAGGAGGATGTTGGGGTCACACCCAGAAGTATCCAGTAGGTACACCTAACTCTCTGTGTTTAGGAGTAACCCCTGGTGGTACTTGAGAGATCACATGTACTACTAGGGGATTTGAACCAGAATTGGTGCCTTACCTTCTGTACTATCTCTGTGATCCTCTGATATTCTTAAAGAGTACCTGCTATATGCCAGATAGGATAAGATAGACTGTCCCAAATCCCGAAATTTCTTTCTTTCTTTTTTTCTTTTTGGGTCATCACCTGGTGATGCACAGGGATTATTCCTGGCTCTGCAATCAGGAATTACTCCTGATGGTGCTCAGTGGACCATACGGGATGCTGGGAATCAAACCCAGGTCAGCCACATGCAAGGCACATACCCTATCTGCTGTGCTATTGCTCCAGCCCCCCTAAATTTATTTCAAGCATTTTTTTGGGGGGCATTAATCTCCTGCACATATTACTGGACCTTAGGTGAGGATTAAAATATGAACCAAGTACTATCTGAGGTGATTGAGGCATTCTGCAGACTCTGGACATGTCACAGGGCACTTTGCAGGAAAGACAATCTGATTGTCTATCACAGATTTATATGGAATCCTTGAAGGGATTATATTGCCTCTGTAAGGACAGCCTTGTGCAAAATACAAGGTGACAGGTCTTGCCAGATGAGTTTGGATGGGATATCACAGAAAAGAAGCGTGATTTGGTAGACAGTGCACAGTCAGGTTATTTCTTTATCGTCTCAACTATAATTTAGAGATATGTGTGGACTTGGACATACTCAATTAAAATATGAATCTTTAGCTGAGCAGGTGTTCGGTGGTCATGTGTGTGTGCTTGGAAGGCACAGTAGGAAACTGAGGTCAAAAGTCAGCACCACAGGGTGTCATTAGAATCTCCAGGTGTGCTCTGGAAGCTCCCATACGCTGCCACGTGTGGCCCTGAGCACAAACACTGAGCCTGCTGACAGAGTATCTCTAGGAGTGACTCCTGGTTCCCAGAGCACTGCTTGGGAAGGTCCCCACTACTTCCCTCCCCCACCAAGATCAAACTTCTGAGCTTTAATTTATTTATGTAAGAAATATGGATAATGGACATTTCTACATATACTGCCATTATATTTAGCCAGGTAGCTCAGTTTTACTTTTTTGCCTGTTTCATATAAAATTTAATTAAAATGAAAGAAAATTGGTAAAATTTGTGATTAGGGTAAATGCAGTTAAAGTGGTCAGTGAAGATTAGGGAGAAAGTATAGTTCATCTACTTCAAAATAGTAGAGTAAAACCCCTTTAAACTGAGTTCTATTCAATGCTAATATGTCATATCTATGAAATACATTATTTTTGGCCTTTTAGGTTCCATCTGTAATGAACACACTTTCACTAAGTTTAGATTATAAAGATGTCTAAAATTTATGAAGATTTTCTGAAATTAATTTTTTTTGAAGCATTGTGGGACTGATTTTTAGAGAATCCAGACTTCTAAAGGTTTGGAAGGATAACTCTGAGTTCCAGATAGTAGCATCTGTTCTTTCTGGAGATTTCCTTGGTACAAGTTTCAGCTTTGGTAAAATTCCTTTCCTCCTCTGGTTTTCAGTTACTGAACACTTTGGTGCCCACCAATTATACTTTTATGAATATTTTGGTCTGAAAAATGTCCATCTCAAAACACTTGACTCTTTTGTCTCCATATGAACATACATAGAAACACACCTCTGATGTGTAATCTGAGAATTTGCTATGCCTAGTTAATTCTTGTAATCAAGCAGGGAGTTTTTTAGTGGGTATGAAATTGTCTAATGTATGTCTAGACAGAAAAATCCTTTAGAGAATTTGCTTAACTTTAAATGACTCTAGGTAGGTCAAGGCCTAATATATTAAGATCCTATGAAGAGTGTGAATTGTGCTTATATTCTTAATTTTATTATATTTATTGGTAGGGGGAAGGCTATTGGGGCCACACTTGGCAGTGTTCAGGGCTTACTCACAGGCTTGATTCTGTGTTCAAGGATCACTTTTGGTGGTGCTTGGGGGAGCATATGTGGTTCCATTGATGAACTGGGATCAGCTGTGTGCAATGTAAGCACATATTGTGATCTATCTCTCTGGCCCCCAAATGTTTATTATTTTATTCAAAATACAGTAAAATCTATATGTAGCACCATATATATGTATCTGTCAGCATTCTAGATCCTAGTAATATATCTTTTATGAAAAAGAAAAAGGTAAAAATCCCACTTGGGGAACAGACTGTATGCAAGGTAAGTCAGTAAAATATTTAATACAAACCTTTATCCCCTTGATGATTCTGACGGAGAAAGAAGTGAGTCAGCATCTAGTTTTCTTTTAACAACTGACAGTGGGGACTAAGAACTAGCACACAAAGGAAAAGTAGAAAATGACTTCTTATGCAAGAATTCCTAGGAAAAGGGAGGGTAATCAGTTATTTCAACAGGGAGCAGCTACTTTTGATTTGGTGCTCCAACTTCCACAGATAGGGGAGAACTGACAGTAGGGATTGAAACTGGGTTGATGATCAATGTCAGATGAGGGAACTGTCCTTGCTCCACACCTAAAGTAAGGACAGTTTATCTGAAGTTTCTCCTCTCCCTAAAGCCTGATCCTTTACTTTATTTATATTTGGAGATGGCTGCATTTCAAGGGGCTCAGCCTCAGGTTTATTGTTCATTCTGTGGCCACTGGCTTGCAGCCCACCCTTTCTTCCCTGTTCTCTCCTGATAAAAACTCCTTCTTGTGACCATGAAGACAAGACCTTACTTTGAGCACATGAATCCCCATCTTCCTGCTTGTGCCCAGATGCCAAAGAAGCTCTTTCTTTTTTTTTTTCAAGGATTAAGACAGTTGCTTTTATTTATTTATTTTTTTAATGCTGAGCTTTTTATTTTATTTTTTTTTTAAAGAAATATTTTATTGAACCACCGTGAAAACAAGAAAAAAAATACAAAGCTTTCAGGTTTAAGTCACAGTCAAATACTGATTAAACCACCATCCCTTTACCAGTGCACCCGTTCCACCACCAAGAATCCCAATACACCCCCCTCCCACCCCACCCCCCATCTAAGTAGCTGATGATATTCCCATTATTCTCTCTATATATTGAGTACATTTCATATTTCCATACAGAACTCACTATTGTTGATTGGAAATCTTCCCCAACAATCAGGCCTGCTGAATAAGCATCATCTAATAATTTCTCTTCCTTGGTAAAAGTGAAGACTTTGAGTCTGCGCGGCCGCAATAGCGGCCGCGCGGTTTTGGGTTTCTAATATTTTAGCTCAGTTCACAGTCAAAATGGATGGCTGCAAGAATCTGCTCTGGTGCCAAAATGGGTTAGGAGACCTCAGGATCACAGTCAGTAGGCGCGGAGGCTCTGCTTCTCGTGCCGCGGCTCTTGGTTCATCTCTGGGAGGAAGGCGCGCTGGGAACACCTCCCCTCCCAGGATCACCTACAGGCTACGTCACTAAAGAAAGTCCTACCTCCTGGTGGAGGGGTCTTAGAGGGTGGCTCTCACTGCGTGGCTGCTGCCGCTGCCGCCATTTTCGCTCAGAAAAATGGGGTGGAGAGGGAAAAAAATCCCTCCCCGGGCTGCACAAGGTTGTAGTTCAGTTCACAGTCAAAATGCATGGCTGCAAGAATCTGCTCTGGTGCCAAAATGGGTTAGGAGACCTCAGGATCACAGTCAGTAGGCGCGGAGGCTCTGCTTCTCGTGCCGCGGCTCTTGGTTCATCCAAAGAAGCTCTTTCTTGACCCATTGGGATTTTAAAAATTTTCTTCTAAGACCTAAGGAGAACTAAGAAAGTACAGGCAGGTAACTGAATCACAAGGGTATTCTATTTAGAGAAATAGAAATGATCTCACTGAAAACTGAACTCTTTAAAAGTAACTTGCAAAACCAACCTGGAAGAACAAGTTCAAAGGAAAAGGCTGGTGTGGTCTTGTATTAGGCTAAAGAGGAGGTTGGTGTAATGCAATTTGTGAGTGAGTGTGATAGTAAGTGCAGTATGTAGCACTGTAGCACTGTTGTCCCATTGCTCATTGATCTGCTCGAGCAGGCACCAGTAATGTCTCCACTGTGAGACTTGTTGTTACTGTTTTTGGCATATCAAATATGCCACGGGGAGCTTGCCAGGCTCTGTCTGTGGGCGGGATACTCTCAGTAGCTTGCCGGGCTCTCTGAGAGGGATGGAGGAATCAAACCTGGGTCAGCCGTATGCAAGGCAAACACCTTACCCACTATGCTATCGCTCCAGTCCAATATAGTGATTTTTATTGTAAGTATACTTTGTTTTGTTCCAATTTCTATCACAGAGCTCCTAAAAGTCACAGAAAGTTCTGTTTGGGGGAGGATAAAAGTGTCTGTTAGTGAGTGACTGTTGGAGTTCCTAAGAAATGGTGGCTGGTTGCCTGCAGTAAAAATTAGTCCCTCATCCTTGACTTAGGGGGTGGGAGAGGAATGAGAGGTTGGAATCAGTCACCAGTTGAATTGTGATCTAGTGAGTCATGCCTCTGGAGAGAATGCCTCTGTAAAAGTCCAGAGGACTAGGTTTAACTTCCTAGGTAAACATTTGGATATTTCGGGGTTAGTGGCAGGCTTTGGAGAGGAGATGGGGGGTCCATGTCTTTCCCCTTCCTTTGTCCTGTACTTCTCATCCATTGGATAATTTTTGAGTTTTGTAACAAACTCTAAAAATTTAAATTTTTAGAAAAAAAATTTAAATTTCTAAAATAATAGAAATAGCTAAAATGGAGAAATAAATTATAATAACAAATTAGTTTTTATACTAAACTCTTAAATTCACAAGTGAAATCTTTGAGTTTTGTGAGTTGCTCAGCGAAATTAATTAGCCCAAAGAGATCTTAAGAACCTCTTGTCTATATTCAACCATCAGACTTACACCAGTTATAAGTGTGGGAATGGAAGTGGAAATCCAGTGGAACTGAACCCTTAACAACTGTAATTTTTGCTCTCTCCAGGTGAATGGCAACAAAATTGAGTTGAACTGTAGGACACCCTCTAGTGATGTGCGAAAGCCCCCTTTCTTCACGTTGGAATTGGAGTCAGAATTATCAGTAGATGAGATTATAGAATTAATGGGTCATAAAGGATTGATCATATAGACTATAAGAGAGACATTGATTACTATAGATCTATGTAGGGGGAGTCATTGTAGAGTTTTGAGCAGAGAGGTGGTGTAATCCACAAACACTTAATATGATTGGCTAAGAATCAACTGCAAAGGAAGAAGTGGACAGCAGTTAGGTGGTGTTGCAGTTATCTGGATAAGTAATGATTGTGGTGATAATGAGAAATAGGCAAATTCTCAGTACATGTTGGAGGCTGACCCAATGGGATTTTCTCATGAGCAAGCGAAGAAAGATCTAGGGATGAGACAATGGTTTTCAGTTTGAGAAATTGAGACAACTAGAGTGATAACAAAGGAAATGAGTCAGCCCCTCCTTGTCTTTCCACGCACCTCTCCAAATTTCTTACCACCACATTATTTCTTCTATCTCCCACAACTTTTTAAAGTTTGCTACTGATATCTTTCACCATTTAATACTTGGTATCTTCCTTAGTTCTTCTGTCATGTTTACCATTGCGTGTAATTTTCCTCTTATTTTTCACTAAAAAATAAAAAAGCCCAACAGACTCTCTAAGAACTGAATGGTCAGAATTAATATGGCCAGAATTATGACCTTCAAAACCAGAACTCCTATTGTCTTCTCTTGATGTATTTAATGGTGAAGCCTGAAGATGAATGAACTGGGTAGTAAGAAATCTATATTATTTTTCAGATTATGTGATCTTGGATAATAAGTAAAATTTTCCTGGATTTAGTTTTTTTCAATAAATGTCAGAAAAGGAGTAAGTGGCTGGTAAAATTATGTGTAGAACTAACAACTAATATAGGTGACTCATTTTTATTTTTAGCATTTCTACTTCTTAGGAGCAACATGAGTCCATGAATGGTACAGAACAATTGACTGTTGCTTGTATTGATGGCTTGTTGTTAATGATAAAGAAACATTTTATTAGATATCTTTTATATTCTAGGTATGTTGCTAAATGCTGCAGAGAGCATTCAATTGAAGAATTTGTGGCATTTTCCATAAAGGTTTAATCATTCTAGTAAGTCATTTATGTAGCTAACCCAATGAAGGGTTATGTGGTATATTGAAAAGCCAGAGTTAAAGGAGTCGAGGTTAATCCTAATTAGAGAGAGTGTGTATTGGAATATACCAGTAGTATTAATACTTGTGCTTCATACTGAAGAATGATAAAAACTATTATGAATAGAGATTAAGAGTGAGAGAAGTAAGATATGGTATGTTGATGGGAAAGTAGTCTGATATAATTCAACAGTGACTAGGTTAACTTAGAAATCAAGTATTAATTTCAAAGTCTCAAGCCATTTTGAAGAGATTAAATTTTGATGACTAGGAAATGGAAAACCTCGATATTATTTCAGCTTTAAGAGTTTCGTTTCTTCTCACCCAGAACTTATCATCACTTTCCTGATTCTACCTCATTTCTTTCTTATCTCTTCTCAAGTCAAACTCATTGAGCCCTTTGAAAGCTCTTGATTTTCTCTCTAGTCTAACTGCCATTTGTTATTTCAGCTTTTTCAATCTCTGTAATGCATGCCATTAAATTCCAGACCTGTAGTCATAGAATGTTTGGAAACAATTGTTAGTGAACACATCATTGTATCATCATCATCATTGTCACCCCATTGCTCATCGATTTGCTCGAGCGGGCACCAGTAACATCTCCATTGAGAGACTTGTTACTGTTTTTGGCATATGAATATGCCACGGGTAGCTTGCTCTGCTGTGTGGGCAATATACTCTTGGTAGCTTGCTGGGCTCTCCGAGAGGGGCGGAGGAATCGAACCCGGGTCAGCCATGTGCAAGGCTAACGCCCTACCCGCTGCGTTATTGCTCCAGCCCTAGTGAACACATACATATAAAAATTTTAGATCATGTCTTATGATTGAATTTAGGTTTTTACTCTCCTACTTAAATATCCAGATACATTTTATCTCCCTTTCTTTCTACTTTTTCGACATTTACTTCTTAATAAACTCTGTGTTATCAGTTCTGGAACAAACCAATGCATTATTAATTGATCTTGACAATTTTATTAAAATTAAAACATGTATTATATTAATCACCGCTTTTTCTTTGCAAGTTTGATATTATAAGGATATTTATAAGTTTTTTCAGCCACATAGCATATATAGACACATGTTATGTTTAAACAAGGAAGATGTAATTACTGTTACTTTACTCGAGTTAGACCATTCAAAATCTATGTGTTTGTACTATAAAACTAGATCTTGAAATCTTCTAGATGTGGCAGTCCATGAACATATGGCAGCAAAAAGTACATCTTACTTTTAACTGAAATTTAATACAGTTAAAATTATGAATATAAATAATAAAAACCCTTAGTTTTAGCAAGATCTGTGTATCTGTCACCAATAAATATCACAGATAAATATTACACATTTTATAATTGTTTCAGATCTCTCAAAATGTCATTTATATTCACAATTACTTTGAAGTTATGGAAATTATTAAATATACCACTAGATTGTGATATTTAATAAGTTACAGGAGCATATCTATTGTTTGATCACTTTCAATTTAACAATTTAAAAATGTGTTTAATAGAATTTCTTTTGTCGTGTTCTGTATTTTCATACACATTAAAATATTATTCTCAGAAAGTTTCCACATATCTCATCATGTTGTCAAAGAAATTTGTAGGACACAAAATGTCCTAAATTAGGTAAATTTTTGAATTGGATTTAAATAGATACCATTACCATAATGGCAGGTTTTTCTTCTTTGTCTTTCCTTCTATTTTCATGAAGCAATAGATTGTTTAGAAGCAATGGATACTTTCTACTTACTAACAACATAGCCATAGAAAATGACCAAGCACATTTTTTATCCCACAAACTCCCCTTGTCTTTGTAACTAAATAGTTATGCTTAGAAAGTTTATAGAGCTTGAGAAATCTTAGAAATGTCAATAATATACCACATTTAGTATCATATTTTCTATACTTGTACGTGTTTAAGAAAATCATAATAAATAGTTTCTGTAAAAATGGATTCATTATACCTTTTTGATCTTTTTCCTCATTACTGTACTACATAACACACCCCAATAACACTTCTCCATTATTTGTTAACATGTTACGTATGATATGTGTATTCATTGTATGTAACTCATCTGTTCATGCCTACACATAAATAGGCATGACTTTTCCTGGGTAACTTCTAAATATGTACAGACTATTCTGTGATTTGCTGGACATAAAACCAGAATACCCGCTTTCCCTTCCCTGAAGCCTGCTCTATATCCTATGCTGGTCAGACTTGCTTTGTAACTTGCAGTTTGTCTTCTTGCTAATAAAGCCCTTCTTTTCTTTAAAATACATTTGATAATATCTCTTTTGAGTTGGAAATTATCCTCCCCAAATTATATTTTGTAATCATAAAAGCACAAACAAAGTTACATTTATGTGCACAGGCGTATATTAACATACGCATAGTTGAATATACAAAGCTATCAAATTCTACCTACTATGCAGTGAAAAGCATTTTTGTTATACTTTAGAGATAAGACTGAAAATGGATGTTTTCATTACCTTAAAGACTAGGATTTTTAAAAAATTAGTCTGCTTCTTATCTGTTGGGGTGTTTAAAAATACTTACTAAATTTTCACTAATTACCTCTTCCCATTAAATAGTATTATTTTTGCCATGTTGTGATTTAATCATTAGTTTCATTTTTTTCTTTTTTTTTATTTTTTGGGTCACACCGGCAATGCACAGGGGTTGCTCCTGGCTCCGCACTCAGGAATTAATCCTGACGGTGCTTGGGGGACCATATGGGATGCTGGGAATTGAACCCAGGTCGGCCACATGCAAGGCAAATGCCCTACCACGGTGCTATCACTCCAGCCCCTAATCATTAGTTTTTTAATGATTATTATTTACAAAGTTAAATTTTGAATGCCTTAAAATTTATCTTTCAAATTGTTAATTTTTGGCAATGGTTTTGTTCTGCTTATATGTTCCTCTTTTTGTTCACTCACCTTTTAAAAAAGTAGTTTTAATGATTTAGTACTATCTTTATAATACTACATAGAATACCTTGATGTGTATATATCCTTCACCCACTACTAAGGTTTCAGTGTTATTCACACTATCAAACTAATACCTTTCTGTTCCTTTCACCTCCTTCCCCCTTGCTAACCACAATATTCTTCTTAGAGTCTGAGTTCCATTTATGAGTTTTATTTATGCTAGTGGACTCCTGGTCTCACCAGCTTCATGTTGCAAAGTAGCACTTTTGTCATTGAACTCTTCTCTGGTCCTGGGACTTTAACTTTTGATCATTCCCTACAAACCCTAGTGGAAAGCACTGTCTTATCTCTTGTTTAGTACTAGTGGATGTGGGGAGCGTGTTTTAAGCAGTGCTGGGGCTACTCCCAGTGTTTCTCAGTCAACCAGGCCTGAGGGCTCAGTGCTGGCACCAACTCAGTGGTGTTATTTAGACTCTGGGGTCTTGGGAGTCTCCAGGTCTACACCCTGTGGTGCTGGCTAGGGGCATATGGTACCTGAATTCAAACCCAGGTCCTGATGCTTGGCATGCACTCCTGAACACTGAGCTATCTCCCTTATCTGATTTTTAAAAGCTTTATTCAATTAGGGAGAGGAATAGATAAAATGCCTTCCACAAATCTGCATGTATCTTTCACAAATGTCATTCAAAAAATTTATTCTAGTTCTGTATTTTTTTCGATAAAAATATTGAGTATACTTGAATGCGTCCTTTATTGCTAACTTGCTGTCATAGAGTCTATTCTATCTATCTATATCAAGGTATCTTTATTTAAGCTTGTACATAAGTTACTTTTTTTCTGGGGGGGTCACACCCAGGGGTTACTCCTGGCACAGGGGTTACTCCTGGATCATGCACTCAGGAATTACTTTTGGCAATGCTTGGGGGACCATATGGGATGCTGGAAATTGAACCCTGGGCAGCCGCATGCAAGGCAAATGCCCTACCTGCTGTGCTATCACTCCAGCTCCAAGTTACTTTTTGTTTAATAAGTCAAGTACTTGAATAATTCCTCCTGATTGGGAGTCATGGTTTAGTTAGATAGCTGTCAAAGTTCTTTGAATATTTCAGGAACCCCATAAATGCCAATTCATAACAAATAAGAGTTTTTCCGATTGGCATATACCTGGTACATCTTCAAGTATTGCATTTTTTTGGTTAGTTTTATTTTTGCAGGCATGGGGGAGGGGCACACCTGAGTGTCCTCAGGGTTTATTCTGGCTTTATGCTCAGAGACCACTCCTGGTTGTGTGTGAGGTGACTGGGATTGAAAGTGGGTTGGTGCCATGAAAGGCTCTGCCTGCTATATTACCGAACCCCTTTGAAATATTTCTTGAGATAACTAGGTAATATTAAACTTTGTTAGGAAGTTGTCTACAATAGGTTGTATGTGCTGCATGGGTTCGACCAAACTTTCTTAACTGGGAGACATATCTGTAGGCTATCAGCATATTTTAAGACAAATATAGATGTGGAAGTCATGCAACTGGTGGGCCAAAGCATGAGATTGGGTGGGCAGGTAGGGGGTAATTGGTAGAACAGAGGGACCACAGGAAGACAATAAAGTTGGAAGGGGGCCACAGATGGAAAATACTTAACAAATACTGGTTTAGATTCTATATGAAGTATGCAGTCAACCTCATTCTAAAAAAGTTATGTTATATTAGGATAGATTGTATCTGAGGCATATGCTACTGCATAAAGAAATTTCACATTACTTTATAATGCTAGCATCTCCAGCACCCACTTGTCCCATTTAGCAGCAGCCCTAAGCATAACAGAAAAGTTGGAAGTGCACATTGTTGGAGAAAATATTTAGGGTATTTTCCAGGAAATATTACTGTTGTTCAAGGATATCTCTTACAAAGGTGGCATTCCCCATGACAATGTAAGTTCTGACATTAACTTAGTAAGTTTTGAATTTGTTATCTAGGTATATTAACATAGTATAGTAGGTAGGTGGTTAAAAACTATTGCTTTGAGCTAAGACTACAGAGAATTAATCCGTGTCCTGGATTAATGTTATTTCATTCAACCTTGACCATGTTGGTCCTACCTCCCCTTAATTAACATTATTATAAAGTGATGTTGAATGAGAGAGCATCACCAACTTTATAGCTTTCTGCCAAGGTAGAGTCTGAGGATTACAGCTAATTTTTCACTACATTTTCCTAAGGATGGCCATGCTTGGGACTACTCTTGGCTTTGTGCTCAGGGATTACTCTTGACATTATTCAGGGGACCAGATGTAGATCGAACCAGGTTCGTTACATGCAAGCATGCAAGACAAGGGCCTGTGCTATCTTTCCAGTCTTTCTGTAGATTTTATAAAGCACAGTCTTAGTAAGGAGACCCATAAAGCTGCAAAGGTTTTCCTTCTGCCTTTGAAAAACTTGAGTTACCTAATATTATTGTGTCTGTATTGCTGTATTCCAAAAACCCTGAAAGGAAAGGCAATGAGATGTTTATCAGAAATTTGGAGAAAAGAAGAGTGAAGGAAGAAACTCCATTTTTGCAATGATGTGATGAAAGATCTTCTGAAATTTGGTTACTTTACATAAATGTTTCTTTCATTAGCTCGAGTCCTAACTGCATTCTCGGCATTGTTCTCTGGTGGGGGTGGGAGGAATCTCTTCCTCAAGAAATTGTGTTTTATTCTAGTGTGTGCCTCAAGAAATCGGAGAGCTTATTTGTAAATCACGTTATACTATAGGACCAAGTGAAATTAATGCTGTATGGGGGAAGAGAGGGAGAAGGTTCATTACTTTGGGCCATAACCCTCTGAGAAAGCTTCTCTACTGAGAAATAAAAACCCTGAAGAATTTCTTCTGAAATCCAGCGTTTGACTTGAGAGGGTTAAGAATCAGTCGTTTGCTGGCCAGGTTTGAGAAGGATGTTTAATGAAACTCAGTTAATGAGGCTTTCAAAGAGCAGAAGTGCTTTGACTAGAGGCAAGTTCCGCGTGTCTAGTCATCATCGTGGTTTGCTCATGAGTAAAAGGCTTTGTTGTAAACACTTTCTGTGTCTAGAGGGCTCTTCCGTTTAATGGAAGGGGAATTGCAGTTCCTTCTAAAGGCCGAAAGAGGGCGCCTGGAGCTTTCCAAATGCTTGTTAGCCCTACATGAGCGTTAGCATTTGTCAGAATGTTTTCCAACTCCTAGAGAATAGACCTGATTAAAACATGATTTTGGAACCGTGGCGGGACGTGGAAGACATGGCCAGTCAGGTTCTGATCCTTTGTTTTGAAATTGAAAACAATTTTATTTTGCTTATCTAATATTAATGAATCGAAATCTAATTTCCTTTTGTGTTTATAGTGCAGAAAGCCACTAGTGTCATGAGTTGCTGTTTTGACAGCCAAAGAATACAGCAGAAAAAGACTAATATTAATTTTTGCCCTGAAAACTCACCTTTCTGAATCTATTGCCAAAACTCTAGCTTGTGATTTGTTTGCTAATTTATTTATGGATTTATGGGTTATGAAAGGGTTCTCTCCTTTCTTTTATTTCCCGTAAATGTCTTACAATCCTTAACTGAAAAATCTGGGCTGTCTTGAAGTCTGAAGGACTCTGGAAGCTCATAAAGTTTTGAAGAGAGGGCCATTAAGGTTGAAGATTACATCCTGAGAATTGGTGTGTGGGACCAGTATAAACATGACTGACCAACTTTGTTCACAATTGCAAGGATTAGTCTTATTTTTGTTTTGCCTTTAAGGGCAATCCTGCCCAGAGGCTAGGATGAACTAGGAGATCTCTTGAGGTAAGATCAAGGGCACATACGAATTTCCATTAGTCTTTTAAAAACAAAATAATGAACGGGCTAGAGCAGGGCTGTGAATGAGGATTCTTGCGGACTTTTAGCCTTCATCTAAAATGGACTGAGTTTTGCAGAGATCTGAGAACCTCACCTTTCTGCATTTTAGTTGTCTCCCAGTTCAATTTAAAAGGAAAAGTAGAGTTGCCCACATTCATTTGGACTTCCCCCCTGGGATTAATTTTCAGAAGCCCCAGTGTAAAATCTGTGGATGAGCAGGGCCATTTGTTTCCTTTTTATCTTTATCCTCAGTAATAAGCATAATCTCTAGCACTTAACAGTAACTCAACGAATATTTGTTGAATAAGTGAAGGAGATAAAAAGATAACCCTGTTTTAAGACAGGATGAATTTACAGTTGATACCCTGTTGGCAAAAACTATCAATAATGGTGGTGATAAACTGGCTGCATGTTGTTTCAAAGTTTATAAAAACCCATGTGTGTGTGTGTGTCTGTGTGTGTGTGTGTCTGCGTGTGTGTGTGTGTGTCTGTGTTTGTGTTGGTATGTGTTTACTTAGAAGATAATTTACTTTTTCTTAAAAAATACTTAAAAAATCATTTAGGCACTGTAATACAAAGCTGTTGATACAGTGTTTCACTACTTGTCTCAACTACCCCTACCATGACCCTTTCTCTCCCCCTTCCCACCACCTTAAATATATTTTTAAAGAAAATATACTGTGTAGTGCTTTTTATTGCACAAATAAATCTAACATTATAGTTTAAAAATTCTAAAATCTATTAAAAATCACAGTTTAAGGGATACTCGGAATTTTAAAAATACTTAAGTAATTTTATATGTTTTCTTTTAGCTTCTGTGGATAAAGTTGTTTGTGTTTTTGTCTCAGTTCTGTAACTGGGAAACAAGGTGCTGAAATCTATTTTTGTTGTTATTATTGTTGTGGTGTTGTTGTTGTTTTGCCACACCCAGTGTTGCTTGGGGGTTACTCAGGAATTGCTCCCGGCAGTACTTGGGGGAACTATATGGGATGTCAGGGATCTAACCTGGGTTGACCTTGTCCAAGGCAAATGCCCCACTCACTGTACTATCACTCCAGACCCTAAAATCTTCAAGGCTACCTATAAGCAGGATGAACATATTATTTGCTTAATGGAAATAATTCTGAGATTTATTTATTTATTTATTTATTTATTTATTTATTGCTTTTTGGGTCACACCTGGCGATGCACAGGGGTCACTTCTGGCTCTGCATTCAGGAATTACTCCTGGCGGTGCTCAGAGGACCATATGGGATGCTGGGAATCAAACCCGGGTTGGCCGCGTGCAAGGCAAACGCCCTACCTGATGTGCTATTGCTCCAGCCCCCAATTCTGAGATTTAAAGATACTAGTACTTTGTCTTTAACAGCATATAGTGAACTGATCTGGAAAGTCTGACTGTAAGGTTGTTCTACTAATGAGTAAATGAAGACTTTGCTCAGGCTTTCTCACTCAGGACACTGTGCTCTAAAAGAATATGGTTTCTCCATTCTCACATTGTTACCAGAATCATAATAAAGGATGGTCATGAAGCATTTCAAGATCCATGTAGTACAAGGTGCATTGTCAAAAATTGTATTCAACACTCTTTTTGCTAGTGTTTGTTATAATTTTGTTTCATGATCCCTTAGAAACTTTGAACTATAAAAGACCGAAATTCTTGATTAGCCTAAACACTCAATTTCTGTATTGTGACAACTAATAGAGGAACTCGTGAACTTTAAAAAAAAAAATTATTTATTTATTTATTTTTTTAAATAAATTTTATTGAATCACTGTGAGACAGTTACAAGTTTTAATGTTTGGGTTACAATCTCATAATGATCAAACACCCATCCCTCTACCAGTGCACATTCCCCACCACCAATATCCCGGGTACACCCCTCCTTTTCCCACCCTCCCCCTGCCTTCCTGGCAGACAATATTCCCCATACTCTCTCTCTCTCCTTTTGGGCATTATAGCTTTCAACACAGACACTGAGAGGTCATCATGTTTGGTCCATTGTCTACTTTCGACACACATCTCCCATCCCAACTGATTCCTCCAGCCATCATTTTCTTAGTGATCCCTTCTCTATTCCATCTGCCTTCTCCACTCTGCTTATAAAGCAGTCTTCCAGCTATGGGGCAATCTTCCTGGCCCTTGTATCTACTGTCCTTGGGTGTCAGCCTCATGTGATGTTATTTTATACTCCACAAATGAGTGCAGTCCCTCTATGTCTGGGACCCGTGAACTCTTATACATACTTGCAATAAAATTTTTCATCATATGCTAAAAAAAATCTCACTTTATTGATGAAGGATAAACATTTCTGGTTTGGTCAATTTGCCTTTATTATTAGACTTAATTTTAAGTTCTTATTATTATAAAATCCTGCACATTTTGTGGGAAAATTTGAAGTGTTCCCTGCTTTGACTTCACGGGTAGGAATCTGTGAGTCTGAACATGCCATCACCATTTTACATTTTTTGTTGGATTTCGTACTTGGTAACTGTGGTTCTGTTAGGGCATATCTGTCCCTCACATATTTTGCTTATAGAAGAAATCTAAAATAGTTTTTGCTCAAATTAGAATGATGGAGTTGTGGAAGGTTCACAAATATAAAATAACAACTTAGAAGCCAGAGTAAGATCATTAAAAACAGGGAACCTAGAACTGTGTTAAGCTGTGAAGTTCTCAAAAAACTTTATCTCTCTGAACTTCTCTCTGCTGTTCAGGCTGGTCACTTGTTTCTTCCAGTCTTTTTTTCTCCTTTAAATCTTATTTCCATTTTTCCATTATTATCTGAAATTAGAATACATTAAATCATCTTCTGATAACATTCAGAAAAATTTTCGTGACTTATATAACCATACAGCGGATAGGGCATTTGTCTTACACGCGGCTGGCCTGGATTTCATTCCTCCATCCCTCTCGGAGAGCCTGGCAAGCTACTGAGAGTATCTTGCTTGCATGGCAGAGCCTGGCAAGCTATATGTGGCATATTCTATATGCCAAAAACAGTAGCAACAAGTCTCACAATGGAGACATTACTGGTGCCTGCTCGAGCAAGTTATGAGCAACGGAATGACAGTGACAACCATACAGGCTTATTTTTTTCTTGCTTTTCATGGAATGACTGTTTCTTTTTTTCTTTTTGGTTCACACCTGGAGATGCTCAGAGGTCACTCCTGGTTCTGCACTCAGGAATCACTTCTGGCAATCCTCAGGGGATCATATGGGATACTAAGGATTCAACCTGGGTTGGCCTTGTGCAAGGCAAATGCCTTATGTGCTTTATTATCCACCCCCCACCCCATATGGATTCACTGTTGTCATCACTTTGGGATCTATGCTGAATACACAGCCATTAAGGATGCATGACTGTTTTGTGACATAGAGAAGGAAGAAATGACCAATTGAACATGGGCTGCAAAAGACTTATCTTGGAATTGATGTCCTGCTGATATATATATATATATATATATATATATATATATATATATATATGTTTCAAGCAAGTCTAGGGACAAACATGACTGCACAAGCTAAGGAGTGGAAGTACCATCTGGAGGGTAACTGGAATATCTAGTGGAATAGTTATGCAATTTGCAATTTGCCACAGTCCATTTTAGACTTACCTGAGATAACTTGTTGGGATCATATATCTCTTCAGAGGACCATAAGGATTCTCACTTATCTTTTTATCAGTAAAAAACCTAACCTTGTACAAATAGTTTAGGATTAAAATCTGAAAAATTCTCATCGGAGTGCTATTTTATAATCCTTTGATAATAATGCTTTTAATTAAATACTATGATCAGTATTTTCTTATCAGATACTAGGTTCAAGTCATCAGCATGAATAAGAATTCCTTTGTTAAGAGAAATTACTGTCCAATGGTGTAAAAACATGTAGAATCAACTAGCTACACAGGCATATGTATTTGAAATTCTGCATTCTAAGTAACTTCTTCCCACTGAGTTTATCAAATACTTTTGATTTTGAATTCTAGGTTGTGTTATTTTTATGCTTATTTAAAAAATCACACAGTACTTCCTTCATGCAAGAGGTATTGTTTTGTTAATACTGTCTTTAAATTTTTCTTTATAATTTTTTTTAAGTTGAAATTTAATCAGGGTTGGGTAGTAAGATGTTTGTTTACTGCCTTAATCTTAGGCTTCTTTTGGAAGGACCAGAAACTGAGTGAACTCCTGTATAGCCAACATAAGTGAAGTGTTTGAGGTATTGGTAAGCAGGATATAGTGTCTTGGGTGCCAGCCAAACTCCTGGAGAAGCCATATATTAAAGATGTGTATTGAGGGTCTGAAGTGACAGTTCAGTGTGTCGGGTGCTTGCCTTGGATGTGACCAACCCATGTTTGATCTCTGGTACCACATATGGTCCCCAGAGCTAACCAGGAGTGATCCATGAGCACAAGAGTACTACAAGGTTGGTCCAAAAACTGAAAAAGAAAGAAAGAAAGAAAGAAAGAAAGAAAGAAAGAAAGAAAGAAAGAAAGAAAGAAAGAAAGAAAGAAAGAAAGAAAGAAAGAAAGAAAGAAAGAAAGAAAGAAAGAAAGAAAGAAAGAGGGAAGGAAGGAAGGAAGGAAGGAAGGAAGGAAGGAAGGAAGGAAGGAAGGGAGGGAGGGAGGGAGGGAGGGAGGGAGGGAGGGAGGGAGGAAGGAAGGAAGGAAGGAAGGAAGGAAGGGAGGGAGGGAGGGAGGGAGGGAGGAAGGAAGGAAGGAAGGAAGGAAGGAAGGAAGGAAGGAAGGAAGGAAGGAAGGAAGGAAGGAAGGAAGGAAGGGAGGGATTGCACTTGCTAAAAGCTGTCTGCTTTGGGCCCCTGCACACCACTGGTCAGAAGACCATCTTCTGGAAACTGTGGTAAGGAAAATAAGGAAAGAACAGAAGAAATCCTCACATGCTGGGGGAAAAGGCAGCTGGGATGGAGAAGGGAACACTAAGTGGATGATGCTTGGGGGGGGGGCGTTGCTCAGGTTGGGAGATACGTGCTGAAAGTTTAGTATAGAACAAATATGATGGCCACTTACTACCTGTATTGCAAGCCATAAAACCAAAAGGAGAGAGAGAGTAAAGGGGACTGTGCCTTCCATAGAGGTGGGGGTGGGGAGATGGAGAGGGGGTGTTGTTGGGAGTGTTATTTGGAACATTGGTGGTGGAGAATGAGCACTGGTGGAGGGATGGGTACTTGATCATTGTATGACTGAAACATAATCATAAAAGTTTGTAAATCTGTAACTATCTCACAGTGATTAATTAAAACTATAAAATAATAATAATAAAAAGAACAGAGTAAGGAAGAGGAGTCCTTCTGTCTTGTCCTCCAGTGTCTTAATTGATTAGGTTTAACATTGTGGCATCTAGTAAAATTAAAGGTTTATAGAGTTCAACTCTAGTAATGTAAACTAGAGCAAATAAAGGTGTATTTGGAGTTGAGAAGCAGTCAGTTGATAGCTGGCACAGTAACTGCAGAACATACTGTCTTTATCAGAAGGCAAAGGAAGAGACTTTGATATTTGTATTGAACCAGTACTATTATATGGAGTCAGTATCAATTAGAAGTGTTCTAGAAGGAACTAGAGATATGTTTGCCTTCTGTGGGAACTGATCTTGAAGGATAAATATAACATGGGTGTAGAAAAGAGGAAAATCAATGAAGAAAATATGTGTGTGTGTGTGTGTGTGTGTGTGTGTGTGTGTGTGTGTGTGCAAGGAAGAGGGTGAGCAAAGAAACAGGTGCTGGAGATTCATAACCTTTGCTTTCACTGTGTCATGATGGGAAGTAAATATAAAGATGAACTAGTAATTTTTGAATACGATTTTTAAGTAAAAGACAATAGCGTACCTTACTACCAATTCCCATTCTTTACAAAATATGCATTTTCCTTCTACATGTCTGGAATTCAGTGCTTGGTGTAACTTCATCAAGCATCTGTCACTCTTTCTACCCCTCAAATTATTTGATGTCCTCTGCAGATCTCTAAAGTGCAGTAGCATTGAAAACAAACTAACAAGCACACAGATTTGCTCTTTAAAATGTGCTGAAGGAAACAGGAGGAATTAGTCAATCTTTGAACGTGGTCTGATTTTGTAAAACTTGTGAGTCCAGATAAGAGGAAAAAGAATAATCACCTTTCTATAACATTCTACACTCAAAGTGTGCATAGGTTATTATTATTTTTTGGCTTTTTGGGTCACATCCAGCGATGCTCAGGAATTACTCCTGGTGGTGCTTGGGGGACCATATGGAATGCTGGGAATTGAACCCAGGTTGTCCGTGTGCAAGGCAAACACCCTATCCTCTGTGCTATTACTACAGTTCCTAGGTTATTTTTTAAGTGTATGTGTGTACATGTGGGGAAAGGAAGGTAAGATTAGAAATTTTTCACATAAGTCCCAGGAAATACATATATATATATACATATATATATATATATATATATATCTTTTTGGGTCACACCTGGCAATGCACAGGGGTTACTCCTGGCTCTGCACTCAGGAATTACTCCTGGCGGTGCTCAGGGGACCATATGGGATGCTGGGAATCGAACCCAGGTCGGCCACGTGCAAGGCAAACGCCCTACCCGCTGTGCTATCGCTCCAGCCCCCCAGGAAATACGTATTTTCAAGCGCGAATGCAAGTGATTTTTTCTCTTCATCCATCACCTGTTGTGTGCCCAGATAATAAGATATCTTCTGCTATTAAATTCTTTACATAGATGATAGAAAAAGGGAGACTCAGAAATGTTCAGTCAAGTCACCAGCTAGTGATGAAGTCAGATTTTGTTTTGTTTTGAATGTGAACATTCCTTCCCTGCCCCCCTCCCACCCCCAACTAGGACCTCTTGTCTCTAAGATGGTAGAGGAAACTGTCATTGGAAATTCAGCGTCTGACTTCAACTTGTGAGTGAAAATGAGCACCTGATGGCACTTGGAATTCTATTGCTCTGTCCTGAGGCACTGGATCTTGCAGTTATTTCCTTCTTTCTCTTTGCTATCAATTGATGTGTGTTTCTTTGTAATTTCTTGCCTAATTCCTTTAGATTGCAATTGTTTTCTCATCCTCTCTTCCTTTGTCAAAGTTCCATAGACTTAGAGAACACAGGTTTCTTCCTCTGGCTGACAGTGGCTCCTATTCCACTCGGTCATGCTTATTCGATTTCTCAGTTCATGTGTCCAGTTACTGGTCACTCCACTCCCCAAGCTCCACATTTAACTCTGTCTTTTGGAAAACCATGTTGGAGAAACTTCTGGAATTTCTATATATCTTGCACATATCTAGATTGTAAACAACTATTTAGGAAAAAATGAGAATTTTCTAAAAAAATTTCTATTAAAAACAGCTCCATCTATTCCAATGTGCCCTGTGTGATTAATTCATGGACAGCTTTTCATTCTTTGGAACTCTATAGGGATTTGCAGGCCTATTTTCAGCATTTAACTTCTTTGTTTAAAAACAAAGTGTAATGAAAAAAGAACATGGAAGGAAGCATCTCCACTTCATAAAGTATCATATAATATTTAAACAAATTTTATACTCCTAGGTATCACATTTATCTTCATTTGTCCCATTTTTTGAGTAATCTTTGTGCAGGATAAATAGAGGTTGTGGTCTGTGGAACGTTTTTTTCTTTTTAAATCTTAGTTTTTTGTAATTTCTGCTGACAATTGTTATTTTTAGCACTAAATACAAAATAAAATATATAAAGAAACCTCAGGATTCATTATCATCTCATTTTTCTAAACCCAGTTCCCCAAATTCCTAGGACTACTCCCAGGAGTGCTCAGCACTATGGTATGTGTATGTGCATGATGGTTTGGGTCAGGATGCAGAGTTGCTCAGCCTGGGGGTGCTGGGAGACATTAGGGAGTCTCTTTTGATTATGGAAGGCCATATGGTGATGGGAACCAAACTTGGAGCTTCCACATTCAAAGCATGAGCTCCGGCCCTTGTAGCTATGTCTTCAGGCTCTGCCAAATTCTTTGGAGAGTACATAAAGATCTAAACGGCATCTTAATAACATTTAAACACAATGTCTATTCAGTGTTTTCACTTGAAATGTTTAATCATGTTTAAAGAAAAAAATTAATTTGGTTTGGATTAATAACAGTGTAATCTTGTCAGTCTAATTTTATACTGTGCAAAAGTGATCAAATAGTATCTCCAATTTTTAAAAAAGAGCCACACCATTCTTTCCTCTTGCCTGATTTAAAAATAGGTGAAAAAGTAAGAGAATTGGGAAAAAATTCTCTTCCCATACTCTCCCTGGCTAATTCAGACCAACTGGGAAAAATCACATGATGGATAACGCATCAAAAATCCAGGCTGAAAATGGCCAAATCTATGAATAGCAGATATGGGAACCAGCCCAAGGCTTGTGTGTAGAAGGGTGAGAGATATAAATAGTGCCCTAAATTTTTCAAAGGTGATTTGAAACCTCCCAAGTGCGGATGACCTTGCTACTGAAAATAAGATGACAAGGGCAAAGTTGAACTTGCGCCCCATTGCAGGGCCTGTAGATTTACACTAATGTTCACAAATAAAGGGCTATTGCCCATCCCATGTCCCAATCATCAAGCTGACCAGGAGGCATGAAGTGTTTTCTTCCCCTTTGAAGACTTATTATATTTATCCTCCCACTCAGCTTTTTTTTCAAGAACGAAAGGCAACAGTGCAGAGGGGTGGATTTTCAAAAGCACCTTTCTGAGTTCCCTCCTAGGGATGACCAAGTATCTAGAAGACAAGCGATAGACTTAGTGTCAGAATTATGTATGCAGATGTGTTGCTGGCATCAAAAACCAGGTTGCTTTTTGCCCCCTGCATATTCTTCATTATGTCTGTTAACCCTCCACCCTCTGCTGACATCACTGTGAGTGTGGCTTGGAGCTTTCCTAGAAAAGTTTTTTTCTAAATTTGCTGACCCCTGCCTATCACAATATTAAGATACCGGCCATACCACTGTGCTAACTTATTATTATTTTTTTTGAGAAGGGAAGAAAGCATGCAGGAAGAAGGAAAGTTGTTTCACTGAAGTCCTCTGCATATTTTCCATGCTCGGCTGTTGATAAAATATCCTCTTATGTCTCCAAGGCTCTCTGAGCTGGATGAAGAGAGTTTGGTGACAGTGTGGAATACCATTAGTGAGATTCCTTTTGGTGACAGACAGATGTAAATGTATCCATCTAATTCTCTACTCTCAGGTCTCTGTCTGCAGATGGATGTTAATAATTAGTGGTTGCATCTCCTCCCTCTTTATCAAATTGGACTCTCCATAAATTCATCATTTCTTTTTTTTTATTTTCTCAAAGTAGCAGCAGCCCTGACAGCCTCCCTTTGTTCTTGTGTTTATAAATAATTTATAGCACAGAAATATCTCTTCTTAGTCTTAAACATAAACTAATGGAATAACACAACACGTTTGCCCAAACTACCTTTCACTTGGGGAGAAGGATGGGGTGGAAGAGACGTAGGGCTTCATTCTAACAAAGGGATGCCAAAGATCATAATGGAAAAAAATTGTCTACCTGAACATAGTTTCTAGTTTTTAACTCTCCCCACCCCATTCTAGTCATGTAGGGGAGTGCTTGGCAGCAAAGCAAATGATTTTATAATTTCTTTTCCAAATGGCACATACCTTGTTTGAATTCCCAAATACACAATGCATTTCATTAAGCTGTACAGAGAGGAGTCTATTATTCAATTAAGACCTCCACAGATGCTAAAAACATACCATGGTACATTTATTCCACAACTGTATGCTCATAACCCGTGCACAATCTAAACATCAAATTTCAGGGATTTGGTCCAAATTAGCAATAAAATCCACTGTGTTTGCCCTCTACTGGGTAGTAATGACTGTGTAGTTTTCCTGCATACCCAGTGGCCTTGTAGACAGCTTCCTAACTGTTTCATGTCGTCACTAGCACGGTGTTATAAACAAATATGGCTTGGATTTGTGCTAATGAAGGTAAATAGAACAATGTTGTATCTGTTTTTCAAGCTAAGATTGTCAGTAAAGGTGGATTTAACCATTTTCCTAGATTGCTCTAGGCTTGTGCATCACCTCATAGGAGATAGCTTATAAGTCATCATTTGATATCCTGGAAATATATTCAGGTTGCAGATAAATAACCCGCCTAACAATGCTAATGCAGAATGTCTGGCATGTAATTTAGATAGGAATCTGAACACCTCCTTACATCAGCTGTTAAGATTTTTCACTGAAGCACAAATAACGTCTTCTCTTCCATCTGGAAATGGGACCCAGAATGGAGACACCAGTTCTTTAGAATTGCAGAAGAAAAAAAACAAAACAAAACAAAAACCCCAAACCAAAAACCAGCCAAAACAGAGTAACTGAGCAACTGGCTGAACCAGAATGGCAGCTATAAATAACCAGGCCATGGTGAATTCACGGGGAAATGCCTGATCTTATAGATCATAATTGTAACTAGTGTGAGTATGGGAGCGTATCTTTCTTTGGGGTTTTCATTTCTAAAGCCTTTTCTAAGGCCTGGATGACTGGGCAGAAGAGTAGATACACATCCAACACTTGCCACTTCAGGGAGTTGAATGAGGAAGCCAGGCCACTGCTGGGGATAGAGCCTCAATACAGTTCAGAAAGACTAAATACCTTTAGATTAAGCCCCGTCAAAGAAAGGGACTGGGCTTGACTGAAGAGGAATTTGGCTGGTATTTCGGGTCAGATTCTCTCACAGTCCCAATTGTCTTGCTCTTGGCAAATGATGATTTTTTTTTCCCTCCTAAAAATGGGGTGGGATTAATATTTCGACTTTGGCTTTGGAATGTTTTCTCCCCGGAAACAGCAGACAGCCAGCAGTATTGGCCGGAGTGATTCATGCATGAAGCATGAAGAGTGGGTTTCTTTTCTTTTCTTTTCTTTTTTTTTTTGTTGAGGTATTGGGGGACAAAATAATTACTGGCTTGTATCACAGCCCAACAATTAAGAAGAAATGAAATCCTTTCCTTGGCTCTAAAATATTTCTACAGAAGTACTGAGCTCTCCCCCCCTCCCACGCCCACCCACAAGATATCTGTCTTTTAGGTTCTGCTTCTATCTCTGGGGTCTTTCTGGGGGTAGGGACATAGCTAACAGGATAGCACCAAGAAAAAATATTTTTTTATTCAAAGCACAGAATGTGAAGCACTCTAGTGTGTCTTTTTTTTTAACCCTCTTTTTTGTCATTCCCTTGGAAATTGATATTATCAATGTGACAGAGTCTATAGGTGGGGTGAGAAAGGGGAGCTATAGGGAAGCAGATGAGAGCATTTTTGGGGTAGAGGTTTCACTAAGAAAACACAATTTTGATCATACCCCTCAATTGAGAGAACTGAAGGGGAAAAGTAGGATATCCCAGAGCATTTAGATAAAAAATAATATTCAGTTTAATGATCATCTGAGGACATAAGAGCACCTTTTAAAATTCTGAAACTTTCCTGCTTGTTTGTGTTGTGACATCCATGGCAAGGCATTCAATTCACTGCTCAGGTTCTTGTAATCTGGTTCATTCTGTTCTTAGCTAACTGGCCGAATATGGTTTGGTTTGTAAGGCAATTCTATTCCCCACTGCATTCAACTGCTATTATTAATTACCGCCTTTGGCCTAACATTATGCCTTGATAATACTTGAGCTGTTACACTCTGCGATTATTGGAAGGCTATGCCATACACAAAAGCATTATGCTTAAGACAATAGAGGCTGCTTATTTGATAGTAGAAGATGTCAGGTGGAGACAAGCACAGTTGGCTAGAACTGACTTGAAGCTCATACAGAAATAAGGGGCGAGGTGATCACAGCACAGCATTAACTGTGCGTGAGAGACACACAATTCTACGTGGCAATTTTCATCATACATTTTCCATGGAAGAAGGGGGGAAATGGGCTCTGAGTAAATGATGGGTGAATACAGAATCAATTGTAGTATATGACAAGACACTTTCTCTCTTTGTTTAATATATAAATCAGGAGCACTTATGAATTGATATTAATTAAAATAATGTATTTGCTTTCTTTCAACAGTAATGTCAGCCTTGTTAAAAAACGGAACGCTAAATCTTCATTAGACTTTCAATATTAAAAAAACTTGCATGAAATATGAATTAGCATTTAACTTGTTGCTCGTTAGTTGGAAGGAGAAGAGCATGCAATTGGCATTTAGCATCGTACATAGAAGCAGACTCGGCTTTCCCAAACCCAGGAATAAGTTGGTCTCCAGAGGCTACCGAGGGAATCATCCATCATTACCTCCTAACAGGAGTGATTGCATCCCAAATGGAATTGCTGGATGTGATCACATTCGTGGAATGAAGTTTTTATCAAAAGGCTAATGCATGGTCAATCTACAAGATGTCGGACCACAAAGAGTCAGCTTTTATAAAGGGTTCCTGGCACTCTGTTGTTATATATTTGGGAACGTGAGCTAAACAAGCTTTGTTTTAGAATAATGAACACATCTATTTCACTTCTCTACAGTCTTTGCCAAACAAAAAGGAAAATATATCAGAACATGCTCATACTTAGGGTTAAAATTTTAATTTTTAGAAGTCAATGACTTCTTAAAGAGGAGTGTGTGGGTAAGAGACTTTTGCACATTCTATTCAGATAAATGGGTACTTGATATCTTCTGATTATTGTTGCACGCGTCTCCTGAAATTAGTGCAACTATCGTTGGAATGACCAGGCTGAGGCCGCATTATGAAACTCCAACGATCTTACTGGTAATGGATTGTTTTAGGTAAAAATGACTCGTAACTGCTCTTGCTTATGAAATACACCATTGGTCTTATAATTATGTTCCACCTGGATTTACATATTTGAAAAAAAAAGTGATTGAATTTTAGATCTCTAGGGGTGCTCTGTACATGCACACAGAGACCACAAGGTGGTGGTATGGTGTCACCATAATTTTTAAGAACAACAAGAAAAAGGGGGTTTGTTTAATGAGCTTGGACTCACAAGCCTGCTCATCTAGTGAACTGTGACTTTTCAAATACCAACCTATTAATGTCAAAGGCAATACTGAAGGGAACAGTTCTGTTTGATTTAAAAAATACAGACAATGTGAAGTCCACTATGGCCCAGTATCTATCACCTATGGGGCTCCATTCATGCCTAATGCTTTATTCAAGCTTAGACCTAGTTTTTATATATCAGATTAATACATATCTACAGCTTTGCACCTTTCTAGTTTGATTTTTTTATCATCAGGGCTCGCCGGGGCCATTTTCATTCCCTTACTATAGCATCTGCAAGCAGGTGGATTAGAGATAACTCTCATTGTGCTTTGTTTTTCTCCCGACACTGTCATTAATCATTCCTTAAGCCACACTTCAACTTGTAGTAATCAGGACTGGCTGCTCCTGAGCTGCACAAGAATTGCCTCTTGCAGTGTAATATGGAATTGGAAGCGAATGGCTGAGGCCAGACGCCTCTTCTACATTCCCCATCTATCTCATCATTTAGGTATTTATCCATCTCGGGCTTGTACAGAGAGCACCTCTCTCCTTCCCAGGAGGCCGCAGATTGCAACAGAGGATCAGATTTGTTACCAGGCTTTGGGCTTTGATTGTCCTCTTATAAGTTCGGGATTAAAGTGAAATTTCCCACAGGGCTATGCAGGATTTGCTAGCATTTAACTGTTTAACCTGACTGTTTGTGAATGAGAATCCTGTGGTCAACTATTCCATAGAGAATATTATGGTAAGCCGAGCCTGAGTGGTACACATTCCGGTGTGTGTCTGGAAAGACCAGTGCAGTTGATTCCAATTAACTTCATATCTGAATGAGTTGTTTCTGTGTACACAGAGACCAGTGATCCTAAGGTAAAAAGGAAACCGACACACTTCCTTCCATGAAATATCAATGTTCATTTTAAATACTTTCAAAACTGGAATGTCAAAAGTATGATCTCCACTTTGGATTTTTATACTGACTGGAAAATTTATTCACACAGGATTGTTTTATATTTTGTGTATTTATTTTATCTTTCCTAATTTGGTTGCTAATTCAAACCCAACAATGATCTGGTATTTAACAAATAGGTCTTTGAATATGACCAAAACAGAAATAGTCATGAATTATTTCATGCTTACTAGCTACTAGGATAAATATGTACTTAAAATATTTTAGGTCATATGCAATACTTAAACAGTTTTCTGTTGCTTTGTTATTTCTGAGGAATAAAAATTTTAAAGGTGTCCATTATTTTCCAAAGCTAAACAATGGGGAATTGGAGGGTGGATATTAAAAAAAAAAAAACCCAACAACAGCCAAGTTCCTACTTTCTATTGTTGATTTTCAGATTTGTATCTACTTAAGAGAAGAAATTGAAAGATTTCAAAAATCGTTGTTTCCCTGTATTGAGGGAATTGTGTGCCCATTCACTGTCATTATTTTATTTAACGTGAATGTCTTTTAAGTGCATTAAATGATATTGCTCATTTTGTATGTTTCATAAAAAGCAATAGAACAAGAAGGCAACAGAAGTATGGAATTTAGCATACTATTTTAAGCTTATGGTGAAAGTCATCTTTTGCCAGGGAATGGAACAAATGATTTCATCTTTTATCACAGATCCACCTTTGTATATCTTACTCTAATTTTGTGATGTAAAAATGAAGCACACACCTAAACAGAAGTAACTTCTAAAGAGCACCTTTTAAAAAGTTAGTCATAGCAGTTTGAAAAATTAGAAGATTTTTTTCAAGCATCTCACTGGGTGCTTGAAATGTATCCTCTCAGGATGGGTTGTGTAGGTGGCAAATTGATCATTTGGAGCGAGAAGTGAGAAGCAAAGTGACAAGGCTATCATGGTCTGTGGTCTAATTTATTTGTTTTGCTGCATCTGAAGTAGACACTCTTACTTAGGAGTCGCTTTCAGAGCTGTGGTGATGGCCACTGATCTTGAGCCTTGTAGGAGCTTTGTTTGGTGTTATAAACAAGAACACAAAGTATGCACAAAGGGTTGGCACAAGTATATTTAACCCCATTTACTATATTCTTAGAATTAGAGGCACTGAATTCAGATGTGGGTGAAAAGTTCTCTCTCTCTCTCTCTTTCTCTCCCTCTCTGTCTGTCTGTCTGTCTGTCTTTCTCTCTCTCTCTCTCTCACACACACACACACACACACACACACAATCTTTCCTTTCCCGTCTTTCTTCTTTCTCCCTTCCTCTCTCTCTCTCTGTTAAATGCAAGAGAAATCTCCTCAGATTCACATGAGTAATTTTCAGCTGTGTATTATGCTCCTGAAGTAACCTCTTCATTCCCATTGTTTTAGTGTGAAATCATTTCCTCAGGAGATAATTAGAGTTGCTCCATTTATTACATTAAATGATTAGCATGCACTTGAAATGATCCAGTGTATTTTCCTTTATTGCTGATGACTCTTAAATATGGGCCTCTATTCTTAATGGATAAATTAAGGTTGTCTTTGCTCTTTGTAGCCAGCTCTGTAGCCAAACAAGAGAGACTTTCTTTTCCAAACATAAGCCAGGTGTGCTGTGGCTGAGGTCTAGGTCTGAAGAGATTCTATTCATATGGATGTCCCGTTCAAAAAAGAGCCCGTTCAAAAAAGAGCTCGGCAGCACTGCTTAAAGGGTTTCTCTTGCAACCTCCTTAATAAAAATGCTTTTAATGACAGTACTTTATCTGGCATTATTCATCCTATGTATAGGGTAAGGAAGTTTAACATAAAATCACCCAAGATCACATTTCAAAAAAGTACTTCCTAGGAAAGGCACGCACATTATCTGAGTAAGCAATATGCTGTACAAAGCCAAGGAAAATGATATTTTAAGATCATCAAATATAGATTTTATTTGAATGCAAGTGCTTTTTGCTCTCTTCAAACTAGTTGTATAGCTGACAGTCATTTAAAATCCACTGGAAAGTTTGGATCATGCAGGCACTGCATGCTAAATAGGCACCGTTGTGCCATTGTGTCATTAGAGAAATGGGAAAGAACTAGGAGCATCTTGTAGTTGTTAATTTATATACTCAGATTTTCATTAATGATAATAAATGAAATTATTTATGTATAATGTTGAAAAATTTAAACCAGCATTTAGCCACAAGATGTAAATGTGCATGAAGAGACTATGACGAGATTTTACAGTCTTACTCTCTCCCAGCTTGCCTGTGGTTGATCTTTAATAACTTCATCGTTAAGAGTCAGGATTTTGCATACAAACAAAAGGGATTTCAGAGAAAAAGTGTAAAAAAATGTTTCCTGTGAACTTCTTGTAGTTTTGAGGATGAGATCATTTTTCTGCCACCTAGGCATGATTATTCCAAACTGCCAGTTCACCTTTATTGATTTGTTTATGTGTGTTTTGTGTTCTAATAGCATCATTATTTTCAAGAAAACACTGAGTTGCTGCAGGAGGTTTATGGTTCATGCAGCAACTGGAAAATTAAAAATGTAAAGAAGAGGAGAACCATGGGTGTAAGTGAACTAAAGTCTGGGGAGTTCTATATTTTGGCAACAATTTTCTTTTTTGCCAGGAGTGGGAATTAGGCTGTTCAGATTCTGTCACTCCGGCTATTTTTAAAGGTATCACTAATAGTGGAGCAAGTTACCCAATATCAGTATTCCCTTAGCAAGTGAGAAGAAGAATTAAATACCACTTGGGCATAATGCATTAATTCTTTTTTAGAATTCATATCCCAGGAATGACCACATAAATTCTCTGTAAACAAATGCTAGCATTGTACTACCACTCGGCCAAATAAAAAACATTTGTAGTGAAGTTCTTTGTGTCTGAACTACAATCTTCAGAAGAGAGGCCTGTCAGGACTCAGCTAAAGTATACTTTATGTTTTGGATGAAAAAAATATTAGAAGAACAACAAGACACACTTTTTGATTTGTTCTTTTTTCTTCGGCCAATTTCAATTTTATATGTACTCTGAGCAACTGTGGACTTTATTGCAAGTTATTACAAATATACCTCAAATAGCAACATCCTCATTAAATATCTAAAGAATCTTAAATTATCCTTGTATTTTTCCCATTCACATTTAAAGCTGAAAACTTAGAAAGTCAGTCTTCTCTGCATAGCAAGATGTCCAGCTGGATTCTGGCTAAGACATCTGACCCTGGGAAAGCACTTTTTGAAGACCCACTGCATGCTGCAATGCTCTCTGCTGATTTTCTTCATTGTCTATTGGAAATATCCTCCTCCGAAAATTTACATAAATGGAACACATTCTTGTAGAGGAAAGCTTTTTAGAGCATCTCATTTAATTCTTATGAAAAAAGAAGCCAAGATCTTCATACTGGCATAGATTTGTTTGGATGCACACAGCGGTGATATTAGGATTTGCACATAGACTTCTCACCCTCTACCCATTGTTATTTCTACTTCCCTGGAAATACAGAGTCCAACAGAGCAGGACCTGGTATGCCTCCTCCAGCATCTGTCTTTCCTGGAGAGTGTTATTTACGAATGGGAAACTGAGATCAATTCAGTCTGATTATGTCTGATACTCACTGAGTATTCTCACCAAATATGATTTCAATTCTGTGTAGCATCAGAAATTTTATTTAAATGATTTTAAGTGGATGATGTTCAAAGTATATTACCCTTTAGTTAACTGAACCAAAGAATCTATGGGAGAGGGCAAACTCAATTAATATAAAGGCGTTGGCAGGCCATTTATAGTAAACCTATTTTTAATTTCTCTAAGAACTTCTGAGCGCAGCATCTCTGCATGGCATTCTGAATTGGAGGAGACATATTATCCTAAAAGAATGCTGTAGTGTTTTTTAGCTCTGACAGGAGAATTTTCAGGATAAGGATGCTTGAAAGTCTTCATCAGTATTCTTATAGAAGAAAAGATCCACTTGCAAGTGATGGAGATGGAAGAATGAATTAAATCGTTTTTCTTTTTATATAACTTTGTGAATTTCTTTTTAGTCTGTCTCCTTTTCAAAAGATGAAGTTATAACTACTAATTCTAGTGGTGTGGAAGGTTACAATGGGTGAACATCAGCTCTCTCAACATTTATTCCATTTAAACAAAAATACCTGATAGAAGCATTTCCATTATTTGCAAGAAATCGCACAATATAATGGTTTCTAGCACTCCTTTTGTAATAACTTATTTAAATACTCGAGGCTGCAATTCAGACTTTCATTTTGTTCAGATTCCACAGAAATACACTATGTAGCTTATCATATTTTCATTCTGTATGATATCCTGAAACTCTTTTGAGTCCTTAGAACACACCAAAGTAAAAATCAGGTCTACAATCAGGTTAAATACAAAATTCCTATGCACACTTTTACTTAAAGGCAAAATTAAGAACAAAATAAAATAAAAACAAAGAAAGAATAAATACAGAAAAGGAAAAGATACCTCCCCTGCAGAAATTTAACAAAGATTCAAACATGCTAAAGGAGTAACTACAACTTATGGATTATTTAATATTTAAAATATTTTATATTTCATACAAGTGAGATTATTTTAAGGTGGATTTTTCTTCTCAGAATTCTATGACGCTATTAGATATTTATGCAGACAACAGGTGATGCTACTTAGTAATTACATTAAATTGAGATAGCCCTCAAACAAGTCTCATAAATATACATGAACTCATGGACACTGACTAAAGTTTTTTACTTCTAATAAGCTCATGTTTTTGTAGTGTTTCAAATGCAAAGAATGACTATAGGTATCGTGGTTGACATGTCTGGATGGCATCTTTCCTCTTTATTAAAACTTTAACCCAGAATTTATACTATGGAAAGAGCTTTAAAGCATTTTGGTGCACTTTTAGGACAAAAAGAGAAAGCTTTGATAAAATGACAGTAACAATATATGTTATGTTTATTTCAAAAGTGTTTTCATTTTGCCTTTATGCAAATAAAAAAGTCTGCTAGAATTAATCCACAGAACAGGAATGATTCAGTTTCCTCAAAGAAGGTGACATAAGTTGCCAAATGAAAGAAATTCAGATTCTGGGACTTGTTTATTTTGCCATTATTTATTTATTTTTTAATGAGTTCCTCCCAGGTGAAAATGGAACACCTATAGTAGCATATGGGATATTTGACTTTATTATGATAATGTTGCAATCTCTAAAGGCAAGATTCATGGAAACATACCAGTGTGGCTTTGATATAATAGAAGTAAAAGACTCCACAGTTACTATACATAATTTAACTATGCAAATACAGATTTAGGTATGTGGTGATTTATTCATCTGCAATAGCTTGAAATTCTTTGAGAGTATTTTAAAGACTTTATTGTCTAAAATGAATATTTATAATGCTTTAAAGACAGTGGTTACTTAACAGCTAGGTTGTGATGTTTGGAACCAATAAAGAATATAATGAAATAACATATTTAGGAAAACTTCTAAGTGGGTTTGGATAGATTCTGTGAAGGCATGTATCAAATTACTTGAATTGATGTACATCCTTTTAGAATGTAATGCATACGTGTGTATATATATACTTGTCATACATGAATGCATATACATAAAAGCTATTTAACTATTGAGTTTTTTTCAGATATCCTTAATGTCAATTAAGGTATTCACCTATTTTTCACTTTTCTTTATTCTTGATAAACTAAGATATTTCTTTTAAAATCATGTGAAAATGTTTTTATATATTGAAACAGAAACATCAAAATTCATTAAGAACAAAGCTCTGGCATTTTAATCTGTCTGCCAGTTCTCAGCTTAGTGTGAATTCATCAGCTTGTAAGTCTTGAAAGTAGATATCAAAATAGAAATACTCAGTAATGATTTCAGTGGTATTAACAGATTTGCCTTTTATTAAAAACACAACACTTGATAATCTTGTGAGATCTGTGATCTGAATAAACTGATTAGTGAATTAGAAAAGCAGTCTTTGCTTCCGTGTTTTATCCTAAATTTATGTGAAGAAGCACTCGTTACTTGCAAAGTCCCAAATGTTATTTGATTTATATGCACTTGAAAAAAATATTCCCCTTGAAAAAACAAGGACAGAATGTCCAAAGACATGGTAAATATATGGTTTCTTAATTGCAAAGACAAAATAGATTACATACGGCCTTGCAAAATCTAAGACATCTGCTTTGTTTGAGGCAAGAAGACAGACATCTGGGGGCTTGAATGTTTCTTTGTGACCTGCTTCAGTGCAAGTAACCTTATAGTTAACTAGGCATTTAGTCAGGTTCCAGCAAGACCATTGCTTGGACTCTGTTTTAGAGGCTGGTGGGGACTCTGACTAAAGCCATAATGTCATACCCAAAAGATCACTAAAGTCTGGCAGTTGGGGTGGAAGCGTCATAGTGGCAGTGTACTAATAGCCATCAACCATTTATCTCTCTGGCAATCACAAACCTGCACACACAAAGTAATCAATGAAGCAGAAAAAGATGAAAACCTCAACATATCAACATCAAATATTAGAAAACCATCTTGTTTTCTAATTTCAATTCCGTTCTATTTTCAGATGTTCTTAAGCAATGAGGTCTTTTATCTTATACAAAACCTTGGGTGATTTCATAGGGGATTGGTGGAATAAATTCACATTGAAAAAAAATTCAGTCATGGGCTTCAGCAATTATATTTGACTTTTTTAACTGCAAAGAAGCCACAATAAAGTAGCTCTTCTGCTGTGTATTCCTGGGTAATGTTATGTGTGTTCAGTCTAGCACAGAGTAGTTTATTTGTTCAAAGCTGCCTCCTTGATGTTTGGGTTTATTTGCTTGTTCATCAGCCAAAATGAGCACCCCTCTCCTGGGGGTTTTCTCTCCTGTGTGACTTTGTAACAGAGTCCAGATGCAGCGTGGGGACTTGTGCTGTTTGACAAACCAAACCAAACGAAACCCTAAACTGCCTGTGAGTTGTTGATAAGTCTTTCCATTGGAATTACACTTGTCTAAGTGGCAGAGATACAAGATTCACTTCTTATTCAGTATTTGAATGCATGGACGGCACATTTAATTGTTCCCCATAGGCAGGAATTTGGCAGGGAGAGAGAAGTGTGTTTTAATCTGTGTGTCTAGCTATGTTTTAAAGCACCCCTTGCCATAGTCCCTGCATATTTGTGTTGGCATTAAAAGAACAAAAATGTGTATTGGACTTGAAAGGTGTTTTGATGGTAGGTAAACACATTTATTTTTCAAGTGATTCTGTTTTCTGTACTTATTACACCCAAAGAGAGCTGAGAGGATGATGCTTGTGTCGGGGGTGGGGGGGGGTTAAGAACTGAGGGTTCTCTTTCTCATGTACCACCTTTGGAATTTGAACACAGGGTTAATTTAATGAGGTGATAAAATACCAAACAGTAAAATTTAGAAAAAAGACTCAAGAGTTAAGAAGAGATTTATTTCTCTTTAAATAGCAAAGCAGCTGCAAATGAATCAATGATCGTGATACCTTATTTAAATTTTTGATTTCTTTTATTAAAATTTTGATTCTCTGTAGAATTCTTTTTAGATTTCTACTTTAGAAAAGTTGCTAACACAACATGGAGTTGATACTTCATTGTAGAAAAATTGTGTATGTTATTAGAGTCATTTTTGGGTGTAGTATCACTACTGAGATTCGGTGTTAATTTATGAACAGAACAAGAATAGTTAAAATGGAAAAAAAAACTTTTATTCCTTTCATATAGGACATTTTCCTTAACCTCTTCATTACATCATATAAGGATATCTTTTATTTATGTAAAAGTCCCTGTTTAAAATTTTACTTTTGGCATTCTTCATTTGCAAATTGCTTCTACTTTATTTTTCACATTTTCATACTAGAATCCTGCCTTTTGCTTTGAAAGCTCCTTCTCAAGCTTTTCTGTTTTGAAATATCATGGAATTTTAAAGGCAGGAAAACTGAGTTATGATAAAAAGCCCTTCTCTTTATTCATTTTAGGTGCTTAGATGCACTTAATTTTCTTCTCTCCAGTGTCTTCTAATTGACCAGAGGATGAAAGTACCTACTTTACCTTGCACTTACTTGCCTTCCAGATTATAAGTCATGTCATTTGGTTTATGCTCAAGAGAAGTCTTTTCTCCTTCCCTGGTATGACATGGCATTTGTTAGTTTGCAACCATTTTTAAAAGCATCAATGGTATATAATAGCAGAAAACAAACTTTTCTGCTTTGTCAGTAAATTAGCAATGTACAACAGCCTGCTGTGTGAGGAGATGCTGGAAGCCAGTTGAAATGGAGGCTGCTGTCTTGACAGTTGAGAGAGCGGACTCTTTAGGAAGGGGGAGGGAAGGATTTTAATATAAATTTAAAGAATTTCTTTCAATTATGTCTTCTTAAAGAATTTCTTTCTTAATGTTTAAGAGCGGTATCCTCTATTACCACACTTATTATAGCAAAATGTAAGAATGCATGAGTGGTGGGTGTTTTGTTGTGACATCTGAACTATTTGTAAATATTGTTCACAGCTTTCTTAGCATATTTTAGCAAGGCAACATTTCAGGAAAGTATAATTTATTGCACATGATATAGATGGTGAGTTTCCCAACCCATTTGCTGTTAGATGCATTTGCACAAAGAAAACTGACATCGGGCATATTAGATTCAAGTAGAAATTTTGATCTGTGGGTTTGGAGTTTTGTAGTGGTTGCTTTGCCTTTAGGCAAACATCAATGAGGTCAGGAGACTTCAGGGTCCCAACAGATACTAACTAGGTTGGTGCCATTATTTGTTTGTATGCAGACATAAGCATATATATATGCATATATGAGTGAATTCATGTATTTACATATGTTTACATGTATACAAATGTATATTTGCACATGCAAGTCCCCCTCATTTTGGCATGCAACCTCAGTATAATTTTCCATGAAATTCTTTTATGTATGAAGAAAAACACCATATACAGCCCTCACTTCTGATGTCTCATTTGGCTCTACTTATTTCTTGATCTTATAGAGACAAAGAATTAGAGAGTGTTAATAAGATTTTTTTCTTTCTCTCTTCCCTGCTTGCTTTGCGTGACAGTGAAAACAAAGTTGACTTACAGTCTTTTTTTTTTTTTTCTTAGACTGTCATATTTTGGAAGTAAAAAAACATGGGACTCTTTTGGAAGCTAGCTGTTCTGTTTTCAGAATACAAGTGAACAGAGTTATTTGGACAGTAAAGGCTGTTTGTTTTCAATAAAGGAAGGTTTGGCAAACAATTCTCTTCCACTCCTCTCCTTCCTTCCTCCTCCTCCTTCCCCCTTCTATTCTTCCCTTTTGTAAACTAAGAATTTAGCTCAACTTTACGGAAAAAATCAACAATGAATGACTGCCTTATATATTCTTGACCTCTAGTGGGAACTTGATAGACGCTTTGGGAGGGAACTAATATTATTCCCACTTTATAGCAGTGAAGACTGAGACTCAGGAAACTAAGATGATGTATCTGAGAGCAGATAGTCAGTGCAATCAGAGGGGCTTGTGAGGCTTTGGATCTAGGGTTGGCTGATTTCAAAGCTGAACCCTGTGCTCTTTAACATAGTGCCTCAAAATAAGGTTAAGTATGGCCTTTATTATCATGGAAGAGGTATTCTCAAACATGATGAGGGATAGTTAAAGCAATTGCCTTACATGCAGCCACCCCCAGTTTTATCCTTGGCATCACTAGATAATGTTCAGATTGTACTCCTGTAAATGGAACTTGCAGAATGAGAAACTGGCACCAATATCTTTCTCTTGAACATCATAGCTTCTTTATTATTATTATTATCATTTTTTAGATAGCACAGGTTCCAATTCTCAGAACTGAGAGCACTGGCATTGAGTGTCCCTTCCTCTCTCCCAGCTAGTAACCAGACCAGATAGCGTCTGTTGGCCCTTTGTTTCATTTAATGAAATTATATGTGTATGTGTTTGTGTGTGTGTGTGTATACAGGGTCATAGGTGGGCAAGTCTGAATTTGCTTTGAGTTTACTAATTGTATAATATTCAAATAAATGCTAAGTGACTGACCAGATCCTTTCTTTTAACTACTTACAGTTCTTGTGTTTTACTATTCACATTACTAAATTACATACAGGGTGACTAGGGCTTGGCACACCCAGTTTATACCTGCTCCTGGCATTTAATGATCATAAATGTGAGTCTCCTTCTTGAATAAATTTTATGAAGATAGAAAGTACATTTTTTCTACAATCTTTCAGTTTATAGTATTTGCCAATAAATGAAATATTGTGTTCAAACCAGGAGAACATCAGAATATTCAACTTATGTTTCACTAAAACTGGAAAAAAATGATGCATTCTGCTGATTCCACTCACCTAAGGGTCCCTACCAATCTGACAAACCTCTCTTCAGGCATTTTGTCATCAGTGACTATAATTGATCTCACAAGGATTACCCAAATAATGACTCAGAAAAGCATCTTTAGGGAAATCTGATCTTAACCCCCAAAGACAAAGTACCAAGCATGACTGAACTAAAATTAGAATGGAAATATTTTTAAAATGTCAATAGCTCAGTGGTGCCACTCCTTGACTGATTTAGGTCTTCTAAAGCAAATTGTACTCTTTTAGAAAATATTCCCAAGATTTTAAAATGATATGCCTATGTATATCCCACAGACCAGTGAGACTTTTGCAATGAAAATGTTCCATCAGAGCACTCTACCTCCTTGCTGGTGCTTTACTCCCCACCTTCCCAGAAACAAAGGCATTAGTGCTGAAGTAGCCAAGGCACATTCATCTCTATAACAGAGAAGTGAGTGACTACACGAGTATGTTTCACATGATCTCTGCCTGGCAGATCCCAGTAAAGATTCAGTGCTTTATAGACGTCTCCCAGAAAATTTCCCCAGCTTTCTGTGTGCAAACACACACAGGAAAAGATCCCCAGTTTATATATAAAATATCAGAAGTGAAGGTGTGAGCTGTCTTAATTTTCAGTCTATCTCTCACGACATCCTCCATGGCATCAGTATTAAAGCAGGAACCAGGATGACATTTTCCTATTTGATAATAAACTATGGAAGTTGCATGGGGTCGAGTCTCTAGGAAATCCCCTCTTTCTTTGAAAAAATGTCATTGGTAAGATAGGAGATTGGCACCACAATGAGCAAAATATAGTGCGGGCTGATACGCATTGTCAGGTAGAATTTGGTTTGAGACACTGACTTTTGTCTGCGTGGTGTCTCCGTTCCAAAGAAGATGGAAGATGCAAAATTGCAAGTTTCCAATCTCTGGCTAATGTGGTCTATACAACTGAATAATGTATAAGGAGATGTTCCTTTGATAATGTCACAATTATTCATTGTACAGCCATAAACTCAAATATTCACATTAACAGCTAGGTATTATTTTTCTTCTCTGAAATTAAGTGAGCGGCATCAGTGGTCATAAATGAGAGCATTCATCAAAGGCGGAGCCATGGCAGAGGATTAAGAGAATGCTGATGAAGTGTCCACATTCCCATAACTTGGAATGGAGCTGCATTCAGCATTCCTTTATTATCCATCTGCCACATAACAAAAAGTCTCCTATATTTAATGCAGGTTTGCCCTAGGCCACATAATAGGATTAGGAATAATTTCTACAAATTTACAAAAACAAATCACATGGGAAGGCTTAGAATTTGCTAATAATTTCTCCATAGCTGGGAGATCAAAGGGCTGTAAAGAGTCCCTAGCCAGGCGGTAGTTTGACCCTGGCCAGGCTTTTTTAATGAAAGGGTTAATCTTCTCCGAGGTGACCATAGAGGAGCAGATAGTGTGACCAAAGGCAGATTCAGGCCCCCAAAAAACAAGGAAGAAAGTAGTCTGAAAAGTACAACAGCAAGAAAACATTTACAGAATCACACTACATTTTCTGGTTAGAAAAAATAAAACTGCAGAACCTCAATGAAAGGGGCAAGACAAAGGAAGCGGGCTGGCTGAGAAACAAGCCCAGGAAAGATCAAAACCCCTTACCACTGCCTTGAGGAATAAAAGAAATTAGACTGCTTTCTTTTTCCTAAAGGTTTCCCCATTGTGATCAGGTGAGGGTCACCCTCTGACCTCACTCCCACAGTTTCTCTTAGGCCCTCAGGAGGGAGGGGCCGGGTCCACATTGCCGGTTGTGGTTTGCAGGTGTGGGGGAAGCTGAGACCCTTATAAGGCAGCACCTTTCAGGTGTACCAGTCTGTAGCTGGGCAGAATGGGACAGCAAATCACGAATGGGGGCTGGAGCACAGCGGGTAGGGCATTTGCGTTGCACTCGGCCAACCTGGGTTCGGTTCCCATCATCCCATATGGTCCCCTGAGCACTGCCAGGAGTTATTCCTGAGTGCACAGTCAGGAGTAACCCCTGAGCATTGCCGGGTGTGACTCCCCCCAAATTTTTTAAAAATCATGAATTCCTGTCACTCTCTCCCCTCCCTGAAAGGAAATGAAGGCGAACAAAAGTGTATTAAAAAGAATGAAGGCTGCAAGAACTTATGATGGTGCTTCAATGTCTCCCAAGTTTTTTATTAGTAATTTAAGAGAGTGGCACTTCAGAGCCCAAATCTTCCCTATTGCCTTTTCTTCCTTCTCAGCTCTAAGGGGACAGCTAGTGAGTGCTTGTTAGGAACCCCATCTGCTCCTCTCCCAGCAGTGGTTAGGGACCTGCATCACCAGCTGCTCAACTGGTTCTCAGGACATCTCTGAACAGAGGGTTGTGTCTGTCCTTTATCATGCCTCACATCAAATGGGTTAAGTTATAGAATCTTTCTGATGTGGGAGAAGCGGTGGATAATTTAATAGTCTCTCTGAAGGGTGAACAAGCTCTTTGATAGTTGTGAGAGGTTCCTATTAACTAAAGCCTCTCAATATGGGAGACTGTCCAATGAGAGGGAGATCAAAGGTGCCCACCCACCCACTTCTCTTACCTGTTGGTCTTTTAGGGCTGAGGTCCTTCTGAGGGGGCTCACTAAAAGAGGTTGGCTTTGGATAAAAAGGAGGGTGCATGAGAAAATGGCATCAAAATGATGGCCCCAAAATAAGGAAAATGTTTTTCTTTTCTTTTTTAGGGGGTGGAAAATAGGGGAATAGGCCATTCTTTTTGTTTCTCGTGCAGCATAAGTAGACTTAAGAAGGATTTGGCTTCTCTGTGCAGAGAGAAGGCATCAAATTCCTTCCCCTAGTGATGTTGGACCCTCTTATTCCTTTCCTTAGAATGGAAGGGGAGGGATTATGGGGGTTACTACTGTGTAAACATCAAGACGTACTTCCAACATCTCAATATCCTTCCTGCCATTTTCACGCAATGTCCAATTTCTATGTATCGGCAGTGTGGAAGAATGGTTGGTCATCTGGCAAAAAGAGCAAATCTGAAACAAAATGCAGACTATTTTGGTATTCATAGATTTATTGACATATAAGATACAATGGGTCCTATTTTTGTTAGAGAATCAAAATGATTTTTCTATTGAAAGAAATTTACTTAGAAAAATGTAAAGGAGAGAAAGTAAGAGAGAGAAAACGTGCTGCATGTTTAACAGAGAGCATGGGCTTCTCCAGGGTGGAAAAATTCGAGATTCCGGGAGTCTAAAGCTCACAGTCAACTTTAAGGAACGAGAGAAGTTCAAGTTCTTTGCTTGTCTCTTTTGGGGTTGAGGGGTGGGGAGCCTTCCCCAGCAGGATCCTAGAGCTATGCTGAGAGGTTCTCAGAGGGTCATGTGGTCTGTGATTGATCTCAGACATCTGCATACTCTAGCCCTTTGTGCTATCTCCTTGGTTCTTGGCTTGTCCTTTATTCTGTAAGTGCTTTGTATAGCATACTATTCTATAAGCAGCAACACTGATTTAGATCTCATACAATCCTGTGCTGGAAGGACTGCCCCCACCACCCCCATCTGACAAGTTCTTAATTGCACTTATAGACTCAAGCGAGTTAAGCTAAGCTGTGCATTGCTTTATTTTCCATATGGTTAAATGTCCTAAGGTCACAATTGACATATACTATACAGTGGCAGACATGGGGTAAGCAAAGAGTGCCTAACTGTTTTTCCAGAATTCTTTCTATGAGAGCATTTGTTTCCCTACTTCTTCCTTAACTAGAAATCCCTGTTTTTCTCTCATAACACTGATTTTCCCCCCACATTTTTTTCTTTTAAAGTGCTATGGAAAAATGCACTTAGTTAGCCATTATGAAAAACTTACCATGTTAAGTTTAATACCATATTATACTTTGAGGATGTGAAGATGAAAAGAAGATGCTCTTTTCCCACACCAGAAGCACTTCCAGTGAAAGTATCCTTGCTCATAGATTTGCTTGAGTGGGCACCAGTAACGCCTCCACTGTGAGACTTGTTTTAGTGGTTTTGGCATATAGAATTCGCCACAGGCATCTTTCCAGGCTCTGCCGTGCGGGCGGGATACTCCCGGCAGCTTGACGGGCTCTCCGAGAGGGATGGAGGAATTGAACCCGGGTCAGCCTCGTGCAAGGCAAACGCCCTACCCGCTGTGCTATCGCTCCAGCCCTTCAGTGAAAGTGGAAAGATAAAATGAAAAACATATAAACCAGTGAGAACAATATCATTAATGGAGGTGTATATATATATATACACATATATATACATATATATAGTATGTTCTAGCAGCAGGAGGCAACAAGGCGTTTACACTTGACTTTCTATGTCTTTAAGGATAAATATGATTTTACCAGGTGAATGAGGAATTGTTTTTCGTGTTCAAGACTCACTCCCTGCTCTTTGCTCAGAATCACACCTTGTGATGCTCAGGGGATGATATGGGGTTCTAGGGATCAAACCCTTGTCAGGTACATTTGAGGCAAGCACCTAACCTGCTGTATTATTATCTCTCCAACCCCAAGGAGAAGATCTTTTGAACAGAAACACAGTTAAACTCTTTGAATTTTAAGAGAAAATGCACCAAGGTTCTAAATTCAGTTCAGTATCAACATATTGGGACAGGGTACTTAGAGTTGAATTACACGAAAGTGGAGTAGGGATTAGATTGAAAATAACTTGACTCTTCTCATGGAAGACAACATACTTGAAGACTAGAAAATGAGACTGATCAGAGCTGGTGCCATGGGGGTGGACAAAAATGGTTTTGTCATTTTCTTTCTCAGGTGATGGGGTAGATTGTGATACTCTTTACTAATATAATAAATGCATGTCTCATAGAGAGAGGAGATAATTCTATTCAGTACACGTGGAATTTAAGTGTGTCCTGGGTACCTAGATCCACTTGTCAAATTGATTCTTGGAAATATACCTCTGAAATTTCAGTAGACTGTTGTTAGATAAGAGAAAAACTATATATATTCCAGATATGTGGTGAGTAAAATTAAAAAATAGGAGTTATCCCTCTATACCCCCAAAGAGTATATAGAATAATAAAAGGTGAAATCCAAGTGCTTTAGGAGCAGACACAGTGTGAGAAATGCAAAAAAATAAAATAAAAAATAAAAGGGACATTTGTCAGAGGAGCAAGAATATAACCTGGCCAAAAATGTTATGGTAGAGGAGAGAAAGAAGAGAGGTCATTACAGAGAAGATGGTCAGCAGTGGTTCTCAGAGGCCAAGCAAATAAGGGACCGAAGAGTATCCATTGGGTGCACTGGTCTGGAATGGAGATTGGTACAAGATGAATTTTAGAAGTCTGATTTCATGTGGGGCATGATTGGATACATAGTTTGGAGCCACAGTAAATCTCAGTGTGAAGGATAAAAGAACATGAGCAACTAGTCATTAACAAGATCTAGGCAGAAGGCCCAAAGCTTTCTAAATTCTGTGGGTAAAGGTGAAGGAATAGAAAAGAGGACCAGGTTGAATACATGGGGAAGAAATTGAGCTGGTGGGGTCAAGTACTTTTGGTCAAATGGCCTCCATTGCAATCAGCCTCAATGGCCAATAAACAGGCTTACATATTTCCCTCAGAATATTTGTAGCCTATGGGATGTGTGTGTGTGTGTGTGTGTAATTTCCAGGAAGGGGTTTGGGGAGGACTTGAATATTAGAGAATAGGGATTATTTGCAAGTCATTTATTATTAATGAGCACTGTGATTTTATTTACAAAGTTATTTATAGAGTTTCAGGTATACATTGTTCCAACTCCAGGACTGTCATTCCTCTACATGTTCCTTAACAACACATTTTCAGTTTAATTATTATACTTTGGGTCCTGCTTTAAATCATTGATTTAAAGAAGGCCTTTGATTCTGTTGAGACTCAAGTGGTCATCAAAACCCTAGCCAAACAGGGCGTTCAAACGCAGGTCATCAAAGCCCTAGCCAATCAGGATCCTTCGTGAGCTGTATTACGGATTCACCACCAGGATCTCACCATTCTACAAAGAAGTGATCATCGACGTAAAGAGAGGGATTCAGCAAGGTGATACCATTTCACTGAAACTCTTCAGTGCCGCCCTTGAGAACATCATGGGGTGACTGGAATGGGAAGGAATGGGAGTGAAGATAGACGGTCAACAACTATACCACGTCCACTTCACTGATGACATTGTTCTAGTAGCACCAAATATCAGACAAGCGGCTCGATGCTGGCTGACTTTGACCATGAGTGTGGAAAGTTTGGACTGCAGCTGAATCTCACGAAGACAATGTTCATAAGAAATGGACTAGATCCTGATGCTCCATTTGCCCTCAATGGAACGAACATCTCCGAATGCAGCAGTTATGTGTACCTAGGTCTAGAACTCAATATGGCAAATGACCTGGCACCTGAACTGTGCAGGAGGAAGAGAGCAGCGTGGAACGCCTTCAAGAGCATCGAAGCATAAGAGGATGAAGAACCTCTGGCTCTGGGCACATCCTTTTGACTCCATCATTCTTCCTGCAATACATATGCCTGAGAGACCTGGGCCCTACGAAAACCAGATGAGAACACGATTTGGTTTTCCCAAAGAGGAATCAAAAGAGCTATGCTTGGAGTATCATGTTTCATTCAAGTGAGAGAAGGAATCTGGAGTTCCAATCTCCGTCAAGGATCAAGAATCAGGGACACTGTCTCATTTGCCAAGTCATCGAAAATCAGATGGGCAGGACACACAATTTGGAGATGACCGCTGGACTAGAGCTGTTACCTACTGGATTCCACTGGATGTCAAAAGAATGCTTGGCTGCCCACCTACGAGATGATCAGACTTCATCAAGACGCTGAATGAATGGTTTGAGGCTCTTCATATTCCTGGAGGCAGCAGATGCCACTGGGCTATACTGGCACGCGACAGGGATGAATGGAGATGTTACTGGTGCCTGCTCGAACAAATCAATGAACAACAGAGTGACAAGTGACAAGTGATACAAGTGATACTTTGGGTCCTGTACTACAGTGTGTTGGCTCTAGTGGCTGAGATGCATATAGGAACTTTGCCTCCACACTATCAGCATGTTCCCTGACCATTGCCCAAAGGTCAATGGTCATAATAAAATGTCGATATGTTTTGATGGTGGAGGGTAGAGATAGAAGGACTAAATAAATGTGAGTCTGGTTTCAGAGAGGATGTGAGGGGGAAGAAAGTAGTGGAGATGCCATCTGGCAAGGCAAGACCAAACTGCCTTTGCAGGATAGTTGGGCTAAATGCATTTTATTTTGCTTTTTGCTTTTTTGGTTCACACCCAGAGATGTACAGGGATTACTCCCGGGTAATGCACTCAGGAATTACTCCTGGTGGTGCTTGGGCACCATATGGGATGCTGAGAATCAAACCTGGGTTAGCCGCATGCAAGGCAAATGCCCTACCTTCTGTGCTATTGCTCCAGCCCCAGTCTAATCATCTTTTCATTTTTTTAAAAAAATTATTGAATCGCTGTGAGATAGTTACTAGCTTTCATGTTTGGGTTACAATTGCACAATGATCAAACACCCATCCTACCAACAGTGCACATTCCCGACGACCAATAGCCTCAGTCTAACCCCCCTCGGTCCCACCCTCCCCCTGCAGCTTTCAGGAAATTTTCATAATCCATCATCCATTCTGGTGTATGAACACTGGTGGGTGGAAAGAATGTGAGTAATTCTTCAAAGAACTGTTTCTCTAAATACCAGAATATTTTGGGATGAAGTCACTCAACTTCATTCTGGGCTATCCGTACACATAGTTAAGGAAGCTGTGTTCTAACTCCCTAGCTTTTGGGTGTTACTTCTCTTTCCTGTGGTAGGCTCAGACAGGATTCCAAGATGATGAGGGGAGTAAGCAATAATAATTTTAGTAGCAAAAATGACAAGACTTGTTCGACATAACAGACAAACAAAACTCTCACAAAGTTCCAGGAACAGTGTTCAAAGGGAGTGCTGTCACATAAAAGCAAGGAAGCATTTTTATTTTGCACAAATATAATTGGTCACTTAACAGGAATCAGTCTACAGGCACTGAAGGCCGTGGGGATGACTGCAGTGCAAGTGAGGGTCGAGACTAATCTACACAGGAGGGCTGGTGGGGGAGGGAGAGTTTTAACTGTACCAGTTGGTTGTCCTGACCAATTCCTAAGTTAACTTGAAAACAAGGAGCATGTAGCTTCTCAAGTCGTGTAGCAGAGGAGTGAAAAGCTACACAAGTTCTGAATTCTTATCACAAGTCTCCTCTAAGGGTCGGAAGCAATTGGAATTCCCTAAACCTTAATTTCTCATTAAAATAGATTATATGACACCCACCTTACAGAATAGCTCCGAGGACTTATTTTTGATCTTTCAGATAATGTAGGCAAAGATTTTAGCCTAGCAACAGGCAATAAAATCTGTAAGGATGAGTGACTCACTGGAAGCTGTAACATGTTATTGACATTTAAGTAGGGGGCTCAAGTAAATGGAGCTCAGAAATATTGAGGTATGAATGTTAATAGCTACTTTTATGCCATAGGTAAGGGGGAACTTGGACATTATAATTAAATTGCTTCTCATCTTACCTTCAAGCATAGTAAGCAAGTTTACTCAAAGTTAAGAAGTGCAACAGTTATTACATTAGGATGCTGCTGAGCTTTCAAAAGCAAAAGGATTTCTGGATTTATAGTCTCAAACTAGAGCATATTTTGTGTGGTCAGTAATAATTTCCCACTTTCCCCCCCAATTCATTAACTCTGTTTGAAGCTATTTTTCAAATTCTAAGGAAAGATACAGATATATCTACAACCCTGCAACTAACTATGTAATTTAATTCTACTGAATTATTTTTTGGGGATGAACATCGGGTCATTACTGGAGTAGTTCAGGGGCTATTTCTTGCTCTCTGTTTGAGGGACCATGCACTGCTGGGGATTAAACCAGAGTCGGACACATGCAAGGCATACACCTTTAACTCTTCTACTAACTCTCTGGAGCTGGTTTTGCTAAATCCCCTCCCCATCACCCATCTCTCTCTGTCTCTATCTTTGTCTCTGTCTCTGTCTCTTTCTCTTTTCTTTTTGGCCTTCCAAGTGATGCTCAGGAAACTCAGGTCTCACTGGTAATTCTGTCCAGTGGGGTTGGTAGCTCAGTGCAGGGACCTGAGGTTGCATTGACTTACAGTGCAAGAGATTATCTGGGCCACCCCGGGTACGTAGGGTCCTCTGGGGTCACCAGTGCTATGCTAATCAGTGTTTGTGGGCCATGCATCAAGGTTCAAATATTCAGGGCTTTCTCTACCACTTAAGCCACATTCTTTTTTTTCTTATTTTTGGGTCACACTTGGCACATAGGGATTACTCCTGGCTCGTGCACTCAGGAATTACTCCTGGTGGTGCTCGGGGGACCATATGGGATGCTGGGAATCGAACCCAGATCAACCGCATGCAAGAAAAATGCGCTAAACACTGTGCTATCACTCCAGCCCCATAAGCCACATTTTTAACCCCTATGTTCTGCTATTTTTAATAAGGTTAAAAAAAGATAGCTTTAGATGTTATGTTCCTCAAAGAATGTTTAAGGCACTTCTCATTGAATATTACTGTATCATATAAATTAAAGATTTTTAATTTCACAAACTGGGAAAGGCTGGTTAAAGAAACTTTATTTATATACTAATAATTTCCTGGAGACGTATTATGATAATTTGCATTTAGATCTCCCAGACTTACCTGATTCTATAAGTGTTTTGTTTCAGAACTATTGCAGAATTTGTGTTCTAAGGACCATGCTTTGGAAAACTTATTTCTAGAAAACCATGAGAATGTCCAGATATTAGTATATTAGGAACCTAAGCTTTTTGTTCTGTTTTGTTTTGGGGGCCATATCCAGTAATGCTTAGGAGCAACTTTTGGTTCTACACTAAAGAATAACTCCTGATGGTGCGGGTGCCAGGGATTAAACCTGAGCCAACAGCATGCAAGGCAAGTGCCTCCCCACTGTACTATCTCTCTGGCTCCAGGGACCTAAGACTTTGAAGTGGAAAGAATCTTCTAGAAGAGTTACTAAAGAAAATGACAAAGGTATTTTTTGGGAACAAATTTTTGAGATGCTATATTTTCTTTCTAACATACCAACCTGTTTAGTGATTTAATCAGGTCCAGAAAATTTGGTCTAAGGGAATTTTGTGATACTTTCTGATTTTTTATTCTTACTCTTTTGTGAGTGGTTTGGTATTGCGATGCTATCTTGTTTATTTCATTCCATGGACTGTGAATTTAAAAAAAATTATGGCAACACTAATTTCGATAGTAAACATGCCAAAAAATGATCAGGACCACAAATATGATGTATCTTATAAAATAAATAATCAGAATAAATCCAAAATAAATTTTGGATATAAGAGGAAAACTTTAGAGGGGACACACTCAGTATTGGTCAGACCATGGACAATTCTGGTGATGCTCAGTTCTACAGTGTTCAGGTCAGGACTCCACCTGGTGAAGTGGTGCTGGACGTTAGTGCAGGGGATTGAACTCAGGGCCTTGTGTGGGGTAGTTATGGGCCCTCACACTGAATCATTTTCCCAATCATGTTATGAATAATTGTTTACATAGTAATTTTATTTTCTATGTAACTTAGAGTTTTCTTCATGTACATTTCTTAAGGCAGGATGGGTGTGTATGTTCAGTCATTTGCTATTTAAGTTAAATTTGATAACTTATGTGAAGTCTTAGTCACCTAGGCAGTGATTCCTCACTAGGGATTGCTAAACATAAAAATAATTTTATTTTATTTATTTAAAAAGTTATTTAAAATGTATGAGACTGAGCGCACTCTTATAGATTCTGACTTGCATGTGAGTTGACAAACTTTGAGGTAAAATCACTAAAATAAAAGAGGGCTGGGGCAATAGCACAGTGGTGGGGCATTTGCCTTGCACGCGACTGACGTGGGTTCAATTCCTCTGCCCCTCTCTGAAAGCCCAGCAAGCTACCGAGAGTTTCTCGCCTGCACAGCAGAGCGACAACACAGCAAGCTACCCATGGCATATTTGATATGCCAAAAATAGTAACAAGTCTCACAATGGAGATGTTACTGGTGCCCGCTCGAGCAAACAGATCAGCAATGGGATGACAGTGACAGTTATTTCCTTATCCATGGGATAGTATAAACCACATAGACTTCATCATGTCTTTATAAATGTAAATTTGGAAAAAATTGATTAAATGCTATGAAGCTAATGTGCTTCGTACTGTACACTGCCAACCCCCTTTGATGGTCTTTGGCACTGCAGGTGGTTCTCTGAGTACCAGTGGGAATGATTCCTGATCACAGCGTCAGCAGTAATCCTTGAGCACTGATGGGTGTGCTCAATCCCCAAATATTAGTACAAATTTATATTTGTGTCTCTTACCAATTACCATGGAGACAAATTTGGTTTAACTTATGTGGTGCATAGAGGCAAGAGACTGGCTCATCTTTATGTAGGTTAACAAAAATCTCATATTTTTTCTGAGGCAACGTTTATGACTGCGGTTTATAGGTACTTTTGATTAAGTATGTAGCACTGTCATCCTGTTGTTCATCTATTTGCTGGAGCGAGTACCAGTAATGTCTCCATTATGAGACTTGTTGTTACTGTTTTTGGCATATCGAATACACCAGGGTTAGCTTGTCAGGCTCTGCCGTGCGGGCAGGATACTCTTGGCACCTTGCCCAGCTCTCTGAGAGGGATAGAGGAATCGAACCTGGGTCGACTGTGTGCAAGGCAAATGCCTTACCCGCTGTGCTATCACTCCAGCCTAATTAAGTATATGATTAAGTAAAAATAAGGAGCATCAGGATCTTAGGGGGCTGCTTTATCTAGAGATGTGAAAAGGACAGGGCATTCTACTCAGATCATTGGCATAGTTATCAATGAGGAAATTTTAGAGTTGCAAATAGCAGAGAAATTTAAGCCATCTCATGTTCCCATGAGGACATTCCTTAGAAAATGGACAGTACTGTAGAGATTGGGGTATTTATCAAGTAGAGAATCAAATACTCTTATCTTGGGTGTTGGTAGGAGGTAAATCCGGCTAACAAAGTGTTAAAGCATCCTGGTCACCTAAAGAAGATTTCTAGGATGGAGCAATGAATTTACAGATTGTTCTGGAGAGTGAAGATCCAATGATTATCATGTTGTCAACTTCACCTTTTCAATTTTGCTGTCCTGCTACTAACAAGTTGAGCTTTTACTTTCTAGACAAAAGTTTGCTCATTCCACATTCCAAAGCTGCTTGTATAATGGAAGAGACTGTGATGTGATTATGACATGTGTACCCTTGCTGACCTCCTGGGTTGATTCAGAATGGTTCTAGAATGGAATCTCGGGATAAACTGGACACTCTATGACTCAGGCATGAATTTCTTTTGAGTAATCTGAATTTAAGGTTAAATAACCTCTATCACACAACACCTTTGAGACACTTGGATTTTCATATTGTTCTCAAGAGTCAACAAGCTTTAGCTATACCTTCAATTTGTTAATCTGATTTAAGAGATATTGTGCATTATATTATTATGTATTGTGTATACAAATAAAAATGTTGCTTTGTATCAATTCCAGCCATGGGAGATGCTTGTTCCTATCTAATGCCCATTTAATTTAAAATGATTCACTTGCTCAAACTTTTACTTTAACTAGAAAGAACCTGACTATAATCTCGCACTTCCACCCCAACTCCCACCAAATACTCAACCCAAATATTACACTATAATTGAAATTAGATTAAAAAATTAAATGACATTTTGTGAGCTGTTTAAAAGGGTCAGCAATGTGTTTGAGTGCTACAAGATTAACCTTTGCTCATTTGGGAAAATGCAGGCTTCAATAGGAATTCTGTGGCTGGGGTTGTACTTGCTAAAAGTTTAAAACAGTAATTTTTTCCTAAGAAAGGTCATCTTGAGCTAAAATGTCAAATAAATTATTTAGATTACTGAATTAGAAAAGTGAGGATCTGACAGGCTGAATTTTTTATGCACATTAGCCACAGCCAGGGTCTCTCTATGCTCTTTTTATTAGGTAAAGTGCACCCCCTTGCCTCTTATTAAAAATCTCTCCATTTAGTCCAATACACTTCCTTTGATAGATGACTGCTGCTTTTGAGCATCCAAATACATGGGGCTGCTGAATTCATATGGCCTGTACTCATTTTTTTGTGCCTCCTAGGCCGGATTCTAGCGAAGAAGCAGTTGAGAGGCAGAGAGAAAAGAATACAAACACCAGCGCACCTTACCATAAATGCTTCTCTGTTTGTATGCACATTAAATATAAGCATGTATATGAAGATATACATAGTTGCTTTTTCTTCTTTAAGCTGAACTATATATAAAGTGCTGGTATTCTTCAAATCACATATATTTGTAGATTAAAGATTCTATAAGCAAAATATACATGTATCTGTGTGTTTGTCATATATAACTATACTCCATTTACATATTTTTTCTAACTTCTTTTCAAAGGACTTTGCTCTCCAGAATACTTAGTTTTGCAAATTATTTTTTACATTTATTCGCAAGAAATTATCTCTACTGGTATTCTTCAAATCACATATATTTGTAGATTAAAGATTCTATAAGCAAAATATACATGTATCTGTGTGTTTGTCATATATAACTATACTTCATTTACATATTTTTTCTAACTTCTTTTCAAAGGACTTTGCTCTCCAGAATACTTAGTTTTGCAAATTATTTTTTACATTTATTCGCAAGAAATTATCTCTACATAGCTAAGGAACTCAGGGCTTGAAAACTTAAATATTGCATATGATTGATTGTCATTGAGTGGAATGTAGAACTCAAAATTTAGAGATCCTTGGTTTTAAATCTGAGGTAGAATTGCAATAATTTCTTTCCTTTCTTCTTTTTCTCCGAATCCCTTCCTCACCCTCATTTTTATTCATTTCCTATTTTTCTTGCCTTTGATTCTCCACTGACCATACTCTTTATTTTATAAGCCTTGGTGACCTGCATTTCTTTTCCTTCTTGTACTTGGGTTGAACTGCATGCCTAGTTTTGTGGGTAGAGTGTGTCATTCCTAGGTTGGGTAAAGCATTCCTGGGGTGAAGAACAGAAAAGTTTTTATCTACTTTTTGAACTACTGTATCTGTTGCCTTAGCAATTGTGGAAGAATCCTTGAATTCAGATGGCAGAATTAAAATTTTGAATTTCATCATGAGGAGAAACTCAAAAGAGGCTCCAATACTTGCAATGAACCTTCCACAAGAAAACTAACTTTTGTGCATTTAGCTTTTGAGCTTTTGGAGTATTTATTGTTAAATTATTTCTAAATTTATTATGAATAAAACATTAAAGATGTGTTTCTTTGCCCAGACTTTTATATTATGTAAAAATTTATTACTCGTTTGTTCTTTTGTTCTCTTGACTCTTCATCCTAAAAATTTTCTTTTAACAGTGTCTATTTTACTCTAATTTTATATAAGTTGAGCATTTTCTGTTTGTGATATTTTTTAAAAAAAACTTTATTAGTGAATCACCGTGGGGTACAGTTACAGACTTACAAACTTCCGTGCTTGCATTTCAGTCATAAAATGATCGAGTATACCCATCACTCCGCCAGTGCCCATTCTCCACCACCAATGATCACAGTATCCCTCCCAGCACCCTCGCCCACACCGCCTCTGTGGCAAGGCATTCTCTTTTCTTTTTGCTTTCATTTTGGGTGTCATAGTTTGCACTAGAGGCATTGAGTGGCCACTGTGTTCGATCAATAGCTTACATTTGGTTCACATTTCCCAACCCAACCGGGTCCTCCAAACACCCTTTAGTTGGTGTTCCCTTCTCTACCTGAGCTGCCTTTTTACCCGGCATTTGAGTCTGGCTTCCAAGCCATGCAGTAAACCTCCTGGTCCTTATCTCTACTATTTTTGATTGCTAGTCTCCATTCTTTTACTTTATATTCCACAGATGAATACATTCTTTCTATGTCTCTCCCTCTCTTTCTGACTCATTTCACTTAACATGATACTTTCCATGTTGATCCACTTAATGCAGATTTCATGACTTCATCTTTTATAACAGCTGCATAGTATTCCATTGTGTAGATGTACCAAAGTTTATTTAACCAGTCATCTGTTCTTGGGCACTCAGGCTTTTTCCAGATTTTGGCTATTGTAAATGGTGCAGCAATGAACATACAAGTGTAGATGTCATTTCTACTATACTTTTTTGCCTCTCCAGGAAATAGTCCCAAGAGTGGTAGAGCTGGGTCAAACAGGAGCTCAATTCCTAATTTTTGAAAATCATCCCTACTGTTTTCCAAAAGAACTGAACCAGTCCGCATTCCCACCAACAGTGAAGGAGAGTCCCTTTCTCCCCACGTTCGCACCAACACTTGTTGCTTTTGTTCCTTTGGATGTGGGCCAGTCTTTGTGGTGTAAGACGATATCTCGGTTGTTTTGATCTGCAACTCCCTGATGATTAGTGATGAAGAACATTTTTTCATGTGCCTTTTGGCCATTCAGAGACCTTCTTTGAGAAAGTTTCTGTTCATTTCATCGCCCCATTTTCTGATGGGGTTGGAAGTCTTCTTTTTGTAGAGTTCAACTAGTGCCTTGTATATCCTTAATATCAACCCCTTATCCGATGAGTATTGGGTAAATATCCTTTCTCATTTTGTAGATTGTCTTTGTATTTTGGTCACTCTTTCTTTTGAGGTGCAGAAGCTTCTTTGTTTAAGATAGTCCAATTTGTTAATCTCTGTTTCCACTTGCTTGGCCTGTGGTGTGTCATCTTTGAAGATACCTTTAGCTTCAGTGTCATGGAGGGTTTTGCCAACCTTGTCTCCAATGTATTATATGAATTCTTTAATGTATTTTATGTCTTTCATGTATTTTATGGCCTTGTCTTTAATGTATTTTATGGTCTGATGTTGAGGTCTTTAAACCATTTTTGACCCTGGTTCTCTTATCTCTCCCTGCTCACCCACCGACCTCACTCATGGATACACAATATTCTTCTGTATAATTTCCATGACCTTTTATAGCCTAGTTCTCCCTCTTAGAGAACCTAGCAAGGTACTCAGAGCATCCTGCCCACATGGCAGAGCCTGGCAAATTCTCCATGGCATATTTGATATGTCAAATACAGTAACAATGATGGGTCTTATTCCCCTTACCCTGAAAGAGCCTGCAATGCGGCACCACTGGGAAGAATGAGTAAAGAGAGGATTCTAAAATATCAGGGCTAGAATGAATGGAGATGTTACTGGAGCCTGCTCAAGCAAATCGATGATCAATGGGATGACAGTGATGATAACAATTATCGAGTTTTGCCAGCACCATATGTTAAAGAGGCTTTCCTTGCTCCACTTCACATTTCTTGCACCCTTATCAAAGATTAGGTAATCATATACTTGAGGGTGTGTATAAGGATATGCAACCCTGTTCCATTGGTCTGCAGCTCTGAATTTGTTCCAGTACCATGCTGTTTTAATTATTACCACTTTGTGGTAGAGTTTGAGGTTGGGGAAGGTGATGCCTCCCTTCTTGTTTTTTCCCAGAATTGCTTTAACTATACCTGGGGGTTTGTTGTTACATATGAATTTTGAGTGTTTGATCCACTTCTTTGAAGGATGTCAAAAAAAGACAAAGAATCTTTACATCTGTGTTCATCACAGATATCGGCCTATAGTTTTTTTTTTTTTTTTGTGGAGTCTTTGTTTGCTTTTACTGTTAGGGAGATATGACCCAAAGAAACTGTTTGAGAGAATTATTTTTTCTTCAATTTCCTGGAAAAGCTTGAGAAGAACTGGCAAGTTGTTGTCTTTAAATGTTTGAAAAAATTTTCTAGTAAATCCACCTGCACCTGGACTTTTGTTTTTGGGAAGACTTTTAATTACAGTTTCAATTTCCTTGATATTAATGGATATATTCATGTACTCCAGCTCTTCTTGATTCAGCCTTAAGAGATTATAGGAATCAAGGAATTTATCCATTTCTTCTAGGTTCTCTTGTTTTGTGGCATATAGACTTTCAAAGTAGTCTCTGATGATCTTTTGAATTTCTTTAGTTTCTGTTGTGATGTCCCCCTTTTCATTTCTGATTCAGTTTATTAGGGTTCTCTCCCTCTCTTTCTTTGTGAGTCTTGCTAGTGTGTAGGATAATATAGCCACAAGGAGCTTAGGTTTATCCCAGTCACATCCATCAAGGTGCTCCTGAGTCACTCCCATTTCTTTGTCTATCTGTAACCACTTCTTTATGCTCTCTTCCCCAAACAGTTAATCAGCTTTCCCCCCCTAATCAGACTGTTAATTTGTAAAGTAACATCTTTCTAGGACACTGAACTTATATTGTAAGTTACTATTGCCTTTCTCTTCTCCTTGTGTCTTTTGAATAGTTTACTTTAAAGCAATGTCCCTTTTGTACAGACACAAGAACACAATATTATGCTTTTGTAACTTGGGATTTAATTGGCTTAGAATATTATTCATTCCAAGGCATCTGCTTTCTCAACTTAAGCCTCAGTTGCCCTCAGTTCCTAGCATCCCAAAAGCAGGGTCCTGATGAGGGACGGGACGGACCCAGGGCAAGCGGTGAGTAATGTGCTACCCTGACATTGAGATGGGCCTTGCCAAAGTGCCTAATTCTTAACTATAAGTTAAGAACTTGATCATGGACTAATGCTGTCATGATCCAAAAGTAATGTCTATGAGACTAAGACCCTGTTAGGTATAGGAAAGATTGATCTGGCCTGAGCACTGTAGTCTGAGATCGAGATTGCCCCAGGAGAGCAATTCTATAAGCTTAATGCATCTCTTATTGTGTCCATACAAAATGATTAATATTATGAATGCCTATATGTTTGCTGGATCAGGAGATGAGAAACACACTCATGGGATTTGCCCTTGGATGGGTCATCCTAGTGAAAGAGACTGTGTCCTAGAAGCAGCATCCCCTGAGGGAAAGAACTTTAACCCTATTGATTGTGACCACACCTATGTGTAAGCCCCAACCCCCTAATGGTGGGGGGCCTTAACTAGGCTGTAATAGTGTGTTGAGGGGAGATCAAGAGCCAGGAGAGAGGCACAGAGAAAGACAGAGTGAATGGAATAAATGACAACTGATCAATCAACCGGCTTGGTCCTCGTTTTCCTCCTCCGTCTGCCCCATAGGCCAGGCCGCTCAGGCTGGGCGAGTGGCCCAGGACCGACCCACCAAAGCCCTAGGGGGTGACCGACTGGGAGAGCCATTGGGGCTCTCCCCGGCCGTGCCCCCTGGCAGATGTTTTTTACACTAGTGGCTTATCAATCTTGTTTATTTTATCAAAGAACCAGCTCTTTGCTTCATTGATCTTACGGATTGTCTTTTGGGTTTCCATGTTGTTAATTTCGGCTCTAGGTTTTGTTATTTCTTTACTTTGGCCTGGTTTGGGCTCCTTTTGTTGGTCCTTTTCTAAGGTCTTGAGCTGTGAAGTCAAGTTATCTATGTAGGCCCTTTCTTCCTTCCTGAGGAATGCTTGCTGAGCTACAAATTTTCCCCTTAACACGGCTTTAGCTGCATCCCATAGGTTCTGGTAACTTGTGTCTTCTTTCTCATTTGTTTCCAGGTAACTTTTGATTTCTTCCTTGACTTCCTTTCTGACTTACTTGTTGCTCAACATTGAGTTGTTTAGTTTCCAGGTTGTTTGATTTGGTTCTCCGTGTCTGTGCGTGATAAACTTCTATCTTCAGTGCATTGTGGTCTGAAAAGATACTTGGTACAATTTCCATCTTCCTGATTCTATTGAGGTATATTTTGTGACCCAGCACATGGTCTATTTTGGAAAATATTCTGTGTGCACTGGGAAAAATGTGTATTCTTTCTTATTGAAATGCAAAGCCCTGTATAGATCTATTAGGCATCCCTCTTCTATCTCTTCCTTCAAAGCCAGTGTCTCCTTGCTGAGTTTTAAACTTGTTGATATATCTAGACATGATAGGGCAGTGTTGAAGTCTCCAACTATGATTGTGTTGCTAGCAATGTCCTTGGTAAAATCTATTTGCAGCTGTTTTAATTATTTAGCTGGTCCCTCATTAGGTGCATATACATTAAGGAGCATGATTTCTTCCTGCTGAACATATTCTTTGATTAGTAAAAAATCATCTTCACTGTCCCTTCTAATCTTTTTCAACCTGAAATCCATGTTGTCGGATACTAGTATGGCCACCCTGGCTTTTTTGAGGGAGTTTGCTTGCAGGATTGTTTTCCATCCTTTGACTTTGAGCCTGTGTTTGCTTTGACTGTTCAGATTTGTTTCTTGTAGGCAGCAGAATGCTGGGTTTAGTTTCTGAATTCATTTTGCCACTTTGTCTCTAAATTGGTGCAGTTAGACTACTGACATTTAGAGAGATTATTATCATGGGGTTTGTGCCATCTTTCTGTAGGGGTTTGTTGTTCTTGTAGGGGTTTTTCTTATCTTATAGTAGCCCCTTTAGTCCTTCTTTTAAGTTTGGTTTTGAGTCTATTAAGTTCCTGCGCTGTTGTTTATCCATGAAATAGTATATTGTTCCTTTGAGTTTGAGTGACAGTTTAGCCAGGTAAAGTATTCTTGGTGAGGCATTCATTCCATTGAGTTTTTTCACTATATTCCACCATTGTCTTCGGGCTTGGAAGGTTTCCTCTGATAGGTCTGCTGTAAATCTAAGGGGTGCTTCTCTGTATGTGATTTTCTTCTTTGACCTTGATGCTTGCAGTACCGTGTCTCTATTCGTGGCATCCATCATTCTGACTATGATATGTCTTGGAGTCTTTTTATTAGGGTCTCTTTTAGCTGGCACCCTTTGGCTCCTTGGGTCTGGATGCCCACATTCTCCAGCTCTGGGAACTTCTTAGCAATGATGTCTTTAACTGTTGCTTTTTCATTGAGGTTATCTCCCTGTCCTTCTGGTACTCTGCTGATTTTTATGTTGTTCCTCTTGAGGTCATTTCCTAGGACTCTGATTCACCCTAGAGCTATTTTAAGGTCTTTTGCTATTATTTGTTGTTGCCTGTAAGCTTTCTGCAGCTCATCGTCAAGCTCACTGATTCTGTCTTTGGCTGTAGCCATTCTACTGTTGAGGGAACCCACTGAGTTTTTTTATTTCATTCACTGATTCCTTTATTTGTGTCACCTCTGTTTGTAGTTTTGAAATTTCTGCTCTCTTTTCTTTCTGTGTATTCTTGGTGGACCATTCCACTGTTTTTCATGTCCTCCATTAATTTACTGGATGTCTGTCCCACCGTTTCTTTGAGTTCATTGACGATCTTCAGCATTTCATCTCTGAATTCTTTATCTAAGAGATTGTATTTGTGGGTAACCCCTGTTGGGCCTTTTGGAATCTTTTCTTCATCCTCTCCTCTTGGTAGGGATTTTTGGTATTTCTTCATATTGTTGTGGAATTACAGAGGTGAAACCTTCCAGTTCTCTATCCCTATTACCTCTAGCTGTGAGAGTGGATTTTGGATGAGCTCAGTTGATGATGGTCTCCTTTTCCCCTTCTAGAATACTTCCTAAGTCTCAGGTGCTCCTCCTGGTTTATGTGAGGCCTCTAGTGAAGTTTTGGAGGATTTGCTTCTTTTTATAATGGGCTTGTGAAGCTTCTTGTGTTCACTGATAGTTTTGGTGAAATTGGAATAAGCTAATGAACTATTGGCTTATTGTGATTGAGATGGCCAGGGTGTTCTTCACAGAATTAGGTTATACAGATTGTAACCTAATTCCACAGTGCTAGGAAGGGGGAGGTCACACCTCTTCTATGAAGGTCATGCCCCCTGACATAGAGGTCACGCCCCCAGTCACCTGTTGGGGAAAGTGGCAGAGCTAGGGCAGCGTGCACCTGTTCGTGATATTTTTTTTCTGTAAGTTTCTTACTTCACATCTATATTTGATTTCTCTGTGTGGGTTATAAGAAACCAGGAAAGTGCTGACACAAAAAAATTGTTATATTCCAATATTTTATTTTCATACATTTGAAGAGAAGAGTCCTTGGCTACTTTGGAATCTTCAAATGTCCAGTTTCAGAGAAAGTTTAAAGAGAAGAAAATGAAAGGGTTTAAAAATGTCTATTTCTTTTCTATCACTGTAAAAATGAAGACATATTGCTTTACCCATGGCCCATTAGATCACTGAAATTTGGAATGCACGACTGTGGCTTTCAATTGATCTTTGATTTGAAAGCATCTGAGAAGTGCTCTAGGAATTGCTGGGTCCTAAATATAATTTTCTAAATATCATCTTAATTTTTGGCATTGAAGTTACACTAACTTTAAGAGCTTAAAAAATTGATGCAATGCAGAGGATAGACTTTTCAAAGCTTAAATTCTTTGTAGGGGTCAATACTGTCTTAGGGACAATGCATTCACTTCTTAAGCAAATGTCTTTTTCTTCTTCCTTCGTTCCTTCCTTCCTCTTTCTTTCTTTCTTTCTTTCTTTCTTTCTTTCTT